>NC_134352.1:37286265-38028804 GCF_964195595.1 Calonectris borealis
GAGTAAGAGTTGTCTTCTTCCCCCAGATGTTCTGCTAGGATCTTGGGGATGTGCTTTCTCTCTCATGGGCTGTGGGATTCCAAAGTTCAGCATAAACCCACGTTTCAGCTGCTCACCTCCAGGAGTGGAAAACCTGTCCAACGTCTACTTCACTTCCCTGGCTCTTTGCTGCAGAGAGGGGGATTACTTATGATGAGACACAGGTGGCTTCAGCCGCTACCCATCTTGGAGGGTCTACAGAATACAAGGCAAGACAAGCCTGAGTGGTAGAGGTGAGCGCAACTTTAACACTGATGACAGTGTGCAGCAGCACTGCTGCCTAACAACAGTGGTAATGTGACTGTACACGGTTTTAGGATTAGACAGAGTTTGGCTGAAGAATGTGGATTTTTAAGGTTGGATTGCTTGTTTATGTTCTTATGTTGGCATCATTCTTTTATAGCATAACTGCTGTAGTGGAAAAGCTTAGTAAGCTTTTTCATCTTGACAACATTAGAAGACGAGAAAGCTAAAAATGTATGAGTAATAAATGTAGAGACAACTTTAAAAAAGCCCAACTGGTTCTTGCTTTTTTGCAATGCATAGCCAGTCTGCAGAGTTAATTTCTTTATTAAGAAAGGGATTACACTTACGCACTGTCTAGCAGGGACTCTGTGGTTTGGAACTGGAACTACATGACGCTACCAGCTGTAAGCAGACAAAATGATCAGATAAGTAATGGATTCATCTTGGGGGAGGGAAAAGAGTATGTCATCATTTCAGGGTTACCCACATTGCAGAAAGTAATTATTCTAATGTTTATTAAGTGCTCATGTCAGTGAGATAGTTACCCTCTTTGACAAATAAGGTGGGGAGAAAATTTGGGCTAAAAGCCAGTAACTTGAAACAAAGCAAAACATAATGATTATTTCCATGTAACGCGCACACACACACATACATCCGTGCGCCCCCCTCCCACCTTCCCCCCAGTGAATAGTATCATTTTCCTGTGGAACTTTTTCTTCATGATAAATGAGGTCTGTCCTGAAAGTCTTCTACTGGCATTAAATTTAAAGTGGATGAAGGGTGGGTAGCTCATCATATGAGAATAATGAGAATAAAAGTTTTTTTGGGGGGAAAAAGTTTCCTATCCTCAGATTCATGCACTTCTTAGAAATAGATATGCTACCATGAAGTGTTTTCAGATTGAGATCTGGAAACAGATCTCAGAAATATTTAGAAATATCAATTGTTTCCAAAGAAAACTATTGGAAAACATTACAAAAGGTATGTCAGCAACTGAGAGAAATAAATTGTATAAAAAATAGTGAATGGTAGGGGTCAGGTCACGTCCTCCCCATTCTGGCTGTCCACCTTCCAGACAGTTGTGGAACATGCTGTCGTGTAGCTGGACCACCCAATGATCAATTAGATGTGCAGAAAGCGTGCTGTGGGAGCACAAAGAGTGTATGGATTTCTTTATGTTTGGATCACTTAGAAGAAGCTTCCTAAGGTTAAGTAGCAGCATAAGTTTTTAGTGGAGGTTTAGATGAAATAATTAATAATTTTAGCTAAAAATCACCTAAAGCTAGTTGCAGTGCAGAAACACTGAAATGAATTGATTTACCTTCTGGGGCTTTGGTTTTTTTTTTGGCAATTGTGATGTATTTTGCTGTTAGTATGGAAAATATCGAAGTATTAAATTAGATTGTGGAGGAATCTGATCTACAAAACAGATAGTTTTGATAGAATAGTACTGGCGAAAGAGCCAGTTAACTTCTGTTAACAGGATGATAGGACAGAATTGAAACAGACTCAAGTCTAACTTTTTTTTTAAAGATAATGCCTGTGTAATGACCACAGAATTTTTGCTATAGTCAAAGTTAATTTATTCAAGTTATTTAACATTTTTTGAGGAGGAAATCAAAACCCCAGCGTGACTAATTAATGTAAGTGCAGGTGAAGTATCTGTAGACGTTAATATTTGGCTATTTAATTATATAACTCATTTAATATTGTAAATTTATAACCACTTACATAGAAGAAAAACATTTATTATGGTTGTGTTTTACTGCTGTTAGTTGCATTATCTTGGTCAATCATTTGTATTTGTTAGTGGAAAAATTATTCCGCAAAATATTAGAGATGCTAATATTCCACCTCTACATTTTCTGATAAGAAGAGACTTAGTGGTGTTTTCACTTTTCTCCACTGTATGCAAGCCTGCAGTTTAAGACTGAATGCTTTTTCTGAAAGTTGGCTCATATGCTTAAACCTGTTTTTCAGTATATTCACCCATCTTTAAAAGACTTCCAGCTTCACCTCATTTCCAGTGCAAAGATGAACGGAAAAAATGAAGTTCAGGAATTAACACGCCCACTTATCTCCTCTCCCTTCTCCCAGATTAAGTCAGCCTCTGGACTGTCATCAGAATTTACTTTCATCTCCTGCCATTATCACTTCAGGCCTAATCTAGGCTCAGTGGGTGTCTAGAGGCGACAATTGCGTATTAGTTTTGCTCTTTTAGGTAGGGAGAGGGAGTGGAAGAGACAACAGAGTACTGCTTATTGGAAAAGACACCTCTTGACAGCACCTCTTTAACAGCTATTAAAGCCAAATTCAAGCACGTTAAATTGGGAAGGGCTTTAGAAGAAGGTTACTGGCTTCAAACATTAAAAGGATGAATTCCAGGTTCTTCTTACTTGTTCTGTTGTTTTAAAGTGCTTCATGTCTGCTTAGGCCGCACAAAGAAGCTTTACTCATTGCTTTGCTTGTGTCCTTTGAATGAAAGCTTAATCTGTGTGAGTGCTTTCCTCCACGACCTGGGGAATGGTACCTCAGACCTGCCAGTATCACAGGTCCCTCGAATTAGCCATAGCTCACCCCTACTCCGTCCATTATCTTTGTTTTGCCTTTTCCTTTACCCATGAGATGGCTACTTTGTGCCCCGCAAGTTTTACCTATGTCTTTTCTCCTTCCTCTTCCACCGATTTCAAGACAAATGTTGGTAGCTATTTAATTTCTGTCAAGCTTGGGAAGAGGAGGTTGGTATAATAATTATCTAGGAATTGTCTAGGAAGGAACTTTCAAAATATCAGGAGCCTAAACACCTTTTAAAATGAAAAAGAAATGTCCATTCCTTGCAAATATTTCAAGTTGTAGGATAAAAACCACAATGAAGTAATTAAAGGTTTAGGGAAAAACTTAAGTTTTAAACAAACAAGAGGTGATGCTGTTCAAGCTCATGCTCTAAAGCAGGCTATGTGTACTTCAAACCAGCCCTGACAGATGTTTATCCTGCTCCTTAAAATCTCCAGTGAATATATCATGTGTTCTTTGCTTACCCATCCTCAAAATAAGATATGCTCTCCTGGTTTCTAACCCAAATCCTCTGGGCTGCAAATTAAGCTGATTTCTCTTTCTTCTTCATGTAGTAGAAATTAAAACAGATGCTCTCTGTCCTCTTTGTAACAACCTTTTATACATTGGACAAATGCTTACCTATGTCTTTTTATGCTTAAACCTGGTTGTGCAATTTTTATGACTCATGTTTCCTGTTGCTTTTGGAGCTGTCTGTTGACCATAGTTTTTTCAGTGGTGCCCAGAGTTGGACAAGGACCTTGGCACTTAATCAGCAGAATAATTATTTCCAGTCCTCGTCAACATCTAGTAGAGCAAAATAATCCTCTCTGGTATCTCAGTATGATAGCTCCAGTAAGATTTCCTTGGGGTTTAAGTCTTAAGCGTCCACAGTCTACTTTTTTATTGTCTGCAGCAGCCAGAAGTTTTTCTGCAGTATTGCAACCTGAGTAGTTTTTCCTCATTTTGTTCTGTTGTAGTTTTTAAATGTTACTAAATTTTGCATATGACAGACATTTTTAAAGTTCATATTTTTGGATGTGAGACCTTTCTCCTGTTTGTGAGTGTCATTTTGCACTCTGAGCCCATTCCTTAGGATGCTTATGATACCTCCTGCATGGGAGTTAATCACAGGTTTGATACTCGGACTCTAGTCTACCATTCAGGTTACTAATTAAAATATTTTATAGAATAAAATCCAAGACAGTAGACCTATGAAATCCTACTGGAGCTTCTTTTCTGGTTTGGTGGTGGAGAATTACTCTGCAGGCAGACAGTCTTTCAGTTAATTGTGAGTCCACCTAACTGATCTTTTCCAGTTCCCTATTTTGAAGAGAAGGTCAGAAACTGTAGTTAGTCAAGATGTATTGCATGACTGCCATTCAGACATGCCTCCCCAATTCTGACAGTCACATATCCTGCAGACACATAGCTGCTGGTCATCTAAACTTGCATGCACACACGTGGTCTCTCCTTGAGATGATATATTCATCATATGAGGTGAGAACCCGGGATCACTGCCCATGTCTTATGGGCCCTTGAGAAAGAGTCTGGTGGGAGGAATTTGGTGGGACAGAGGATGACAGATCAGACCCTGATGATAACTTGCATAAGAACTCCAACTGATGTACCAGTTGCTTGTTCTACCTCTATTCAAGCTTATGATCATATTCCTTTGTTAAAAATACCAGCCACAATTAATGACAAAATTAAGTTTGGGAAAACAACTTCTGCCTCTTTCTTCTTTTGTTTGTTTTCTTTCCCAGTTAAGTACGGACCTTACTTTTGATATTTTCTTTAAACATACAGTTTATAGAGAACATGTTTTTACTGTCTTTTGTATCCATGCTGACTATAACTCATTGCATGCTTTGGCCTTTCTGATTTTACCCATATGTGTTTCTGTAATTCCTCTATACTATGACTAATCATTCATCACAGGTCTTTATTTCTAGATTTTTTTTAAAAATTCCTTTTATATTTTCTGATTATAAAGAGGCCTTTACACAGCTGTATTGGTCCCTTGCTGTGCTTCTTGTTTCTTCTGAGTTGGGACAAATTCTCTCTTCGCTTCTCTTTACTCAAGATTTTCATCCCCAGGTACTCTTCTTACCAGTAGCCTTAGCATGTTATTGTATCTCTTTCTGAATACAACATTCCTTATTGTATTAGAGTTTTTTTTTTAATCTGTCAATCATCTTCCTTTTTTCCCACAGAATAAAGAATATGTCATTTTGTGATTGCTAATTTGGTTTCTGTTTCTTGACTCATCTCTCTTTTACTTAGAGTTAAATTTAAATCAACCTCACCTAAGAAATCTTCTCAAAATCTTGTTGGACTGTCTGTATATTCCTTTTTGTCTTTTCTCCTCCTCGCCCGTGGATTTCTCAGTGAAGTCCTCATTACTATCAACTCTTTTATTCTGGATGCCTCTACTAGTTACTTAAGGGAAAAACATCATGCATTTCTCCCGCTGATGGGGTGATCTGTAGCAGGTCTGCAGCAAGACGTGGTTGTCCACGCTCTTTTCACATTTTGTATTTGCTCAGAGATATTTAAAAGTCTGCTTCTCAACTCCTCCTGAACTTCAGAGCAAGTGTATGCGTTCTTGATTTACAATGTAATACCTTTTGTCTTTTTTTCACCCCGCTCTATTTCATCAGCAAGTTCTTTGCAACCCTCCACACCAATTCCAGCCCTGCGATTTATCCGCAGTCTTTGTGATGTGCATTCAGTAGTAACTTTGGTTGATTCTAAAGACTGGGAAGTTCTTCCCGTTTATTCTCCTTACTTATGACATTTCTGTATAGACATCTCAGATGTTTGGCATGTTGCCCTATTATTCTCCCTGTTGTCTGACGACCCGCAGAAGAATTTTTGACTGAAAAATGTAGTTATTTTCAAGACTCAACCAAGGGCACTTCAAATCAACCCAGTTTCATGAAGTTGCTGAGTGCTCTTTGCCAAAACTCAGGTCTCCTTAGAATGTGTCTCATTGGTTATTCAAAAGTGGAGGTATGCAGCATCATTAGTTTTGAAATTACTAGCTACAAATCTAGAGTGAACTCCAGTCAATTATTTTTAATGTTATCTTAGTTTCCTGCAAAACAATTATGGTTTAAGAATCCAATGGCATAGTTTAGTGGGAGTCGGCATGGAGGCAAAAGCTAGAGCTTTAATAGTAATTTGTTTTTGTGATTATTGGCTTTTCAATATCTGCTGTGGTTCAGATTGAATGATTTGTGTTCTATGACAAGTTTTCAATAACCGTATTCTGATTAACAGCTGCCTGGGGTATGATTTTAAATGTTCCCATCAAACGCATATGGTGACTTGCCAACCAAGGAGAACCAGTGAAGCCAGAGCAGTGTAGGTAGAACTCCAGCGGGTGTCCTTTTCCTTCTGGGCAGAAGATAGAATGTTTCCAGGGGATAAACAGTAATTCGCCTACTGTTTTCTGCTGACTCAAAGTCCTTCTGTGGCTTGTTTGTTACACAACATTGGAAAGCAAAATTGATTATTTTTTTTTTTACCGCTCTTTTTTCTCTCCCCTGATGTAGTCTTTGGAGGGAGGTTGTTTGGCAGCGCAAGTTAAAGATCCGGTATGTATGCAAGTAGGGATGGGTGGAAGAATGGAAGCCAGCAAGGGAAGTGGTAGAAATCCAAAAGTCTAACTACACAAAAATAATACTTCTGCCAAAGGGCAGTTTTATCCTTTCTGCTCGTAATAGCAGACTTTAAGTCTTACTCATGGGGATGGGTCTGTATGAAACATGGAAGTGATTACTTAAATGGGAACATAAAAGGACTATATTTGTGCTTTTTTTAAAGAGAAAGAAATGGAGACTTTGCAATATTTATAGTAGCTCCTGCCAAGTGGACTTGTCATCAGCCTAAGATTTTTTTTCTTTTTTCTTTTTTTTTTTTTTTAAACTAGAGAAGATTTATGAAAATAGGGATTTAAGCATAAATTTCTATATGGAATAGCTGTTTGAACACTGTTGCCTGTATATTCCTGTATGATAAATCTAAGTTTTAAGATTTTTCCTCTTGATTTTTGGACTGTGGCTGTTATTTTTCAACATGTTACTTATTTACACCTTACTTCATTTTTCATGTGAGTGATTCTGTCTTTGTGTCAGGTTGCGTAGGGATGCATCTTCATAGTTACCCAGGCAACTCAGGATGTCTGACTTGATTTTAAAACCTGTGAGGTTTATTGAAATTTGGTTGTATATGGTTTCCCTGTTCCCACTAAACTTTCATGAGAATCATGCATACCTGTATTTCCATGCTCAGAAATACCTTTTAAAATATGACTGTAGGTGCCTTCTCTCAAACACCATCGTGTACCCTTTTGGGACAAACCCTGGGATGCAAGAGTCCAGAGTTGTATCTGCTGGCAGGCCTTGTACAGCAATCAGTGATACATTATTTTTCTTTTCTGTTCTTTACATCGCTAGTGAAAAATGGCCCCATTTCTCTTCCTTGATCTCCAAGCTGGATCATTTTACTTCTTTTTAAGGCAGTTTTATGAGCAGTTTAGGGGATTTTACAAAGAGGAAATTAATGCAGGGTAATATAAACAATGTAACAAGAAAAATAAAAACGTGAATGTGAAGTTTTATTAAATGCACATAGCTGCAATGTGAAGCGTGTGGGGTGGATTGAGGCCTCAGTTTACAGAAAAGGTTCTTGGCTCTTGCAGCGCAATCTGGAAAGCTTGCTGTAAATATGCTATGCTTGTGGTTCCTTGCTCAACCAGTGGCGCCAGGAATCAGTCCAAAGCAGGGGGGAGTTTTGTTTCTTTTTTTTTTTCCTAAAAATTACTTGATATTTTATTACATTAAAGTTTTAAGTGCTATTGTTCCATATTTGAATCATTATGGGCTTTGAGGTATGCCTTGCTCTTGAGAAGTATGGATATCCTCAGGATCGTGTACAGTGTGTGTTTTCTGTATCTGCATTTTAATGTATTTTTTGACACTCTGCCCAGGATTTAGTTATTATGTTTTCCTCTCTCCTGAAACAGAAGTTAATCTAGTTTTCACTTCAAAGCACACAAAGACACCTCACCTTCTCTCTAGTTTTGGTGAAGTGCTGTTGTAGCACATGTAGCAAAAGTGGAATGGTCTTGTTCTTTTATCCCCACCTCTTTTGTTTGAGAACATGGTATTCGTAAACATTTCATTTGCAAAAACAGCTTACAGGTATGGTTTTTGTAATTATAGTATCCAAATGGCATTGACTGCATATCCACTTTGTTAATTTTCATTTTTCTGCCTGAAAGATATTCTTCATGTCCACATTTCACTTTTTAAAGAAACATATGAAGTAGTATAGTCCATTCCAGGTTCAGAATATCTAAGAGGCATTAAATAAAGCTGTTAGGAGCTAGCTTCTACCAAGCAGGAGGTGAGTCTTCATGCATCTGGCAATAGAGGTGTGGAACCAGCTGCCAAAGGATGTTGGGGATGTTGGTTGCCAAAACGTAGTTTCAAGTGGAGCTTTGGTCAAGGTCGTGGAAGAGAAATCTATTGAGGGTTACTGAGCATACATCCACCTCAGGAACTTCCTGAGCCTGAAAATAGTTTGAAGCTGGAAGACAATTACAGGGAAGTGTCGTATATGAATCCAGTTTTGGCTATTCTTGGAGACAGGGCACTGGGCTAAATGGTCCTTTGATCTGATGCAGTGTGGCCAGTTGTACGTTTTCATGTCTTTGTTATCAGTTTTCTTTCAAAGATATAAAGTAGAATAAGTTGTGCATCTTGTTCCAGGTCTGCAAGCTAAGGGGTCATTATAATTTCCAGAAGCTATTAAACACCAAGAAACCACCTTTAGCTCAGGAAGCCCTTCAGCTGCAGACAGCTAAAAGGTGTGAGAGTGTACTGGAGACACCATTATAAACTCCTCTTTATTTTTTAATACTCTTTTCAAGGTAACTGCCATAGACCACTATGGGAGACTGGGTACTCGAGAAGATAGATCCTTGGTTTGACACAGTCTGGCCTTTCCTATTAGAGTGCCTCAGTGGTGATAATTGCGTAGGTCTCAGGGGAGTTCAGCAATAAGTCTTAGTTATAGTTCTCAGCACAAGAATTTGTAGTTTTTCTTTGTGACTGAAAAGCATCTAACATGTTTTAGGTTCTTCCACAACAAAGATAGCGTGTCAGGAGCTGCATGGTGTATACCAGAGTGATGAGAAAAAAAAGAATTCTTCTCAACAATCTCTGAATGTAAAATTTGATGGAATAAGTGCTTTCAGAAAGATAGCAGTTTATGTTGTGCTTTAAAACTTTATGTCTTACATGTCTAACTTGACCCTTAATTTCACTTTGTGATGAAAAAAATTCTGTGGGTATGCAGTTGCTACCTGCTTTCCATATGAAAAAAAGCTGCAGTGTTATCTAGTGATAGTCTTTTTGTAATGGTAAATCTGTTCTCTTCACTGTAAATCATCTGTTAACACTGATCATAACTGCTCACTTATGGGCTGAGGGAGAAGAGCATTCTGGCAAGAAGAAAGAGGGGATCTTTGTATTCCTGTTGAAGTTACCACTTCTTTCCCCTCAAACTCGGGGTCCCACCTCACAAACTATGCTTGTCTAGGGAAACATAACATTTGTGAAAGTGATGCTTATCTGCCCTTTCCTTCTTTATTGTTGATTAAGAAGGTCTGGAATGTTCTTATCTTCTTATTCATCTGTCTCTTTTTTTTCACCAAAATTGCATTATGGCCATTTCATTGCTTTGTTTCCTTGTTCATCATCCAAGAAGCCCTTATGAATGTGCGGTGTCAAGAAAAATAATCTTGAGTTAGCATTTGCTCAAAGTCAGGATATCAGATCCATGATCCTCAATATAAGGCAAAATATAATATGGGAGCAGTATTTATTTTGCAATACTTCCCACTGCTCAGTAGTGAGAAAATCAGCAACATGGGAAGAGAAGACTGGCCAGTTAGTATCTCTTGGGTCTAGATGGGACATGTATAAAAGACTGTCCCATTCCTGTGTCTTTATTAGAGAGCTGTTGGAGCTTGTATAGTGTGGAGGTTTCACAGCATCGTACTTCTGGCAGAGTAGATCTTTTTGCACCCGGAGCTCCTTGAGGTAATGCTATGAAGTAACCCTAGTTGAAGTGGCTACAGGTGCTCTGTGGTAAACATCCTGTCCTTGTCCTTATTACTTAACAGGAGCTGCCTGACAACTGAAAACATTTAGGGGATAAAGCAAGATAGGATAAATTTTCTGCCTTATCCCTCAGGTCAATAATGCCTTGTGCTATTTGGTTAAGATGTATGTATGTTTTTATAGCTCCCAAAGCGACGCAAGTAGAACTAGCTGCTGAGAGTTACAGCATGGCTCCTATGCTCACCTCTCGTACCATGCTGAGGGTCTTACAGCATTTTTAGAAACGTATCTCCAGTTTCAGGTGCTCTGATTTTTTTCCCCTGGAAAAATACTGGCCTTGGGAGCAGCGCTGCCTTCGATGTTGTCTTTCTCTGTCTCTTTTTCTTGAGTACACAGATAACCTCTTCTGCTAAAAGTCCTGCTTCCATACTCTTGTTTCCCTTCTGTACTGAAATATTGTAGCTTCTTCCTGAACAGAGGCAGCTTTGGATGGGTGATTTTTTTTTTTAATATGATATGTTTAAAGCCTAGAAATCAGGCTTAATTGTAACATCAAGTGAATTAAAATCCAGATATTTCTTTTACTGTATATTAAAGAAATCTTCGGCTTAGTTTAATACATTTTATAGTAAGGTCTCAGTTATGTGACAGATGGCAGTCTAATAAATCAAACTAGAAGACACAACATAATAACTTCTCGGAAGACAGTTCTCCCTTGAACATGGTAATATATTATAAAATGCTGAATTATAAAATGACATCGGTGCTGGAAAATGTGGAGGATCCCCTTTCTGGATAAATCCAAGGCTAATGCAAGACACTAAACTAGAGACACCAGGGCTATGAAGTCTCTCAAACAAATCGGCTGCTCACAGTTTCCTTGTGAAATTAAATAAATCAATGTCAATGGATAATTTGTGACTACTCAGCCTGTATACTCATTACTTCTCCAAATGCATATTTAATTCTTCAGACTGTGGTAAAGTAAATGTCACAGAAATCACAGCAAACTCTAAATTACCTTTAAGTCAGTATTACGTTCTGTCAGAAGTGCTTATTTGAAAATGGACTTCTGTATTGAAAATCTATATTCTATTAAATACTATATTACATGTGCTTGGATTATGTTGTGTGCGCGCACACACACACATACACACCCCTGCATTTTTACACACGGACACCCATCAGCATGAACAAACCCCTGCACAAACAAACATCCCTGTACTTCCCCACCTGCAAACACATCTTTACACCTCCCTATGACACCCCACACCTATACACACACACGTATTTCCTACGTACTGCACTACATACCCCTAGTCAGTCACAGAAACACAGATCTTTGCACACACACCCTCTACACACTCCACACACATGCACCTACACATAGTCCTATGCACACATGCATAACTGTACACAAACCCCATCACACACTCATACAAACCCGCATGTATTTTCACACATGCGCCTACACACATGCACCTATACATCCCTCCACACACACATGCACACAGAGTTACAGACATGTACCCCCCCATACCTATGTGCCCCTATACGCACACATGCTTGCACACCCATATCTGCAAATACTCATTCATCTATACCCCCATGCACATACTCTCCTACACACATACCCACTCTACATGCACACCTACATCTGTTCAGAAACACACCCCTTGCAAAACACATGTGCGCACCCCACCATACATGCATGTGCACACGCACACACACACAAACATCTTACAAAGCTTTGCAAGTTAGGCCTGGATTTATGTTGAAGCATAGGCTTTACATTTCACATGCTCTTGAGAATGCTGTATTATGCTACAACTACATCTGTATAACCCCACTGTCTTTAATGTTTGATCCAGCTTTTACTTATTACCAGGTAGTCAATAAATGTTTGGTGGGCATTAACAACAAAATCCATCTTCCGGCTTGGCTTTCGCGGATAGCTTGAGCTCAGAATAAGACTTTTTGTGTTCTTCACCAGTGTGAGGGGACAAGGCTGTGATTACATGACTGCAAAGCACAACCTCACGCGGTGCCATACAGAAACACCCCAGGCAGCCCTGACGGCCGTGGGCAGTGGAAGTCTTCCAGCTGCTTTCCCCCACCACCAGTGTCAGCAGTGCTGTGCTGGCTGGTGTGATTTTTATACTGGTCACTGTGCTGTGTTGTTTTGTAGGCATGTCTTTGATCACCCTAAGAACTAAACCATTGATATAAAATGTCCCCTGAGCTGTGGGGAAAATCACAAGCACTTTTCTGTTAAGTTTTAGAATAGAGCCATACTTAAATCCTTGCTGATGGCAGACTGTAAACAAGAGTGTTCATCACCAAATAGAAAGATTCAGACAACAGTTTTACAATTTACATTGAAAAAAAAAAAGAACAGTGAAATTAGCTATGTCAGCCAAGGGATTCCACTGTAAAATTTTAGGTTATAATTAAATAACTTAATTTTTCTTGTGCTATAGAAAAATATATTTTACCTTTCCAGAGGACTGTACAATTTAAGAGTTAAATATTTATATCTTGAATTCAAGTCCAAAAATGTCTCCTGCTCCTTCACAGGTGCAAATGAAGAGTGGAGAGCAGCGACCCTTACCTCTTCTTGCCTTATTTGCAAGCTAAGCAGAAGAATAAGTCCCTGTATCCTGAAGTTCCTGAATGCTGTTGCTTTGTTCCCCCAGTTCTGTGTAGTGCAGCAATCTATTTTAGATGAGAAAGAGGAATTAGAACGTTTCTTCAGTTCTCTGTGGTGATTTACAGAGGATAATTGCCTCTTAAAGGAGAGAAGCTCATAGCTCACTGTAGGCTGTGCATCAGGCGTGGTCTATTATTGTGTCAGTAGTGCCACAATACCTGATGAGTCTCTTGTTCATACTGTACAGCTCTGCACCATTGCTGAACCTGTGCAAAACCTGGGAGTCACAGGCTGGTGGCAGGAAGATGACAGAAATGAGGTAGCAGCTTCCATCTTAATTTTAGGTATTGTGTTTGCCTACTTTAGATAGTGAGAAGAGGCAGAATGAAGAGGCGCTTTAAAAATATCCAAGGTGTGCTCATGTAATGAGCATCCACGCAAGGAGGATGAAGGGGATTTTCTATTTAATTCTACATTTTTCTTCAAGCAAAAGCTGTTTTTTAAAAAATGGATTTCATTCAAAAGGCAACCCTTCTTGAATACTTTCTGCTTTGTTATGGGTGGCTTGAACACTTTTGCCAGAGACGCAATTATTTCGTTTTGGATTGCTTGTGCTTTTAATTTTCACTGGTACAGGTGGAAGTTATCAATATACAGTTAAATAGCAACTATTGTTATGGTATGCATAAATGACCATTTTGTGTGCATTCTTTCTCTTTTGCTGTTGTTTTTTTCTTACTACTAGGTTCTGAACACCTTCATGATATAAGGATGTAAACATGAATGTAACTAACAGCACAAAAAATTATTGGAAGAATTTAGGTCCAAATCCTGCAAACAATTGCTTTTATTAGCTTTGCATTGTGAACAGATACTGCAGGAGAAAGGCCTCATTATGCACTGGAAGTTATAATAAACTATTTACAGTAAGTCAAGTTTTAAAAGTTATTCTCACCCTCAGTTCCTGTTATGTCACCACAGTAAAAAGAAACAGTCTTATGAATATGATTTTTTTTCTGAAATTATAGTGTGAAATTTTTATCTAAGTCCCATGCTTTTCTTTCAAAAAATAATTTTCTTGGTCCCAGATTATGATATTTTTGATGTTTTTGGAAAGAAAGAAAAAAAAAAGAAGTGAGATTAGGAAAGAGTAGTTGTATTCTTTTCTACTCTAGTTTGTTTGAAATTCAGAATATAGATTTACAGGACTTCTTGCTAAATTTTTGGGTTTGATTTTTGGAGACTTGATTATATATGGAATATCTGTCTTGGGGACCAGGAAATACAGGAGAACAGACATTGGGGGAAAGCTAAATAATTCAAATTTTTTTAAAAAATCATATTTCTGTCTTACATTCTTCCTGTGAGATCGTGTATCTTGAAATAGTTAAAATACTGCTTATAAACATATAAATTCATATAAATTCACTGTTGTTTAAATGTTTTAACATTGTTATGAACTAGTCTTGCACTGGTTCTTATTTTAAATTTGTGAAATGGTATCCCAGACAAACATCAGTCCCCTGCAGAGTTTTACGTTTCCTTTTCTAGGCATCAGCATGCAAAGAGTTAGCATTACTACAAAACTCTGCAGAAAGAATTCAGCTACTGTAGGTACAAACAATACTCTTGTGTCAGAAGATAAACTGCAGAGGACTTGGTGGGATGGGAATCCTTGTCTGTTTTTGTCCTGCACTCTTTACATGAAGAAGTTGCCCACCTGTTATGTTACCCAGGAGTTAAGAAATCTGATTCTGTAAGAAAAGCAAAGGTCATCTTTTCTTTCAATGCTGCTTTTTGATGTGTGTTCAGAAGCTTCATTTGTGATTCTGTCTGCTATGAACTTGTCTTGGACATCTCCCAGTTTCACAGCTTAACAGTGAGACTCTAAGACTGGAGAGATTATTGGGGGAGGATCTGTATCCTGAAGAGAACCTCAGGTTGTATGAGTTTGGCATAAAGCCTTGCTGAAGTCAATAGGCATGCGTCAATATACACTAACTGGAAAACATGGAATGCATCGCTGTATCTTATGCTTCCCAAATAAGTTCACTGATACACATGCACTTTACCCTACAAAAGAGTCAACTGGCATCGTCAATATATTATACGCCCAAAAAGTACCCAGTGTCTTTGTATCTAACCATAGTCCCACAGGTGAGGTTACTATGAATCATGTCCAGTGGTGTGTATGGCCCTTCCTTCATATTTCTTTGCTGTCTCCTTCCTCCTTACTGTTTTCACTTGGCTTTTCTTGCTTATGGTAAGACGCCATTATAAGGGAAGGTTTTATCAAAGAGATGGCTCTTCTATTTAGTTCTGAAGACAATATAACTGCATGATCTCCTGTGACACAGAGTTTTGTGGCTTATGATTTTTCTTTGCGTTAAACTCTCACTCAATTATTGAGAGCAATGTAAGTCAGAACTTTAAATTAATCCTGAAATGAATAAACAGCAAATGAAGCTCAAGGAACATTGGTCTTACATGTTTATAACCATCTTTGCTGGTTCATGAATGTGGCTCATGAGTTTCAGATCCCTGGTGGAACTGGCTTTTATCTTCAAATAAGCAGAATTAAATAATCCATTCTAGAAATGAAAAATACATTAATTTCAGGGGCAGTTTCTTCATTTCAGAACAAAGTATATTTTTTATTTTCTAGCAGAAAAGGAATAGAAGATGTACCTTTGTCCTTTGTGAAGTCTGTGTGTGTTGTATAGCAAGATTTAACAAGAGCTTAATCATAGAATCATAGAATCATTTAGGTCGGAAAAGACCTTTAAGATCAGCGAGTCCCACCATAAACCTAACACTGTCAAGTCTAGCACTAAACCATGTCCCTAAACGCCACATCTACACATCTTTTAAATACCTCCAGGATGGTGACTCAACCACTTCTCTGGGCAGCCTGTTCTGATACTTGACAACCCTTTTGGTGAAAGAATTTTTCCTAATATCCAGTCTAAACCTCCCCTGGTGCAACTGGAGACCGTTTCCTCTTGTCCTATCACTCATTACTTGGGAGAAGAGGCTGATGCGCACCTTGCTACAACCTCCTTTCGGGTAGTTGTAGAGCGCGATGAAGTCTCCCCTCAGCCTCCTTTTCTCCAGGTTAAACATCCCCAGTTCCCTCAGCTTCTCCTCGTAAGACTTGCGCTCTAGATGCTTCACCAGCTTCATTGCTCTTCTTTGGACACGCTCCAGCCCCTCTCAAATGCACATGCAATACCTTAGCAAGTTTATTGGATGTTTTCTTCTTCCAAGCAGTTTTTTTCTACTTTCCTTCCTGGGCTTTGAGTAGTTGCTCTTAGGCTAATGTTTATGACCTCTGTGACATAGACTGTTTGTTTATAGCAGGTAACTGTGTTGGTGGCTGAAATATAGACCCGAGCATCATCAGGCTATTGCTCACGCCAAGCACAAATTCTTACCTTGGGAATATTTCTATACCCATTAATCAAAGAAATAATAATCTGCTTTCGTACAATGATACGCCTGAGGAAGCTGAGCATCTGTCAGCTGGGAGGAATACGTGAACGTGATGGCTCCCATGTGCTATATAGGCATTAATACAGTATATATATATGCTGTTACAGGAGTTTGTTTTCTTACAGAAATTATTGTTCCATCCACTTTTGGGAATTCTTTTAGGTGTACAGGCAGCAACATCCTTATATATTGCTAACTGCAGAAATCAGAGCTGTATGGATTGACTGCAACACACAGCAGGCTCTAATAATGTATAAGTAAGAAGTTGAGATTAAAAATGTAGGATGTCTATAACCACAGGTTTTTGTACTCACTCTGAGTTTACTGAAGTTGTCCGTGACTCAAGTGTGAGTAGATCTGGAGCAACAATGTCCACTTTTTCAACAACTAACCTAGTCATATTAATGTCAATAACTTTTAAAAAAAATTAAACTAAAATTCCTCATGCCTCCCAAGGCTCTGTTTAAATACTGTTAAAACCTTCACTTATTTTTCTGATTAAGAGATGTACCTGTTTTCTAAAGATTTCTATTTGCTAGTATTGTTAGTATGGTCATCAGATCAGATCGCTTCTGTTTCCAGAACAGAGTTTCTAACATCTCTTATGGCTAACCTGCTGCCCCTTTCAGCTGTCTAAAATAAGGTTTCGTTTTTCCTTCTTAAATCCTTGTAATTTCTCTTCATGGGCCTCTTTCTCTTCCGCCTCTCATCAGTTTTGGTTTTAAATCTTTCCTGGTCCTCCTCTGCATCACATTCCAGAGATATTGCTACATTCTCTCTTTATAAGGTGTTGAATTTTAAGTTTCTATAGTTTCTATCTTTTCCAGAGTCCTTTAAGTGGCTTCTTTAAAAAAATTAGACTGAATATTCTGTTTACCTTAAAAGCCCTTCATACACCATAGGTATTATTTCTTCTGTCTTTATCTTCATGTCTCTAAAATGTCAGTATTATATTACTACTCTGCTGTTTTTCTCCCCCCCCCCCAGTATGCTTTTTGCTATATTTTTGTCCCTGTGCTTGAGAGAGTCTCATTTCATTTTGCCCAGTTATTCTGTATGTAAAGCCCTCTAGAAAAATACAGTTGATGTATTAATTGCTCTGACAGTTATGCTTCCTTTAGGTCTCTACATCTTCCTTTCTCTGAAGATATTTGTGTAGTCTGCCTATTGTCTAGTATTAAATCCTGAGCTCCTTAGGTTAACACTGTAATATTTCTTCAATCTAGAAATAGACTTTTTACCCAAAGTTCATTTTTCCTTGTTCTTCATTTGCAATAAAAAGCTTTATGTTGCAAACAATTAAAAAATTCTAGTGATGGCTGAGACAAGATACTGGCAGAAGTGTGTCCAAGAAGAGCTCGATTTAAAAAATGTCCTTCTCTTAAGCCTATATGAAGGTGGCTTCCAAGGGGTAGTCTTCAAAGTTGAGGAATACAGAAGGACTTGGAAGTAAACTGTTCAAGCTAAATGAAAGCCTCCAAGTATCAATTTAAAAAGGCTGGTGTTCATTCGAGTTAGTTATGTGTCAGACATTCACTTTGCAACTGTCTATTATGTTCTTCATGTTAATACTTCAAGAATCTAGCTTTTTTCCTGGTGCTATGTCATTGTAAACACAGTTGTTATAAACCAGGTCAATTCTATAAGTTGATACAGATTTGGCATAATGGTATTCTGGTCCTTTTTGATTTAATACAACTCTGTACTACTTCTAATAGTGTTCTCCGTTCTGGATAAATTGTTAATGAGGCATGGTTTCACATGTCTTTCTGCAGCTGTATTAAATTGTAGGAAGTGTTTCTTTCCAGGGATAGACTTGCACATCTGCTTCATCTGTGAGTAGACAAAAGTGTGACCTGAAGAACTGTGGGGATGGAAAGCTCACTCTGTTCTGCTTTCCCTGCTGAAGCTATTGGAAACTGTTGAATGGTCTGTAATTATGCTTGGCTTTTTTGGTCAGGCTGTGACGGTAAGCCTTGCTACCATGGAGTTGTTTTAACAATTTAACAATTAGCCTTGTGATAAAATTGTTTTTCTGGTACCTTAGTAATAAAGACATTTCAATTTAGATGTTCACAGCTTGCTTTTCTTTGTAGAAGTTCATTTAAGCTGTTTTCCTCCTCCTCTACCCTTCTTGCTTAGACATAATCCATCTAAATTTTCCATAGCCATTTCCATTTCTTTCATCCATCACTGTTCTTGGAACTGGCATTTGCTCCTGAAATGATTCTGCCTCGAAAGGTCTCTAATGAAAATGTCCAGACTGTTACAATGTTAACTCCTGTAAGCTAATGTAAAGGTGTGCTTTGCAGGGACGGGGCTAGTAGGCTGAACACGCATATGTTACAGGCTGCAAGTAGGAGCGGGCAGCAGTGGTGCAGGACCACTCCTGGGGGGCTCATGGGTGGACCACACCAGAGCAGGACACCCCCAAAAGACTCCAGCCCATGGGCAACCCAGGCCAGGCCAGGAACACCCCTGAGGTGGCCCGTGCTGGGACAGGGGCACCAAGGAACAGAAGGGTAGAAACCATCATGTGAAGCTGCAACAAACTATTAAGCATATGGGAGCAGAAGTCCTAAACACAGGGCAGCAGACAAAATCCGTAACGTGTACCCCTTCAGCGTCCTGTACTGCCTGTTGCTTCGCCAGAGCCATGTGAATGGATTGAGTTTAATCGGTGGTGAAAATTAGGTAAATTGAGACTGGGGAAGGAAGAGGATATTTCTTTATGTAGGTGTTTGCTTAATAGTTTGTGTCCTTTTTCTCCATGCTCAAATCAGTGATCAGTGGTTTGTGTTGCATGGCAATAGATTAACTGAAGTAAAATTCCCCAACTCCAGACAGTTTTGCCTGCAAGAGGATTTTATCCTGAAAAAAACCACAATTTTTCTCCAAGTGAAGAAGTCAATGTACGGGTAGAACAATAAATGGAGTGTGACTGTGTAGCACAATTCACTTCATATTCGAGGCTGTTTGATGATTGCAGAAAGTTTCAGGCAGTGAATTGTAAGTCTTTATCTTTTACACACTGACCTATACTAGATTTTCTTCATAATTTCTCAAGCCTGGGAAATTCCCATGAATGCATTTACAGTATGTAGCTTAATGTTGAGGCGCTTTGCTTTTGGGTGCAGAGTAAGGGGATAATTTAATTCTAGTTTTCACTCTCTGTGTTAAAAGATACAGGGAATATTGGCAGCATGTTCCACCACAAGTCTCCCTGGCGAGAGCGCTGCATGGTGTCCTCCAGCAGTACCTCCTAAGTAGCTTGAATGTTTTTCTCTTTTGGGAGGAACCAATTTGCTTCTCTTCATTAAAGGGTAATGCTGTGGTACATTGCAAGACGTTCACCAATTACAGCGCTGGTTTTGCATTGCATTGATCAGGAAGGATCTTCTGCAGTAAGGTACAGGGATTTTTTCTTACAAGAAATCTCTGAGGATACAGTGACTTTGACAGGAGAGTATGTGATAGTTTTAATATGCTATAGGAAGTTAAATAAATCATATCTGCTTGTTGTTTCATTATTGTAGACCTGATTTTGATTTGAATGGAGATGTAGTGAATAAGTATAGTAAACTATGTAATATGTTATAGTACCTTCCTTGTTTGACTGCTCATCCTCACAAACCAGTATGATAGGTATGGTAAAATGTAGGACCAAATCTTAATCCTAGCACCATTATCCAAGGCTTAAACTTAGCCTTTGAATCCTCCTTTTTTAGCCCAACCATAAACAGAGAATTTGTTGCCAGCAGACATAAGGCAGAACAACATTCTTGGGTTGAACTGGAAAAGCAATCATTTCCTGGCAGAGAACACACTTGGTCAAGTTATAAAGTGGTTTCACTTGAACAGAGCCCATGCTATCAACTTTTATTAGGGTACTGTTTATCTTGGGCCTTGTGGGAGTAACGAGAAATGGAAATTTTAGGTAAACCCTTGTGCTGCATCTAAAGGTTCGTGCCTTTATGTAGTATGGGACTGGGGAGAAATGTTTTATTTAATTTTGAAATCACTTTCTTTTCAATACAGAAATTGCCTCTTGTCAAAACAATGTGTTAAAAAAGTAGAAAAAAAGAAAAGTAATTCCATTTCAGAAGCCCAATGCTGCATTGGTAGATGGGCTTAAGAATTACGTGATACATGTATCTGAAAGGTAAACTGCACGCTTTTAGAAAGAAAAAGGGGCTGTGCACAGCTTTTATTACAACACTAAAAGCTATGATGTATGTACTCTACAGCAGTGGTTTTATGTTGCTGTGGCCTAGCTGAGAAAAAAAGTGGTATTTGAGATTCACTGGGTCTAGCTCTTCATCTTTAGCCTCTTCACCCCCATGCCCAAAAGTCATCACACCCAGCCAAGGATTTTCATCTTCAGATGTCTCCACTGCAGCTAGATCTGCACCAGGAGTGCTGGGATCAGCTAATAAACTCAGCTGGGCTGAGCTGTGACTTTTCAGAGCGGTGTTTGGATGTCTCCAGATAACACTCCACAGAGCTCCAGTGCTGTAAGCACCAAGCAGAGCCACCCAAGCTGGTCTTGCACTGAATTAGCACATGTTTAGATTTGATGTTGCAGTTAAGCTGATGTAATGTTGCTGCTGCTAAAAGGGGCAATCACATTCCCCTTTGTCCCCAGCTGTTTTGCTCAGGTTCTGTTTTTGGACCAGCATTTTTTCCAGTCTCATGTGAAACTAAGTCAAACCAGAACCCTGTGGCTGGGGTGACATGCCTGTCACCTTCTTTGTCAGGCAAGACCCATCTGGGGTATATCCTGCTTGGGTCAGTCCACATCTGCAGGATGAAGTGCGAAGCACATTGCTGGCTTCTTATTTCCTCCTCATTCTGGCGTTAATCACTGTGGCTCTTGGTGGTCATATTCTGTACTGTCTCAGGCACTCCATTTTCACAGCCAATAAGTTGTAACAGGGATCAGCTGGAAGGGGAAGAGTGGAAGTCCAAATTCTTTATGAGCTGTTGAACCCAAGGGGAAAAAAGCAGGTTTCCTAGGTCTATAAGGAACCTCCTGCGTCACGGAGCAGTTTTCTGCTGTTGAAGGCACTGTGCCATGTAGCCCCTTTCTTAAACTTATCAAAGTCTGTATGAAAAACAGCTAATGTTTTCTTGCCTCTGCTACTCCCATTGGAAAGGCTGTTCCAGGACTTGATTGCTTTAACAGAAAGGAATCTTCAGGTTTGAGCATAAGTTTATCCACTGCTCATTTATATCTATTTATTTTTGTGCAAGCAGTTATTTTGCATCCTGGGCTTGCTTTCCTTGAACTTTCTATGGAGAGCAGACATGAATTCTCCTTGATTTCATTTTGCTATGGGAAACAAGCAGATCTTGTTTCCATGTATTCTGTAAGTACTGTCTCTCAATTTCTTTTTCTGCATCTATTCTATTTTGTGTTTCATTCTTTAATATATGTGATACTAATTCAAGGTTCTATATAAGACATACAACAGCACTAGTTGTTCTGTAGTGTTGCAATGTCTCGCCTGATAAGTTTAACGATTTTATTTTCCTGTTTCACATCTGTGTTTTACTAGCACATTCAGACCCATCTTCACCTCAATTAAACGATGAGTTCCCAGTATACTATGGAGTTTTATGTTAGTCCCTAACTCCATGATCTCATGATTTTAATATTGATTCATTCCATATTTCTGATCCAGACCTCAAGGTCATTCTTCTTAGGCATTTTACAGTGCCACTGTGCATTGTGGTTAAGTGATTTCGGCATCAAACTTCTGATATTTGTTCCAGCATTATCAGTAAAAATATTAAGCAAGACTGGTCCAAGCACCAGTCTGTGGGGGATCTCCCTACTGATCTCCTGGCAGTCTTAAACTCTTTTTGTTAGTACTTGTTACCAACGGCTTGTTCCCATAGTACCTCATCATTCATCTGACTGTTCTCATCTGCAGAAAGTGAAATGAGGTGTTGCAGCAATGTAATTAATATAAATACTTACGGTAACAAAAGTAAAAAGCAGTCATTACCTTTTGAGGATCTGAAGTGGAGAGAGGAAATCGTCACTGTCTAGGTGAAAGAATGCTCACCAATAAAATTCTCTTACCAATAAAATTGCTAACTTACATATTATGGAGTAAAAAATGTTCAGCTTTCTACATAAAGATGATTGATACTTAATATTTTGGTTTTGTTTTCTGGGAAGAAGCAGTGTGAGGACAGGCTGTGTTCAATTACCATGTGAATTAGGATGGTTAAGTAGCCTCTGAGCATTGACCTTCAAGGCTGTGGAGAAAGGGCCACAGATGGTGAGAAGGAATTTGCATTAGGGCACTGTAGCCGAGAGTCTATAAGAATCCTGAGCAATGTATTGCAAAGAGTGATAGCAAAGCAGAAAGATGCCAAAAAAGGGCGACATAAAGGGAGAATATAGTGGCTAGAGAGCTGTGAAAGGGAAGAGGGAAGTCCAGCGTAAGGAACAGAGACTGGGGCAGGCAGCATGAACGGAGTAGCTGCCTTCCCATCGGAGGAGGGCATGAGGTAGAGAGGGTAATGGCAAGCGGTCCCAAAGGAGAACATAAGTAAGTGACATTTCCTTCTGAAAGTAAATTTGCCTTTTGTGTTTCTTCAGGTTACATTTTTAACCTTACAGTGATGAGAGAAAAGTGAAGGGCTGTAGGTTCTCAGGCCTTTCTCAGCCCAGGTTCTGTTTTATTAACAAAAAGTTAATAAAAACAGTGTGATTTGTTATAGTTTTGGTGCCTTGTCACTGGAAAAGATAACCTCTGTCAGAGGTTTGGTGTATCCAACACAACCCATAGTCACCTGGATGCCAATTAACATAAATATATACCTATTTTAATGAATCCATGGGAAATCTCCCCCCCCCAAGGTTTTTGTTTTATTTTGAAGATCATAGTTATTAAAATATGAGATCTTAAATGAAGAACCTCTTTTCTAAACACTGGGACATTTCTAAGCCATCGTATGAGTGATCCTACTTGCGTGAGCATAGCTGAAGTGACAAAAAAATATTCTGTGCAGAGCAAGGGTAGAAATCCTTACGCTAACTTCACAGGTGGCAAAAATGTACTGCCTTGTTCTACTTTTAAAGACATGCATGGCTTTATTTGGAATACAGAATAAAAATAGACCCTCTCACCTGATTTCGCCTGTATCTCACTTACACCAATGAGTGTTTTTTTTGCACTTCATTACAGCACAGGGCTCTCTGGGTGGGTGATGAAGTGCAGTTCCAGGCACTTTGTGGCAAGATGTTCTTCATGGGAAGACCATATAGTTTCATTGCCATATCCTTTTCTGGCAGTGCTATTCTGCACTGCAGCCATTGCTTTCTGCTGCTAATTCCAATCTCCAGAGATCCCATCAATCAACTGGTACAACAGGTGTGCACCCATGTAGTTAACTGGATTGGAAAACTGATTTGCCGTAAAAACCACCTTTTCTTTTTCTGTTTTGCTGGGTTATTTTTAGCTTGGTTAGTTGCGTGATCCAAATCACAGCACGGCTGAATAAACAGATACACCTCTACCATAGATATACTGAGAAAAAGGGGTCAGGACAGGGGAGGTAAAGGCTGTTTAAGACAATGTGGCTTCTGAAGGAAAGGTCTCTGAACGTGCTTGAGAAGGGCTGGGCTGGCAAGCAGACTGCATAGAAACAGTTTTGTGTAAAATAATCTTTTCTGTGAGGTCGGAAAATATTTTGCTAGGTTGTTGCGGATGTGAATTTGCCAATAACAGAGAGATGTTAATGAACTGAAAGGAGCTGGGAGAAAAGCAACAAAAATAACCAGACCCTGTGTATATGTGTACAAATGCACAAAGAGGATTGGCTAAATGTGAGCATTTTGAGGAAGTGATGATGGCATAGGAAAGCGCAAGCACAGAAATACTTCCATGGAGTAAGCATCACTCAGAGTAAGGGGTGTGGTAAAATAATGAACAACAACAGTAAAGTTAAGCAAGTTTTTTTTTTTTTTTTACTGTCAATGTAATGCATTGTACCATCAGAAGGCTTCTGTCACTGTCAGGAATAGTTTCTCAAGGGAGGTTCCATTTCTCGGAAATCATAAAACTGAGCTGGATAAATACTAGAAAACATAGTGTATGCATTAATTCTCCATTGGCAGAGGTATGAATGACTGATTTGTTACATATTTACATCTCCTAGCAACTGTGAATCATAGGTGGCAAATGCTGTTGAAGACCACAACTGAATTTCGGATGGGAAATTAAAAAAAAATGCATAGTATGCTGTGCAATCATATTATTGGCCATGCCTACTACTTTTTATCTGCTTGCTTGTTCCTTCATATTGCAAGCATTCCTTCACTACAGTCAACTGTGAATGAGATACTGTGCTGGATTCCAGTGAGGCTTGAGGCTTGTAAACTCTGGAAAGTAGCTGACATTGGAGGTCAGTGTGTGATAGTGTTAAGCTACACTATCTGCTTATAAAAGGAACCTCCTTGTGTAAACAGAGATACTGGTGATTGGAAAATTTTGAGACAGGAATTTTCAACTAGTTTCCTGGACAATGGTGAAATGATTTGTAACCTTTCTGTTGTTCATAATAGGGGACACAGGCAAATATAATCCTGTACTGAACCAGCAATACAGATTTTCACCCCTCTGTAGAGTATAGATACTTGTCAGTCTTGGTACTCTAGGACGGTAAATAACTGATAGGTAACTTTTGAGCAGTGTGCATGAGGATCTCATTTTGGTTCTCTTTTGTTTTCCTTCATTACGTAATCAAAGCATTTATTTTGTTTTTCATTTGCAACCGCAAATACTGTTAAAAAGTACAATTTCATTTAATGTCCTTATGTTTCTATTCAGGTCTGTTCCTCTTCTGTATTTAATAGTACACATATTGGAGATGAACTTGAAGGGCAAATTTGAATGAAATTTCACCTATAATTTGGGCTCATGCCCAAATCCTTGTTCTGATTGTGCCTGGCTTTAATTATGCTGAATTCCTGGAAGCTGCTATCAGACCGTTTCATTCCCAAATGGTCAAAGTATCATGAAATCAAATTACCATGTAAGGTTACGGCTGTATTTGACTGAGTACTGGAAGAATTAGATTGCATTTGGTTTTTGGATCAAACTCCTATTTCCTTCCAGGCACTGAAGAGGACTAGATGTTGGGCTTGCTTTTTAGCCCATCTGTATTAAATATATAATATGGAGATATGGTTTGAATTGGTAATTGGTTATGGTTTATGTGTAGCTATGGAATTTGAGAATCATCTAATAATTTTCCCTTTAAACAGACTTTTTAAAGTACCAACATGGTATGCTGCCTTCCTTGAAGACTGCATAATTTTAGATTCCTCACTTTCATCCAGATTTTTCCTCAACCTTCTTGTCTGTTAGCTAATCCTGACATTTTCTTAATTTAAAGCCTAATTCATAACATGAGTGGCATTTAGTCACGTGAATAATCCTGCTGATTGTAACTCAATGTGAAAGCCCTTTGCAGAGTCAACTCTTTTGACTGTATTCTCTCCTGATCTTCTCCTTTAAAATGCATATGTATCAATGGTGCTGTACAAGAACAGTCCGTTTTATCCTCTTTATGATTACGTGTTGCTGGTCTAGCTTGTACATAGAAGGATGAAAGGTGATATGTGTTGGACTTGTCCTGACTTGGATAGCTCAGCAAGCACAGGTTTTTCTTTAAATTCCCCCCAATTTCCATAACAAATGAAAATGTCAGGTTTTATTTTGTATTTAAATTGTTCTTGTAACAAAGCAAATCACATGAGTTAACTGCTGCTATTATTAACTGTGCATCTGATTGCCTCAGTTGCCTTTCTCTGTAATGCAGTGAACAGGCAGACTGTGATAATAGGATAACTTGGACAAGATACAGTGGCTTATGTTAGCAGTAGAAGTTAGGTTTATTCTTGTTCTCTTCAGAGACTCCTGGTCATCGCAGGACAGTACTATGAGGATATCAGAGTCACGTGGTCAGATTAGATTGCAGAACCCACATTTTATGCTACAACTGCAATGCTTACGTTACTTTAAGTTCATGAGCCACATAAACCGTAAAGGGTGGTTTGGTTAGTAAATTAGTAATTCCATAAGACCTTTCTCTTAGACTCTAGCATTTTAGTCTGCACTTTGTTTATTTTTACCTCTTGTATCTAAGGACTTAAAAGTAAGCACTACAATTTTAATTTCACTGAGCAATAGAGACAGCGTACTGAAATGCAAGCATTGTTTACAAAGTTACTTAATCATGTTAAATTTCTTTATTCAGTGCTAGTCCTGAATCCAGCATATTCTCTAGTGTTGTAGTGGTATATTATGAATAGTCCTTAATGCTGTATCTGGTTGAGGATATTTGCTATGTACAATTACTCCACTATTGTTCATAAAACCAGCTACTTGTAATTATTCCTGCTTGACCAACCTGATCTCCTTCTATGACCAGGTGACCCGCCTAGTGGATGAGGGAAAGGCAGTGGATGTGGTCTACTTGGACTTCAGTAAGGCCTTTGACACTGTCTCCCACAGCATTCTCCTAGAGAAGCTGGCGGCTCACGGCCTAGACAGGTACACTCTTCGCTGGGTAAAAAACTGGCTGGACGGCCGAGCCCAGAGAGTTGTGGTGAACGGAGTTAAATCCAGTTGGCGGCCGGTCACGAGCGGTGTTCCCCAGGGCTCAGTTTTGGGGCCGGTCCTGTTCAATATCTTCATCAATGATCTGGACGAGGGGATCGAGTGCTCCCTCAGTAAGTTTGCAGACGACACCAAGTTGGGTGGGAGTGTTGATCTGCTGGAGGGTAGGAAGGCTCTGCAGAGGGACCTGGACAGGCTGGATCGATGGGCCGAGGCCAACTGTATGAGATTCAACAAAGCCAAGTGCCGGGTCCTGCACTTCGGCCACAACAACCCCATGCAACGCTACAGGCTTGGGGAAGAGTGGCTGGAAAGCTGCCCAGAGGAAAAGGACCTGGGGGTACTGGTTGACAGCCGGCTGAACATGAGCCGGCAGTGTGCTCAGGTGGCCAAGAAGGCCAACGGCATCCTGGCCTGTATCAGAAATAGTGTGGCCAGCAGGAATAGGGAGGTGATCGTGCCCCTGTACTCGGCACTGGTGAGGCCGCACCTCGAATACTGTGTTCAGTTTTGGGCCCCTCACTACAAGAAGGACATGGAGGTGCTGGAGCGCGTCCAGAGGAGGGCAACGAAGCTGGTGAAGGGCCTGGAGCACAAGTCTTATGAGGAGCGGCTGAGGGAACTGGGGTTGTTTAGCCTGGAGAAGAGGAGGCTGAGGGGAGACCTCATCGCACTCTACAACTACCTGAAAGGAGGGTGTAGCGAGGTGGGTGTTGGTCTCTTCTCCCAAGTAACTAGCGATAGGACAAGAGGAAATGGCCTCAAGTTGTGCCAAGGGAGGTTTAGATTGAACATTAGGAAAAATTTCTTTACTGAAAGAGTGGTCAGGCCTTGGAACAGGCTGCCCAGGGAAGTGGTGGAGTCACCATCCCTGGAGGTATTTAAAAGACGTGTAGATGAGGCCCTTAGGGACATGGTGTAGTGGGCATGGTGGTGTTGGGTTGACGGTTGGACACGATGATCTTAGAGGTCTTTTCCAACCTGTATGATTCTATGATTCTATGATTCTATGATTCTATGAGATATAGGCAGTTAGGTTGATATATAAGTTACCGTCTGATGTAAAAGAACAAACAGAAATGTGGTATTTTGATGTATGTGTGATATGTCACGCCACGTGTTCCTGAAGGCCGTGGTGATTTACTCCAGTAAAATGTAGGTTGCACCTCTAGCATGCACAAATGAATGTATTTCTTGAGATGCAACTAATAGTGCATTAATTGGGCAAATACTTACAGATTGTGGAGGGCAATACTTAACTAACTTAATTTCTTAATTAAACAATTAGTGAAATGACATTTCAGATCATCAGGAGTTGAATCCTTCCCCATATTCAGGGCACTTTAAACACTACAGCAGCTAAAACCAGATTTCAGAAATCTTCTCTGCTTTGCAAGGCTTCTGTTGCTTTTCATAGGTTACTAAAAGCTACACAATAGCATTCTGCAGCCCTCTAGATCTAAAGTACATTCAATTTTTGCAAAGGAAGGCAGATAAACTCTTCCATTTAAGGTGTTTTTTGATATATATGTATGGGAACCTACTGTTTGGCTGTGTTGTTATTAAACGTGCTAAGATTGAGTCTTAGCTGTGGAGGGGGGGGAAAAAAAACCCCGTCTGGAAAACAGCCTTCAATAACCTTTGCTGCCAGAATAGTTAGCCCACTAACTAATTGCAAACACATGGGAATATTTATAAAGAGCAGGGCATGGGCTCAGAAAGTGACTGATCTCCTGCTCTGGTTCAGCATATATGAATGACAGCCCTTAGTAACCCTGTTCCCTGTCAAAGCAGGTTTGCTTCATCAAACTGTGACAAAGTACAGCTGCTCTGCAGGCAGTGAGCACCCCAAAATATTTCAATGAAAATAGCTTATGCTAAGGGGAACAGATTTTGAAAAAACAGTTAACTTGCTAAGAATTAAAAAGGACAGTTTACTTTTAGTTTCTGTCATCTATCAGTGCACCATCTGAGTTTGGAAACTTGAGGAGAATCTGAAAATCTTCTGTATTTCTGTTATCTTTCCAGTGTTACTTGATGCTTAGCGAGAATAAGTAATGGTTGTAATACAAATGTTGGCCTCTGCACAGCAGGGCCCTGACATCATAGCCTTAAAGCATTGAACACACGGTTCATTTTCTCTTCCCCTCTGAACCGTTCTCCTCCAGAAGGGTCATGTTTAGTATAAACAGAACATGGAAAGAAGAAGAATAAAAAAAGACTGTCAAGTTTCTAGTTATTTTCATGTAAATAATAGCTTATTCACTGTGCAAGGGCTGGCTTTTTTTTTTGTGGTTGTTGTTTTTAATGTGAAGTGGTGAGTACAATAAAGACGTATAATTACAATTCATTTGCAACATCACTGTTGAAAAGTGAACGCGACTTCCATTTTTAGTGATGTTCAATATGTTCTGAGGACTATTTTCATTCATTTTTGGGAAAATATCACAGGTTATTACCAATGAGGTTTTTTTAACCAAGTGCCCAGAATTTGGGGTGCTGTCATGAGCAGCGCCAGCTTCTTGAAGTCTTTTGGTGTCTACCGAACTACTTCTGAAATCTCAGGAGGATTGGAGATTTTGAAACAACTCTTAATGGTATTTGGCATTTGTTCAGCTACTTCTGTCATCACCAGAAAGTACAAAGTTACTTTCACATGCTTAACAGCAAGAAGGGTTTTGAGAGAGAGATTCAAGCTGTTTTTTTAGTAAGGGCTATTTTATTTTGCCCCTGCTGAAAAATCTGGACTATTTGGGCTATTACTGAATTTCCTTACAGCTAAAAGGCAGGTAGTATGTCTCCCGTTTTGCTGAAGATGTGAGTGTATGCTTTCAGTCAGAAATATGAGCGGCCTATGAATGACCTTGTGTTTTGCTTCTTCCTTCTCTTCTTGCTGTTATTTTGCATCACGTGTGTGATGCACATGATGCAGCCGAGGCCACATTTCCTGAAGGTCTGAGGTACTGACAGAAAAATGGCATGCAAGAGCTTGAAAAGAAGACAACACAACTGTCTCTGTAGCTCTTACGATAGCTCCCAGAAGTTCTGACTTTGTACTGCCAGCTTTCCTAAGAGCTGGACGTTAAAGTTTCCCTGTTGTGTGTATGCGTCGAGTTCTGTCATGACTTCAGGATTGGTGCTTCTACTATAGTCAAAAGGCGTCTGTTTGCAGAGTGTGCTCTGAATTACTGCTTACATTTCAAAAGCTCTGGAAAGTACATCTTTTTAATGCATATAAATATCTGAGATTGAGAAATTAGTTTATTCACTATATGCCTAATCTGTGCGTTGTACTTATTTTTCTTGTAGTGTTTGAAGTAGCATTATAGTATCAGGAACTCTAGTGTCCCATATATTGCCAAGTCAGTAGTGGTTATTTTAATCTATTTTATTATTTTTGTTGTTAATGATATTAATTATATTTATTATTATAATTATTTATTTATTACTAGGAAGTTCCTCACTGACTTCAAAACAAAAGCTTGCATTAAAAGAATGCTGGAAGTTGTTGTAGCTTAACAGACCTTCAGAGCTTTTATTGGTGTGCTGGACTATGTAGCCTTCAAAAGGACAGGATTTACTCTCAATTTACTGAGAATCTGATAATTTTCTTTCTGTTTATTTTGACTTTTGCTATAGGTTATATGGTGACTGTACAGGCATATAGCAGAGAAGGAGAAATAAATGATCTTTACTATTTGAGCTTGTAAAAGAGACAAAATACTGCGTTTGTTGGAACAGAAGCTTGGGACACAACTGAATTTCTCAACAAAGCAAACATTGGTTAAAGCATATGAAAGCATGATCTCTAGGCAAATGAATAAGAGAAAATAATACACAATAATTTTCATTCCATTAATGTTTTGGAATTGAAGTGAATGGAAAAAACTATATGAAAAAGATTGGGCATTGCATTCCACATTGCAAAAGAGAAATTCCCATCCAGGATGGATACCTTTCCTGTGTTAGAACCACAGAGTGATGCACTGGTTTCCTCCTCTTCACATCAGTGCCATCTGTATCGGGAATCCTCATCTACATGAGGATCCTCACCAATACTGAATGGGAATCATCTAATGTTACTTTAATTTTGGCTGTTTAGAACATCTAAGGTTGTCTTTTTCTTCAGAGTACTTAACTGATTTAGTTGGTTTTTTCCACATTGCAGTCCAGTTGACTGCTATTGATGGTTTACTAAAGGTCGTTTCTACAGTGAACACTGTCAACACACACATAAACGTGGGGCCCTACCCAGCTAGAATTTTTTATCACATTATCCATAATTTATCAGTATTCTTCTGTTGTTCTCTTTTCCCACCTGCCTTCCTTTATGCCTGTTAAAACTGGCTAATGTTTTTCAAGATTGTTTTTCTTAAATGGAAGAGGCGTGAAGTTGGAGATGAGAAAGCAGAGCAGGAAAAGTGCTATCAAATACAGAAAAATCAGAAATAGATTAGTCTGGACCTTAGGAAACAAAAACAGCTTTCACAATTTTTGTGAAATTAATTTTTCTTTTTCCTTCTAACTTTTGTAGTTCATATAGTTCAGCAGATGTATTACTCTATTGCAACGGATGAGTCTTAGAGCAAGGCCTTTGGAACTACACTGTCATTTGGAAAGTAACATTCTGATTTTTTAACATTTTTAACATATTTGTTTTTTAAAAAACATATTTAACACATTCTGATTTTAAAAAATATTTTATAGCTTTTCAGGAGTGAAAGAAATATTTTATTTGGGAGTCCATGTTCCTGAATCATTTATGCTTCCATTCAGGACTTCACATAAAGGAAGAGTAAGATATATCAAACATCTGCGTAGTCAGAAAACTGGCATGTTCTTTGGAAACATGATCGACTTTAAGTTATTCATTAAGAAAAAACATTCCCAAATGCAGTTTTAGAAAGTATTTAATAAAATTTGATAATATTACTCTATACTGCTAAGCAGTATTTGAATTTCAGGATCAACAACTGTATTTTCATTACTTGATACTATCTTTGGCAAATTAAAAAAAACCAAACCAAAAAAACAAAAAACACCCTCCCCCCCAAAAAAAACCCCCACCAAAGTAAAGTATACAGAAACATCATTCCAGAAGAAATGAGTGCTTGTTTTCGTAATTATTGAGTAAAATGAATTTATTTAGATCTGAAAGGTTAAGATCTGTAACATTAACACTAACTTACTGTTGTCTCACACATCTGAACAGTTAAGAAGAATTCATTGTAAAGGGAGAAATTCATATACATTTTTGTGGACATTCTTGGAAAAAAGTCAGACTTCAAGTATGACTGGGAAAATTATGATTTTTTTAAAAAAAGGTTTTCAAAGACTGGATTCGTTTAGTTTGGCAAAAGCTACAAAATGAATATGTATTTAAAAAAGCAAAGACTTAAGTGATCACAGCTTTTGGCTCTTAGAGAGAAGGAAATGCCTTTAAAAATTCCATATTGCACCAAGTTCATTCTTTGCCTCCCGCCTCTTTCTAGCCCCTATTTAATGTTGTGTGGAACATCTGTTTAGGAAAAGTAAGGCTAGAAACAAATTTGTTAACCCTTCAGCTGGTAGATGTCCAGGTTTATTGAGAGATGATTGTTTTCTTGGGGGACTACTGTGTTTTGGGTACCTTTTACTTTTTCCTTTTTCTGCCTTTCCCTCATCACCTTTATTTATTTTTTATTTTTATTTAATATGGGAAACGAGAAATGAGAGAAGAAAAGCATACCTTGCACAGTTTTTTACTGCTTGAGGGAAAACAGAACAGCCCATAAAGCTAGCGAGAAATAGATGCATTAGATAGCTATCCTCTCCCTTACTGTCTTCATTTTGGGTGTAAAGCTGTAAAAGATCTTTTCTGCATCTCTGAGTGGCATTTTGTGAAGAGGTGCCTCGTGCCTGCATTACAAAGACGTTCTGGATTTCAGTAATTGCATAAGGGCAGAGACACCTGACAGAGGACTGAAAAATGAGGCTGCAACTTTGCATATAGACATAGTTTAAGAGCAGAGCATATCCAGTGAATTAAGCATGAGGCATCCCTCTAACCTACCAGCTGGGGATTCACAAATAAGAGGGGCAATCTTCTGGATCTGCAGTCTCCACCTCTGTTTTCCTAAGCCTAGTGACTTCCCAGCCCTTGCACAAGTGTTTCCAGTTATACGATGGTCTTTAACCACGGTTCTTTGTCCAAGAGCTGGCTCTGGTATCTCTTATTTCTGATGCCTGGGACCTGGCTACCTTTTGCCAGTAGTCCATACTACGTCTCCTGCTGCTGCTAAGAAGGAGGTAAGCCTGAGCTTGCCATGGCCTCAACTGGTTCATCCAGAAGAATTTCTTTTTGGTCCCTACAAATGCTGGCAGCTGAATGCTGCTCTTCTCTCCACTGCAGGAACTGAGGTCCTCTTATCAAATAGCCCCCTTCTGAATGCAGGGGAACAGTGTGTGTCTCTGGGGTGCCTGGGTCACCAGCTGAGCTAAAAACTCCTCTTTCCCAGAAGGCTTTTCTTAAAACACTGTCTCTTTATTCACTTGACTCAGCTAAAGTCCTCACCTACTCTCTGTGTTGTGCCCTAGTTTTGTTTGTTTCAGGTAATTCTGCTGTCAGGGTCGTGGAACAGAACTGAAAGTTCTCCGTATGAAGATACATGCTTTCCGTTAATTTTTCTTTAACTCAAGGTCCCATTTCCTCCCAAGTCCATAACTATTGTTGATGGGCACTGCAAATTTAATTAAATTACTCTTTCTGAGACATAACTAATGAGGTAAGGAGAAAGAGCGGGATTAATGGCATGACAAGTCTGTCTTTCCTCATGTGACTCTAGGGACCTGCCTTTGGCTTCTGAAGAACATTTCTAATGTATGTTTGAGAGGGGTTCTCTGGAAATGTTTGCTTAGGAGCATGAGAGTTAGCTGATTTGTTTGCCTTCAGCTCACAGAGGCAGTGTAGCACAAGATTCATAATGTTTTGGTAGGTCTTTAGAAAATAGATGAGCAAAAATGTGCTGAAAACGCTCATTAAAAATATAAAAAACCAGAATAAACATTTAATAATGATGTTCTTGTTTAGCTAGACTGCTACTTTTTAGAATATATTTATCTATTAAACTGTGAGATCTTTTCAAAAGATCTCTAATAAATCTTCTAAAATTGTTAAATATCAGTGAAAACACATTTTAACCACCAAGACTCTTTTCTTTGTTGATGGAGATTTCTTGAGGTGGTCAGTGTTAAAGGTTACAAAGATTGTAACTACCAGATATCTATGCTAAAAAGAGAGGGTTCACTAATTTGGACAAAGCTTTGTTCAGATTATAGAAACATAAATCAAAAGTATAAATGAGAGAGGGACCAGTGGCACTGCTGACTATAAAACCTCTAAGAAACTAGGTCTAGCATCAGTCTGAGCCAATAAATCCATGTTACACAGCATCATTAGATCCTCCAGCCCTCACCTATGAATGCAAGAAGCAGAGGCAGTGCATGATTTCTTAACCTCAACTATCTAACCTACTTCTCTCCAGTGAATCTCAGACATGGGCAGTATAAAATTTGTATTGTTTTAGAAAATTAATTCTTTTACAATAGGTTTATTACATGTAGGCACTATGAACTTAAATCGTACCCTTAGTAAATCGTCTCTTGTAAGAGTTTGATTGAACTAATTCCCTAAAGTTTTTGCTTTGCTTTTATAACTGTTGCATTATACACTCACACACACACACATATATATAATTTTACCATTGGAAATAAAGGCCTTATGGTAAGATTTCCATATACCCAATGATCAGTAGCTGTGAAAAGAATTTTCTGTGAGAAAGAATTTAGGGGTGCTGACTTCTTTTGAAAATCCAGCCTTTAGCTTTTGCAGTATTTACCAAGAGAAAGAGAAGATATTTCTGCTTAACAGGATACTCTGAAATACCTATTAAATATGTTGAACTGAGGGTATTTAAAATCAGTTCTAGTGAGATTTTCTGGATTGCTATTGCGTGTTCTGCTTGAATGTGTGTTGTACTTAAGTTGCTGAATCCTGTATTTACTATTTTATTACCTACTGATGTTTCTTTGCCATTCCTTTTCTTCCCCAGAACTGTCCCTGTTTGGTCAATACAATTATAATTATATTGTTGCTACTGCATAATTACAATGCTGCAGGGTTTATATGCTTAGTACTTTCGTGCTTGGGAAAACATTGAAAATTGAAGTGTGATGGTTCACTGACTGTTAGACCAGCATGACATCAGTTGTGGACACATGGAAGAATGCTTATTGCCTCAAATGCAGGCCACGTAACAACCATAAGTTAGCTTTAACTGCTATATCTGAGCTATGTAGGTTCTGGGATCGAGCCAATATTGCTATTACTTCTGGCTTGTGTTTAGCAAACATTTAGCTCTATTTCTGAACTGAGTGTGTAGGGCTCACTTCATTTGTACCCGGCTGGAAGTGACTTTGCCTTTTCCATCCGCTTTCAGATGTTGCAGGATCCATGTTCCCAGGTACTTCTGCTCCTTGTCTCCTTTCTGTGGTTTAATGGAAAACGATTTCTATTGTTCTCTGCTGGATACTGGAGGAGAAGAATCTCTCTCTGGGTATCAGGAAAGAATACTTCTGTTGTTTGTTCTCTTGCACATGCCAGTATTCCAACCAGTTGTAGCCATGTTCGGTCATATAGTTTTAGGTCAGATGTCATTTCACCTACCACTGACTTCTCAGTGCTGTGACCATTGAGGTGTTCGCAGGAAAGACTGGACCACCTACTTCTTCAGCAAGCTGACTAGGTTTCCAACTCACTCTAAAACATCCCTGCCAACCTCTGAAACCCCATGGTGCAGGTAGGCACCTTGCATGGTACTGAAGGTGAATGGGAGAGTGAGGCTCTTGCATTGCCTTGCTGTATGAACTCCAGTAAGCCAGAGTTTTCTGACTTAAATGTTCCATCTGCTCAGCGTTGAGCCTCTGGAGGGCCAATACATAGACCGTCAGGTCCCTGTAGAGGAAGATGAAGGGAAAGATGGTTCTGAGTGGAAAGCAAGCTTAGGGGGAGCAGGTGAGCAGGCAGAGTCCACAGAGAGCATTACTCAGGTCTTTGCTATGTTTTTCCATTCCTTCATCCTATGCCCCAAGTGCAAGTTCCACCACTGACCCATCTCCTGCCATAGTGGAGGTTAATGCCTGATGTCATGCAGTGTCTGCAAAATCCTGATGCTGGGAGCAGTCAGAGCTGCTCTGAGTGTGTGCCTGGGCCTTGTGGTGATGCTGGGAGGAAATGCTTTTTAAAAGAATGAATTTTTACTGCTGTCATACTGCATTCATCTTCAACACAGTCTCCTATGTCCTCAGTTTCCTCTATTGCTGATCCTGTGAACAAGTAGCTGGAGGACAGTGATGACTGCCCACTGACAACCAGAATGGGCATGGGGCCTCCTGCACCTGAGGAGGTCATGGATAAAAACACCTTTATAACAGTACAGTTTTGTCCATTTTGTAGCATTTTTACTGCCTAAACTGGTATCAGAGCTCAGGCAACTTAAGAGTTATATCAGCGTAGCTAAACTGGATCAGCTTCGTACCTTTCAGATAACTCATTCTGGTTTGCGAGCAAATTAAGTTTTATAAGAAAAGTTGTTTGCTTTTCTCTGATAAATAAAGTTATTAAAACTTATGCATATATGATTGTCATAAACAATTATATATGATATATATCTATACATATGGCTCAACAATTTATCTATATGGTACATCTGCAATAAAAAACTTAGTGTTTATTCTTCTGCATTACCAGGTAGCTGTAGAATGCATTTTCTTCATTTGAATAACAGTATCTTAAAAAGATATTGAAGATGTTCAGTGGAACTGGTGAGACTTTAAAAAAACTATATAATATCACGTGCTATTTGCAATGCTAAGATCAAAAGTGTGAGAAAAACCTCTTGTTAAATATATGCCAATAAACAGTACAACAGAAAAATACGTTCAAATTTAATGCCAGGCAATACTAGCGAGAAAATCAGTCTTGGGGAAGGAAAGCTTGATTAAATTGGCAAAGTGACAGGGAAAAAATAGTACCTTAGTACTGTGGTTTTGCTCCAGAATGCCTAAGTTGTATCACAACCTGCCATTTCCATTCTTAAACAATTTATATTTTGCTTAAGTGATGGAACTGCCTGGTTAAAATACAGACTTTCAGACTGGGATCAGGGATGCATTAAATTGACTGAGCCAGTGGTACGATTTATGAAGCTGGCTAAGCTCGTTCTGCTTGTGGTGGTAAATGCAACTGTAGCAGTTTGCTAGGTGCTCAAGTGGCAAAAAAAAAAAAAGATAACATTAGTTTGTATCTTTATTTTGCACGAAATTATCCTCAACGTGTTTATTAACGTTGTTTAACATCAAACTCTCTGAATCCGAGTGCCAGCTGTACCAGGCACCTAGCCCATACGAGGGATTTGAAGTGGTCTGACTTCATCTGTGCACCTTGACTGCTGCAGAAAACACCTCCTTGTAGCCTAAACGGGCCCTTTCAACTCCCTGCTCATTTCTTTCTGACAGGAAACTGAAGATAAATTTATAACATCAAATGACTTAATTGAAAGCAACGTGATGAAGTCTTTTCACTGTACAATCTCAGTAATTATGGAGGTGTTGTTATATATCAAAGCGGTTATTATGCTCCCACCCTGAGACTTTAAAGCAATGGCATTCTGTGGCCTCAGATGGGGTAGGCTAGTGCCTCCCTTGTCCTTTTTACTGATGTATTTTAATTTTGGGGGAGTTTCCCTGTATCCCTCCTCCCCCAAGACCATGCCTTGCTGTTTAAATGTGACGAGAAAATACTGCTCCGATGCCATGAGAAAGGGAGGAAATTTGTTTTAAAACAGAAATGAGCTCTTTTAAATTTTTTTTAAAGTTCAGATAATGGGGAGGGGTGGTGCCGCCAACCAGCAAACCCCACTGTCAGCTCCACACCACCATATTTTTAGAGCTTGTATTTTCAGCACTTTGATTTTTTATCAAAAGAAGAAAATGAAATTTTGTGCTCTTTCTCGACAGAACTAATCTCAGCTCTGCATCAGGACTCTTTCTTGCTGCTATGAAAGAAACCTGAAATGCGTTTAGCAGAGGGGCTAAGTTGTTTCCAAGGACTCTAACTGATCTCCATTTTCCTGCAGGTTCTAGGCAAACAAGAGCAGGGTAGAAAAATTTAAAGTAACTTAAGTGTTTCTGACTGTAATTTAAATTGGAAGATAGGAAAACTGTTGCTTTCAATCTTCTTTTAATTTTTTTGGTTTTGTTTTTTAGTTGTTTTTTTTTTTAGGGAAAGGTTGGTTGTCTTAAAACAGTTAAAGGTTCATAAGTATGTTACTGGTATCCCTTTTTTCTAACGGGACAGTGCACTTTAGCAGTAGTGTAGCTTTATAGAAATTTATTATGTTTTCTTATTTTCACAAAATTTAAACAATGTTAGTGTAAGCATTTATTACCCATTGTGATGTTTGTGCATAAAACAAGCTTTGGAAAAAAAAGTAAAATAAAATCTCTTTAACAAGCGTATGGAAGAGAAAATAACTTCCAAAAAATATGTTTTTAATTTTAAACTTATTGACTTAGTAAACACAATTTTATCTATAGTAGTGAATTGAACTGATTGTTTCTCGTTACCATGGGCTTCAAGATTTTAAAACTGGATCTGAGCTTCTCACCTCATTTTTATTCATGGATTGTAGGAGGAAAATAAGGTTTCCTGACTTTTAAAATCCCAGTTGGTTTTTCAGCTTTGAATGAAGTATTTGAAATTTGGAATGAAGCAAATACTCACTATGCACCTGCAGAATAGTCTGTTTCTGTCAAAAGCTGGTTTAACATTTCAGTTTATTCTACCTCCAGTTGCTTTGTCTTTGGCTTCTACTTCTTCAGATTTTGATTTTTCTGAAACACTTTAAAAATACTACTGAATATTTTTGTAGCTTAAATTAATTGTGTTTACTAGATTACTACTTTGCACAGGATATAATAATTTCATATTTGAATATAAATGGGGAATTCGGGAAGAAAAATATCTTTAAATAAAGCAAGATCCGAAAGCCAACTATTTAAAAAATTCTTTCCTTTTTATCCACCCTGCCTAGGATCCTGCCTATGGAGATCTGAGAAGAGATCTGGCTCTCTGGAGAAAGGAAATTTGATAGAAAGGGTTGATACATTTTCCCACTTCACTAAACATAGTTTTGCTTGTCACTTCAAAAGCAGACAGATGGGGGGTGATGTAATTTCATTCTGTTAATCTGCCATTTATACACGTTAATTGTTTTGTCCAAGAGTTAGAATAGATGTTTTAGTTGAAATTATTCTGTGAATGATTTCTGCTGTGGCAAACTTTCACTTTAAAGTACAGAGTGGTACATACACAGCATATTTGCCCCACAGCTTGTTTGAAACAGACATCAAGGAGTATGTGATTTCGGCCTCGTACACAAATAAAAATTTTGCTGTATAGTGCAGGTGGTACTCCTTCCCTGCCAAACATATAGGGAGCTTACCCTCGCAAGGCAGGTCTTGTTCCAAATACCATGCAGAACTCTACCTCTTACAGGTGACAAACCGACTTTAATGTTAGGCATCTTTACAGCCTGTTGGAGAGGGATGACAGGCTTCATTTTCTTTTGCAAAATAATTCCAGCTTCATGTAATCCTTCTTCCTTCCTTCACAGTATATTTTTGAAAGTATTTTTCTCCCTTGATCCAGAGCATAGAAAACTCTTTCAAGATCTACATTGCTAGGTAGGATTTTTGTATGTTTATGACTTCTATCACATAATTTTTCTTTTAAACTGTGTGCTTACATAAAGGCAAGCTGGAAAATTGAGTGTTTCTAGAAGGTTGCCTGACAATCAAGGTAATGTAATATTTTCCAGCAAGAATACCAGATCTATGTCGTGTGTGATTTAACCAGCAGTTTCTGCATGAAGAACAGTGTTCACTTTGTTTATTGGAGGATTACTGAAAATCCTATAATTCATCACTAGTCTGTCAGAAGCAAGTTTTGGCTGATTTAGTGCCTCATTCGGAATTGAAATGTACATATTTTACCTTAAATGTTGAGTGTTCTGTTTCAAGTCCTACATTCTGGTTTTGTGTAGAATACAAATAGCCTTAGTATATATTTTTGTAAAATGACAAACCATATTTATGAAAGAAGATGCTTTGAGGCATGTTGCTACGAGGTTAAAATGTAGTGCTTACTTATTATAAAGCTGTTTTTGAAAAGAAAATAACTGTTTGGACTGTATCGTTATTATAATGAATGATGAGGGTCTGTAGTACTTTTTCACACATAAACTAGTTTGTGTAGCATTAGAGATCCGGACTGGTTGATTTAAGAAAAGTAAATGCCTGTATTTAATATTCTGTTTCTTACATCAGTCACAACTCTTGCATATGCTTGATACCTCAGCATGTTAAGGGGTAAGTACAGGCTGCTAAGAATCAAAGACATTTAAAATTTCTGCTTCCTTAAAATCTTTTTGGCTCTCCTTGCTCTCTGCTGGCACTTTGGTGGTGTGGTATAAGCAAGACAATAAACAATCATAGCTACCTCTATAGCTGTTTTATCGAAAGTTATGTTTTCATTTTCCATAACAGCAGAAGCTTCATTATTCTGATTGTGGAATAACTGGGTTGCATAGGTCTTATGAACTTGTAGATTACAACTAAAACCCTGCTTGAAGCTGAAGCAGATACCTACACAAGCATTTTGACTAGAGCATAATTTGTTGTATGTGCAGATTACATTTCATTATGACAAAGGCTAAAACATCAGATATAAACCATGTGCACTTTTCCCTTTCCCTGTTTTTGTTCTGTTGCTGTCAGTCTGCCCCTCAGAAACAGTGACTGGGGAAGCTTTGGGTTGGCTTATGTTTCTTCACATGTGCTACCAGGAGGTTGAATGACTTTATAGAATTAGATAGCAAGCTGTTCTTTCAAAAACAGTAGTTAATGAAATGACTCAGTCTGGCACTTTACAGCACTTTACAGCTGCAACCAATGAGCTGCAGCTAATAGCTTTTCCCAGATATTAATTAAGAAATTGAAAAGCTCGAGGAAGAGGATTAGCCATCCGACATTTAATTATTCATGTAGTTAAAAAGTATTTTACCCAAACATCTCTCATTCTTGCCTGTAAATTAAGCTATTAGTGTATTCCTCTAAAAATAAACCCAAGGCCAGTGCTCATGCAGACTCAATCTTTTCAGCCTGGGATTAAAAATAAAACAATGAACTACTTCAAATTATGAATATCCTTGAGCAAAGTAGTTGTGCACTTGATGTTGTATATCTTATCCATCGGTGGCTTTCTAATTGGGACCACCAAATTATATTTCAAATGCCATGGGTTATTTTCCTCTAACTCTATTTTCATAGACCTTTAAAGACCTTTTAGTAAGACTTGGCTTACTGTTAACCTTCACTTCTCTGATCTGTGAGGGTGAGGTTAGAGTAGTTGAGGCTACGCAGACTTAGGTGATGTGATTAAAGGAGGTTATGGTTATACTAGACAGGTGGGTATGTGTTCTGCTGAGAACTTAATTTATCAGCTGGCTTCCTGTTTTCCTCCACTGGGACCTCTTTTCTCTCTACACATATACCACTATATCTCAGCTTTTCTCCTAGAGTCCTGCAGTCCCTCCATATCCAAGCTCCCCATTCCCTTCTGAAGACTTCTCCAGGCTTCCCCAGGTCTCCTGCCTCCCCTTTGCCTTCCTGCCTTTCTTTTTATTCATCCCTATGAATAATATGGAAGTTCTCCCTATGGAAGTTCTCCCCTTTGTGGTTTGGTTTGCCAGAGCAAAGTTGCAGCACATGGTGCTTGGCAAGGGGTGTGGCTGATCAGCCAGATGTGGACCTTACAGCTGGCAAATATGCCTTTCCTCGCTCACCGGCCAATCTCCACTCTCCAGTCAGGAGACTTGCGTGCTTTGAGAGCCTTGGGCTAAACACCACAGCCTGCCTCTCCATTGTGGCAAGGCAGAGTTTTAACTTTGTGGCCCACACGTGTTGTAGGTCTGAGATGTGTCTGTTTACTTAACGAAGAAACAGTGAATGATAGGAGTAAACAAGATGCCTTTAAATACTGCGTATCATTTCTGGTATAGATGGCACTGTCTTTGCCAGTATTAAATGTTATGACAGGGAAGCCGGGGTAACACGTTTCTGCCATCTCATCAAACTCAAAATCCAAACACTATGTTCTGTGAACAAGAGCCATTGTTCCAGAGACAGCAAATTGGAAATCAGTATTTTGTGGTGACCAGGGCCGTTGATGGGCTCAATCTTTGGAACAAAAATGCATGCAGTGCTACCCAGAGCTGGGAAATACAGGAGTCACCAGCGACTCCCAGTGCAAAATTTCACAGTTGTGCTTTCTTCCTCTCCTTTCTGGTCCAAAGATCAGCCACACCACACTTACCATCATTGTCTTGGTCTAGTTACACAGGTCTTTCTCCAAGTCCCCGTCCCCATCTACCCCCACCCCTTCTCCACACCTACTTTCCTTTGCTTCCGCAGAAACAGACGTATTGTCCCAGGGGCAGCTTCTGTGTAAGCGTTAGTTAAGAATGCGGGTCTGATGTCTTGGCTCATTAAAGGAAATGGAAATCCCATCTCACCGAAGTCATAAACACTCACCTTTGTGCTGGGTACATAGTCACTAGCAGTGTTTTAGCATGAAATCCTTAACTTCTTTCTTAAGTGGCTTTTAAGGTCTAAAATATGGGATTCGGAATGCTGTTTTATTAAGGTTTTGAACTAGTTTTCAGAAAATTGCTTGAATTTCTACATTGTTGAATATCTCTTAAAAGGTACATACTTAAAAGATACTGGACGAATGGGACTGGAGAGAGAAAAAATCCAAATTAATATTTACCGTGTGCATATTTATGCACATACAGCATACTCCTACCTATGTTAACACCCTCTTTACAGTATAATACAGAGTATTTGTCATTCATACACAGTCCAGGTTTCCCATTGCCTGCAAATAACGATCAATTCTGTTGATGCAATCAATTTTGAGAGGAAACATGCATTCAAAGTGCTGGAGATAAGAGATGCAAGAGTTCCTGCTACTTCTGTGGACACTGTGAATCTTCAAGATCAAAGGGCTCCCTATTTGAAAAGATTCACCCATTTCTATTTTTGAAGGTCTGCAGAGCGGCAGTCTCGGTTTTAAGCTCAGTTAGGAGACGGTTTAGTATGTAGGTAATAACTCTTCCATAACACATGTCTCCAGAGCTGTTGTTTACACATGAGCAAAGTTACACATTTTTAAAAATGAAAGGAGACATGAAAATGTAGCAATGTCTGTTTACAGATTTAACAATCCTAGCAGTCAAGCAACATGATTAGTAGACATGAGAAGTAACTTAATCTACATTGTTTGCTTGCAAAAACTATTGCAAAACATTTTGGGGAAAAATATTTTACTCTTATGATTGTACAAATTTAAGTCAATTTACTTGGGTTGAAGAATTTTGATTTTCTTCAGATACATAAAATGCACAGCCCATCTCTGCGCAAATGCACAATTCCTAAAACAACCCAGTTACTGTTTAAACAGCTAGTATAAATAATGAACCACTCCATTACCAAGAATATAAATAAATGTAGACAAGTAAGGGTTCTCTAGAGCTGAAAGTTTAGGTTATGCAAAAACTTCGACAGCTGTAATTTGTAGGTCCTTGTAGACTGAGGGGTGTGAGTGATGTAAACTCTGGAAAGCCGACATTTAATGTATGTCTATTTTGTCTTTTTGCCAAAAGGCAAGACTTCACTGTTATGTTTCTTTTGCTGTGTACAAATTTTGAATAGGGCAACATCTGGCAGAAAAAATTTCACAAAATGCATTAAGCTTTGCAGTGCTGTAAACATAGCACTGTGCTCTACTGCATGGTGAGTGATGAATTAACATTTTAGAGGCCATAAACATCTTTTCCCTGGATAAAACCAAGAAAGAAGAAGAATAGGAGAGCAAAAGATATTAACTGAAATTTCTTCACATGTTAAGATTTAAAGATAATTTAATACTGAAAGCTAGTTGAGTCAGAAGTGTGCTTCTAATTAGACTATAACCTAAAAAGTTTGTTCTTTCTTATGCTTAGCTAGTTGAAGAGATGCAAGATCTTCGGATCTGAGCCTTTTAAGTCCGCATGTCTAAGGACGTAAATGGAAGCAGCTCAGTTCTCCCCTCTACCCTAAAGTAACCACACACCTGTAATTTCAGTGAATCACAGTGGAAAATGGCTTAACCAACACCTCAGAAATTCAGTCAATTTTGGTGAGAACATAACTTTTTAAGACCTAACTTTAAGCCAGCAAATTTAAATATTTTCACTCGGGTTAGTGCAAGTCCTTTGGCTTAAATTGGTAAAGTGAAAACATGAGGAAGGTTAAGAGCTTTCCTTGGGGTGGGGGAGAAGGGGAGACAGAGGGAGAGAGGAAAAGAGGGAAAGATGGATGGAAAGAGAAGGTGGGCAGATTGACCATGAGTAGACCAAGGTGAAATGTATCCTTGCTCCAGGGAATTTTTTAAATAAACAGAGAATGCTTCGTATTTTATGGCTCTTGTCCAGAATATTTACAAAAACACTGTGGTCTATACTGTCAGTCAGTCTGAGAATATGACTGCACAAGCAATCATAAACTACCCACGTGCTGTGCTACGTTACTGAGTGAAGGTACAGAATTAAAGCAGGACGCTTTTCTTAGCTGCCTGTTTTGAAACACTCACAGTGAGAATCTCTGTGTTCACAAGGGTTTTTTTTTTCTCCATAAATATGCTTTTTTTTTTTTTAAACTACCCACTTTGATTAGACTGCTGAACCTTCACTTTATTTATTGCAGTACAACAGTGACATGTCTCACAGCAGGCAACTCTGCAGTTTCTGAATAGACTGTCCACCCGTGTTTGTCGGGGTAAGGATTGCCACCTAAGCGTTCACCCTTTTAGGAAAAGAACAGCTAAGTGGGGAAATGGAAGTGGGGAGAAAACAATAAATTTATTAATGGCTCTATTGATTCTAGCGGTATCGGGGATTTTGAAAGTCCTTCTGAACGGTAAGTAGCAACTTTGGAGGTCCTTTGCAGAGGTCAACGTGATGGTGATACCCCCTTAGATTCTTAATTTCCAACAGCAGCAAACCGTACGGTAGACACAGAAGAGACAAAGCTCACTGGTACAGTTTATCTCCCTTACATCTGCCGTTGGGAAGCTTTCTGTAGGCTACCTGGGGGAATTGCAGCTCCCGGCAGTGGGGGTGGAAGGTGCCAAGAGGTACATCTGCAGTGTTGCTGCCCTGCTGCAGTTCATGCAGAAGGGGGCAGCGGCTCTGTCACTTCAGGCTTTCTTGTCTACTGCCTTTGTGATTCAGGCCGCACTTACAACTCAGGTTGCAAAGGCTGGGCTTTTTTGCGTTGTACGTTGTGGCTCAAACACTCCCCCAGCTTACTCAGAAATGTTACCCAATGTGTGTGTTTGTATGGCACCTTCTAAGGAGCTGATCTGGGGAACTGTTTTCACTATCGGAATTTCTTAATTATTTCTATGCATAATAAAAATAATGTCTAATGGCCTCCACCATAGCTAGGGGATCACAGGTACAAACAAGAGGTAAAGCATTTTTGTCTCTATTTATCTGGACTGAAATCAAGACTTAAAGGTGAAAGAATGGCAAAGACAAGAATTACTACAGCAGGTTTCCTGACAAGCTGCAGCTTGAGGTGAGTGGATGGACTCTGATTAATGCCCCATAAAGAAAAGAGAAAAACATTTGCTAACGAAAACCTGAGCACTCTCTTAGGTGTAGCAACTGCTTTCTGCTAATCTAATAAAAAACCAAATTTTCAAATGCTTGGGATTTGTAAACATTAGTCTTAATCACTTCTGGCCTACAGTATTTGAGAGACAATATAAATACAAGTGCTTTTCTTAAATTGTCTTATTTTCGAAAACTTGAAATCTGAAAGAAAATTTTTTTTCCTTAATACATCTTTTTCTATGTGGATGTGAATTTTTTAAACTATGAATTTCAAAAGGCTTCTCATTTGTACAACTAACATGACACTTTATTCTCCCATCCTAAAGACATGCTTCTGTGGGCCCATTACACAAGGTATAGCAAAGAATTAACATATGAATTTTTGACACAAACCTATTTGTTTCTATCCTTGAGTCCTGTAATCATCTTCACATCAGTTATGCATAACTTTTAGTCTTGAAAAGATTTCGCACTACTAAAATATCAGAAACTGTCAGAAAATTGCAGTGTCTAATACTGAGGTAATGCTGAATTGAATAATTTCATTCCTATTGGTACTGAATTATAATTTAGTCTCCAGACGTCCTCCAAGCAAGTCTAAATTTTGATCAGCCCTTTTTGTATTCCAGTTGACTGAAGTGGGATGAGTAGTAATCACAGCCTTTGTTCCCACTGCTGTTTGCCAACCTGTGCTCAGTCTCCCTGAGCTCTTTCTCTTACAAACCTTAGCTAGAAAGTCTGTGGAGGAAAATGTCAACTTAGCGAAAAGGCTTCACCTTACTTTATTATTCTGTGTTAGCATTACTGCACCTAAGCAGCATCTTTTGAATGCTTAGTCACTGGAGTGTGGGAAAACTACAGGAATTCAATCATACTTGTATCCTGTAATAAATGATTTTGCTCAATATACCTCATCAGGCACACTTTTGCAGTGAACTGACATAACTGGATCTTATAATAACCTAGCTGATATAGTGGTTGTAGTTGATATGCTAGCACTTTGTTGAGTTTGGTGTTGAGTGTTAGATTCTTTATTTGAAAAGCAAAATGCATACGAAAGTGTTCTGTTATTGACTTGCTTGTTGTCGTTGTACTGGAGCACAATTAATGGCACTGTTATAAATCTCTTTAAAAAAAATAAAAGTATAGCAATCAGAATGCAATAAATCAGAATGTGATATAGCCTTTTGTACTAACTAAAGCAGCAAGGGGCTGTTGCTCAAGTCATATTTTACCATGAATTGTAAGTCCACTAAGAATTACCATTTTATGACTCAGGCCAATAAGGTCACTTCAAATCTGCCTAAAAGCCTTATTACAGTAACATAATACAGTATATATGTTGCCTCTTTTTTTTATGAAGTAGTTTCACAGAGTCCTGCCAAACCAAGTGACTGAAATTTTGCAGTAGCCTTTGTCTCATGGAAAGTAATGGGTAGAAGGGTGGATTATGGTAAGGGAATTCAGTCCTTCTGTGACTACTAAAAGTTGAGCTGCTGTGCTGTGGCAAGGATATGTGTTCCTCAAAGCTGACTTTTGCACTGTATGAATCTCCTTCTTCGTCATTATAATTCAATTTTACTTTTGCCATTTTGTGGAACTTTTCCTGGAAAGCGATTTATGCCAATTAAGGACTTCATCCGTTATTGTTCTTTTCTCAAACTCCTATTAGCTGTTGTAAGCATGCAAGAACTGCAGTGCCAGATACTCAATTCTGACCTATCTTTCAATTTCTGCATGAGCAGTGAAATTTAGGTTCTTTTACAGGTTTTGGAGGGAGGGCTTGGTTTTTTTGTATACTTATTTTTGTGCAGAAAAGGAGAAAAACAGGAGAGAGAAATACGTATATGTAATGCAGCCTGTTTTGTTTCCTCTATATGCACAATAAAATTTTTTACTATTCATTTATTATATTTAGATTGACATGTCATGTTTGCGTTCATACTGCTTCTCTCTGTTACGAAGACTGGTATATGTTTTGTTAGTGAGGCAAGTATAAGGAGAAAATGGAGTTAATTTACCTTGTGTTATAACTAAGATTTCCTGCATTAGCAGTCTGACTGGTTTTTAGTTTTATTGGAGATCGAGATGTTTATAAATATACAGAGAATTTTCTTTTTTGAGGAATAAAGTAATTTACTGTTAATTTTTTTCCAAGTAGGAGAAAATGCAAATAATATATAATTTCATTTAATAAACAAACAAAATGAAAATAAATAGTCTTAGGATATGTTTCAGGTATGACTTTCATTATCTGAGGAGGCATCTTAATAGGCTTTTCTAATGATATTTTTCTTCTGAAAAGTCATACTAGCAAAAACGATGTCTCTGCCATATTGCATAGTCAGGAGATACTCATAGACAGGCAAGTAACTGAGCAGAGCACTTAATAACCTATTATCTGTACAGTGCTTACTTTATCATGAGTGAGGTTAGGTATTTCAGATTAATATATGCGAGACAGAATACAGAGACAGAGCAGAGAAAAACAAACTAGCCAAGAATGACAAGGTCGAGGGCAATATATCAATTGGTTGGCTTTCTGGGTCATAGTAGTTTTAAATATTTGAGAAGCCACTCCACGAGTAAAACAGAGTTCTTTGTTTGGTTTTAGATCTTTGACCAGATCTTATCTACATTCATAGAGCTGGACTGTAAATCACCAAGTCTCTTTCATGTTGGCTGCTTTGTAGAAAACCTAAGAGGCAGTAAGTAGTAGACGTAGTGGAAGATCCAGAGAAGCTTTTGTCCAGTGTATTCTTAATTTCATGTCTAGTGATAGAAAGTGCAGCGCATGCAAATAACCACTCCAGTCTTTTCAAAGATGCATTTCTTCAGTGCCACAGCAGACAGCTAATGGTTAGGTTGTGGTTAGTATCTCACTTGGTGCTTTGAACAGAATTCCCTAAGTATTTCCCAAAGCATGGGAACATGCATACATACCAGGGAAAATAACCTCCCATACCTTTAGTAACACAGTAACTGCTACCTAATGCAAGTACTCTGCCAAGATTTAAAAATTTGGCTGTAGTTGAATTTCATTATAGGAAGATGTAGATTCTCACACACCCTGAAAGAGTGAGGAGGAAACAGCTGGATGCTCACAAAAAAAATTGTTGTAAATAACAAACATTTTAAAAAGGTAAGCACTGAGAAATTGATGCTTGATAGTACTAGAGAGGAAAAAGCTCTGTTTTCATGAAACTGGTGGCAAATGTAATAAACTTTCCTGGTCTTTGGTATCATGATTGATCGCCTCTGACCACTTTAATGATGGCATCTCTGTGACTGCTAGCAAAGACAGCTAGTGGTTGCTAATTTTTATGGTAGTCTTTTGTCATGTAAATGTTATTTACTATAAATGAGGCTGAGCCCCCAGGCAACCATCAGATAACTATTTCTAATACTGTGGAGCTTTGTCAGGTTAAACTCAAGCAACCGGGCTTATTTCATAACAGGAAATGAATGCTTTTGATGGGAAACAAACTGTTGGCTTCATATTAATGTTGACTAGTGTGTGCAGCAAAATGGTCAGGCAAGTGAGAAGAAATGCGCTCTGCTTTGAAGTCATCTTGCCAGCCAACTGTCTTGTGCTGTTGTGAGTTTCCCTTTTCCACCCTGCTTGACTGGGCATGCTGCTGTCACTCCTACAGCTTGGCTCCTTTCGATCTTGACTAAGCCCCTGCTGTGTGCGTGCTGAGCTCAAACTGCCGTCTTCTCCATTTCTGGCGGTTCCCTCTCTGAATCAGCTGCTGTGCCAAATACCGCAGATGACAGCCTGCGCAGTAGCACAGAACGAGCTGGTAATTATCTGACGGGCTCCGTACCAGCCAGACCTGGGAAATTCACATAGTGCAGGGAAAGTGGTTTGACTACATGTGCAAGTCAGGATGGAAAGATTTGATTCTGCTTCTATTTTAACAGCAGAGGAAACCCAGTTGGTATTGTAGAATATACCCAGTATTGAGAATAAACAAGAGCATTTGCAGTTGAAAAGTTGCCCATTAAGCTCGGCAGTTTTCTGTCTTTCCATTGCGCCGTAAGTGCCAACTATGCATACGTTGCTTCCATGTACATCACGCCACATGGGACACTTCCACTGAAGCTTCATTATCAACAAAAGTCTTAGATTCCTACAAGTACCTAAAATCATGTCATTTCTTAACGTTATTCTCTGCTATAATGGCTGCTTTGATTGCTGTGTATACAGATGTATTCTGATTCTACATCCTCTCCTGCTTATTAGAGTTAGCAGTCTTTTTCTATACTTTGGAGCCAGTATGATTTTAAAGCTGTCCATAACTAACCTGAAGGGAGGCAACTGCTTATACACTTGAAACAATTTCTTTGGCAATTGCTCACTCTTGTTACAAAAAGTTCATATGTGAGGACATTTAGATTGGCACAGTTGGCTTTTGCTTGCAAAACTTTATGGTAATGTATAACACAAGTGAGTAATACCTGTGCAAATATTTGCATAAGGATAATGAAAACCACAGCTGTCCACTTTGATTAAGTAAACAGTGGTTGCAAGGGAATGTATCAAATATAAAAGTAACATTTGGATCTGAGCAGAATACCTGCTATGTATATTTTGAAATGTTGAAACATAATAAAATGCATGAAAACAGAATACAAGTATGTCCCAATTTTAATTCACTGTGAAGAACATTCTTCTTCCTTAAAACCCAATCTTTTTTAATCGCAAAGCTGAGGGATCTGTTTTATGGCTCAGAAGCGTTAGGAACGAAGACCAGCACATTTGGCAGTTGCTTGGAGTAGCTGTTGGCTTTTGTGAGCTTCGCACTTCAGGGGTGGAACCAACCAATTTTCCAGCAGTAAATGCTGCTGGTTCCACACACCTTGTTCCACTCCCATCTATGATTATGACGGCAATCTGACTGCACAGATGTGAACTTTTCGTTGCATTTGTTAAAAATAAGAGGCTATCGCTTCAAGTGAGTGCTTTTCTGAAGACACGACTATGAAATCTCAGCTGTGGTTGTATGCGACTTTCGGACAAGATTTGTTCAATATATAAGTAAGAATTTGAAGTCATGGCTTAGTGCCACGAGTTAACTTTGCAATCTAAAATTAGGTTGTGTGTGTTGTTTCTCGCTTACATGTCATGAAAACAGGTGTTTTATAGCCACAGTATTTTTGATGATGTAGAAGCAAAAGTAACCCATGTGATAACAAAGAACTATGTCAGTCCTGCTGTCACAGTAACAAAAAGGTGGGAAAATTTGTAGTTTGCAAAATAGGAGTTTATACGTGCAAGATTCAGAGCTCTTTGGTGGGAAGATGCAACTTTGAAAGTGCACCGCACTTTGCACAAGTTGCTTTCAGGACTCACTAAAATGGCAGTGTGGCAGCCTTGAATGCTGCTGCTGAAACGAAATTGTATTAAAATGGCTAAGGCTGATCTTGTGATTAGCATCAGTTACAATCATTAAACTGGATAATGAGGAATGATAGTGGGAGCTCAGGAAATCCCTTGGCTTGGGGAAATATGTAGCAGTTGGGTGGAAACTGCCAAGTGCTTTGAGCCCATCTGCTAGCGAGTGCACGCCTGGCTGTCCTCTGCGCTGCTGGGCTCGGGAAGCCGCTCCTTGCTTTGCGTGCAGGCAGATACGGCAGAAAGGGTCTCCTATGCATCGTTATGTCATTTGGAAATGGCCGTGTTGGCTAGCATCAGTGGGACTGTGACCAGGTTTTCATTTAGTTCTTTCGCTGTCCGCCCACTGAAAAGGCCATGTATCCACATCTGGAAGCACTCTGCTCACTCTGTTTTCCGCCTCAGGGCTCTAATCCTTTTTTACTATTGTTTTTGAGAAGAGTGTAAGCAAATAATATCCCTTCTCTTTTCATGCAGAGAAGTGTTGCTTGGCTCCGTTAATTAAAGACAAATAACAAAGAGCAACTGTATCAAAGTCCTCTTATGCATCTGAGCTTTTTTTTTTCCCCTGTAGCAGTAAAGGTAGTTTAAACAACAGGAGAAACACAAATGGGAGTTTCTTTCAGAGCAGACAACCATTATGACTTCACTGTATGCATTCAGTTGAAATCCAAGAAGTCAAACAGATTCTGCAGTATGAAGAAAAAGATTTTTCCTTTCTAGACTGGACAAGCAGCTCATTAGCAGAAACATTGTGTGGTTTAGATATTTACTTTCAAATGAAGAAATATAAATATTATTTAAACTTTATTATTGATGTTACTTAAATAAATAACTCCATATAAATAACTGTGAAAATATAGAAAAACCTACTAAAACAAATCAATAAGGTATCTTTGAAACTTTCAGTTAGAATAACTGGTTTGCATTTTTCAATGGCTAAAATGTAGATCAGGTGTTAGTTTCCTTTGCATCCTGGCATCCTTTCTTATCTTTGTCCTCCATTTTCTACATGCAGAGGCAAACGTGCACGCGCACGCACACACACACACTCTCACACCATGATGTTTAGCCACCAACAATATTTGGTGTGGTCACAAGTGCTGGGAGTGCTCACTTTGTGACTTGCCCGGCCACACCACCTGCACGCTGACTTGCTCCCTCCATACTTGCTTCACAGCCGTCAGTACAAGCTGAACTGTTAGTGGGGGAGAGGAATTATTCTTTTTTGTGTATATAGACAATAACCAATTACTCATTATAAAGAGGACTTTCAGCAGAAAATTAAGAATTTGGAGCGCTTGATTAGAAACCAAGATACTTTGCATTAAAAGAAATTTGCCATCTCTAAGAATTGAAAGTGGTGTATTTAACATTATGCCAACTGGTCATGAGCGAAACCTATAGTAAGAAATAATTCTGACTAATGAGCAGCTGCTTCTCTTTGAACACAATATTTGGTGTTACATATTAGCAGCATAACTGTAAAATCATATTCTAGTATGACTTAGTGGAGACGAATCCCAAGTGGGTAGGTAGAGCTCCACTTAGCCAGAAGCATACTTTTCTATCTTCTTGGGTCTTTTAAAAAATTGTGATGCTTGGTGAGAGGAAAGAACATGAGCATCTATTTAATGATTTTATTTAAGGACGATCATCATTGGCTCATTTGCCAGCCTTGGTTTCTTAGAATATTGATAACCCAGGCCTCCTGCCTGAGTGCCCAGGTTTCTCAAATTACTGTTTAGTTTCAGGCAGTGGGGTTTGAGAATTAATTATTCATTGGTCTCCACTGTATCCTTTCTGTCAGGAAGAAGGTTATAATACTTATCCATAAGTACTTTTACCATTCAAAAAATGCTCTGATTAATACGAACGTGGCATTTACTCTCACTATTTTCTGGAGAGCAGTGGCTGACTGTAACCACTCTACTTTCCCATAGTGGTGCTGCAATTCCTGCTTTTGAAATACAATTAGGGAGTGAAAACTAACCAAACTGGAGGAAGGTTTTTTTACACTTACAGTAGTTCGACTGCCTGTAGTTGTCAACCCAGTCAGAATAACCATTAGGATAGGTAACAGCAGCTTCTGCTACATTCTGTTACACTCGGTTGTGATCTGTGCTGGTTTTATATTACCACCTAGACTGAGAGAGATTAATGTTGTTTTTTGTTTGAAATATAGGAAAGCATGTAAGCGTGTGCTTAGAAATAAGCCCATTTTCAAGTGTCTGTCTGACTAGGAGTGTTTTTCTGAATTGGAGTCTTAAAGATTTCAGCCTAAGGCTGCAAACAGGACTGGCATTTTTGGATTCTAAATCATTTTTCAGAAAAAAGAGCACTGTGAAAATCGTTGTTTATCCCAGTTGATGGAGTGTTATACTCATAAATCATGATTATTTTCAACCTTTTGGTTGAGACTATTTTGTTTTCACAGCCAGAAGCAGTAAAATAATCAATCACGTAATAATGCCATGGATAATTATCACGTTGCTTGGTGTTCTTTGAGCTACTGCAGGTGTGTTCAGAGCCTCTATTGGTTGTGTTTAAACTGTGATTTTACAGCTGAGGTGGTGAAGAGCTTTGGAATGTACCCACAATTGCTTTACTTTTTTTTTTTTACTTTTTTTTTTTTTTAAGCATAATGCATTACCAACAAAGACCATTTGTTATGAAATCCAGAATGACTTGTGTTTTTTCCACGGTTTAGATGGCTTTTATATGCTCCTCGGTATATATTGACTTGGACTGCTCTACATATAGCTGTACAGAAAAGCTATGTTTGTGATAGCTAGTAGACTTAGTTCCATTGTTGCTAAATTAGAAATGACATTGAAATGCATTTGTGGTTTAAAAAGCCTCAAGTATTTTACACTGTAAATACCATGGAGTTCATTCTTATTTATTAAACATTCAGAACAGTTTTTTTGGCACAATTACATCTTAACTTGTTTCCAAATAGTGCTTTAATTTTTGCCTTTCTTTACTAGGAGCAAAGCTAGTGCTCTGCAGCGACTGTAAGGTTCCTCTGCCGCAGTGTGCAGGAATAAGGTTTAAGTCTGGAATTCTGTGATTAGTTGAAAGTGGCATAAATCACCACAGTCATCAAAAAACTCACTCCCGCCTTTTCTCTGCCCCAGCTTCTTGCTTCCGTGCTGCTCCCTTCCTTGTGCTGACTCAAACACTCATGCAGCTGCACTGGGAACCACATCAGGGAGCTAACCTTTCCCCCTCTCAGCCCCTGGGCAACTGAGGTACAAAAGATTAAGGGATATTTACTGCAGACGAGATTTGGGTGCCCAGATGCTTTTGAAAATCCTGGTAGACATCTGTCTGCATCTTTTGGCATCAAATACTTTTAGCAATCTGGCCTAAGGTGACTTGGCCAGGACTTTGCAGGAAGTCCTAAGAATTGAAAATAGGATTTGGATATTCCTTCTTGCAGGCTGGGTTCCTGTTTAATGATCTCTACTCCGTGTTGTAAAAGAAGAGGAGCTGGACTTTATTGTAACTTTATCAAAAGAGTGTTTTGGCTATGAATTAATAGAATCATTTGTAATCCAAAGCTTATCATCTTCAGAAATTGGTTGTGCACTGAAAATGGTGACTTAAAATGAGTATCTTCTTTTCCATGGGTGCTGTTTGTTTTACTGTAACGTTGCAACATCTGTTAATGAAGGTTCTTCTGTGAATGAAATCTGAATAAATCTTTATCTTTGGTTTGTCTCACTAACATTTCTGAACTGTCATTTTAAGTGGCAAATATGAGTTGCAGGAGGAAGTACCTAAGTTATTTAATAGCTAAGCTCAATGATGAGGGTTGTATACTGGAAGGGTAAAGATTGACAGTGCAACTGAAGCTGTGTGGTTAATGTAAAATACGCATTAACAGTATGAGGCATTAAAATAAATCAAAGTATTCATTGAAGTCTGTATTTGAATCCCTGGTAATAATATTTTAAATGACTTACCTGATTCAGCTCTTTTCACACTGACTTCATAGTAGTTGTTGAGGCGCCTGGCTGATGACTAAGAAGATAAACTGCATCTTCAGTATACTTTTTTCTGTTTTGGAGGTTCATTGCAGCTCTGTGTGGAAGTTGAGAATCATTCCTTCTCTGCAGTTTTGTGCTGATGGCCAGCTGATTTCTTTTACTTATTTGAGCATGGTTTGATGGTAGGTTAGTAAGGATTTTTTTATTAAATGAGGAAGTTCCTGCAGGAACCTTGTGAATTTGTAAAGCAGCTTTTTCGTCATGCACTTGACTACTAGTTTTCCAAAACAGATGACTAGTCTATCTTGGATTAGTCTGTGAACACAAACATTCACAGTAACAGAGATTAATGCAATATGCAGATTCCCTCTTTATGCATTTAACGGACAAAATGATGTCAAAGTATAGGATTTTGAATCTCTGTTAAGATGTGTTTGAGAAATGAGGTCTCACTGTGCAGAATGAAGGTGGTTTAACATTTGTGTTTGTTTGGAATTTTATTTTAAATCAATGATAAATTTTCTGTCCAAAACAAATAATGAAGCCCTTTTCATTGCTACAGATCATAAACCTCAGATTTGCCTTTGTCCCCTAGTGCAGTTCCCACATTTTGCAAGAGTGTTTTTCCTGATACTTACTGAAATGAAACCATTTCAATACAGCTATTAGGTAAAACAGAAAAAAATCTGAAGAGGGGAAAATTCACACTAATGGAACAAGAGATTTGCTTATCAATTGTGGGAATTTATTCTGTATAAATCAACCCTGGCTCTTGTAAAAGGTTTCTTGTCTGTGTTTTCTACCAGCTTTCTGAAGGTTCTGTTTCTACCACTTTCTTGCAGGCTGGTGTTGGTTTTACTTTAAATATACTTATTTAATGTTATTTTGATGTTATAACAGAGCAGGCTTAGAAAAGCTTACTCTCTAATGGTCTCATAGTGAGAGCTTTTTATTACTATGAATTTAGCTGAAATTAATTTTAAAGAATTTTGGATGGCTAAAGAATAAATTTAAACTAACTAGTTAACATACTATCCTGTGAATAGTATGCTTTGCAAGCTGAAAGCAAGCTAAGAAGTGCCTGTTTTTCAGACTTCACAGTTGTCTGAGTAGAGCAACTGCAACAAAAAGTGCAGGTTATTTCCCCCACCTTCAGCTATTTCTATGTGAGGCTGCAGCAGTTAAGCAACGTGTGCTGTGGAGGTTCTAATCTGCCATCACTGTGAAAGGGGCACACTGATTTTGTGCTACAAACTGCATCTTTTGTAGGCTATTCACCACCCTTTACAGGTCTGCCAAGCCCACTCTGCAATTGGTTGCCAGGGGCTGCAGATGTTGGAAAAGAGAAATTTCAATGAAAGGCCCTGATTCAGCAACCCAAGCAGCCTGCCTCCCCCAGCCAAAGTAATCAGATTGGCAGCTGAATCAAAGGGTACAGTGGGCCCTTTGTCTGGGAGCTCCAGAGGTTAGTAATTGACAGAAGGTCAACAAAGTTTTATGAAGAAAAGAACAGAATATTAGAGGGTATTAGGCTGAAGAGAGGGAGTTTGGGAGTTTTATGTTATTGGAAGAAAGTTAGAACCTGAGTCAAAGGTTACAGCCGCAGGAAGCAAAGGTTGCTGTTTAAATCTGAAAATAGTTTCAGCTCCAGAAACAGGATTATTGATGAGTGGAAGGAACGGCTGAACAAAAATCTGCAGTGTCCCTAATTGTAGCTATGTGTAATTGTTAGTGTTGAAGGATTTATTTGTAAGCTTTGGGATTTAACATACAATGGTAGAAGGATGGTTGTTTTCCTCATAGAATCATGAGACTGGAAAAGATCTTAAGCGGTCCTGTTTCACCCTGGGAGAAGAAGCATTGGCTGTATCTGTGCAGTATCATATGCAGTAGATGCTTGCCTAATCTGCGACCCTGGAAAATTTCATTCACTGAGACCTTTGTGTTTGAAGAGTGCTAGCTCTCAGTCCCTGCCTAATCTCCTCCAGACTAAGCAGGCGTGGTAGTCATTCGTTTTTATTTTTTGTTGGTCATGTTTTGTAGACCATCCTCATGGCACTAGTTGTAGCATTTCAGTTTGACCCACTTCCATCTTGAAGTGGAATACAAAAAACTGGAGAAAGCACTCCAGGGCCTTACTAGCGTTGAGGAGACTGGAAGGATTACTACTGTTTATGTGTCCCAGTATGATGTTTGCCTTGTTTGCAATAGCTTGAGATTGTTGATTTATGTTCAGTTCTAATCCATGTAAGCCAATTCAGTGTTGGCTTCTGTGTTGGTTATTACTCATCTCTCTGCTTTATTGTAAATGCTTAAAAATAACTTCTTTGTTCCATTATTTTTCCAGGAATTGAAGTTAAGCTGATGGGTCTATAATTCTCTGGCACTCCTTTTTTACTCTTTTTAATAAATAATAGGAACTATTTGTGCAATTTCCCATCTTTTAAGATCTCGGCTGTGCTCTGCAAGAACTGAAAGACAGTTATTAACATTGCACGGCATTGCATCAGCCAGCCCTTAACTGCTCTAAATTAGTCAGGCCCACTCTGGTTGAAAATACCTGACTTCGTTATTCTCTTCCTGTGTGAGGCTGAGGCCTTGGTTTGTCCCTGGTATCAATTATGATAACTGCCTCCTTTTGACTGGCTTTTTGATGAAGATTAATGTATTGTTTTGATGTCTGCTTATGGCCATGAGCATTTTGAATTCTGTTTATTGCAATTACCTCTCAAGTAATGAATGATCTATGAACTCATAACCATTTCAGAGGGAAAAATTTAGCTCTTTTATGATGAGTGGTGTATGCCCTGTGAGTTGGCATTGTGATCAGTTGGGCAGCTTAGTTTTTGAATGTGTGTAAGGGCATTCCTGTCTCAATAATATAGGATGTTTGCTTGTGTATTTGGTTGGTCATTGGTGCCTAAAATGGAGCAGTGGGCCTACCTGCGCTGGACTTTGTCAGTAAGCAAATCTTCCTCATACTTTCAGGAGAAGGGAGTTGGCGAAAGAAGCAATAATTATTTCTATTCAGTTTGGAAAAGGATTTTCTATACTGCTTGTTTTCTTGCTGCAGTTTGCTATAGTAAGTCGCATGAACACAATGTATTTTGTACATCAGAATGTGGAACACCAACTTTAATATGGTTTCTCTTTTGGAATTGGGATTTTCCTTAAATTGAAATAGCCTCCTTTATTGCCCTCGAAAGTTAAGAAATCCTTTTTGTGTGGATGAGCAGTTTAAAAAACGTACTGTTTACAGCACCTGCATTTTGCTTAACTGTGGTCCCTGAAAAGAGGGGTATTCCTGGGGATCTGACATGTGGCACATCTGGCACATACATTGTCCCATACTGGCAATTGGCATTCAGGCTGAGTTCTGGTTATATTGGTCTTGGCTGGTCATGCAATGTGCAAGGAGGACAGACACTGGTGATCTCTCCTACTTGACACTATCACTGCAAATGTAAACAGAAGAAATGGGTGTTCAGAAATAAGCTGTGATACCATTTAATGTCTGAGCAGAGAACATATGCAAAAAAAATGCGAGAGTAACCATACTGGAGCAGATGAGAGATCTATGCAACACTGCGTCTTGGCTCTGACGGCAGCAGAAAGGAGATGCTGAAGTAAAAGTGTAAGAAGAGGTATGGTGTACATAGTACTACTTTTTTGCTGGGTGTTTACCTAGCCTCCAGCCATTTTGAGCTTAGGGACTTCCTTGCCTGCATACAATTTGTCTTCCAGACATAAACATATCAAGCACAAGAGTGAATCACACAAAACTATTATTGAAACATCTTCAAATCAGCAAATGCTTTTGTTTCTTTCCATCTTTTTTTTGAAATGCTTTAAAAAATTAAGATATTTTTCTCTTAATCTCTAAGAGATCTTTAAGAGATTCTTCCCTCCCTGGGAAGGAGGGACAACAGAGGAGGACATTTCTGTGCTCATTTATCTGATATTCCAATGTTTTTTCCTGTTGTGAATCCCACTAAGTGACTGAAGAAATGGAAACAACTATTTTAAAGTTGAACATATGGTATTAAACCAAAAGTGCCACTAAGATTTTCAGCAGTTTGGAGTCTGGAGGTCTGAGTGTTAAGCAACCAAGTGTCCCTAAGAATGGGCTTCTACAAATAATGTTTCATCTGTGGGTACTGGGGCATTATGATCACCAGAACAAGCCAAAGTGCAGGTGCTTGTGAACAGTTGGTTTTCCTACTCTTCTTTTTACTCCAGTGTCTCTTCTTGGATTTATCTTCCTTGTGGCCAGTAAATGTTGCTGTTCCATTCTAAACTCCATGTGCAACATAGAGGAGGTCAAACAGCAGCAAGGGAAGAGAGGTGAACTTGCCTTGCTGCCCCTTGGTAAAAATGAGACGAGATGTGTCTCTGTTGATATTTGACAAAAATATCCCTATTATGCATTCATCAATTCACACTGAATCAAACAAATCAACAAAACTTCTGTATGGTAGAAAGTCAGGCACTGAGTCTGCACCATGCCCTTGATTCTTTTCTTCTTCCATAATGTGGTGGAAGATAGGGATGGGGTTACTTGTGTTTTGTCACTGTGACTTGCAGTCAGGGTGTTGTTGTGAGGTTTAGTCTGAAGGAAAAGGAATGGGGACAAAAGGAAGAAGGAGAGCTTTTTCCCTGGTTTTATCTTACCCAAAACATTACCGTGTACAACCCTAACAAATCTACAACAAAAAACAGATCTTTGGATCCTGATGACCTTAGATTTGCATGCTCTCTTGGTCATATGCTGAGGTGATAAGGAATTTGGATAACTGAATGTAAATTAGGAAATACAAAAATATAGGGGATGTAATTTGAGAAGTTGTTTCAGTAAAAGCACCCCTACAGCTTTATCTGATTTATAAGTTCAGCTCTGTTCCTCACAGCATCATATTTTGAAAAGGGAGAGCGGACAGGTGAACATTTTATAATGGTCAGGGTTTTGTAAGACCTGCAAAGCAAAGGAACATGGAAGTATTGCCTGCTGTCTGCAGCAACTGCTGACTAGACATTGTTTCTAGCTTGTTCTGATGTATGTTAGACACAAACAAGGAGGGCACACAGAAAGATGTCCATCTGTTTCATCACTCTTTGGAATACTTGGCTAATGGTTATTATATATTCATTTCTGGGAGATATCTTTTAGGGACGTGGCTGAGAAAAAGATAAGAAAGTCCACAGAGATGATGAGTCTGACCTCCAGAAATAGAATCTGAATTACTTCAAAAGCAGGTTTTGTGCCGTTTTGTAACTGAGATTGTCAGTAAAGCTCAGGTACTTCTTAATTTGCCGTGCCAGTACTGCTTTCAGGAAATGTTTGTGTTCTTTGTAAAACTGTGTGAATTTTATTCTGGTAAGAACTGGAAAGTAGTTTTTAGTGCTGCCTATATTTGCCAAGCACGAGGTAAGTCCACAAGGTAAATTATCGTAAAGTTTTATAATCTGCAATGGATAGATCCTGACCTTGTTAGTATATGTTTCCTGTGTGCTACTCTGGAACCAGGATCTGGACTGAATGAGGTTGCTGAACTCACTGTCGTAATGCTGTTTAAGAGAAAGATTAACTTAGAACCTCAATTCAACAAGATCTTTTTTTTTTCCTAGGTGAAATGGAAATTCCAGATTCAAATGACCCCTTAGGTCATGCAGATGGACTTGAGAGACCAATTCCAACACCTAAAGGTGAAATTAATTGTGGTTACTTTTTCTTCCCCCCACCCAAATATAAGCATACTTTAGAAAAGACCAGCAAAATCCTGTTATTATATGTTCACTTGATTTACCTGTGAATACAAGTCTGTAAGAAAGGCAGTCTTGTGTGACTTAATACTTCTGATTCTAAGCAGGGATAGTAAGGTTACAGGAGTCTATAAAAATTAATTTTTAAGCATGTTCAGTCCCCCCACACTGAGGGATTAGGTGTTTGACCCAAACACAGAGGGCTATTATTACCTTCCTAGCATATTTTCTGTCACACTGGTGCCATGAAAATGATTTAATTTTGTACACTTGGCATCTATAGGTAAATCCTAAGTATTGGTATCTCTAAATATCTTTGGTTTGAGATAATTAAATCTAGCCCATGGCAACACACGAATACTTACTTTTCAAGTAGCCCTGAGCATTAGTGATTTTTTTTAAAAGCAGACTGTAATGGCAGAATTTTTAGTAACTTGCTAGTTAGCATAAATTTATCATAAAGGTACTTTATCCTTTAAACTATAGATCCAAATGCTATTCTTGGATCTGAAAATGCATATATTTACTGCAAATTGTGATTCTAATTATGATTTGTTGCAACTTCCTAAAGCAGGACATTTTTGTTTTTCTACCTGAAGAAACATGTTTTCTCACTTGTAGTGCAGACTTTTTTCTTTGTATGGATGCACTGCTGTAGTAAAGTCAACCCTTAGGCTTAGAAAAAATGTCAGATAATCTTGTTAGCATGAAGAGCTCAGCCTGATTTCTGCCTTATCATTAGCATTCTCAGCAAAATGAGCACATGTTGAAGCCTACAAAGCTCTGAGGTGCTGGTCAGATGCTCTTCTTGGAGCTTCTCTTTCAGAGGAATGTAAATTTTGAGGGTACCTTGGAATACAACTCTATTCTCATAGACATCCAATGTCATGTAATCCTTATTGTGCTTCACCTGAACGCTAGTTAGATTTCTTACCTTCACTATCCTTATTAGAAGCTTTTTTCCAGATTCTTCCATTAATTTCTATCCTTAATTGGATAAAAGAAGATGTGTTTATGTTTGCATATCTAACCACATTCCTACTGATCATCAGTGTGGGACTGAGTCCCTCCCGTTTGGGAGGAAGACTTGGTGTACTCCTCTTCTCGACCCTTTTCCAGTTCCTGAAGCTCCCAAATTATTTTAGAGCATTAAACTTTGTCTTCCATTATGGGAATAAATGACATTCGTTCCTGTCAGCAGCACTGTATACTACAGTCGTTTTATCCACTCCCCACTCACATACCCACTGCTTTTGATGGGAAAAGGCCCATGTTTAACCTTTAACTGCATCTGACAGGCTTGTTTACTTGGCAAGTTGGTCCCACTTTACTCTTTTGTTATGTCTGACCTTTTAAGGGTACAGACATAAAAGAAAATGTTTTTTCATGTGACATTACTTGGTTAAATTCTTGCTGAGAAAGGAGTTGCAGTTATTTCCTTTTTTTTTTTTTGCAGGGCCACAGGCAATACCTGTCTAAGGAAGTAATTAATCACATCTCAAACATTTCTACATCATAAGGATTTTGTATTTCCTTCAGAAAAAAAAGAAACCCTTGTTCTTGTATGACTCATTGGTATAGGATCAGTTGTTAGTTTCCAGCATGCCTGGTCTGGAAATGGCCTCATTTTGCTCCCCTTTTATTTTTGTGGCTACAAAATTCTCCAAATAAGCAAAAATCTCTTGGTTGAAATTTTTTGTTTCTTTGGTTGGAATGTTAACCCATGTGTTTCTGTAACACAGTGAGGTAGCAATTTTTGTTTCAGAAAATTATTGGACAGTTCTACTTCAGAGTTTGTGCATACCATTGAGACCGTTAGAAAGAGTCCTTCAGCTTTTTCCATCACATCGACCTTCTTTCCTTCCTTGAGAAATGTTTAATTATTCTGATTTGTTTATGACCTCTATTTTTTTCTGATTGCAGAATAGACCCAAAACAGACATGAAAATAATAGTAAGTAGGCTTTAATAATGCCCCAAATTAAAGCCACTTTAAAAATACTAAGCATATAGGTCACCCTCTCATCTAAATCCTCCAGAAGTCCTGAAAAATGGTTCTGTCTCCAAAGAAGTAACCAGGTTAAGCAAGGTATTATTAATAATATGCACTTTTAAAAAGTCTCAAGTCTCTTCCTACAAGTGAAGGTAGCCTTCTGATAGTTCATGGGATAGGACCATGAGTCAGCTGGGACTTTGAGGAGAATTTATCTTCCTCTGTTTCCTTTAAGTGAGCTCGAGAAGAGCACTGCATCTGAGCAATGTTTTGCTGAAAACCAGAGGAGAACAGTGAGCATTTGCTGTAGAAGAACTTAGGTCTGCTTTGGAATAAAAATAAAAGGATTTGAACACAAGTCTCTTCCCAGCCCAGTGGGTCTTTGCAAAGATGATTCTTTCCCCAATCTCGATTTCAATTGCACATCTCTTGGTGGCTTTCTGTTTTGCAACAAATACTCTAACACACTCTCCCTGGTTCCTAAAAAGTCTCTTTCCACTGCTTAAGAGGCAGAACTGTGTCAGCTCCATGCTCCTCTCCAGAAACCCAGGCTCTCTGCCTGCCGGGACTTGCGCTGCTCTCTGCCCACCTTCCTGCACTCGGCCAGATTTTCCTGCCAGTGATGCTGGGGAAGGAGGTGATGCTGGGGAACGAGCAAAGTTCCCTCTCTCTCCCTGCAGCAGAGGGTCGGCAAGGGCAAGGCCAACGGGGAGCTGTCCTTTCTGAAGCCCAGAGGAGGAAAAGAACATATCTGTTAATCACAAATAAATGCAAGAGTTGTGGCACAAGCTGAAAACAAGTTTTTCTTTGGTGATGACTACCGTTGGTGCATCATCACGGAGGGGCTCACTGCTCGCAGTCTCGTACTCTTAAAACAAGACTGGGGAAGGTATTAAAGGGTAAAATAGGAACTCTTCATGCATAGATGAGCTGCCAGTAAAATCTTACATCATAAATAATGTCTGGTGGTGGGAATGTTAGAGCAATAAACTTCAATAGTTAAAGAAACACATGAGTAAGGACAACCTGCAATAGCTGAGACATTGATTGAGTTGGGTTGCTCCGGGATACGTGATGCCTCAAGCCTCTGACCTTAACTGCGGTTTCTGCAAAAGTCTGTCTGAGAGCTTATTCTGGTTCAAGAGGTACCTATATGATAAATCCAAGTTATGACTGGACTATTCTGGTTGCTTTGACTTGACATAAGGTAACCTCTCATATGTATTCTAAAAGTGGTGACTTTTTATCTACACGACTGGTGACCCAAAGAACAGTCCACATCCTCACTGCACTGTTGTGTCCCGCAAAGATCTGCTCCTAAATGGGCAGTGGCCTAGGACAGGTGGTACCTGCCTCTTCACAGTCTCACCTAGGAGTTCAGAAAACAAGAAAACAAAACCATTCCACCCTGTAGAATTGGATTCCTGGGCTAGGTAAGACCTTCAGTTCTTCAAGTATGAGAAAATACTGTTAAAAAATAGGTTTCCTTCTGCTAATAAGAGAGCTTAAGCCCACTGATTTCAGTGTGGGGGACAATGTGCACAATGTGGCAGTATTTCAATGCTAATTCTGCTTCATTCCTGAATTGGCTAATATTAGTTCCAAAGTACATTTGAAGTGCATGTGATCCAAATCACTTGATTTTACATGCTTCTGGCTGCATTTTTGTACATTGAGATCACAAATAGTATGGAAGACGGGGTGCAAATAATGGGATTAAATTAGGCTCTAAAGGTATCAATTCATCTGGAAACATTATGTGGCAGTGTATAACAGTGTAGTTTCCTTAACTGCTCATGTGTATTTTGGGAGAGCTGCCAACATCCCTTCCATTTCCTAACCTGGCTCCAATATGTTGTAGATCGCTCATCTTCGTATTGCAGTTAAATAAAGCAGAGGGGTGAAGAATTGGGAAGACTGCTTTGTATTTAGGAAAATGGTCTGTGCAAGAAATCATGAGTCCTAGACTTCCCTCTTCCCTCTTTATTAGGATGGTGTTTCTCAGAGTATTTCCAGTCCTGATTTACTTGTGGAAAGAGTCACTTTACTGGACTCCCACCACCCGCTAAGGTGTGATGGTGTGATCCACATTCCCTAAAATCTTGTACTTACAGCAGTGTTGCTATACGCACCTCTAGAAAGAAATGCTTTGGGTTTCAGCAACTTTCATGTTTGTTTTCTCTTATGATAGTATTCAGTTCTTTTATAAGCCCAGAACACTCTGCAACTCTTTGATATTCTTTGAACACTTTATACTTATTACTGTATTCATAACACAGTAAATTTGGGAACAGTGTTGTCTTCCTCAAGTCATACCTTGTTAATAATCAGTCATTCCATAAGCTAAAGTATGCTTCCTAGGTGAAAAATTATGTCTTTTTATAGGAAATTAGGAATTCACTTCTAATGGAAATATCATTAGATTAATTACTAAAAATGTTTTCCCAAAAAATCTTTTGTATTGGATATAAGATTATATTGGTTGTCATCTGAAAGAGTTGTGATGAGAGAGACCACGTTCTTTTATTTATGTCTAACAAAATGAACAAAGAGTTATTTGAAGACAAAAAGGATAAAGGGTGGGGAGGAAGAAAGAAAGAAAAAGGAAGGGGCTGAGGGAAAAAAATCCCAAATTGCTTTTTAAACAAATCATAATATACATATTTTTAGTGGTTTTGAACATTGGATAGTTTTATGCCATGAATCTGAAAATGCTTTAAATTGTATGCAGTTATCCAGACAAAAAGTATTTGCTTTTTTTTTAAACAGCTGATTTTAAATTTTGAGAATCTAAAGCCAACACTGCTGTAAGTTGTGATGTGCTCTGTAATACCGAATAGATGGGTTTATGGGCTTTTTTGACTGTTGGATCTGAAGTTATTTAAATACATATATATGTTTTATCGAGCAATATAGATTCTAAAAAGTGATAAAAGGTATATGTAATTACTACTACTTATTCTGAAGAGATTGTTGTATCTTCAGGTATCTAGCAATTTATGACTCAAATTTTGCTTTCTTTTTCTCAGAAATTGGACATTCAGTGTTTGTTTCCCTTGTGCAATGCAGAAAGAAATAGGAATCAACTGTTGACAAAAATGGATTAGTACCTTATTATCTCATTATTTCATATCCTTATTATCTCAGGAACACAGAATGATGTGAAGCTCAGTATAGTATCATACGAATTACCACTTACTCCATGTGTGAATTTGGGAAATCACTTAAACTGCCCCTGCGTTAGTTTCCACATTTGGAAAATAAGGTTGATGATACCTTCCCATCTCTTCAATATTCATAAATGATTTAGAAGTTCTGAGATAAAAAGAGCTGCAAATTTTTAATAATTGCTATTCATGGAGGCCATCCTGAAGCTGGTTTGAAAATTATGAATGCATAATTATTTTTAAAATCATATAGGGAAAAAGGAGCAACAACAGTAAAAAATGAATAGAAACCAAAACTCGAACTGAAAACAGCTAAGCTATAATTAACTTGATCTAAAGTAACTAAAGAGGTTTAAAATATTTTTTTTTAGATTGAACTTCAAAATCACAGCTAAGATCTTAAAATAACAGAAGCAGAGCAATCATTTTGTATTGTGTTTATGCCAAGCATAGCACATAGGGTTTGAGCCAATAACTTCAACATCTAAGTGCCAGAATAATATAAATAAAACTAAGAAAAATAATATTCATGTGAAGTCTCAGTGATAGTTGCATCCTTTATGTTTTTAGCTTAGTATCTATTCTTGTGCATATCTTGACAATGATTTGACACATGCGGGAAAAGTTTATTTTTATATTCTTGCCAAAACACGCAAAATAGACCTGTCATCTTAATTTTGAGTTGCTGTGGGATCCTGTTTGATATATTTATATCAGATTTATTCCATTTAAAAATATGAAGTACTGGTAACCTAACAAAGGCATTTCAAAATATGAAAGAGTTGTGCCAGAATTCATGTCAGTCATTTCCCTAAGCTACTTTATTCATAGGATACATAGAGTATGATAGTATAATATAGTATATAGATTAAGTTGCATTATCCTCTCATAGCTTCTTGACAGAACAGTTCTATTCAAGCAAAATAAATATTAGTATTGCTTGTACACTGTGTTAGAAACCATAATAAAAGAGAAATTTAATTTAGAGCATCTTTGCCTACAGCAATGTAGAAATATCCACCAGATAGCTTTTCCCTCTGAAGTACTTTAAGCCAAGCCAAAGACCACTGAAGACAAAGGAAGCATTTTCCTTCATTTCAATGACCCTTGGAACAAAGCCAGAGTATAGAAAATAGTATATAACAACAGTATTTGTGTAACACAGAAAATTGCTGGCCATTATACTCAGATTTTTAAAAAATACTATTTGATATCCATATCCCAAATGAAATATAATTGTTCATAATATAACATTTACAAGTTTAGTAATGCTGTTTATACATAGCAAGCCCAAAATGTTTCATAGAGAGTATTTATTCTTTGTTTCAAAGGTATGTCACTATTGAAACAGATTAACAAATCTGTTCAAGTTTTTAAAAAATACTAGTTGACTGATGCATAACACAAAATATAGGACACAAGTTAAATGTAAGTTCTAGTCCCTTCACATTTCATTTGCCTCCATAACTGTCCAAATGAATATTTATTAAGAGAGAGAAAGAACTACATTGGAAAAAAAATTGCTTTGCACTTTGTTGAGGTCCCAATTTATCCTGGGAAACTGTGTTTTTGCCCCAAACTATTGCATCAAACTGGCATCTACACAGTGTTTGTGGTGTAACGTACATCACAAAAAGTAACTGCTGATTATCACCACAGAAATTAAATAAGGAAAACATTCTTAAGAACATGGTTGGTTAAATTTTCCACTTTGAAAGATTTGCAATTATGGGTTATCTAAAGCGGACACCAAATAACAGAGCAGCACAACAAATGGCTGCCCGCTCTCTCATACAATTACTTCAGATTCAGTAAGTATATAAACACCAGACTTCAGCATCGTTTCTCAAAGAGGAAATGAAACTAGCAAATAGAAAGTGTGCACTTCAGGGTATAGACAGAGACAGTGGATAGCCAGTGAGTTGCCCTATTGCTCCTAAGCAGCTCTGCAGAACTTTGAAGAAAACACAAGTGCTTCAAAGTTCAGTAGGTTAAAATATTTATTACTTGATTTGTAATAACAGAGTAATATAAAACACTGCAGAAAATGCCTGTAAAATTGGCAGGAGAAATAATGAACTAAAGCCAAATTCTGACCTGCAGGAAATGGATTCAGTTACACTGACTTCAGGGGAAGCGTACCTAATCACACTGGGTCTGAATTCATCCATAAATCTTTGGCATTGCTTTTGGTGGTAATAGTTTTGTTCTAGTTATTAATAGGATCTGATTCATAAATTCATAGGACATATTTTGGATTGCTTAAAAGCTGTGGACCAAATTACTTCCTACAGTAACTCTGGTTTAATCAATAAAACAGAAAGGTCTAACATGGATTTAATCTTGAATTAATAACATTTGTTGGTCCTAATAAGTAAATTTAGTATCTGTTTTCATCCAAATTTGAATGTAATATCCATGACTAACCTGAAGTGAAGACTCAACCCGGCTCATTTTAAATCAGGAAAAGTGAAAGAGCGGTAAGTGTTTGAGCAAGCTATAAGCTGACCAATGGCACAAAAGCTGACCAATGGCACAAGAATAATGTAGACCTTTCATATACTTCTGTGTTAAGAACAAAAAGTATACCAAAGAGGCAGAAGAACCACACTCCCTGACTGTCAACTTACAGCACTTGAATTGGCCCCACCTTTATAGAAAGCATCTTTATGCCTCTTTGACTTCTTAGGAATCAAAAGCATCTCTGAGCCAGATGATTGTATCTCTGTGCTGGCTCCATGCTGGAAGTGGTCCAACTTCTTCTCAAAAAAGACCTTAAACTGTCTCCTTTGCCTCCCTTGTGTGAGCACATTCAGACCTCCCCCACGATTGCTGAATCATAGCCCTGTAGAACCACAGAACAGCCCAGGTTGGGAGGGACCTCAAAAGATCATCTAGTCCAACATTTTTTGGGACTGGGAGCCTAGACAAGATCATCTAGCACCCTGTCCAGTTGCATCTTGGAAACCTCCAGTGATGGGGACTCCACATCTCTGTGGAGATCATTTTCCAGTGAATAATTGTCCTCACTGCAAAAAATTTCTTTCTTCTATTGAAATGAAATCTCTCCTGATGCAACTTGCACCCATTGCCCCTTGTCTTCTCCATGTGGCTCCTTGTAAAGAGAGAGTCTCTGTCCTCTTTGTAGATGCCTTTTAAGTACTGGAAAATTGTGATGGGGTCCCCCCTGAGCCTTCTCTTCTCTGGGGAGAAGAGACCTAATTCCTTCAAGTCTTTCCTCATAGGGCAGGTTCTCCAGCCTTTTGGTCATCTTCGTGGCCCTCCTTTGGACACTCTCCAGTCTTTCTGTGTCATTTTTTAATTTTGGGGACCAGAATTGGACACAATACTCCAGGTGTGGCCTTAAAAGCACTGAATACTTGGAATGATCACGTTTCCATCTCTGCTAGTAATGCCCCTGTGGACGCAGCCCAGGATCCAATTCACCTTCATTGCCGCAGCAGCACTCTGCTGACTCATGTTGAGCTTGTTGTCCACCAGGACCCTAGGCTCCTGATGATGAAAGCATCAAGGCTGCTCCTCAGCCACACAGATCCTAGCCTGTACTGGGCTCTTTGGTTATTCTGACCGAGGTGCAGGACTTTGGATGTGTCCATGTTAAACTCCATACAGTTCTTGCTTGCCCCCTCAGCCTGTCCAGGTCTCTCTCTAAGATGGCTCTCCCTTCTGCCCACATCACCACCCAGTTTAGTCTCATCAGCAAGCTTGGTGAAGGTGCTTTCAATCTCATCTTCCAAGACATTTGTGAAGGTATTGAACAGTGTGGGGACCAGGTATCGATCCCTGGAGGACCTCACTTGTGACAAGCTTCCAGCCTGAGTGAAAACCATTGATCACCACCCTCTGAATTGGCCTGTGAGGCAATTTCCTACCCATCTTACAGACCACACATCCAATCTGTATCTTGCCAGAACTGTTCCTTGAGTTGGTGCTTTCATGGCTCCACATTGTGGCTCCTCTCCTCTTCCACCCAACCGCTCAACACCATTACGTTGACTGGATGTCCCTGCACTTCCTCAATGCCCTAGTTGTTTTGCTAGAATTAGAAGAATTTTTCAGTTTTTCCACTTTTCTGCTTCTTTTCATAAATTGATTCTTGTGGCTTGAGTGGTATTATTGAGTATGACAACTCTTTTTTGAACATATTTCAAATAAACGCAAACTTACTACTTCTCTTCCTGACTGTATACTCTGCCTCGACAGTGCTGATGAGAATAAACTACATACAGATTATGAAAAAGTGGCAAAATAAGTTGTGGTACTCCCTAAATAATGAGCTAAGAGTGAGATAGACATGGAAATTCCTTTTCTAATTTGTGGTAGGATTGATCATGCTTTGTTTCTTGCTGCTAGAAATGCTTATACATGTAAAATGTTGGCTTAAGTAATAGTATTAATCAATTGCTTCTATTCCCTCTATCAACAAGGTAATTTGCTGTTTTTCTGTCCCTGCCAGAATGTCATCCTAGTAATTCTAATTCTGCAGCTATGAAATGTAACTGGAAACCACAACAAATGATATTGTTGTGGCATGACATTGCAGAAAGCATTCATGTACTTTTTCTCCCTTTTTTATCAGGCATTTGAAAAGAAATATTTTTTGTGTTCTATCAAAATGTTTAAAAGTCTACTAAAAATTTGTAGGCTGACAATAAGGAAAACTAATGTAAAATTACATACAGAATAATTTATTATTTCATGAGGAAAAGAGATGACAAAATAATTTTCCTGTAAGTTTGCAATGTCATGTGAAGTTTATATATATTTGGGTTTACTTTGTTTTCTATTTAGTGACATACCAAGTTCACACTTGCCTACATTGTATTTTCATATTATTCATTAAAGCAGGATTTCTTTTGAAAGGCCGATGGTAGAGAACAATGTAATACTCAGGAAAACCCAGTTTTCCACCAAAATCTGGCTTTGCAAATTCATTATATCCTGATGTTTCTACTGCTCTCCTCTCCAGTGCTATACCTGGCCATTACAGAGGAACTGATTTTCATGATCATGTAAAAGGAAAATCAAAGCAGAGCATCAATTTTCTTGAGATATTTCAGCAATTAGACCACGACTGTTGACCGTTGCATTATTGGTGTTAGATTCCTGCACAGTAATACGCTATCTCCTAATTAAACAACTGCACAATAATTTAACTGATAGGAAATGGCACATCTGGACATCCATCAAAGTTATTTGATATTTGGATCCAGCTGACATAAAAATGTAATGTAAAATGAAATATTCCTGATGCTCTATGTCTAGATGGTATAAATTCATCAAAACAAACATGAGCATGACAGCTAGATACTTTTCTAACTTGTTTTGACAATCACATTATTATTTCAGTGGAATTACATGCTTTCAAGCTTTCAACGTGTGATGTGTGTCAGTTGCAGGACTCCTAACACCAAATTAAATTTTAAAATAATAACCTATAGAAGTTTTGATTGTCAAGTTTTTACTTGAATCAAGTGTTCTTCCATCTTTTTTTTTTTATCACTTGAGATCACCAATACAGCATATATGATTCTTGATAAGCCCTTTGCTTTCAACAAACCACAAATTAGTGCTTTTAGTTTCCATTTATAAAACTAAACCCATGAAGCGTCATTACTCAATATGCATACAGACCTTTTCTTTGTCCAATTTAGCACTATTTTAGGACTTGATGTAAAAAATGGCAGCCTATAATCAATTTAAAAGTGCCTCTGTATCATAGGTTACTTCTGCAATTGAGACATCCTTTCTTTAAATTGAATGTGAGACTTACAATCTTTAAAATTCAGTTTTAAGATAAACATAGCCAAATCAGGCTCATCTTAAGATTTTCTTGTCAGATGATCAAATTAATATCTAAAAGTAACTTTTCCAGTTTTAGTTATTTTTAAGACAAATATATGACTATGTAAGAAGATTAAGTGGTAAAATTATAATGATATTCTAATACGGTTGCAACTGGGATTACTCTTTTATAGAATAAGGGTGTATTCTTCTGTTACAGCACTAACCGTTTCCCAAGATATGTAGAAACAAATCAGAAAAAGTCATTATTATTTCAGAATAGGTGTCCCCAAAGAGAGTTAGGATTGTAATGGTGCTAATTCATGCTTGACCTTCTAATCTGCATACCTACCTGCAGACAAACATGAAGTCAATCATAAAAGACAGGTTGGAGTGTGATGCTATGGTGTCCGTAGGACAGTGAATTGCATTTTTTTGGAGCATATCCTTGAAAGAAAACTGAAACTGTTTCCAAGATTCTCTCTTAAGAATGTGCCTTTGGGCAGTCTTTTATCATAACCCAAGCGAAGTTTGATTTTTTCTGACCTTTTACCCTCTTAGGTTACTTCCTGACCTTTTTGGAACCAGTAAACAATATCACTGTAGTCCAGGGGCAAACAGCAATCCTGCACTGCAAAGTAGCAGGAAACCCATCTCCAAATGTCAGATGGCTAAAAAATGATGCTCCAGTGGTTCAGGAGCCAAGACGAATCATCATCAGAAAAACAGATTATGGTTCGCGTCTGAGAATCCAGGATCTGGATACTACCGACACGGGATACTACCAGTGCGTGGCTTCAAATGGGATGAAGACGATAACGGCAACAGGAGTGTTGTTTGTAAGGCTTGGTGAGTTCCTGGCTTTTCTAATTACTCAGACTGCTTTATAGACTAGGTATTAGTTTTCACAATAGCATAATGAGAAATGAATTTGATGTTTTAAGAAGAATTCTCAACACGAAAGGAAATAAATAAAGCCATTGCCTGGGGCCTCTCCCCAGCACAGAACTTCTCAGTTGAACTCGATACCCGTTTACTGGTAATAAAAGAAAGTAAATACAGATGGAAAGGTCTGTAAATACGTAGCGAAGAAAAAATTTTAAAGAAGTGCCAGTATAAAGTACAAAAAGGTAACATTTCATTGCCTGGAGTTTTCACTCTACTGCTCAGCTCAGTCTGTAAAAAAAAACTGAAGAGAAGAATGAGAAGCCACTTTCTACGTGATGTTCATAGTGGGCCCAGGCCCATCCTTCTGAAATATCACGTCTGTACTGCTACATGAAGCCTGGCCTCAAATTCTGCCCTTTGACAGCTGAAGGTACACTACACCTTTCAAGAAGTACTTATACTGCATTTTGAAGACTTAATCATCCAGCCTGGAAGGCATCTAGTTTGCTTCTGAAGCAATGGGAAAAAAAATTCTAGAGACATTTTCCTAAAATTTCTTCTAATTTTGTGATGAAAATAGCTAACTCTGCAGTTTAGTATTAGTGATTCATTAAGTGCTGGGTATCGGACCTTGTTCCCACTGTGACAAAGGTTAAGAGCATGCCCTTGTCATACCATAAACTCTGATAATAAGGCTCAGGTGGGGCTTGTTAAGAGGTAAGTGATGTGTCAGGATAACACATTGTCTTTTTAGCAGCCTATGTTTTTATGGCAGGACATATTTTCTAACAAAAATTAAGTCCACTCAAGTTGCTGCCTGAGCAGACAGAAAATTCATGTGATTTTTATTTGTGGCTTTGAAAATAGCAATATATAATTATGTGCAGGAACGCAGAGGGTTTTGTTTGAGATAAACCTTCCTTAAAGAGACAGTTTCCTTTAGATTGCTATTGACTTCTTTAATGCTGTTGTCCTTGAGCCAAACTTGCCAGCAATGTTTCTTTGTTTTATGTTTACAGGTCCAACAAACAGCCCAAATCACAACCTTCAGTAAGTACTTTTTGGAAAATTACTTAATGTACTCTGACCAATTTTGTTCTGTAAGAATTTAGTTCATAAACTCAGTAAACACTGCCTGCAACCACAGTGTGCTTGCTAAAAATATCTAATTTGAGCAAAAACTCACAGAATGGATGAAGCTTTTTCAGACAGGGATAGCATTGTGTTTCAGTGGGTTTTGGTTTGATCGAATTTTCTTGAGCAACTTCTGCTTGCTTAGTTCATATTTTGGACAAGCAAAATACCACAAGTCATGATGTTTGAACAGTAATTGTTTACAGGGCAAGTATGGGCTGGAAGAGTGGTTAAAAGTGAATGGGTAAAATGCTTAGGTTGCTGCGGTTGTAAGTTTACCCATGTTATATTATTATAACTTGAAAAGTCAGATAAAACAAGACTAGAATCCTGTCTTTGAGTGGCTAGGTAAAACCTGTGTTTGTTAGTGTCATTTTGACTTTGATGGTGATTTGGTGATTTTTGTTAGCTGCCTGGGCTCACTTGCTGATCCAGTCATAAGGATGAATATAGATCAGTTCTGTTTCATCATTGTTGCTTTATGTGTTAGTTTTAATTTAAATACTGAGTATTGTATATTTTCTTGATACAGATTCTGCAGTTGATTAATTAATGGAGTGAGGAGTGCAGTCTGAGGCCTTTTTAGGTGTTAATGGCATAAAATTAGTGTTGGTGATAGACTAATTAAAAATAAGAGTAAAAGCAAATCTGTAAAGACTCGTGGATGCTTTTCAGAAGAACATTATTGATCATGGTTTCTGATCTCTGAACTCCGAATGGCTTCAGTGGAAACACTTTAAATAACTGCAGTGGGCTGACCACTAATCCATCCATCTTGCATGTACCTCACTCAGTCATATACAAAAATAATACCACATGGTACACATTCTTGTATTTTATATGCACAGAAAGTGTAAATTAATTTAAAGGATTTCAACATTATAGGGATTTAACAAGTTTTCATATTTTTCTTAAAATTGATTGCTAACTATTAAGATTAAAAACAACTGTTCATGACAGAGTACAGAAAAATGTAATTATTTTTGTAATCACTGAAATCCTACTTCAGATCTTACAGCACTTTAGAAAACTGTTATGCACCTGTTCTACAAAGGAGAAAAATAGTGAGATACCAGGAAGCTGTGTGATCTTTTATGAGATCAGAAGGCAGAGACTGGTACAAGAGACAGAAAACTTAAATATGCATAGTGAAGTGCTGACAGCTGTTCAAAGAACAGTTCTCAAATGCAGCTGAAGAGTAGCAAGCTCCGAACACAAGGTGAAAAGCTGGGAACCAAGTTTTACATTGATTCACTTTTTATTATTGAGTAAATAATTAATCTTATATCTTTTGGTTTCCCTAGTATTTCCCAAACTCTTCTCCTGTACTGAGCATTAACTTATTAATAAAAAAATTACTATATGTGACACATATTTCATAATTACATGCCCCCTCCCCCCCCGCAAACTGGAAGTGAATTAAGGTTCCAGAGCCATCTTTCGTTCTGGTTTTGCCTAGGTTTTGAATGCTTGACTATTCAACCTTTGCTGGTTCTGAACTCTAAGTTAAATTAAAGAAAGAAATAACAAAACAAAACAAAAAATCCTGTCATTTGGATTATGACACCTCTAAATTGGTCTTGTACCAATGGTACCATTGGTGGTGGACCTGGAAGCAGTAGTGTGCCATCATTGTTTTGGACCTGCCATTAAAAGGTGAAGAGAAGAGTACGCTGCTGGTAGAGGTTTTTTTTTTTATTATCCACTAGTTTGAAGAGAAAGCTGAAACTTGAGAAAAACAAGCTCAGGTCAAAGTTCTAGTGAGATGTCATGAGGGACTTATCATATGAGGTCCAAGAGTTTTCAGGGATTACAGATCTTTGCCTCATTGTATGCCTGCCCCTGTTTCAATTTTTTTTCTGTTTCCTACTTAACCAGGTTTTGCCCACCTTTCCAAAGTTCCTATACTTCCTTGTGATATTGTCTTTCTTTTTTTTCTCTTCTTGTGCCTCACAATTTTCCCCATGTTCCTCTTCGCCATGCCTCCTACCTAGTCCTTCAAATAAAGTGCTGTAATATGGCGGTATTATTTTTTTCTTTTCAGAAACTGATTATGAGTTTTTTACTGAATATTTTGTATCAAATCGTGCAGCACAATTTGTAAGCCAGAAAAAAAGGAAAGGGGAAAAAGGCGAAAGAAATACCTAACTGCTTGGAAGGAGCCTGCATGGAACAAAGGGCTCTTTCTGTTTGCTTGCTGTACAGCACAGTCTTGTGTTGAGCCACCCGAGAGCTGTTTCTCCTGGCATTAACGCTTCCAAAAAGACATGCTTCAGTGGAAGCGCTGAAACCTAAAACCATTGTAACTTGGTTAAAACTTTACCTAATGAATTATTAAGGGATAAAAAACATTACCTATGTAGATACCATCTAGTAAGGTATTTTTATGCAGTCCATGTGTTCTGCTGTGGATTTCTAGAAATTATCTACAATTAAAGATTGCCAGACATCAAATGTGCATTAGGCAGTGAGACTTGCCAGTGCAAAAAAGGGCCCTGACCTTCAGGTAATGAAGTTGAGACACTTCCATAAAAATCTAGAAGTAAAAATTTTCAACCAAATACATAGTCTTAAACCGGTGTGGATTTTTTTGAGAGGGTGGAGAGGTCTTTATTTTCTGTGAAGGTCCGTATCTGTAAAAATTTCTAGGGATTTTTCAATAGAAATGGAAAATATCCAAATTACTTTATTTATCAAAAGTATTAAAATTATTGAAAGTATTAATAGCTAGTACAAATTAATTTGCAAAGGAAATAAAATCAAAACACAGTCAGAAAACTAGTCTCTGACCAGCCTTTGCTGTCCAAAGGATTGTGCTACTAGAGGACTGTTCTATTAGAGGACAAGTCAGCTGGTTGAATCCTTTCTTCCACTGCATAATGCTATTACCTTTTATATCATTAACATTATTACCTTTTGGCCTTCTAAAGAGAAACATTCTGTCTGTTCAGAAAGGTATGAGTGTATGGAAATAAAACAAATGAGTAGCAAATGCTGGAGAATGTTTTTTTTTAGCATGATTTAAAATTAAGCGATGTTAAAGACACTTAAAGTCTAAAACTAGGAGGGCAGGAACGGTTGCCTTCCCTTCTAGAGGTATTGCTCCTACAAGATAATGTCATTTTAGAAGGCTACATGGTCTCTAGTCTAATGTATTTTTTTCTAGAATTGAACAGTTAGATTGAATTTTGTCCATTGGGCAAATTCCTGTTTTGAAGCTGTTCAGATTTCTCATTAAGGCTGTGACTGTAGTGGTTCCACCTTGAAGGGAACTTGGGATGGAAGATATTTGACAGTTTGTTGGCTCTAAGGGCTTCTGGAAAATCTGATGAGGCTTTAGCAGAAGTGAAGAAGGCACAACAGAGTACAGGCAGAAAGATGTAGCTATAAATTCAGCACTTGCCAAGTGTAGGTGAACAGAACTGGCTCTGTTGCCAGTGCTGCACTTTTCCCCACATGACCTTTCTGCAGTCTGCTCAGGATGCCAGGAGGTGAACATCTCCTTCCAGAGCCCTGTGCAGGGGAACTGGGCTTTCTAAGAAACTGTGAGAAGTTCCTGTTTTATCAAACTCTGACTAAGATCAGTTCTGAGTTTGCGGTTACTGATGCCTGTATGCTGGAAAGAGAAACAGGTGGGAAGAAACACTGTCATCAGGTAGAAATTGTCATTACTTTAGGGAGGAATTTTTGAGGTATTAATCATTCGGAATAAATTTGCATGCTCTCATGCCTTATTTTCTTCAGGTAGTTTGGGACAACAGTAAAAATTTTAAGATTCAGTCCATTGAATAAAAGTGATGAAGCAATTGCATTGAGAAAAAACCAGTTCTTTCAAACAATGGAAAACAGAATGTCTTTAAAAACTAGTAACATGTCTGAGTTAAAACTCTGGTGAGGAACCCTGAGGCTGGGATGGGCAATTTATTCTCTATGGGTCTGCATATCCCATGGCTCTTATCATATAGCCAAAGCATATCTCTTCTGTGACCCCAAAGGGGGCCTTCTGCATGATGTGACGCAGTTTTTTGATGGGGGCAAGTATGTTTTCATCATGTGACAGATCTCCATGTAATTATAAGGTGGAAAAGGGAATATGGGGCCTTGGGAAAGAGGGCGGAAAGGAGTGGGTCATCAGAGCACTCCACCCTGAGGCCACCTCCCTGCCCATGGCTGGGGTCTTCCAGGTAAAAGACAGTAGCTGTAGGGGCAAATAGTTTTGTAAACTGGATCTGTCTGGCAAGCCAAAGATACCCAACATCATGTTAAAAAGGAAGAATACTTTCCTTACCGTCACACAGCAGCACCACTGGTATCTTCCTCCTTTCCTTGGGTGACGTGGCAAATACTCTTTAGTCTCAGTGCAGTTCAGCCACTGATAACAACATTTTTAATCTTGTAAATTATACAAGATTATCTTAAAATTCACATAAACAGATGTTTTTATAACCAATACAAGGTTTCCTCAACTCAGAAGTTACAGTGTTTATTCAGGCCCATGAGGACCAGGTGTTCAACGATGGGCCTCCTCCAGAACAACATGCACGCCTTTTGTTTCATCAAAATATACACTTGGCTGAGATGACCATATTTGAAGTATATATATTTTTCTAAGATATTTGTGGTAACATGTTGAAGTTACAGAATAAGCGCATACTTTGTGTTCTGGTTTCCTGTTTTAATCAAGGAAGAAGAAGGATTTTGTGATTAAAACACTGGACTGTAATTTTAGAGGTCTGGATTCAATTTCTGGCTGTGCTCCTGTCTCCATGTGTGATTGCAGCAAGTTGTTTAACCTTTGTCTCTCCATGTTTTGTACATCAAATGGAGATGGTCAATCTTGGGAATTTTTTGCCTTCCTCTAATATGGGATCAGATCGCTTCAAAATGTTTAGGGTACATTCTCTCCCCATAAAGCATGGGATGTTATTCCTATTTTACAAATGAGGAACTGAGGCACAGATTATCTCGGGCTGGTCTACATTAAACAACATGTGTTTGCCTTGGCAGATTTCCTGGCTCCCTGACAATCCAATTTGGGGATCTGGCTGGAACATGCTGCAATTCCCTCCTAGCCCCTGTGTGTCAGTTTCCTTTTTTCTTTCAAGAGGGGGGGGGAGGCTGTATTTCACCCTGGTGTGGGGCTGGGGCTCCTTTCAGGGAATTTTGATGCACAATCTCAGATCTGCTTCTGGGTCCATCGGTTTAAATGTCCTTTGACAGTCGCTCAGGCTGAGACAGGAAATTTGTAGAGGAAGGAGGGAACTGAAACCAAGGCTGCACTAAACCATTTTACATACTCTTTTCTCTCTTACTTATTTTAGAGTATAATTTTTCAGTACCATGATTGTTTTTACTCTAGCTATGTAGGATACAGCTTAGTAGGGCTCATAACCATACCGTGTCACAAATAATATATAACTAAAAATTACACTCTGGTCTGTCCAGAGTTGTAGAGTACACTCAGAAGAAGCTGACCCTCTGTCTTGTAATGGAAACTGCGAAATTTTTATCCTAATCTTACTTTTGTGTTTCAAAAATGTAATTTTTCTCATGAGGAACCCAGAACGTGTGTAATTCAAGGCAGAGTTAAATACCGGTGGAAGTCCTGGTTTGGGTTGCTTTGCACCACACCAGATCCCAGCTTCTTCCCACACTACATTATTTCTTCAGCTTTAATCCTCCACTTAAATCTTTTCTAATCACTAGTAAATAAATGATGAATGATCTAATGCGTTTTATATTATTTAGTGATAGAAGTAGAAATTCAGTATGTGCTTACAAAATTGACTAATTTTAAAAGCCAGATGTGTATTTAAACTAATATGCATAGCATCTTGGACTAGATGTAAGTGTCTGTATTCCTGCAACTTGTTATCTGGGGAAACTATTGCAAGTGGTAGTTTTTTTCTTTCCTTCAAAGGAAGGGAAGAACAAAGGAAAGAAGCAGACAGGGAATATAGAAGAAAGGATAAGAGTTTGTTTCAATCTGTTATGCTCACTAATCCATATTGTTCAGAAACCTCCCAAAACCAAAGGGAAGCCAAGCATATGCAAAGGTGTTGTGGTTGAACCCCAGCTGGCCACTGAGCACCACGCAGCTGCTCGCTTACCCCCCTCGGGTGGGATGGGGGAGAGAATCAGAAGGGTAAAAGTGAGAAAACTCGTGGGTTGAGATAAAGACAGTTTAATAGGGAAAGCAAAAGCCGCGCACACAAGCAAAGCAAAACAAGGAATTCCTTCACTACTTCCCATTGGCAGGCAGGTGATCAGCCACCTGCAGGAAAGCAGGGCTCCATCATGCGTAAGGGTTACTTGGGAAGACACACGCCATCACTCCAAACGTCCCCATCTCCTCCTTCTTCGCCCAGCCTTATACGCTGAGCATGACGTCATATGGTATGGAATACCCATTGGCCAGCTGGGCCAGCTGTCCCGGCCACGCTCCCTCCCAGGCCCCCATGCACCTGGCAGGGCACGGGATGATGAAAAGTCCTTGACTGGCGTAAACATTACTTAGCAACAACTAAAACATCAGTGTGTTATCAACATTATTCTCATACTACATGCAAAACACAGCACTATACCAGTTAATAGGAAGAAAATCAACTCCATCCCAGCTCAAACCAGGACAAAAGGTGATTAAAAGTAGATCTCCAGGAAAGCTTTACCTTCTTTGCGCTACTGTGTAAATCAAATGCCCCTAAGACTTACAGTGTAATGCAGCTACTTTGCACTGCTTTACTGAGAGAGCCTGGTTGCAAAGACAAGAATGCAGCCCTGTGGGGCTTGCCTGCTGTTGGGCAAGGTTTCCGAATACCTTAGAAGAAGCAGCGATTCGTTACACTTCTTACAGTTAAGCTAACTTAGGGTTAAATGTGAGGAAGCACCTTCCCACTTGTGATTAACAGTATTGTCAAAATACTTTTAAATGGGTTGGATTAAGCAGCGTAATGAATGTAATGCTTACCACTTTGCATTTATGTATGGGACTATAGCATGCAGTACACCAAAGCGCACAAACACTTTCCTAAGCGTCCTGCTTTCCAAAATTTAGAAATTTAGCTTGTAGGTGGATATTGAAGAAAGTTGAGGGTTTCTGTAGGGGAGAATTTACCCACAGCCTGTGTGCTGGGAGAGCCTGCTTCCTACTCTGCATAGCGGTGGCTAGGTTTTTGATAGCCAGCAGGCTATCGTATCAGGCAAGCCATAAGGTGCAATTCTGAGATGTGCAACGCACAGCAAAGAGCCAAATACAGCTCTGACTCTGTAAATACGTGACCCCAACACGCCCTCTTCCAGCAAATTCCAGAGCAGCAGGTGCTTAGGTTTCGGCAGCTCAGAGAAACAATTTGTATTAAACTACCAAAGAAGTTGCAAGCGAAATAAGACATTTGTTAATCCGTTTAAGGATATATGTAAATTGATATTCAAAGTAGTAATGGCCCTTGGGCTTTTGGCAAGTAGCTACTGCAGCTGTTGGACATCCCTGATAGAACCAGCGATCTTTAGTTTGTTTTGATTTTATTTCCTCCCTCTCTCCCTCCCCTTCTCTCCTTCATTCAGTAGCTTAAATGGCTTTCAAAGTATTTATTGTATGTCCTACAAAAGGAGAGTTATAAGTCCCTGAGACTTCCTGTCAGCATTTGATGCCACATTGAGTTTAATTAGAGTTCCTTAGGATGCTGAATAGCCTCTAAGTGCATACAAGGAAAGGGTGAATGTTGTAGTTAGGCACAAAGACGAAGGAACACTATTCTAATGAAAAGTAGGTAATTCAACAAAATGAGATAATGTTGTAACACCACACCATAAATCATCCTTTCAATTTTTATGGCTTTATGGTTAATTTTTCCCTATTTTTGTATTATTTTGTTCTCCATTTCAGTTTGAAAGAGCTGAACAAACTATAGATGCAACTAATTTAGTGTACTTGAGAAAAGGTGAACCAGATGGTACAAAATGATAAAATTTGAACATTTCCATTCATAGCTAAATAACATTAAGAGTGATAGCAGGCATTTTGTTTTAAAAAAAGGGGAAAGAAAATGAACTAAGGAAATCCGCTCTTTTAAATTGGTACTGCTCTGTTATGTCTAAAATCTGAAGTATTTGCGGTAATACTACTCTAAAATAAAGTTGCAAGAAGCACATCTCATCAGCAGTCTCATGCTCCTCAAAAAGGTCAATCATAAAGTATCCCACTTCTCATTTTTTTCAATCTGATAATAACAGAGAAGAGGCAAAGGATTACTTTAGGTGGGACACAAGCAATATTTGATATATCACAGAAACTTTGTTTTTATACATGTGTATGCACCCACATACATATACTTCCTCCCCCCCTCCCCCCCCCAAGTTTTTCTAACAGTTCAATTTGCAGGCCAGAAAGCACGTTTACCCCTGCCTCACCATGCTTCCCTTCAAGTTGAAAAATCAGTCTCTGTAGTTCAGTGGGACACTCTCAGCAGGCTGACCTGCATGTAGAAATCCTGATACTTTCATCTGACTCAGTTTTGCAAAAATACCTTGAAAAAACTCCATTTTTTAATCTGCCTAATGCCAATAAAGTAGTTCAAGATTCCAAAACAATGAGTAGAGGGGTAAAGGAATAGAACAGAATGGAATGGAAGGGAATGGAATGGAATAGAATAGTTCCAGCTGGCAAGGACCTACGATGATCATCTAGTCCAACTGCCTGACCACTCCTGGGCTGACCAAAAGTTAAAGCATGCTGTAAACAGTGTTGACAAATTGCCTTTTTTAGGGCACTGGCAGGCACAGGGCATCGACCACCTCTCTAGAAAGCCTGTTGCAGTGTCTGACCACCCTCTCGGTAAAGAAATGCTTCTGAATATCAAGTCTGAACCTCCCCTGACGCAGCTTTGAACCATTCTCACGCGTCCTGTCGCTGGATCCCAGGGAGAAGAGATCAGCACCTCCCTCTCCACTTTGCCTTCTCAGGGAGCTGTAGAGCGTGATGAGGTCGCCCCTCAGCTTCCTTTTCTCCAAAGTAGACAAACCCAGTGTCCTCAGCCACTTGGCATCCATCTGTTGAGCATCTGCCGAAGATGGTCCTTTCCAAGCAGAGAAGAAATGCCAGCGCCAAGGCTGGATCTGGAAGAGCGGGAAGAAAACCTGTGCTCGAGGGCAGCAGCATGGGGTCACCTTTCCCTGGCTGCCTTCCAGCCGGGCAGCCCCCAGCACGTGCTGGTGCCTGGCGTTGTCCCTCCCCAGGAGCAGGACTTTGCGCTTCCCCTGGTTGAACGTCGTGGGGCTCCTGCCTGGGCAGGGTACGGCCCCAGGGCGATGCAGAGAGCAGCACCAAGTCGTGACTCCGCGCAGGAGGAGGGATTTGGGCGGCGCCGTAGCGAGGCTGGGCCGGGCAGTGCAGGCTGGTAGGAGAGCAGAGCCCCGGGACGCGGGGGCAGAGGGTGCGGTGAGGAGGAGGCCGGGCCCGGGGTGATGAGCGGTGGGGCACGGGCTGGCCCTGGAGAGCCCCGGCTGGAAACACCTGCCCCGGGACCAGCTGCAGAGACGCAGGCCTGGCGCTGGGCAGCGCTTGCCTGTGGGGGGAACAACAAAATAGTACCTGGCACGCGCAGAAGGACCCCTCGGCATTAACATCCCACCCCTCCTGGCAAAAAAGCAGAAGAAAGTGAGGACAGCAACGCCACCTGCACTGTTAGTAACACTGAGACTTTTTCTGTAGATTTTGTGCATTTATTTTATTTGGATAATTGGATTTGGGGGTCTGGGAGCCCTTGAGGGCTGGCGCATGCCCCAGCTGATGGCCCAGTCCTGGCTTGGCCATCCCCCGAGGCACCCTCCAGGGTCACCGAGGCAGTGCTGGCCTCTTGTTGGCTGGAGAGGCCTCAGGGCTGCTGGTCCTCCTCTTTGGGGGTCGCCGTGCCCCCCCAGGGGAGCGTTCCCTGCCCCGGCTGGAAGCGGAGGGCCCGGGCACAGCCTCCCCGGGCTCCTCCTGGGGCTCTTCTTGCTCCGCAGGGATGGCAATGGGAGCAGAGGGGTGGCTGCTGGGACCCCCACCAACGGCAGCGGATGAGGTGCTGGGGAGCTCGTCCTTGCCGGATATCGCGGGGCTGCCGGAGGGGGCTGGGCCAGGACTGAGAGACCCTGGTTGGGAGGCAGCGGGGCCGGGGTCACCCATGGGGCTGCCCTCCCTCCCCTCGGCAGCACGGGCACCCTGCCAGCCCAGCAGACGGTGGGCCTCTCTGCGGTGTTGTTGCAAAGCAACACGTGCACGCTGTTGCACGAGTGTCGCCATGTGGTTTTGGAGGGAGTCCCCCAGCATCTGGCCCGGCAGCTCTGTATCCATCCCATGGTTGGTCAGGCTGCCCATGACAGTGTCCTCCATCATGGCTGCCTCCAACACTGTGTTGCCAAAGATCTCCTCCATCTCCTGATGGACCCAGGACTGCAGGGTCTGGAGGAGCGTTGGTTGGTTCCGGAAATTGTTCATCCAGTTTGGGGGCTGGAGGCCGCCCACAGGACGCCTGGGCACCCCTGCTGCAGCCCAGTGTCGGGGTGCTCCAGGGTGGTGGAGGTCATGGGCAGCCTCCCGCCCACGAAGTCTGGGAGCTCCTTCAGCCTGGTGGATGACGACAGCTGGTGTCACGGATGGTGTGATGACATGCTCCACATAGTCATCATCTGCCCGCACTGAGTGCAAGATGGAGAGGATCCTCCTCTTGCAGAGGGGGCACTCGGGCTTGCTCTCAGCCCACCGCAGGATGCATGGGTAGCAGAACCGGTGGAGGCAGGGCATCACAAAGCTGGCCTCCTCCCAGCTGCCCAAGCAGATGGGACAGTGCTCCTCCACCTCTGTGGCCATGCTCTCCACTTGCTGCAGAGGGCTGGGGGGAGCTGGGGAGGACAAGCCGCTCCCTCTCACTGGTGCTGCAGCAGCCGGTGTCGCGCTAGGAAGGGAAGAGAGGCCACAATCGTTGGCTGGCCTGGGGAAGAAATGCCCAGGTCCCTCCCGAAGGAAAGCCTCCCAGCTCCCCAGGGTGAGGTTTCCCCTCCCAGCTCACCTCTGCGGCTGCGAGCGCAGCTCCTGGGTGCCCCGGCTGCCTGAAGCTGGCAGGGCCGGGGAAAATCCTCCGTCGGCTCTGGGGTCGGGCACCGAGAGCTGCAACAAACAACTCCCCGAGCACGACACCAGCACCAAAGGCCTGGCTCAACACTCCAAACCTCGCAAGCTGCTCAGCCGGAGTGCGGGCACGAGCCGGCTGGCTGAGACTCGGCACCCAAATATAAACCGCGAGGGATGCCTGGTCATAATCCATCGCTTGGGGACGTCACAATCCATCACTTGGAGACATCTCAGTCCATCCCTCGGTGACAACAGAACCCACCGCTTGGGGACATGGTGACATCAGAACTCATTGCTTGGTGACATCATTGTCCATCACTTGGGGACGTCACAACGGGCCATCCTCGCCCACGGCGCTTGCCCTGGCAGCGCTGCGGCCCCAGCACACGCGTCTGGGGCCACTGCCCACTCCATCCCACCATCTCTTGTGCTTGGCATCGGTCACCAGGCCTTGGCCTCACGCCAGTCACCGAGGCCTCGGCCGTGTCTTCCCAGGGCCCCGTCAGGCCGCTCGGGCCGGGGCAGAGGTCTCCAGGCCCGTGCGGCAAGAGGGTTCACTCGGTGACACCTCGTGCCTCCCGGGGAGGCTGCAGGACAAAGTGCCACAGGCTCTGCCCACACCCCAGCACTGCTGGCCAGCCCTCTGGGCTCCCCTGCTGCCTCCCACGGGGGTCACAGGCAGCACTTGGCTCGCTCTGGCGGCTTTTCTCCTATCTTTCCCCCGAGCCAGAAGGCACAAGGGTGATCCCCGCTGCTCAGCACCATCCGGCCTCATCCGGGCACTACGTCCCATGTGGGGTCCCGCAGACAGGTTGACAAAGCAGAGGGGCTGAGGGGAGGCAAGGAGAGTCTGTGGGGCTGGGGCTGGTTCAGCATGGAGCAGAGAAGGTGTCGGGGCACCTCACAGCACACCCCGGTGCCTATGGGGATCTCTGCATCAAGGGGATGGGGACAGGCTCTTCCCAGCAGTGCCTGGTGGGAGGGTGAGAGATGTTGGCATCTCCTGAAACTAGAGAGGTTCAGGCTGGAGATAAGGAATCAAAAACAAAATCCTTGTGAGGATCATGAAGCCCAGAGTGGGTTGCCCAGAGAGGTAGTGGGATCCCTGAGCCTGGAGGTCTTCAAGACCTGAGTGGCCACGATCCAGAGCACAACTGTCACAGGCCCATCAAGGGATGCTCGCTGAAGTCTTGCAAGAGAAAGCATTGCCAGTGGGAAATACAGCAAAGGGTTCCAAAGGTGCAACAGCTTCCAGAAGGTTTTGACTTGCTGATTTCATTTGGTTCAGCAGCTTTCACAAACATTTGTTTAGGGAAGATAGGATAGAATATGATAGAATGGAACAGAATGGAATAGAATAGAATAGAATAGAATAGAATAGAATAGAATAGAATAGAATAGAATAGAATAGAATAAAATAGTTCCAGCTGGCAGGGACTTACAACGATCATCTAGTCCAACTGCCTGATCACTCCAGGGCTGACCAAAAGTTAAAACATACTATGAATGGCATTGACCAAATGCCTTTTTTTAGGGCACTGACAGGCATGAGGCATCGACCATCTCTCTAGGAAGCCTGTTGCAGTGTCTGACCACCCTCTCGATAAAGAAACGTTTCCTAATGTCCAGTCTAAACCTCCCCTGATGCAGCTTTGAACCATCCCCACGTGTTGCTGCATCCCAGGGAGAAGAGATCAGCACCTCCCTCTCCACTTCCCCTCCTCAGGAAGCTGTAGGGAGCAATGAGGTCACCCCTCGGCCTCCTTTTCTCCAAACTACTCAAACTCAGTGTCCTCAGCCGCTCCTCACAGGACATGCGTTCCAGTCCCTTCACCAGTTTTTTTGCCCTCCTCTGGATGCATTCAAGTACCTTAACATCCTTCTTAAATTGTGGGGCCCAGAACTGCATACAGTTCTCAAGGTAAGGCCGCACTAATGCTAAATACAGGATAATCACCTCTCTTGACCGGCTGGCTATGCTGTGTCTGACGCACCCCAGGATGCGGTTTGTCCTCCTGGCTGCCAGGGCATACTGCTGGCTCCTAGTGAGCTTAGCGTCAACCAGCATTCCCAGGTCCCTTTCTGCAGGGCTGCTCTCCAGCCACTCCTCTCCCAATTTATACTTGTGTCTGGCGTTTCTCCGTCCCAGGTGCAGAAGCTGTCATTTGTTCTTGTTAAATTTCTTGCCATAGATGACTGGCCAATGCTCCAATCTACCCATATCCCTCTGCAAGGCCTATTGTCCCTCAAGAGAATCAACAGCACCTCCCAGTTTAGTATCATCAGCAAACTCACCGACTGTGCATTCAACTCCTGCCTCCGGATCGTTGATAAAAATATTGCACAGAATTGGCCCTGGAACTGAGCCCTGCGGAGCACTGCTGGTGACTGGCCACCAACCAGATGTAGCCCTATTCACTACAACTCCTTGAACCCTGCCCTTCAGCCAGTTCTTCACCCAGCGCACCATATACCTCCCCAAGGAACACATGCAATGTTACCCCAATCCCCAAAATAGAAAGAGTCTGTCTTTCCTTCAAAGAAGAGTCTGTCTCAGCAGCAAGCAGTATAAGAAAATACTGTTTTGCACAGGACAAATCTTCTATCTTTCAACAGGAGGAGTGCAGACTGTCTTTTTACTTTCTTCTGTAATAGATTATAGTATATTACATAAAATCATAGAACCATTCAGGTAGGAAAAGACCCTTAAGATCTTCAAGTCCAACCGTAAAATATTACATGTTACATAAAAACATATTCTTAACTGTAAGATCTGCTTAATTATACAGGAATCTGAAACTTAGAACAAAGGCATGCTTGTGAGTGCGCTGTGTTAACAAAGTTAAAACTGTAGCGGCTTTTTGACTCTGAGCTGCTGTGGTGATATTCCCCATTTATTGTTGGTAGCTGCAAGGTAGCATGTTCGTACTGTGTTTGGCAATTAATGTGGAAAAGACAACCTTAGTGGGTAACGAAGTTTAGCTGCGTATTTTTTATTTCAGCATTAGATTGAGGAGAAGAGCGAAAAGCAAAAATGTATTACAAAGTCAATAGTTCCAAGACTCGGGCACTCCAGCAAGAATGTGCAGTGGGTGGTCACCGTACTTTTAAATTTTCTGTCATTCAGACTGACAGATATATCAATATATACAGGATCTTAGTTTTCAAGCATTAGGAACTAAATGCTGACATGCCAAACTTGGAGAAGCATTTGATTTCCTAACTGAGTTTTCTACATGTTTTGATTCATGAAGAGTTTATTAATGTTAAGCCCGATTAGATTAATTTATGGAGCTGTGGTGCTGGTACAATTGCTACTCATAGCCTATCAAGCTAATAATATTTGTGTAGCATCATGTGTGTGGCATCTGAAAATAAATTATAACTCTGACTTTGGAATGTGAGCTGTTTTGCTTTGCCTGAGATACAATGCAGTATCCGCTATTATATTGTGGGAAGATTTAAATGAAAAAATGTGACATTCAGCTATTAATTGGTTATACATAGAGAAAAAAAAGAAGAGAGAAGTGTTGGAAATGAGGTCTGATAAACATTCAGTAAGTGGTTTTAAGTCCAAAGGAAGAAAATTAAGGGGAAATTATTATTTGAGATTACATGAAGGCTGGATGGATACCCGGGCCTCCCAGCAGTTTTGGGTGATTCAGGGTGCTGTGCCCCCAGCCCCAACAAAGGGTAGCTGCAGGGCCAAAGGTTGTTCATTTCTACCCTCTTCCACTGGCTGAAGTAGAAGAGTGTCTGTTTATTTTTAATTCTTGGGAACTCCAGAGGCTTTGATTGAAACTGGCATAGAATTTCCTGTGCAGAAAAAGCTAATTTTCCTAATTTGGAAAAAATCAACAATCCTATTATGTGAAATTATGATGACACACCAGAATTATTTCATGAGTTCTGGATTCCTTAGCCATACCACCCAGACTTCAGTGGCTGGAGCCAGCCGACAGGCAGATAGCGCTAATAATAGACTGCTGTCTTCAGTATAGAAGACCAGCCCAGAAGAGGAGTCACATACTTACTCATCTATTGACAGAAAGAAATGGTGAGACACAAAAACCATTAGGTTTTGCTCCAGATTTTGGAGGACCGTGTGCTCTCCTGGTGGTAGGCCCTTTATCCCTGACCTGCCTCTTCCTCCCACTTCCATAGCCCCCAGGGCCCCCCGGGCCCTCAGCAAACTCCTCATACCATTGCCTCAATTAACCTTAGGCGCTAGCCCTGACAAGAGTGCCAAGCAGTTTTATTTTCTCACACATGTCTGCAAAGCTTGCTGTAGACAGGGTATTTGGAGAATGTATCAGCTACATTCTCGCAGGCTGGGCTGAGCACATGAAGATGGAAATGACGTAAAGGTTGGACAAATTTGGGTAGTGTTTCATGGGAACAGCAAAAGGTATGTTCCAGCAAGTCTCAGGTGTCTGCTCAATAGCAAGGGAACACGATAGCATCACAACCAAATGGCAGTTCCTTTTCCTGGTAGTGGTTTTGTTTTGGATTCTTTTTTTTTTTTTTTTCTAAAGACAAAAATGATAATTTTCTCTTACCTCATTTTTTGAACCACCTGAACCATTTCTTTTGAAGTAAAAAAAAAAACAAACCCCACAAAATTAGCTTTGGACTGTGGAAAATTTCAGCTCAAGTAAGTTCTACAAAGTTAAGAGCAGCTATGAAAACAGCCTCTAACTGTTGGGAAGTATTCACAAACTGTAACTTTCTGCAACATTGCCTAGATAAATAGTTCATATTTTATCCATAAAAAGTAACAGAGAAGTTAACAAGTGTTTCGTATTGTTGCTTAGAAGTTTTTAAAGAAGTGATTTAGTTGGTGCTGGGGTTTTCCAATAAATGGAATATGCTAATTTTTCCTTGAGACTGGAAAAATTACTGTGAAACTGACACTTTAGTATTATATGGTTATAAATATTAGATGTTTCTGTAGTTTTAATAAAAATGTTCCGTGAAAGACTTTAAATATGAACACTTGCATGTACATATAATTATATAACCAATTTATAGCTGATGCAGATAATTTCTGGCTGTTTTACAAACCTCTCTGCCATCAGATGTCTAATGTCTGTGTAGCTGAAATAGAAAAGCCACCTTTGTTATGTTAAAAAAAAAAAAAAGAAGAAAGAAGAAAAATGTTATACAAGTACAGTTATTTTCATTTTTTCTTTGGCTCAGATAGTTTCATAAGTGATCACATTTTTAATGGCATGGTCAGTTAAAACATTTTTAATTTGGAAACAGTTTTTAATTAATTATGGTTTTTAACCAATTTTTTAGAAAAGTGTCTTAACTTTTTAACCTCTACTAAAAAGCTAGGAAGCACTTTGCAGAAAACTTATATTTCCCATCATTCAAGAAAAGACCCAAAACAGAAAGCTTGAGGCACTTCCATGGAATTTCTTTTTTTGTTTTAAATTATTCCTTTGCCTTTCTTGTAACCCTCGCTTCTCTCTGGATTTATATAACTGGCTATTTTTGACCATGCTTTCTTAGTCTTCTTTTCTCTCAAGACTTTCTACCTCCTACCTGTCTTCTTGGCATACGTATAAAATTCCATCAATGGATTTTTATGAACTGAACAATAATGTAAAATTTCTATTTGTGCTTAAAATCTGCCTGTATACATAAATCAGAATGCATGAATATCTACCTGAAAACTTTAACGATTTAAAAATAAAAAAGAATTTATTATACCCTGCTTATCCCTGGTGGCTTTTATGGAGTAGGATGAGGGTTGCGCTAGGCAAGGCCGGAGCAGCTCGGCGGGAGTGGGCTGTCCTTCTCTCACCCACTCCCAGGCGTGAGAAGGGACCCCTATCCCCAGCCCAGCCCCCTTGATGAGACCCGATATCCCTCCCTCCCTCCTATGGCATCACAGACGTCAAAGCTGCCCTTTGCTCCTTCTTTCTCCCCTTGATGGCCTTGCCATCACCGCGGGCAGCCGACATGGCCTTTTAGCTCTTCCCTCTCAGTCGCTTCCCTCCTTCAGCGTAGCACAGCAGCCCCGGTGGAGCCCTCCGTCCCCTGCCCCCAAGGCACGGGCAGCCCCACTGCTGAAGCCCTCCCTGGGCTGCCTGGGATGCCCCCTACCAGTTTTATTGCTACCTGGATACAGCAGCAATTATAATGACATTTTCAGCTGGTGGGCTCTTCCAGGACCTTTTTGGAGCTGACCTGTGTGTACTTACTCAGGGTGGCATGGCAGGAGGAGGAATGATCAAAGCGAAGAAGAATTTTGCTTTCCTCTGACAGTGGGGGGAATAGGGAGCTGCTTGTGAGAGGCTCTTCAGAGGCATGTTTTTCCTGCTGTTTTTCCTTGGGGATGTCAGAGGGAGACAATTTATTAGACAGTCGTAACACACTGAGAGGGATAACGTGCCTTAAAAAAAGGGATGGGGAGGGAGACTCATAATGATTTCTTTGGTGAGCGAGAAGCTGGAACACCGCATGGCCAGGTCCGTGTTCCCATATGTTGAAATTAGTTTTTTAAAGGGTTTTTTTTTCCCAATTCTTCAGTAAGTCTGGTTGTAACAGAGATATTTCTCTTAAAAATATCTGACACTCAGCAAAACAGACCTGCAGCCTTCCTTGGATTGGCAGCTGACTCATCTGATTTCAAGATTTCATCCCAACATGCTGTCACCTATGAAAGCAGGGGGAGAAGTTACAAAAATGTCATCTGAGTGAATTGAAAGAGACAGTTTCTAGGTAGAAGTAATATTAGATCATCTGTTTGAAGTTACATGTGGTAATCAGATGATTACGGCTGGTTATACCTTCAGGGACAATCCTCTGTTCCTTGCAAAAAATTTGGGACGTAGATGTCCTTGTTTAGCTTTGCTTCTTTGACTGTTTTACTCAGGTTACTGTAGTAAGCGCCATCCTGCCACCCATGTCTATACTTCGGTATGTAATTACTGTACTTGGGAACAGCAACGGTTTTTGGTACGCTGAAACCTTTTCTGAATATGTAAAGCAATAATAAATATGTGCATGCCTGTGATACTGTCAAACCATAGCATCATGTAGTGTTACCTAATGAACATCCTGCCCGAGTTTTATATGTTTGGTTTTTTCCTACATCTTTGCTAGTGAGGGCTGTGTGTTTTGCTTGTTGTAGGAGTGATGGAGGGTGATTCTGTGAAAGGAAGGAAGGCAGTACCATTTTCCGTTGATTTTATCCACTGAAATAATTGAATGTGGTATCTTTTAGCAAGGACACAGCTCAGCTAGGAGTGCTGACACCCACTTAAGGCAATGCCTAGTGAGGAGAATAATTTGGTTCATGATTCAATGAAGGCATATGCTTAAAACCTATTGATGTCCTCCCTCTTTCTTGCGTTTAAATGCTTTTTAAATACCTTGCATTAAAAGCATCCTCCTTTCATGGTAACATCAGAATATATGTTTAAATATAATAGAGACAGACTTTGGAGCCTGAGTTTTTTGTTTAAAAATACTGATTTTATAATCCGTTGTAGAAATAATTGCACTAAGCTAAAAATAAGGTTGTTGTCTACAAGTTGCTGTTTCACAAACAACTTTACTTTTCTCTAGTTTGTCACAAACACTAAGTCCATTTGCACCTGTGTTTTTACTAGTGACATTTCAATGAATTGCTCTGTCTATTACCTGGCTTAAAATGGTCTCTCAAATCCTATGATTAACATTAACAAATTCATCATTTAGTAGAATCAGTAGAGTGAAGATCAACTGTTAATTTTTACTGATCTTAGACATAGTGAAGTTTCAGTTCACAATATATCTTTTTAGGAACTAGCAGATAAACATTCAAATCAAACGCAGCACAATTGGTCTATTCAGTAAATGTGACTTTAAGTACATTTTTTTAGGGATTCTGTTATGTGCTACTTTTCACATAAAAAGCACACAAACCCAACATTATTTGTTAATGTTTATCTAAGTTGTATGCTAGATGTAAGGAAATCTTGCTTTTGGGGTCTGTTGTTGAGCATCTGGTAGGAGAATTCACGGACCATATCCCTGGTGAGTGTAAATTGTCATAGGCCCATTGACTTCAACTGAGCTATGACTATTTATACAAATTCTCCTGCCTGTTAGTTTTTGACTTTTTAACACTAGACTCCCCTTCTTTTCTGATACTATTTATTACATACCTTTAGTGCATGGGAAAAGTTTTTACATCCCTCTTGTATGTTAGTGAAGTCTCTCTTTGGGGTGTTAACTACTTCAGCGGGTATTTTCTGATATCCCAAGAGCGCTGATCTTTAGACGTGGCTGAAGATGTGCAAACAAATGATTTTATGTGCCGGAAAGGTGGGTTATTTGCAGATAAACCTTTGGACAGAGAATGAAACTGTTTGTTCAGAGCATGGAAACAGGTAGGGCAGGAAGCCTGCGCCCTTCTCCCGTGACGTGGGCGCAGGGTGCCTCCATCCAGGCAGGGGCCTGATGCAGCAGTGAAGTTGTCCCTGCCATCCTTCCGCTTCCTGGCTTCAGCAGGCAGGACACAGATGTGCAGGTGTGGGTTTTTTGGTGTTTTATGGTTTGTGGGTTTGGTTTTTTTTTTTTGAGTTTTTCCTGTACACCTGGTTTTTGGAAAGTTCACTAAAACCTCCAACCCATTTGTGTGTGTTACTGAATTTCTGCCTATGGGCAGAAGTTATGGGCGATGTCAGGAGCACCTGGCATTAGCCCAGCCCTTTTCAATGGATGAATAGTAATAGTTCAGGCAATACTGGTTTTGAAAAATCCCATTCTCTTCCTCCATCAAATATTTATACACCAGTCCTGTTGCCTTGAATGTCAGTAGTAAAACTTCCGTTGATCTCGTGTGCACAACAGGAGGCCTGTGAGAAGAAGCAATTTTATAGCCTATTGTAATTCTTACTTTAAAAGACAACACTCCCGACAAATTTTAAGTCATGGTGAAACAAGAAATTGAGTGTTTTATTTGATATTTTCCCTGAAAGATAAATATACAAACCTGACTGGAAAGTACCAAGTTTTTTTCTATAGTAACATTAATATAGATTCACTATGTTTTTGACAAGAGGCAAATTTTATAGATGTGATACAGCATATGACAAGGGTAGTATGTTTCTCTTCTCTCAGATCTTCTCTGTGACCTGTTTCTGTGGGAGGGAGTGAATATTTGGAGACTCATTTTAGCCATCGAAAAGTGATCCCCTTGTGAGTTCAGTTCGCTCTGCAGCACTATGATATGATATGTGTCAAGAGTAAGGGTAACAAATTACAAGGGCTGTGGTGCCAGATTATAAGAGGTCCTGATTTTGAGATACGCTATAAACAAACCATGAATACATATGTATATTAAAAACAGAAATTCCTGATTTTTTACTGCAGCCCTTTATACTGCCCTTCCCACAAGTCGGAGTGGTTTGCCTCTCTTTGATTAAACATAAACCCTTTATGCCTTTAATTTTTTTGTATTGCGGATCATTTACCTTGTGTGCTTTATGTTTATGAGGTAGCCACACCTTGGGCTAAGTAAACTCGTAATCTGAAATATGATTCCTGTCCTTTTCCCTCTGATCTTACAGTTGATTATAATCATCCTCTTTACACAGCTTCTGCCATCAGTTTTCAATCCATAGCTATCAAAACCTGAGACTTTCCCACAAGACGAGTGACGGTATACCAAATGTTGTATTTCTCTACCCATAGCAAATAGGATGACATGAATCATTCGTCCTTTCCTTCGTCTATCACTGTCTAACTGTGGTTTTCTGTGCATTTTTCCTTGCTTTGCCACTCCGCTTGTAATGGAAAATGAGGGGGAGTCCTAACATCCTCTCTTAGTATTTAAGAGTTTTTAATTAAAAGCTGTTTAATCCCTGGTAAATATAAAAGAGGGTCAAATCTTCAGGTTCATTATTTGTTGTGGGAAAATTTATAGGAAACTTTAAGTGCACTTAGTTTGCTTGTGGGAAACTGCTGTAAAAAAGTTTCTACTATCTTTTAAAAAACTAACCTCTGGAATATCCTGTTATATTCTATGAATTGGCTTAGTATTGTTTACTTTGGTAGAATGTAAGCTGAGGATGTATCCCTCCAAATAACTTATAAATTTATTATTTGAATGTATTAAAATATATTTTTCTCAAATAATAATTTTAAATAACATTTTTTTTTCATTTTATTACAAGGGTAGGTTGGTAGGGTATTATTAAATTTGTTGGGTTTTTTAATGTATTCAATCAAAAAGTTTTTCTTTCTAAGTTTTCTGGAGGATTTCTGAGTTTCTTTCTGATGCAGAGTGTTGTGTCTCTTCCATTTTCAGGAAAATAGATTTACAAGTTTCTGTTGTCTTTGTAAGTTAAGTTTGTGGGATGCAATCAGAAGAAGGTATCTTATTAGCAAATAAATATCTAATACCTCCCAACTCTGCTTTCAGAATTCCCTTCATGAATCCTCGCTGAAGATTGTTATGCCTTCATGTGTTTTCTCTATTTTTCAGCAAAACCACTAGGTCTGCACTCACTGTGTTTTCGTGGGCACCAAATACATACTGAAAGCTCTCATCAGACTTATGTGCTTCACAGGGTGATTTTAGTATTGAACAGAGTTTCCACGATTGCCTTTTATTTACCGGGGCTTTTTTGTTTCATATGCCCTCTGGACGGTTCAGCTGTGACAGTTACATACAATAGATTGTGTTACATAGATAACATACAGTGTATTGCACCCAGATGTATTCTTTCAGCATTTCAGATTTTCCATTAAGAAAAACCTCTTTGATTCCTAGGTATTTTCTTTTGTAGTCTTTTGTTTAGTGTTCTTCCTGTGTCACATGTGAAATTAAAGTAATGCTTAATGCAAGGGTGGGGTTGGCGATGTTCAGTATGTTTTTGCAGCACATGCAGTACGCCTAGGAATCTCTTCATATACTTCTAGAGGAAATATCTACCTTATGGAAGTCTTACATGACCTCCACCTACAGAGATTCCTGTACGTGCATGCTGGGTTTTATTGCTATTCAGAAGCACCTGGTTCTTCCAGGGCTTCCTTTATAGACCCAGATGTCCCTGGAAGTTATGGTTTCAGTCAGTGGGAGGAGATTCAACTGGCACAGTACCACTGAACCCACATTTTTCTTCTACATTGCTTGTTTGGTTAATTCTCCATTTCATACAGACTACATCCACAAACATGAAGGCAGACTGTGTTTAATCAGGCAGTGCAGTGCATGTGTGATAAGGAACTTGTAAATGTCTTATCAGTGCTTGGTTCTTCAAGATGTTTCCAGACCTGGTAAGCGTGGTCAATCTTAGAGACACCCCGTGTTGTACATAAAAGTGATATCAGTGTTTTGATTTTATTTGTGCATGCCCAAAAGAAAAGGTTCTCCTGTTTTAGCTTTATATTAGAAAGGCTAGTTCTTAACTTTATTGTTCTGGCAGCAGATCACCTTATGGGCCTGGAAAACTAATAGCATTCATCCTAAGAAATGGAAGTTGGAGTTTTAGGAATAGAGGATCTGTTCAGTCAGATTCTTTAAGATTTTATTTTTAAATCCAAAGTCCTGTCAAACATCTGACAAGTAGCTGGGAGGAGAGTTCTCTCAGTAGGACAACATACCTTACCTCCACTGTAGCTGAGTGCTGAGAAAATTCATGGTCTAGATGCGTTGTCTTTGAGACTGGCCTCCAGCAAAGGTGAAAAAAGAAGGTCAACACTTAGGATGTTCCTGACTCTGTTTTGTAAAAAAAAATAGTTACATAAAAGTGGAAGAAAATCACTAGTGAGAAAAGGTAATGGCATCTTGAAATATTCAGAAAGAAACAATAAAGAACAAAGCTATGAAAGTACCTATGGCAATTAGCTTGTAAGATTTCTGCAAGTGGAACAATTTGAACTCTTCTGGATTCCTCTTGCGGAGTCAGATTTCTGCCCTTACCAGGGTTCTTGATCAGAGCAGACTTTGCAGCTCAAGCAGCAGGAAATTGAAGAGTCAGTATTTCTGCCTATTTTCAGCAGCTTTTAACTCTTGCTCTGATCAGCAACTGAATTCCTGGCATATGGTTTGGAGCATGAATCAAAGCCACACATGGTTCCAAAGACTCCTGTTTGAACTGAGCATGACGCCGCTCCTGCACTGTTTTATCAGATTGCCCCCAGCTTGCTTTTTGCTGCGGATGTTTTGCCATGTGCCGAGTGTACGTGTAGCCGAGCGAAAGGGTAATCTGTAAGGAGACTATAAGTGCTGCCACTTCTGCAGCTTTGTTGAAATCAACTATTTTCGTGAGAAGACTGATGTAATTTTGTCCCCTCGATCACTAGTGCTAGCCAAACTGTATTCACTGAGCTGCCTGACCTGACGAAGATGCATGTAGAATAACAGCCCAGCTTCTGTCAGACTATCTGACATCAGGTTACTGTTTACTTTTGCTTGCATCCATGGTAATGGTCATATCCAGTTTAGTTTAATCAGCAGTTGACTATAACATGAGAGAGGGGAGCATATGTGTGTATATATAGTATGTAAGCTGTATTTAGAAGTTCTTGACAGAAATAAATAAACTGAGCTAAGTAAGAGATCACACTGCTTTTGTCACCAAACCCAAGCTGTTTGGAGTACTATTTTTTATAGATTTTTTTTGAGTGTGTGCTGGCAAGAGACCCCTGTACTGAGAGTTGAAGTGTGAGGTACAGTTTCAGTTAGATGATACATTGCAGACTTTGTTCTGCAGGATAGGGGTATGAATTTACTCTTGAGAAGGAGGTCAAATAGGGGTTTCATATTCATTCAGCTCCTTGTGGGAATTGCTGACTTCCTACTGAGGTGGTCAAGGATCATAAAACAGGCACAGACAAAATGCTTTGATATTTTTGTCCCTGCAGGCATGATGCAATTGTTGCAAAATTAGAGGTTTTGTTATGAGAGTGAAAGAATTTCACTGCAGGAATTAATTGATCCTGAAAGACTCCTCCTTTACTTTGTCCACCATAATCAAAAACTTACATATCTTTGTGGAAGCAGAACTTGTTTCAGAGTTTGTAGACAAAATGTTGCTTTGTGAGTATTTAACAATGACACTGTTACAGGAAATAAAGGCCAGATCTGGACAAAAACTGCGTGAAACACTTCGTATCACCATGGTTTACCTAGCAGCTGTGTGATGGATCGGGTCCTGTTAAGTCTTTCTGGGAAGAAAGGGAGAGATGCTGCTCGAGTGGTGATCGATTGTTCCAACTTTTGTCTACACTGGCTAACTACTGGCTAACCTTACACTGCTGAAAAGTTTGTACTTTAAGAAATAGTGGTAACATTTCCCTGAAAGATGAGCTTTAACAGGGAGACACAGCAGAGGAAAAATGAAAAGAGGTTCCTAAGGCAGAATAAGATATCGGAAATAACGGGCCGCACTCGGCACTGCGTAGGTGCTGGGTGATGTGCTCATCATGGCTAGCTGTTGTCAGGCAGCAGTTTTGGTCCTGATTTGGCCCAGCTGAAGTTACGTGGTTGTACATGTATTCATTGACACTTTTGTCCTGCTCATGTGGCATGCTAAGGAAGGCTGAAGCTATTTGTAAGAGAAGTGGAAACATGGGTGATCAAAACAGGTATTGATATCCAAGGAAAATAAAGTGCAAAACGCGGAATAGTATTGAAGTAATACTTCCAAAATCGCTGGTACAGGAGAGGTACCTCAGCCTTTTGAACTGACTGTTTAGTTACAAAAGCTGATTAAACTTTTGGGTGTCCTAGGATTACTCTGGACTCATGGTTTTCTAGATTATGTTTTATGCCTTTTTTGGTCCATCATGCAGTGAATGACGTGATGTGAATCCATCAGGCTAGTGAATCCTAGCACGGAGCTGTGCCATGCCAGAGGAAACACACGGCATACTGGATGTTAACTCTGAGAGCACTCCCACTCTGAAGCCCTTTTTCAGTGCTTAGACAGTTACGATGTACAGATCAGCTCTATATTATTTACTGGGGCCTTGGGGATGATGTGTTGAATCACTGAGCCTTTAGGCTAGTGCTTTTATGCCAAAATATTTATGTTGATGTAAGGGAGTAAAATTTGGCCCAAAACCTCACTGAACTGAAAAAAATGCATTAAAATGCATGTTGGAAGAGGAATTTGGCATTGACTCTGACTAGAGAGAAGAGGAAAAGAGGTTAAAAACTTCATTACTTTTTATTCTGTTTACCTAATTCAGAGTTCAAAATTATTCCATGTTTTAATTAAAGCTTGACAAGGTCTCTTCTGCTGTTCATGACAGGAAATGAAGAAAGGGAGAGAGAGGTGGGAGAGGAGAACCAACTCTTTGCCTAATTGTACTGGGTGCAGCTAGATGCCAAAACTGCGTGGGGACGTGTAACAAGATCTATGTTGCTGCCTCTGTCTAACAGCTTTTTAATAGACTCATCTGTCAAATCCCATTATTATTAGCATATGATTTTTAAATTAATCTTGGGCTTTCTTTTACTTCTTTCTCTAATGAACTATTTACAGGGTGCCTCATTAGTACTTCTAAGGTAGTGTAGAGACAATTGGAGGAGAAAGTTGCACCTGGTGAATGGAAAAATTTCAGATTTACAGTCTTTTGGTGTTTTCTCCTTTTATAAGAATATATTTTGTAAAAATTCATTGGGGACAGCTAGACTTCTGCTTATAAAATCCTAACCTGTCTTTTGCAGAGAAGATTACCATGAAGATGGGTTCTGTCAGCCATACAGGGGAATTGCGTGTGCACGAATCATTGGAAACAGGACCATTTATGTGGACTCCCTCCAGATGCAAGGGGAAATTGAAAACCGGATTACTGGTAAGCTTATACATCTCTGTAGCAGGGCAAAAAACATTCGTGAAAGTTTCCAATTCAGTTGTAAATAGTGCTATCATCCTCTTCAGTTTTATCGGTCAGTGACTAAAACATTCTCCTATTAAGGTTTAGAGGAGGTGAGCCAGTTTCTCACTTGTGCAGTTAGCAAAATTTGGAGCAAGGAAGATGAATATCTGCTGTCATGTCTAGAAGCTTTTTCCACGTCCTTAAGTAAATGTCAGAGCATTGACTTTTTAACAGCTTATAGTTTATACTGAAGCTTTTTGCATGATGGATTCAAATAGAAGATTTTTTAAAAAATCAATTTGTGATGTAATTAAAAATTACTGGTTTTTTATTTTCTTGAAAAATGTATGGTCGCTTTTCCCTTGGGTTTGCTCCCCTGTTGCATAATCCTGGCAGAGTCTGGATTTCACATTGATTTATATAAAACAAGAGTTGACCTTCCTGTGCTCTGCGCCTGCTGATGCTTTCTCTGATCATTGTTTTGGTACAGAGTCACAAACATGCATCCAAAACCTTAATGACTTTTAATGGGCTGTACATCAACATGGGTTTTCTTCACTGGACCTCAGCTAGTTGACATTAACAGCTGTGACTGTGATGTGCACAAGTAGAGCAAGCAAATGAATCCGTGGAATAGAGCAAACTTTATCATAATATATGGCCAATTAACTCAGTCCAGCAGAAGCTTATTTGCATCTGGCCAGATACGGCTAACTAATTCAATCTACTATTTTAACATAACTAGTTGCCAAAAAGAGTTTGACTTCACTTGCCAGCTCTGACTCCTTAAAGATACTACCTTAAAGGCTCATTGTCAAGCCAGCAATCCAGGTCAAGTTTTTTTCTGTTCTTGAGACGGTGATCAGATTCTGGCACTGGCAAAATCCAGGTGCTGACCTTCCCTTGTGCTGTTACGACTCATTCCCCTCCCTCCTTTCTCCTGTACTCTGTTGTAATTCCAGCCTCTTCTACCATTATGTCATTAATTAATACATACTATTGATACCATTTTTTTTCTATGACATAATCTCTATCCTGTTTGGATGTTTTTCAGCAATATTGAAATGTTCATCTATCTGAAATTATTAAATTTGTAACTCTATTAAATTAGGTTCATAATGTCCTTTTCAAAAAAAAATCAACCAAAAAACTGTGATATCTTCCAGAAAGTGTTTATTGATCAAGTTATACTTGTTTATGAAATATACAACATGGACATTCATGACCTGGCTGCTGGATCCCTAATACCACTGATTATCGGTTAGATTTTGGAGGCTGGGGGCTGGGACCCTCTGTCCTGGAGTTGAGGAGAATTTCTGATGGAACCATTCTTTTTTAGGAAAACTCTGTGAACCACCATGTAAAACTGCCTAGTGCTTACCTAGGCAGTAATGATAATCCATTAATAATATGGCATTTTCAAACTATATACATCCAAAGGACATACCAAATGTGTTATGCAAAATAACCCTGAGGATTTCACAGCATACTTGGTTCTTACGGGTCTTCTTGTATGTAAAACAAGTATTGCAAGACTATGCGTTCTCTGTCCAAATGACAGGGTATTTTTGAAATTGCCGTAACTTGTTAGTTAAAAAAAAATCTGCTGTATAACTGCTAGTAAAATTTTGCTTATACTTTTGCCCATGCTTCCTAAGCACAGTTTTTGGCTCAGTTTTTTCTGAGCTTGTGCTCAGAGCTGTAGGGCGTTCAGGGGAGGCTGTGAGTGGGAAACGGTGACACCTACCGCCCGACGCCCAGAACATTTAACGAGGTTACAGGCGACATCTATGAGGAATTTGCATTCTGGATTTTCATTTCCCTGCTGTGCCGATGTGTGAAATACATTCCTTTTGTCTCTATGGACCCTGGTGCTGTTCGGTCCTGGCCATGTGGTTAGGTGAGAATTGCAGCCTTCTATTAAAAAAACAGAAGGATGTTTCTGGAGAAAAACTTGAGACGTGACTTGAAAGACAGGAAGGCCAATATAGTACATGGACCTGACCCCTGACCTGTGGGTATGTGTGGCTAGCCATGTCTTTGCTGTGCTGTTTAATAACTGTTTAATAACTAAAAAAAAAAACCCTTAGATGCCACCACACAGTCCTGCTGGCTTTTGCGCCTCCCATCAAAATAAGGACATGATTGTGAATTGTGCACTCTTCGCTCATGCCGTTCTAAATTCTGTAAGGGCATCACAAAAATTAGTGTGGTGTTTCAGATAGCCAACAGTGACCGCTTTGCTCCTCCTAACATTTTTTCCATGTTAGTCTTCACATGTCTCAGCTGTTGTTTGAGGCCTGGTACCGTGCTTGCATGCAATGTTCCCTACGTGTCTGATAAATGGTTATGTTCCTGTATTAATATTCCTGTATTAAAATAAGCAAAGGTGTAAAGAATACAAAAGGCTGGAGTTGAGGGGGCTGCTTGCTGCATGTGCGGTTTTTAGGAAGAAACAGGAGATTCTCTGGTAGCAGGTGGCAGCAGGAAGTAGATGGTTGAAAGGACAAGAGGGAAAGAATCGATTTGTAGGTTGTAAATAGACTGCTGAATGACTTGAACTGCTCATTTCCTGTCTTTTTACAGCGTGCATTGGTGGAACGTGCAGTCTAGCAAGCCTCACTCACAAATGATGATTTCCAGTGTGGGAATGAATGTTCCTACATTTAAAGCTTGATTCATCCCCAGATACATGATGCACATGCACATTTGTCTTTTCTTTGCAATGTGCAAAAAACGCTCAGATAAATGTTAGTGTGTAGATGCTGAGAGCTGAAGGGGAGCATTAAGTTCCTAATTCATGATGACATTCATCTTAATGTGATCAGTATGCTGAGATTGATTACATTCATTTTTCCCAAAACTGCCACCTGTTAGGCTTCTCACGTCTAATAATAGCAATATCTCCCCAAATACCAATGGCACATTTCCTTTTGCCTGTCAAAACTTGAAAAAAACTTGTCTTGTTTATTGATCAAGATGTCTACAGGAGGAAGAAGCTAGGTGATCCTCATTCAGATTTTACCTAATTAGGAACTTTGGAAATACATGTCAGCATCCTGGCAGGTGTACCTTGTCTTCGCTCTTTATCCTTTCAAGTTAAAATTAGTCAAGCGCCAACAGTTTGCTCAGTGCTGGTCACTTGGGTAACTTCTTAAGAACTGAAGTCCTACAAGCTCTGTGCACACGTCAGAGGGACACGGGGATGCTGGGTTTTCTTTCTGCATTTGTCAACTGTCCTTTACAGCAGAAATGACCTCATTTCCCTGCCGCTCAGTAGGCTTTCAGACCCTCAAGAAAAGATGAAAGCTGTAAAAGGCAAATGACATGAAAATTATATTGTTTCTCATGCTTTTCATAACTTAATACTTAAGCACTATTTTTGTTCCTTTCCAGCTGCATTTACTATGATTGGCACTTCTACGCATTTGTCCGATCAGTGCTCACAGTTCGCTATACCATCCTTCTGCCACTTTGTGTTTCCCCTGTGTGACGAGCGCTCTCGGACCCCTAAGCCGCGGGAGCTGTGCCGGGATGAATGTGAAGTTCTGGAGAACGATCTCTGTAGGCAGGAGTATAACATCGCTAGATCAAACCCCCTCATCTTGATGCAGCTACAGTTGCCTAAGTGTGAGGATCTCCCACGACCTGACACCTTGGAAGCTGCCAACTGCATAAGGATCGGGATCCCTGTGGAGAGACTCAGCCGATGTAAGTCTGGGTGTTTCATCACTGGGAAAAAGTAGGGTTTGTTGCTTCCTCAGGTTGGGTCTGAAAGACGACAATATTTTATCAGTCATTCTTTTTGTAAAGAAAGTACCGCTATACTGGACGCTACTTCTTCTTATATGTTAATACTGACCATAATCTTGCACTGTTGTAAGGTACAGTTAGGATGGCAAGAAAGTTGAAAGGATACTGCTTAGTACTGAAAAGAGTTATATCAACCACCCTGGGCTATAAAACTCTGTGTTCACACAACTGATTTGACTCAGATTTGTGAGGGGCAGCCGTGTGTTGCAGGCTTCCCTTCCCACATACCTGCCCCCACCTCTGGCTCAGTCATTGCCTTTCTGGATGAGTCCCCCATATAGCTATTTGTGAGTTCTGTTTACCTATCAAGAAACCTCAGATAGACTGTGGAAGCCTCACTGGAAAAACCTGTTAAGAAATTAAACATTTAACATTCATTCTTTCTATATGGAAATCCACAAGAATATTAATTATGTAAATCGAGCATGGAGTGTAATTGTCTTTCCACACCCACACAGGATGGGTGAAAACATTGATCTCACTTCCATGAATTTATATTTGCATCCAGGAGTAGACGGGCTGTTTCCTTGTCAGTAATTATTTGCTGACAATTTTTCTGCCTACTCCGTTTCCTAGGAATTACTCCCCACCCCCTACAATGTTCAACAAGGAAGCTCCAAGAGACTAAAGATGGTTGAAGTTCAAAGTGTGATAAGATTATTCTGAATATCTGTCCTGGTTTCGGCTGGGATAGAGTTAAATTTCTTCCTAGTGCTGTGTTTTGGATTTAGTATGAGAAGAATGTTGATAACACACTGATGTTTTCAGTTGTTGCTGAGTACCTTGTCAAGGACAACTGTCCTCTGCTAGACTGGGAGGGAGCACAGCCAGGATAGCTAGCCCAGCTGGCCAATGGGGTATTCCATACCATGTGACATCATGCTCAATATATGAATCGTAGGCGTGTTCCAGGAAGTAGCGATCGTTACTTGGTTATCGGTCAATGCGGGTGGTGAGAAATTGCATTATGCATCACTTATTTTGTATATTCTATTATTATTATTATTATTATTATTATTATTTTATCTTTTCTGTTCTATTAAACTATCTTAATCTCAACCCATAAGTTTTTCTCACTCTCACCCTTCCGATTCTCTCCCCACCCCACTGGGGTGAGCGAGCGGCTGCATGGTATTTGGCTGCCTGCCAGGTTGAACTACGACAATATCCATTGTCTGAAACCCACAGTTAGGAGCAGGGATCATGGTGGGCATGGAAGACTAGCTGTGTGCTGGTAAGGCAATAATCTAGTGTAGCTGAGAAGCAAAAATAACTGACAAAATGATGACAGAGACAAATCAGCCAGGGAAGAGGTATTGAGCAAATGGAATGAGAATAAAAACAACAAAAAGTCTGGCAAAAGTAGTCCGTGACCCTCAGAGCCAGCAGTGCTCCTCTGGTGGAATAGCTGCGGTGTGAGTACCCTGGGCATTTGGGGGAAGGGCTTTGAGAGAGCTGGATTCCTGACGGCTGGGAAGGGGGATTCGGAAAAATGGAGAAGGAAATGTTGCAAACATACAGAAAAATGCATGATTCAGTTCAGGTGATACATATGGGAGACAAGCACTCAAAAAGTATGAAGAGAGGATAGCAGAAAACAGAGAGAGAATAAAGATAGGAGTTCAGCAGATACAGAAGTGATGTATCTAAAGAGAAGAAAAGCCTGAATCCCTTCTTTCTAAGGAAGAAAAGAAGGAAAAAATGGCAAAAGGTGTTAGAAAATGCAGTACTAAATTGTCTAGGAAGTGAGCAGTGTGAGGAAGACAGGAAGATTATGAGAAATAAAAGTGGCGGGAAGTTTACACCGTTGGCATCTGAAGACTTTTCCTGAAGTGAAACTCATATCTTTAATTTAGGTTAGCTTATCTTGTCCTGTATCTAAAGGTCCATACATGCTCGTTAGAATCAACTTGCATTCAAGTGTTGGTGTGTACAGCCGTAAAGTTGAGACACTCCAGGGCAGAATCCAGAAATAACTGGGTGTAAGAGAACAGATACTTGCAGAACTGAAATTTCAAAACCCACAGCTTTCGTTTAAACCCTGAAGTACCTAAATTCAAGTACCTTTTGCATACGTGGTCTATGCACTTCAACCCTTTTGGTCTTGCTGGCCGTTGATTGTTTTGTTATTTGCAACGTTTTGTCAAACTCTGTTTTACAGATCATCAGTGCTACAATGGTTCTGGAGCAGACTACAGAGGGACCGTCAGCGTTACCAAGTCTGGCCACACTTGCCAACTCTGGGACTCCCAGAGTCCCCACAGCCACGATCTGACAAGCACACAGTTTCCAGAGCTAGGTGGAGGACATGCGTATTGCCGAAATCCTGGAGGTCAGATGGATGGGCCCTGGTGTTTTACAAAGAATAAAAACGTACGCATGGAACTGTGTGACATACCTTCTTGTAGTATGTATTCTCTTTCTTTTTTCCCCTACTACTGTCCTGAATCCTGTGTAATTTTGAATGTTCCCTATTTTTACAAGTACAATTCACTTAAGAGGGTTATGCTTTCCAATGTTTCACTTGCTGTAATGTGGCACCCTTGTTTTGTGTTGTAGGCGTTTAATATTTTCTGGGGATCAGAGCTTGTAACTGAGATATTGTGACACTTTTTAATTATGTACCAGGTGCTTAGGCAGAGATAATAATTAACGATACTGCTGCAGTTTGTATTCTAACTGGCCAAATGCCAGACTTGATGTACTTATCACCTGTATGTGATTGGTTTGCTCACGCTACTCAATGGTATATTGCTTTTGCTCTGTACGGCATCTTGCAGGCAGCAAGGATTTTCAGATCCTGTAGAGGGAGATGTAGCACCATGCTTGGTCGGAAGGAAACCACGTGAAGTGCAGAAGCAGAGATGTCATAAAACAGATGATCTTATCAGAAAAGTCCTACACTATCTGCTGGTGGCTCTGTACTGCACGACTGATAGCAAAAATAAGAAGCACAGCTCTCTCACCTTAATACTGTCCCACTCACTTCCCTGTATTGGTACAGCCTTCATTCTAGAGCTGTTACAGTGTTAACAGTCTTTGGACATGACAAAGCAATTTAATACTGTGCTTCATTAGGAAGAAAAGCATGTTTCCAGCAGCAACAGATGTATCATGGAAGCCATAAAAGTTACAGACTGCCTGGATATTTAAGAGTGCTCAAAATTGATATAACATTTCTTAGTTACTTCACTTTTTTACAATAACGTGATTTGACATTTATAATAAATTTCTACGTTGCATGTAACATGGTGTAAAGATAACACTGGGATGTGGTTGTGGTGAAAGCAGTAGCTACAAATAGCAAAACCACGGATTGCAGAAAGCATCCCAGGCAGTTCCAATGAACATTTTGGACATCATTATGCTTTTCTTAAGTTTCTAAGTATCAAGAAAAAAGTATTTTAGGAGGGTTCCAGAACAGCCTTATTAAGTGTATTGATGGCTTTTTCATGTGGTAAAATAAAAGCACTTTAATTCTATTAAGTACAGAACAAATAATATCTCTGCCAGTGAGAAGTGAGATTTATTTTATTCTGGGCAGAGGTAGTACCAGTGGAGGTAAAAAGTGGGCAAAGTGCTGATGAAATGGGTGAAGCTGGGCGAGAAAGCCAGACTGCAATGTTGTGCTGCAGTTTATCACATTGAGCTCACTGCTTTATATACTTTGACGAAAACTACTCACTTGTTTTTTATCCCCTGAACAAGATAATGCAATGATACTCTGGTCTATGTCCTGCAGTTTCCGCAGGACTGGAAGCCTCAAAAGTGAAGTGAAATAAACCACATACTGTTACAGTCAACACATTGAATGTGGGGCTTCTAGTTTATCTTCATACTGCTAGTTGCTATGTCCATTCAAACTTCTTTGAAATATTTAATGGAAAATTATGGAGACTTCTGTTTTCAAGCTATAGAAGTTTACTTTTTGTTTAAAATATAGTATTAATAATCATACTAGTGGTTTGTTGTTTGGGGTTTTTTTGCTTTATTATCAAATGCATTAAAAATACTTGTTGTAAACAACGAATATTTCTGTGCCTGACAGGTCCACGTGACAACAGTAAAATGGGAATCCTCTACATCCTGGTTCCCAGCATAGCTATCCCTCTGGTTATCGCCTGCCTTTTCTTCCTGGTCTGTATGTGCAGAAACAAACAGAAGGCATCCGCTGCTACACCACAGCGCCGCCAGCTGATGGCATCTCCTAGCCAGGACATGGAAATGCCACTCATTAACCAACACAAACAGGTATTTTTTCCAAAATTTGCTTAGGCCACGTATTTCCAAAGTGTTGTGATTTTCAGTGTCTCAGGCTGGCGATGTTCGAATTGAGCTGTATTGTAAGGGGCCTAATTTTCATACTGTGCTGGCCTCCTACTTCAGTGAAAACTAGGTCTTGCACTCGCTAGCTGTATCTGGGAATCCTGGCCTCTGGCAACAGCTTTCAGGACAAAGTATTTTATGACAATTGCCCTTACCTGTCAACCTCCATTCTGCCTGTTGTCTCAGTGACTGGAAATGTTGTTATTTCTGATCCAGTCTCCAGCCTGCAGCTCATTTTCGCTCCTGGTAATGACGCAGCCGGTTTGCTTGTTTAAAGCAGGATCCACGGTGGGGTTTCCTGTCTAATCTGTCGGCTCAGTCCGCTGGTATTCTGAACCATCACCAAGCGGGGAGCTGAGCCGGGGTGCAACATGTTTCTAAGGCTGTGTATCACAAAGGATGGTAAAACAAAAATGGCTTTGAACTTCTGTCTACAGATCTCAGCTCCTGCATACGATTTTCTGGGTCAACTAACTGACCTCCAGCTAAAATCCTGTTCAGAGCTAATGTTGAATTTTTAATCACAGCATTTACAAGATGCAAGCTCTAAAAAACAATGCTCAATTTGGAACAGTTGGCAACATCTGTTCAGGAAACTGTAGAATATTTGTAGGATACACCCACAAATTGTAACAAATTGCATTGATTTTGTGTGATAAGGGGGAGGTTTAATGGCTGAGTCTGGACTATGCTGGAAACTGTCTGGTCCAGTCCACAGTCTGTTGGCCACTAAAATCAGAGCTTGTTCCCAAATCACCTGTTAAATCCTCTTTCCAGACTGTCCTGCTCCCTCCTGCTGCGGTGCCCTGTGTGTAAAGCTGTGCCAGCTGCATTTGGCTCAGTCGGGGACTCCTCCAGCCCATGCTGGTCAGGATGGACCCATTAGATGACCGCCATGAACTCCCTTGCTTTCCCTGCCAGCTGCAGGAGGGAGGCTCTGGGGATTTCTCACTCTTGGCTTTGCCACCTTTTCCTTTATGTACCAGAAAGAAATTTCTTCTTCCTTCTGCTCCTCTTCCACCCCCCTCTTTATCAGAGCTAATGCGAGGTTTCTTAGCAGGGGTACTGTGTACTGTAGTGCAACAGAGGAGAAAGAGCATATCTGCTACTGCAGAACCGAAAGAGAGAGGTTTTGTTCTTCGTTCTGCTGGGAAGGATGTTTCAGTTCACTCCAAGGCTGCATCTCCTCAGCCAGTGCCCGCAGCTTTTCTGACAGATCTCCAGTGGGCACCTCTGGGCAGATCTATAGGGCAAGTGCAGCTGCAGTTAATAGACGTCATTGTTTGCCAGATTTACTGTGAACCCATTATTCATTTAGCTTGCAGGAAATATGGTTGCTCCTTTTTAAAAATAATTATACTCATCATCTTGCAACATAATTCAATTTACACTTCTGATAATAGTATAACTCATTTCAAGGTTAACTGTAAAATCAATATACTGTTGTGAAAATACAAAAAGCTGAAATGTTGTTTTGGCCCAGTGCATCTTCCATTTGGAGCATCTAACCCCTGGGAACTTTCTGTTAGCAAGAGATTCTGTTGTTTAGAAGACATTGTGATTTTTTACTGACTTACTTGCTTTACTTCATTTCAGGCTAAACTTAAAGAAATCAATCTGTCCACTGTGCGGTTTATGGAGGAACTAGGAGAGGAGAGATTTGGCAAAGTCTACAAGGGGCATCTTTTTGGTACAGCACCAGGTGAACAGACACAAGCTGTTGCTATCAAGACACTTAAAGACAAAGCAGAACTGGCTCTTCGGGAGGAATTCAAACATGAGGCAATGATGAGATCACGATTACAGCACCCAAACATTGTTTGTTTGCTGGGAATAGTGACGAAGGAACAACCCATAAGCATGATTTTTAGTTATTGTTCCCACAGTGACCTCCATGAGTTCTTGGTTATGAGATCTCCCCATTCGGATGTTGGCAGCACCGACGATGACAAGACAGTAAAATCCACTCTGGAACCAGCAGACTTTTTCCACATTGTGACTCAGATAGCTGCAGGAATGGAATATCTTTCAAGCCACCACGTTGTCCACAAGGACTTGGCTACTAGAAATATACTGGTGTTTGATAAACTGAATGTGAAAATATCTGATTTAGGCCTTTTCAGGGAGGTTTACGCTGCTGATTACTACAAACTGATGGGAAATTCCCTTCTTCCTATCCGGTGGATGTCCCCTGAGGCTATTATGTATGGCAAGTTTTCTATTGATTCGGATATATGGTCATATGGAGTTGTGTTGTGGGAAGTTTTCAGCTATGGCCTGCAGCCTTACTGTGGTTATTCTAACCAAGATGTCATCGAGATGATCAGGAACCGACAGGTTTTGCCATGTCCTGACGACTGCCCCACATGGATATACACTTTGATGTTGGAGTGTTGGAATGAATTTCCCAACAGAAGACCAAGATTTAAAGATATACACAACAGACTAAGAACATGGGGAAACCTTTCTAATTACAACAGCTCAGCGCAAACCTCTGGGGCAAGCAACACGACGCAAACAAGTTCTCTCAGCACAAGCCCTGTTAGCAATGTCAGCAATGCTAGGTACATTGGACCAAAGCAGAAAACTCCAGCTTTCCCTCAACCGCAGTTCATACAAATGAAAGGGCAGATGAGACCGATGGTCCCACCTCCTCAGCTCTACATTCCAGTCAATGGTTACCAGCCAATGCCTGCCTACGGCGCTTACTTGCCAAATTTTTACCCCGTCCAAATTCCAATGCAAATGGCTCCTCAGCAAATGCCTCCCCAGATCATTCCCAAACCAGGCTCCCACCACAGCGGGAGTGGATCCACCAGCACAGGCTACGTAACAACGGCTCCTTCCAATGCGTCGGTGGCTGACAGGGCTGCTCTGCTCTCAGAGGGCACGGATGACACGCACAATGGAACGGAAGACATCGCCCAGAATCCCGTCCAGGAGGAGGAGGAAGAGGAGGGCTCTGTGCCTGAAACAGAATTGCTGGGCGATAATGACACACTTCAGATGGACGAAGCAGAAATTCAATCAGAAGCCTAAGGAATTTGGCCTCATTACTAAGAATTTCACATCACTTCCACGCATGGAGACTGTAGATCCTTAGGCTTAATAGCAGTGATTTTGATCTGACTAAAAGAAACAAAACTAAAAAACCTACACCCATGTAAAGTGCAGCAGTAATGATATACCGGGTTTATTGACCATTGCCACCATCAGATTTTGCAAATATGATGGTATAGAGTTGCTGGGTTTAATCTTTTTTACTGTCCTACAGTTCTTGAGGGAAGCTGCTTTTCAGTTATGTACTGTTGCTGTGCAACGTATTGCAGAGTAGCATTGCACATCATGTATATCATGATATGTGAGTGTAATGTTAGTGAATTATGCTTAAACCAATAACACAAAAAGGAATTCAACTATGGTTGCAGAATTGCTCTGAGCATAAAGAAGTGCCCTGGATGTGATGGACAGCTTAGTTTATAGTATTTATCTCTTTGATATAATGGACACGAGATTGTTGTTTGCTTTTTGAGTCTGAAAAAATAACAAGTTGAGAATACTGATCCGTGTTTGTATTACGATAACCAGAAAAGTAAGGAAACTGAACATAAAATTGGCTGTGCTGAGTCAGACCGTGGGTCTGTCCAGCCCAGTAGCATGTCTCAAAAGGCCATCGATAATGTCTGCCCTGGGAAGACTGCAAGGGCAATTTCCCTTGTAGAATTTCCCCAGGGTATTTCCCCAGCCTCCAGCAATTTGTGGCTTAGGGACTTCCCAAGCCAGAAGTGGAATTTTTTTCTGTTTAATAGCCCTCGATGGAATTTTCTACCATGAATTTATCCAAATGATTTTGAACCCACATAAACTTATAGCATCCACAACATCCTGTGGAATAACATGAGAGGAGAGAGGATGGCTTTCTTTCATCATTCCCAATGAATGACTGTGACAGAAGCTTCCAAATGAGATCGTCTGACTGCATTTGTGGATGAAAGTATTCCTTCTCTGCTGTGTATTTTCAGCAGCAAGCAGCCTTAATACACTGTTAACCAAAAATGGGGATATTGTAGGGGATATTGTAGGTGTGCACTAACTTAACAGTCCAACTTTAATTGCATATTGGTTATCAAGTATAGAAAAGGGCTCCACATGTATGTTCCTACATTGTAAAAGTGTTGGGTTTTGTGCGGGGTTATACACTTACTTGATTTACCGCAATTACTGCTGGATTGCATGTGAAACCATGTTTTTTCCTGCCTCTTTAGTGAAAATTGATCTTTGAACTTTAGAAGACCAAAATAAGCAATACTGTACAAAGTGCTGGTTTTGTGCTTCTATTTGCAGGATGAATCATGTACAGAACTTTAAATGTAATTTATGTTTTACTACGTTTTATATACTTTTTTTTCATTGAAATATTTGGATTTTTGAATGAATGACTTTATAACTTAACCATTTACAATATTCACATGTGGTGCAGTTTTATTGTATTGCTGTTTCATTTTGTTAAACATGCAGACAGGTCCATACATTTCATGACCCTTTCTGTAATACAAGCAATACACATTCTCATTGTAGCATTGTAGCCAACACACACTATAGCTATAAGTTGTACATCCAATGTGGAGTATTCAATAAAATGATGCAAAAAGTATGATTAAGTATGTTATCTTTATAGTTCCTCCAGCCGCTGTTTTGTTATGGTACTTTGTGGAAATAGAAATGGCCACAGTTCCTTAGGTTACAGGTTTCATACCTAAACTATAATTTTTTATTTTATTACATTGGGATTCACTTGTAAGTCATGTATCATTGTGATCTACACCCTGTGTTCATGGTATGGCAGCATTACTTATTTCCAGCATTTCACCTGGATTTGGAAATGCACTGGTAGGAATAAAATATGGAAGCTTTATTACTTGTGTTAATATAATGCAGCTTTGGGTGCTATTACTAAATAAAGGATAAATAAATAAAAAAATGTGAAGTTTATTTACTTTAAGTTCTTTGTTTCTTCTAGGTTTCATATTCTCAGATTAATGAACTTCATTAGTCAACTACATTGGCTTCCTTTGCTAACTTACTGCCCAAAAAATGGAGAGTAAGTCCAATTACACCACAGATGCATCAGAGAGAGAACAGATATAATAAATGAATAAGTGGCAGTCAATGGAGGCTTCTGTACCGCACTGCCTGAAGTTCAGCCCATTTCTGACAGTCAAAGAGCATTACAACTTTGGGTGCTTTTGGTGCAGTTTGGGAAACTCCTAATTCCCTTCTTCAAGCCTCATAAATTCAAGCCTGTAAATCACTATAGTCAGACAAAATAGGACAGACTCCTATACTGACTTTCCCATCCCCACTAAGATGTGGATGCACTCTCAAAGTGACGGTAGAGGAGCAGTATACAATTCTCTAGGCCAGCCTTGGTGATACACACAGTATCACAGAGGGGTTTTCTCCCCTCTGTTGATGCGGACGCGCTTCCCTGAGCTGCCACGATCGGAGCTGTGATGGCATGCAAACACCTCATCTGCGGCTCAGGTGAGCACCTCTGCACAAGTGGTTGCCACTACCACATGTTAGTGGCTACTGTAAGTCACAGGGATTGGCAGTAACTTGTTGTTCTGCAACTCCTCAGGCTACTCCCCCTGTGATGTCTGCTGCAAAGACCCAGCCAGAGTCAGGATCTGCCTTTCCTCCTCAAGATTTGGAAGCAAGGCCAAGGAAGGGCAGGGAAGGGATGTGGCGGTAAGTGGATGGGACAAGGTGGTAAGGTGGGAATAGGGGAGGGAAGGGTTGGGGCTGGAGCCCAGCAAAGCCAGCACAATGCTGCTCACTAGGGCATGCAAAGTTACTTCTTCCTGCCAGGGATAGCAAAGCTGGAGTTTCTCTTGGTGACAGAACAACTTTTCTAGGCAAAAAATATATGTCTGGATGGCCAGGAGAGGACAAGGTCTTTTTGAGAAGACTGTGGGATATTTCAAAATGTTTCTCTTGCCGCTTGCTAGTTCCCTACTCTGCTTCAGCCAATATGATCTTCCCAAGAAGACAGGGACTGACTTGGGAGAAGTGGATAGAGCATTGGTAGTGTCCACAGCAGCCCACTGATGAGGCAGGAAGCTGTGGCTGACAGAGACTGCCTCTTCCCCATCTCCAGTGGTATATGACACTGGACTGGGGGCAAGCCCTCCCCCCGCCCATCCCAACTGGTTTAGCTGTCCTCACTCAAGCTCAGGTGTCTGATATGGTGCAGGTGTCTGATCTTGGCTCAGACTGTTGTGAAGAAAGAGCTGTTGGAAAAAGAGCTGGAAGGAGCTCTGGTGGCATCAGCCCCTTCTCTTGTGTGCAGCCTATACCTGCAGAGCAGAAAAATGCTCCTGGGATTCCTCTTAGAGCAGGGCAAAGCACCCCTGTGCCGAAGTGGTCCCTGGCAGGGCTGGAGATCAGCCTAGCATCAGCAAGCCTGAAGGTCTGCACTGCCTGTATTCATGAGTCCTGGTGAGGAACAGGCGAGGAGGGAGAAGTTGAAACATGAGGCAGGAGACTTTGGGTGTAGCAGAGTGCCAAGGCAAACTCTTGACCTGTGGCAGGACTTTCTTAGGGTTCATGTGTCCCAGAGCATAAAGAACCAAAGGTCTATAGGATCCAACAGTGCCTTGGTGAACCGGACATCTGCCTGTGCCTGAAAACAAGTGTGGGTCCCCGTTTGCAAAAGCATATGGGGTAGAGGAGGAATGGATTTGCAATCACAGAGCAGAAAAGATCAGGGATGGTTCATAGTCTGAACGGGGAAACTAAGTGACTGTAGATGTGCACACCTCCTCCACCACGCTAGTGCAGCCTGGCAAGAACACCAATCTGAATCCCATTCTGATATTGTCTGAGATCTGGGTTATTGCAGGATGTTTTCATCTGTTTTACCCATTGGGACTATACAGAAGACAAAACTATAAACACTGCAATATAAATAGCTGTGTAAGAACAGAGGATTCATCCACAGTGCAAACTGAAAGTACAAATAGGCTTTATTATCACAAGCTTTGATAGGGAGCTTCATTCCTTCACCTTCATCTAAATGTCACTACTGTCAGTCCATCCTAGTGATTTCCCTAAAGGCTGATCCAGAAGGACATGCTCCCTGTGGAAACACGAATCCTTTGCTTCCTGTATCTGCCATGGCTACGAATATCATAGTGAGTCAAAGGGAAATTACTTCACAGTAATAGTACCTCAAACTTTTATTAGAGATATGAATTTGAGTTTGTTTCTCACTTACTATCTAAGAAGCTCATTAGATGTCACTTGCTCCTCTGTTCAGAGAAATCATCTCACTTTGTCCGTGTGGGAATAAAGGGAAGAGGTCTGATGCTTTCTGGGAGACAGTTCAGGGACACTTGTTGAGTTGGAGCATTATCAAAAGATGTCAGACCTTGAGGTGTTTGCCAAAACAAATGTAAGGATGAAACACCCAGCTACAAGCACAGTTGTATCTTCAAATAAAGCCACGCTTTACTGTTTTTAAGTCATAGTTTCACCCTGCTTAGACAGTAAATCTCTATTTCTAGACAGACAAACTCTACTACAAACTGTTCTCAAAAACAGCATCTCAGTTACCCAAAATATGAAGAAGAAATCCACAAGCAAAGCCATCCTCTATTTGAGGAAAGAGACTAAATTCATATTGTAAGGAACAACTTTTGTTACTGTTCTGTAAATAAATCTACGAAATGTTAGTGGAATGGCAGGAATCAAGTTTTGGGGTATTTTCTCAGACACTGGGAAAGGGGTATTGGAAGATTAGAAGAGTAGTGGCATACAGCATGAACAATGACATGGCTCAGTGAATAAGGTTTAGTTCCATCTTATTAGAAAGCTGAATTTTGCTCTCATTTTTTCAAAAGTGACTTTGTGTAATCTTTCAGTTTTGCCCAACTTGCAGATATGACAAGTTGTTGGCTCCTTTAATCAGCAATATGAGGTCTGAGCAATCTAGGGACTATCAAGCAAAACTAAATGTGCTCAGCTGGCAAGATAAACCAAGTCTATGATATCCTGGTCAGGCAGACCTCTCTCTAGACCAAAACATACTGTATCTACTGTGATAAAATGTAGGAGAGTTGGTTTGGCAGGGTTTCCTCTCCAGAAAAATGCTGTAAAAACATTTTGCATCTAATATTCCTCTCTTGCCCTATGTTTGATGTTGAAGAATTGTAGTGTCTGACTCTATAGCTACTGCTCCTCCTTGATAGATACATGGTGGGGGCTCCTATCACTGGGTTCCCACTGCAGAAGGCTGGGCCCCCTGGCTTGCTTTGTGACCTCAAGTAGAAGGCAACCCCTGCATGTGCATGTGTGCACGCATGTCTCTTTTTGGAAGTAAAAATATCCCAGAATATAAGGCAATAGATCTGTGTTCAGGGTCGAATGAAATGTGTGTGTGTGCACGCGCATACACATGTGTACACACACATACACGTGTAGGTCCACACATGGGCATACAGACACAAACAGCAAGGGGCAATGCGTATTCAGATAATTGCAGTTCACTAGGGGGTGTTTTTCCCTTTGTCCTCTCTGTGATGTGCAGATGCTCCAGGGCTGTGTGAGGTCTTTTGCAGCTCTGAATCCAAACCCCGTTCCTCCTAGTGTGAAGTGAAGTCCTTCCCTGGCACTGCTTCCAGTCGGTCACCGTACTCGGGGCTGTGCCAGGAGAAGACTCACGGGGCGAGCCTGGCAGAAGGAATCCCCTAGCAGCACCCATGGGATGGTGCGCCCATGTAGGACTTGCAGAGGGGGTTGTCACTGTCACAGTTACGCTCCTGCTCTCCCTCTGACACCCGCGCTGAGGGTCTCGGCGCTCTCCGTGACCCAGGCCCCGTCCAGTTGCTTTAAATGAAAAAACATGGCTCTAAACCTTAGCTGAATACTGCAAGATTGCACAAGCAGGGGGAAGTAATATAACTGAGGTTATGGCAGGAGCTGGAAATAGTATGAGGTTCACAGGGTTGTAAATCTCCAGGAGAGTCGGAATTTAAAATAATACTATACTGAGGGAACGCAGAATCCGATGTAGCTACTTCTCATTTCTATTGATCTGAAAGAGGAACTTTACTTTATCTCAATTACAGTGTACCTGATGGTTTAACTGTCCTTTTTAAGACCTGTGTCTAAAATTGGAAATAACCCATCTGTTCAGTAGGTTCTTTTGTTAACTCTAAAAGTGGTGGAATTAGGGGGGGAAAATTAGACTAAAATTACCGCATTCATTTAATTGAATGTTTGTTTCCATACACCAAGTAATAAATAATCATCATGGAGATTTACAAACACTGCTTTTATTGCCACGTATGTTATACTTGTTACTGAAGAAGATACTTTTTGTAGAAGCCACTCTCCACATAGACTTCTTGCAAATTTCTTTTCAAACTACTAAAGTAGTCTCTGGAGATGTTGGGAGCTGTTGTAATTTTGATTCATAACGATCAGTTTTAACAATCTTATGAAGAAATCCAACTCTAATTCTTAGTCTGCTTTAGAGGTAACTATTTGTTATACACCAGCATTAACAAATGAAAGGAATTCCTTTCAGAACCACAAAAGACATTGTACTTAACGGATGGGATGGTGGGTACGAAAATAGGCGGCAAACTAAAGAAGTAATTGACCACATAGGGACTGTCTGCAAGTCATGTAAAACCAGAAACATTTCAGGTGCATAGCATTAATTTAATTTAGATGTAATATGATTTCAGCTGAGGCGGATTATTCCCAAACGTAGTCTGAGGTTTTACAGCTATGGTAAAGATCTTTGTCTCGCTCTGTTGTTAACCCTATGAATATGTTTTTTCATAACTTAATGTGGTTTACCATTTAATTACTTTCATATCAGATTTAAATTAAGTATGTACCTGAGATGTAGCCTGAAATGTTGGGAGAAATATCTTGTAAAAGAGCTAATAGCCATTTGCTTTTCATACCAAGGAGGGGATGCTGTGTTCCAGTTTTTCCCACTGTCTTGCTTCCACATCAAAAGCATGTCTCCTCAGAGTATCTTTCTGTTCCCAGCTCAGTTAGGTGATCATTTCAGTACAAATTACTGAGGAAGCATTTCAAATTATATACTGTTAACACTGAGAAAGCTGGGAATAAAGAATTTGTTTCTTTATGAAGCGAAGGTATTTCATGCTGTCTTTGCTTCCTCTGTTTCTTGTTCCTTTAATATATTCCTTGCCCTTGCCCTCTGTTAGGTATTTCTCAGAGGACAACCACAGCATTCACTAATGCATTTCCTCTACTTGAAATACTGTTCTCTAAAGGCAGACTAAAAGACACAGTTTATATATTTATAAATAGATATGTTTACGAACGAACTCAGTCTCAACACGTTGAAAAGCATGCAGTGCTAAAAGTGTAAGGATTTTGTTGTTCACTAACTTGCAAACCCAAACATTCCCAAACTTAGGGGTGTATGGAAGCAAGGTCTTTGGTTTTCAGCACAAGTTTACTGCTGACTTTGCTGTGGTCTGCACTTTTGCATGCTATAGAACATAAGTACTGGCTTTTCATCCGCATTTTGCATTCTCTTTACTTATAATTAGTGAATATTTTTGTAATTTCTTTACCCATTCTGTTATCCAGGTATCTGATGTAAGCAGTTCAACTCTTAACAGTCCTCTGCTATTTGGTGTCTGTTAAGGCTGCTTTTGTGGAAAGAGCTAACTCGCATTAAAAGAGGTGAATCCACTCAAACCAATGCAGAATTCACTTCTGAAACGGGCAGATTGCTCTAACCTCAGGTCTTCTAGCTCTGGGACATCCGGCAAAAGCCACGACAGGGATGGGTGTGAGTCCTCCTTACCCGCCTCAACCTCAAGCCGGTCATTTTGGCTGACTCCGTGTTGGAGGTCCTAAGCCACTGACTTAGCGCTGGAGGAGGTCAGGGGATTGGGATCCCTTACCGAGCACAAGCCTCATGCTGAAAGCTGGTGCTGAACTGCTGAAGGCGGTACTCTTCTAAACTGCCCTAAGTAGACTCTAAACTACGTGCCTAGTTAGGCTGAGTATTTTTCCTAAACTGTCTGAGGAGCGGGGTTAATTCTGGACTGAGTACCAGCCTCTGGCACTGGCACTGTGTGGGACTCCGTGTAAGTTATTTAGGTTTCGGTTGTTGTTTCTCCTGTAAACAACAAAATTGCTGGTGCTTCATACAGGTATTGCGAGGGGAAACTCATGAGGTACAAGGGAATTCGTACTGCAGACAAGTTTAGCAGCCTGATGATAGATTACGCTTCCTGCTAGATAGGGCATGAAGGCATTACAAAAAGGCATCTTCTGCTCTACAGAAGATTACTGTATGGCTGCAGGGTTCCTGGGCTTGGTGCGCGCTACCTGACTATAGACATACTGTGTGCAGATGTAGCACTTCTGTGGGGCACATTCGTCTGAAATGAGTAGGTGCATCTTATAATGACAAATGGTCTTGAGGCCTGAACCAAAGCCCATTGAAGTCATTGGGAAAAACTCTTCAGCTTCAAAGGGTTTTGGATTAAGGCCATAAGAAACGTTCATCTTGTTCTTTTAGATAAACACTCCCCAACTTGTAATCATGGTGTTATTAAAGCACAGTTTAAAAATCTTTTTTTTCTTTAATAGCTTCTGTAACACAGAGCGAACATTGTATTCTTTCCTGAATAACTTAAAGAGCCTGTGATTTTTTTCTTTTTTTTTTTTAACGTGGCAGTGTGACATTATAACACCTTAAATTGTTCTGTGCATACCAAAAAGTATTCATGGTACATACTGTAATTTCTTGTAATCGTTTTGTTCGCTAGCCTGTGCCCTTGGGAAAAATATTTGCCAAAATAACATGCCTGAAAACCTCTTTTTTTTCCCTTTGTGGCTTTGCTTGGAAATCAGCGTACATATTTGCAATAATCTGCTTTTAATAAGTGGGAGTTAATATACCTACTTCGTTCATGCATTTTTAAGCGTGCTAACATATGAGGGGCTTTTGGGGAGCTGGGGTTGGAGAATTGGGGTCTTGCTGCTTTGGAAGGGGTCCACTTCCAGCCTGAGGTGCAGATCTGACAGAGTGTGCCTGAGCAAGGGAGAGAGTGGGATCAGAGCAAGATTTTGTTCTGCCCCGTGGCAGCATTTATTGAAAACAGCCAACATCGCAGTGAGAGTCTGAGGGCCAGGAAGTTTGGGAGCAAGGTGGGGCCACATCCCAGCTGAGTGCCCCCTGGCCAGCCTGGTCCCTCTTCTGCTGGCCCGCGGCTCTGGGATCTTTCCTCCCTTCTTCCAAGAGGTTGATACTTGGGCTCTGCCCCAGGGCACTGAGCACATCAAGGCCACAGCAGCAGCTCCGCGTGGCTCTAGGGAAGGCGGTGGTCGACGCTAGCAGCTGCCCAGGACCACAGCGAGATGTTGTGGGGGGTGGAGGGTACAGCCCCCATCTTGAAGGCTGGTGAGATTTCACCTGGCCCTCTCCAGAAAAAGTAGCAACCATAAGGCGGCGTTTGTCTTCGTCTTGTCAGGGATCTGCTCTGTCAGCAAGTTAATAAAAACAGGCTTTCGGGCAGGGTTGTTAGTGCTTCCTCTCTCCAGGACGGAAGCGCAGCCCCGCAGACCTCCTCCCGCTGCTCCAGCACTTCTGCTTCTGGCCAGGCCCTGAAAACGGGGAGACACACCATAGGGAGAAGCAGCTCTTTGGAGTCCCAGAAGGCATTTTGTGCAAATCCAGTGCAGGTTTTAGATTAATTGATCTTTTATAAAAGTCAATTTACATGTTCTTTATGTGGCTTTAAGACACCAGGTTTATTATACTAGTCCTTAATGTAGCAATTTGGTAATGTAAAGTCCACATTTATCTAGTTGCTTTGCTTTCACTTGCGGTTTTTCAAGACACTGTTATCAACGTGTATTCTTGTGTACTTACTTTCACCTAGTATTTCTCCCTGAGTGATTTTTCTACGAATACTACATTGCAAGTCAAGATTTTCTATTTCTGTTAAACATTGCAATGTCATGTCAAAATAATTAAGGTGTGATATTTTCCCAAGAAAGTCCTTAGTTTGCATTGTTCTGAGGAAATGCCAGACCTGATTCTTCAAGACTTTTTCACAGAAATTCCACTCAAGCCATAATAATTTTAAACTTGACCTTGAAGTGAATTGCACATACTTTAAATTTTTATTTGTTTAGATTCCTGCTGTAGGCACATGCATGTGCATACCTTTGTACTCTCACAGAGGCTGAACAGACTATTGAATGACTAGGTACTTGCAAAACTGGCCAATATTTTCCAGTGTTTTAGAAGCTGTATTAAACAAACGGAACCTTCTCCTCACATAACAGTCAAATACAATACTGTTTTGGCAAAGGGTGCACTTTCAGTACTTTTTAAAAGGGATTTTAAAAATAATGCTTTCAAAAATTTCTTTAAAAATAAAGCAATGTCCCAGGAAAAAGTTCAAGGAAAAGATAATGAGCAGTAAGTCCCACTGTTTCAGGGATGGAATCCAGCGATTTTGCTACTGGCAAAGAATTTCTTGTGTTTTGGGAAGCAGGGTGACATTTCACTGGCATTATAAATTTTCATAAATGAAGGAAATTGTAAATTATGAACTTGGTCTTTCGCTTTTATATATCATAACCTCTCTTTCCAGTGTAGTTTTCTGCACTGATGTTGATTAGAAGGTACAAATTCACCCAGCTCATTTAAGAACCAATCTCAAGCATATTTTTCTTTTCTATTACATTGTTTTTCTTATGCCATTGTCCCATCCCCGCAAGGAGATCCCAGCCCCATTTGAAAGAGCAAGTGAGAAGCAGCAGTGAACCGAGCTGATAAGCTCTGCCATACCTGTGCTGGTTTTGCTGAACTTGGGGAGAGATGCCATATCACCAGTTTTTTGGAGTGAATGTTGACTGTCACAAAGTTTGACATTTCCAGTCAATCTAGATATAATTTGAAAATCTTCCACTTTTCAAAGCCGATTTTCTTTTAGAATAGAACATAGTAGAGAGAAACTAGGCTGATTCACTTTATTGCAATTCAAGTTCCAGGTAGCGGTGAAAATAAAATAAAAAAGTCAGTGTAAAACTGACTTGCTCTTGGTCGCTGACCTTGGTCTCTTCTTTGTCTTGACTTTCACTTATCATACTAAAAAAAAGAAAAAGGATTTGAACAGCAGTACTTCAAAACACATCTTTTCTAAGGGCCCACAATTGTTAAGACATTTCAGGCCTACAGGTGTCCAGGTAGTATAAAAGTCTTGTTAGGTAACAGAAGTGAGATTTTCAGTTTATGCTAAACAGGAAAAAAGTTGGCATATCAGAAATAAAATAACACTAAAAGATGTGATAGAAGACTCTTTCAAGAGAGTGGGGTTTTTTATTTAATGAGTTAACTGATGTGTAGGTCTCACTTTACAAGAAAAAGGTTATGGAAGAAGGAGATTCCTTTTTATGTTTGACATTTACTCTTTGCTATTCTTTTCTGTATAAGCCCAGATCCGGTAAGACTTGTAAGTACATGTTTAACATGAGGCACAAAAATAATTCTTGAGCCTATTGCGACTAATGCTGAATATAGACCTCAAAAACGAGAGCTGTTATGAGAGTGTACAATGTCCTAAGAGTCATGTTAAAAAAATTCATTTTCTCCATTACCTTTGAGTATTACTGAGTATGTACTACTGAATATTGCTGCCAGTGCAGAAACTATGTCTCATTAAAGGTAGCGACCATGCTCTCTTGGCCTTCCTTGCTTATCGTGCCACAGGTGGTCGCACGGACCACTGGTCACACAAGCAGGCTGGGGGAAACAAAGATGTGCAGTTAGACACAGCGACAGCCTCTTTAACAACATGTTATTTTTCTGCTGAAATCAGTAGAGCATGTGAACAAGATGTATTTCAACCATAAATGTAGCTTTGACCTGTGATTTCTAGGTGGAGAGGATAGGCATTTTGCCTCTCAAATGAAGTAGGTGTGTGGGTGTCTTTAAGTAATTCTTTCTGAAACGGGGAGATGCAGCTGAGGGAACAAGGGAAAAGTTTCACTTAAAATGTTTTCCGTGGAAATACAGAGATGTTTTGGTATTTTATATGTCTGCGATAGGCAGATTTTTGAAGCGTACTTGTGTAAGTAACTGTAGAAACGATGTACTGTACAGTGTTAAGTAACTGTAGAAACAATGAAAATGTAATTATAGAAATCATAAATCACAGAAAGACTTCTAAGAAATATGCCAGTTCTTTTTGCAAGTGTGAGATGGGACAGGAGAGATACATGATGAGAGGTTTTGTTGTTGTACTTTTGAAATTCAGTTTGCATATGTGCTTTCGTATCACTGAGAACTTATAAACTCGTGCTGTACTGTGTTCAATACCAGGATAAAACCACTAGTACAATTGTGCATCAGCATGCCTTGATTTACCAGTAGGCCCTCAATAAATTTTCTAATAGGCCAAAGTTCGTGCATTTTTTTCAGAAGCTTGAGTCTGTTACCAGTAATCCTGAAACTAGGCACCATTGTTAAGAAAAAAAAAAAAATTATATGTTGTCAATTAATTTCACAATCTTAAAAAAAGGCCACTCGAAACCTCTAGGGTTTAATAAAATGAAGGGCAGATGAGTTAGGCAGATGCTTTTTGCAATATCCCAGAGAGTTGTGATAGCCAGACAGATTTGCCCATATGCTTCATTTCACGCTTTCTCAAAGGTTTTTTTGTTGATTTGGTTAAACTGTTGTATGAGCATAGCATTGCCAATAGCAGAGTATTAAGATGTGTTACTTGTGATGGCACTATAGCTTTGAGTTTATTTGGAATCCTTTGTTATGCAACAAAACACCTTGTGTTGACAACCTTATGGAAAACTAGGTAATTGAGTTGGTCGTTTACTGCCTAGTTCATCTCCTGTAAAATGAAGCTCTGTACTTGGGTAATACATTTATTTGAGCAGTTATTTTGATTTACCAAGACACCAGTCTCCCAGGCTTCCGCCTTTGCACCTTGTCTCTCATGCTAGTGACAGTGCTCCTGTTACTCTAGATGGCACTTTGGTATATGTTCGCCTTTATTCCCACTCCCATAAATTTCATTTGCAGCTATGCACATATTTTGTAATTCACATATAATCCATTATGCTTGATGTTTCTTCTGCAGTTTTTCTTGTACCTCCAGTAGATTTACTTATAAGGCATTGTTTTTACCATTTACTTCTGTTTAAGTAAAGAATTTGTGTTTCTGCATCTTGATGATGCATTTTTTCTTTGTGACAAAGGACCATTCTGTTAAGCAGTTTCAGTACAGATGGCAAGTATAACTAAAAGACAATGAAAACATAATCTAAAGGAATATACAGAGAAAACAGAAGCTGTATGCCTATACAGCTTATGTCTGTAGTTTTTATTATTTATAAATTGTAGCTGACTTTCAGCATTGTCAGATTCACTTGTACATCTTGGTTTAGATCTGCCTTTTTGCTGAAATACTCTGGAATAAGTTGAATATGCTGTTCCTTCTTATATATTCACATCCATTTTAGTTTTAGAAAAGGTCACTCATAACTCCACGTTACTGAACTACATTTACATCAGATATAAGTGTGTGATGCTCCATTTTTCCAACATAATCATTAAATACCAAATAATGACCTTAGTGACACTTAGCTGTTGCACAGAAATGTTCCCCTTCAGGATTATCACGGACAGAAACAGTAAAGGCGTGGTGCTTGTCAACTTCAGGCTTTAATAAGTACCTATTTTTATATATTACACCAAAACAATCTTCCAAATAAGTAGATATTGACTCATCACTGTTTACTGCAAGTATAAGTATTTTTCATGCCTACATTCACAAAGCTTTTATTTTTCCCATTTTCCATGGCTGGGTCTTGCATTTAAATGAGATAATTCTCTAGGGAAGGACAAATGTAGGAATTTAACAAACTTTCTTTTCTTTTAGGCTCCATTAAGTCAGTGTTTTCCTTCCCTCCTCCCTCTCTCCTTTGAAAAAGCAAGTAAATATTTATTTTGGAGCAAAATAAAGGCAGTCCCTCTACCATACTTTTTTTTTCTTCTTCTTTTTTTTTTTTTTTCCTGGTGTGTAGGGTCAGGGGCAGCTATATCGCCTTTTTTGGTTTTTGGTCTGGGGTCGTAAAATACTTGTTTTGTAGACCTTTGCCTCGTCAAGTAAACGTAAATGAGCTAAGAAAAACAAACCATTTAAGACTGTGCTGTTTGGACTCTGTACATTACTATTTTGTGCTCTCAGTTGTTGACCATGAAATGTCTGCTTATGTCTAGCAAAGTAAGTGCGTAGAAGAATAAACTTCCCTCTTTCCTAAACCTTTTTACAATGAGGATACATTAGTGAGTTCACGCCAACCGAGAAAGCTCATTGGTTTTGTTATAGAAAGTCTCTGTCAATAATTCTAACACCTCCCTAAAATTTCAAAACCAAAAAATTTTAAACTCGTTGCTAAAACTTTATTGAAGTCTAGAAGAATTAGCTTGCATATTAAGTTTAAATCTAGTTAGTATAGCTCTAGGTCATTTTTATTTTGCATTCTCTTTTCTGTTTGTTCAGTAGGTGTGCAGAAAGTAACATTCCCTTCCACATGGCTAACCCTAGCAAGCCTTTTTATTAATAAAACACTGAAGCTCCGTGTAAAAAATGCTCTAATACTATATTTGCAATTACAGCTTTAAATCTGCGTATTGTATATCTGTTTCTTTATAATAATTCTGAAGGAGTGAGTGATGTCTAAAATTTAAGTTGTGTTGGTTTCCAACATTTCACTGTAGCATTTCATTCTCAGCACTTGTTTGTGGTTTTGAGAAATTTTTGAAAAATTTTGACAAACAACCTTTCAGACTTACATTTTCCATTTTTACTCTATGCTGTAAAAAAAGTAGCAGGTGCTAGAAAAAACGGATGAGTAGAGCAGAGACAAGTTCCTAAACTAATCATAATAGTGGTCTCCATAGTTTAATGTAAGCCACTGTGGTAGATAGTACCTCTAAATGGTTAGGCATTTAGCAGAAAGATTAACACAAGAAGCCTGCTACTGGAGCTCCAACTCTCTGTACTTTGTTTTGAAATAATTTAAAGCTTTATTTGAAGTCTAAAAAGTTATGTTTTCTTAATTTATAGTTTTCTGTTTCAATAGAAATATTCTGCATGGCTGCCTTAGCTGAATAGATGGGATATTCAACCTGTTGCATTTGGTTACTGTCGTTGCACTAAAGACTTGCAAATATCCATATGTTTATAGAAAATTGGCAGCTTCCATATTAGTTCAGAGCTAGTTTGTTTCTTTTCCTTTCTCATTCCAAAGGACTGGATTTTGCCAGGAGACCAAATTGTGGTTACAAAATGCAGCTTCCAATATGTACTTCATATTTTACCTGACAGTGTCTCTTCTAATTTTGTGCTTTTTTTTCCAAGAAGCGTAGTTTAATGACCATTTGGAAGTAAGTTTAATATTTATGTTTTGTGTGTTTGGTCTTGTTCTTTTCAACATGAAGATGTCATGGTTTTATGTAGAAAGTGTAACGCAAATTTTCTGTTTGCTTTCCTTCCTGCATTACTGGCTTTTCTTGTTCTTAAATGTAATTAGTGAAAGTTCATCTGTGGTATAAGACTGTAGGTCATTGCTCAGATTTGTAACCCTCTTTTAAATTTTTGAATAACATGAAGCTGAAACTAACGCATACGTGTAATATTTCACAGGGCTTACAAATTTGTATGCTCTTACTAAGCATAAGCTTGCTTTTTATGTAACTCTGGTATAGGAGTTCCACACAAACAATTTCAATACTCACCTAGTGTTTTCTCATTTTAATTAATTCTCAAATGTGTTTTCTGTTCAAATGAAACGTTGAGAATCCTGCTTTGATGCGTTAATTTCTTCCAGTGCATACTTTTGAGTGTCATGTAAAGATGATGATTTATAATGAAGTTCATTTAATGTGATTCATTTCTTAGTAGTCTCAGAGCACTTTATAGTTGGAGAATTATACTTCAAATTAATTTAAAAATTAAACAGTAAAGTAGTGACAATCATCTGCTATTCATCAAGTGTAAAAAGCTCTCATCTAAGAAATCATTTATAACTGTCTGAGAAAGAATCACCAAAACACTTTGTAAATATGCATTACTGTCTTGTCATTGCATAGACTTATATTAACAAGAATCTTTAACATTGAAGCTGACACCGTTTCCACTGCAACAGATAAGGGCATTGTAGGCAACGTCATATCCATGGAGGCATAGATGGTCATACCCTCTGCTTTACACACGCAGTTTAGATACAAAGGACCAAAATGAGTTGTGGTTTCTTGTAGAAGGACTAGAGAAACTAAAGTCACCCCCATGTCCTTTCTGAGGCGAGCGATGACACTTTGTACATCACCGCTGCTTTATGTACAAGGAGATTAAACATAGGAGAAACAAAGCATGTCAAGAAGCAGTGCAGGAATGTATTGAAAAGAAAATGCCTGACAGCAAGCAAGAGGGTACAGAAGAAAAGTTAAGCATTAGCTATACTTTGAAATGTGAGTATGGAAAAATGGCAGGTTTTCCAGTGGCAAAATTAAAATTAACTTCGTACTACCTTCCACTCCAGTTAACCTTGTAGAGCCAACACAGCTGGAAGGGCGCAACCCAGCTCTCCTCCCTTTCTTCCCTATCACCAAGGCAATTTCCATTTAGGTCTGTATGTGCGTTCCCTCTGACGGCATCGGAGTTGCACGGCTATTACTAATGACATAATCTGAAAACTGTGGGTCTGTTTACATGTTATTAATAATCTAATTTGTCTTGCAGAATCGTTATTACTGCTGATTATGTACTTCAGTTCCTTGAATATGGCTCCATTAACATAGCTACCAAATTGTCCTATGACTCGGGCTGACCTCAGAAATCTTTATTGACTTCTCTATGACAAGGATATTTAGGTTTAATTTTTAATGGGTGGCAGGAGCTACAGTGTTACCAGGTCTCACACAGAATATCTGGCAGAATTCTGAAACCCCACACCTGGGGGCAGGAAACTGTATCAGTACTTTATCCTTCAAAGACAACCTGGAAAATAAGATTCAACAGGACTTTGAAGTCTCAAAAACAAGATAAAGTTCCTTTGACTCAACTTCATTTGTTCAAATCTTGTAATTTTCAGTGGTTAGTGGTTTTGCATGTTTAAGTCTGGCAACACGAGAAACTCCAGATGTTCAGTTGTCTTACCCAATCTATAAGCTGTCCAAGTCCACAAGGTTAAGAGAATGGATCTGGGGTCTGGAAGTGATGCTGAAGCATAAGAGGTGTCATAGGGACCCTCAGCATGTACAGATCTGGGGACTGGGTGTGAGGCAAGGCAGGAAATTTACCTGAGGGGATAGCAGGGATAAAATCTGGCATCAGTTTATACTATTGTAATTCAATACTGAGTGGAAGATTTTGACGAGAAAACAATGCTATTTGCAGCAGATATACAGGAGCAGCAAAAAACAAATGGGAAAGTGCACTTACGTGAATTCTTGTTACAAAAGAACGTACATTACACACTCTAAAAGGAGGAAAGCATAATTGTTTGTACTTTGTCAGCACTTTAATTTTATAGCCTCGTTAAGTTGTATGTGACTGAAATGTGACTTCAGTTCTGCTCCTATTAAAAAAACATCAACAACAACCACTACAACAGGTCCGGTTTTGGTAATGACGTGAAAGATGGTACTGGAGCAAATCTTTCCATAGGCTTACGTTGTAAATAACAGTATATAAGCTGTGTCCCACATTAAGAAGCAAAACATTTGTGTCAGCGTAAAACTGGCACATGGCAGATCTCGCATTAGCATGACATGGACTGGGCCTGTACAGAGAGATCGTAATTCAACACCTTGCTATTTGCAACCCTGCTGTTGAGGTTGCAAAGCCTCTGGAAACAAGGGCACGAAGGAAGGGTGGTGAGGGCAGCCAGCCAGGAACTTAAGCCTGTGTACAGTCTCCTACTGTACCGCATGCTGGAGACCAGGGTAATAGAGGGGCTGGTGCTGCATCTTGTGTCTTGTCTGAGTCCACTCACAGCAGTGGGTTAAGAAAAGTGGCCAAGAAGGACAGGCAAGGACTCTATGCCACTGATTCAGGGTTCAGAGCTGTAGCAAAGAGCTATAGTTTTTCCACAAAGAGTAGATGCTTCTGTGCTTCTTCGTGTTGTGACTGACCCACATGCAATGATATCTTGACATAGCCAAGAGAATAGCGGCTCTCCTCCGCAAGCACTGACGTCCCCCTGACAAGTTCAGCATGCTTTATAGCACAAAGGTGTTGCAGCAACAGTGAAGCAGGAAGGGCATTTAATAGGTCAGAGGAATTTAAATAGTACAGTTTGAAGGAGGTCAGTGCAGCAATATGTTAGCACAGTAGCTTGCCATGTCAAGTGGCTTTTATTTAAATAATTGCTCAATTTGTTGGTCTTGACATTGTCCGTGGAGGGTTCTTGACCAATTGAAATATGTCATGCAGCAGCGTAAGGGAGCAACATCTGCTCTAGAAAGAAGCAGAAATATGGCAAAAGGGCCTGTTACTCCTGAGGTGAGAGATGGGGAAGAGAGAGTGGGATGGGGCAGTCCCTGAAACGTTTGCTGGATTAGATGGCACCCAGGCAATTCTAATTCATTTTACAACGAATAAATGGTGCTGAGCTCTGCTGTCATCTTGCTTGGTAGTATTCATATGCTGAAGCATTACCAAAAGATAACCATAAATAAAAGGAGATAATTCGAACCCTTACACATGTAGTTTCAAAGTGGAATATGGAGATTAACTTTATTGACTCACATTATTGTTAAAGAGAGCTGCATGTTTAAATCCTTAAACATTACTGTTATTCCACCACACTCTCGCTGGGGTTTCCTAGAGCTTATCATCTATATTCTTCTGTGAATGTAGTTTAGCAAGTGTCTATAGATTAAAGATATGGGATTTAGATAAGTGCTTAGGTTTCCTACAGATGCAATATCATATGACTGGAGGGGAGAGGACAGAAGGAAGGTTTAGCTTGTGTTTCAAATTCTGATGGACTGCAAGTGGACTTAGAACACAAAGATGACCTAAACCCCTTGGAAAATAGTACTCTATAGTCTTCTTCTGAGCACTGTGTGAGGTAACAAAATCCTGTTTAAGTTTCTGTGGCAAAAGTTGTTTTCAGACTTTTTTTGTGCTTGCTCATTTTCCAATTATACTTAATTGACATTATACTGGATAATGGAAAAAGTTAAATCTGATCTTTCATCATTTTGGTAATGTGTTCTTTTTTTAATTATTGTCATTGGTTTGGGATTTTAATTTGCATTTTAATAAGTTTAATTAAGCAATCAGTGAATACTTATTGTTAGAACAATTAGTTTACAATTTTCAAAAAAAAGGACTGAAAAAAAAAATTGATTCCAACCAGCAGTCCAGGTGAGAATAAATACTTCTGTTGTGCAATTAATTTCAAAAGAAGCATATTATCGTTCTCTATAAATTTGAACATGAAGGAAGATCTAAAAATAGTTTGTAGCGAGGAAAATAAATCAGAGCTTTATGATGGAGACTGCACAATCCACAAAGCATGGAGAAAGATAAGCCACTGAGTTTAAGTCGACTGATCAAAAATGTTTGACTATAAGATGTTAACAAACCAGGTTACTACTTCATAGGCAACAGATTTTTCATGTCAGAACCCAAGCTGGCTTGAACCACATTCCTGACATTTCTTCTTACACAGAACCGTGTGAAATAGCTTGAGATAGTCTTGCAATTAATAATTTTTCCACGAGATGGCACAAGAAATCAATCATTCTCTTCCCATAACAGCAGTGTTATATTCTGTATTTTGATTCTGACAGACAGGTATGCCCTAATAGCCTACTAAGCAATTACAATATAATGTTCCCAGCTGAGAGTTTGGAATTTGTTATTGTGCATTAATAACGGAGAGATAAGCATGTGGCAAGGGGGGCATTTCTTCTTATTTGTTGACTAGGGGACACAGAACAGTATTACTGTAGCTGAATTGTTTTTAACTAATATACATAAATATTCATGGAACTCAAACGAATTAAATTACAAAGGCATCTGTTACACCATGAGGGACTTAGTGCTACAATGGGCACTTAATGCTCAATTGGAAAACAACGTCTAAAAAAGCCCTCTCAACCCAATCCCTCTTCATGTGGCTAAGATACTAAAATTTATAATAAATCCCTAGTGGAATCCACTGAAATATTAAGTATAATGAGCTTATGGAGGGGAAAAAAAAAGGAAAAGGATAGACAGTGGCAGTTTGAATGTGAATTTTTTGCAAGTTCCACTGAAAGAGAGCTTCATAACGGCATACCATGAAATGTCACAGTCTATCTTGTCAATTAGGAATTGTTTGAAGAAGTAATAGTGAGTATGATAAGAGTACAGTTTACAACAGGTAGAGTACAGTTTACAACAGGTAGACTCTGCAAGATAGAGGTTGTTGCAGAAGTCAGCTCATAGCAAAAATGCATCTGTCTCTCTAGGAATTAATTTTGTCATGGTTTCGTTTGATGACTATGATGTCATATTGTGAGGTGGATGAGTATGATATAAAGACTTAGAGTCTTGAAGTGCCATAATTCATTTATTGTCCTTGTTTTTTGACATGAGAAAATTTAGGTTATATACAACTGTTTTAGTGAAACACATTACCACAGGTGTTATTACAAATATGCTCAATTATGTAAGTTTTAGGTAAACTGCCTGTCTAAAAAGGATTACTGAGAAAGTAAATGCAGGACATGCCTGAACCAATGAAGTGAATGCAGTGAAGTGTTTCAGTTGATTGAAATCTCTAGATCTTTTGGATTCCTGAATTACAGTACATTAATTACAGAGTCATTAGAGAGGTTTTGCTTTATTACAAAACCTGAAATTCTTTAAATTCTTTAAGCATAGTCCTTTTGTTTGTTATGATAAATATACAATAAAGTAAATCTCAGCCCTGGACAAAAAGTCAAGGCAAAATCTTCTTGCCACAAGAATGGCAATCAGTGCTTCATTTTGATTTAAATGGTAGCTGGGGTGAACTTCATTCTCAATGCAGTGTTATAATATTGTAGTACTTTGGACTTGGATGCCTTACCCTACCTCCTGGGATCTCAAAGAACTTTACAAATAATCCTTGGGATTGGGAAGTGCAGTGACAGTGGTAACAATAAATGGAGATGGATTAATTTATCTTGCTATGAATAAAAACAACCCTCTCTGTGTGCCTTCCCACAATATTTGTTGTCTCCTCTTGTGGAGGTGATGACTTGAAAAAACAAATTTTTTTAGCCATACTCTACAGAGTCATAGTTAAACTGCTTTATCATACAGTATGCCATCTTGCTCTATATTTCAGTATCATGAAGGCTTCGATTTCTAAACCCAATTTATAATCTTTTTTATCAGAATTTTTACATCCCATTTAATAAACAAAATTTATTACAGACTACAGCAACTGATGCAGTTTTCTAGCACTTCAGATCTTCTAGATATCCAGATAATATAGTCTTAGTGAACCATAGTTCTGCTTAGAATATATCAACTATGTTTAAAATATGGATTACCTAAGTGAGTGGTTGAGTACAACTCAGTCCCACCCCAAATTTCATTCTTCCACCAAATTGTTTTTTGTTATGCTACCTCAGTTCATTTAGATTTTCCTGCCTCTTAGCATCTCTCTTCTTTAGTAAGGAAGGTATGTCACTGCCTCTCAGACCCTCTCCACTACATTTATTATGCCGAGAGCTGGTTTCCTCCAGCCACCGGCTTCTGGCTCTTTTAATTTGAAGGCTTGGGGATTGTTTGTTTTTCCCCTCTTTGTTTACTTTAATAGGTAGTCACTGTGGTGGCTGAGCTTTGGTGCATTCATGCTGAACTCTAGCTATAAATGGTTTGCAAGATGGTGTGGTTAAGACTAGAGATGTGAGATACTTTAATGGGGAAGACTGGCCCAGGTTTAAGGAAGGATTTTACCATATTCTTTACCAGAACCTGACCAAATTTTGTCCAAATCCTTCCTTTCCCACACCTTTTGCCTTTTTGGACAATGATGAGTTACTAAACTTGACACTTACTTTGTTTGTTGTGACTGTTTTGGTTTTTTTCTTCACTGAGAGAAACAAGCGATAGAGAGGCATACATTTTGGGGAAATGAAGTGAAGCGAAAGCAGCAGGTTTTGCATAGTTAGGGTAGGAGCTGTGACTTTCAGGCAAAAAGCAAGAAAGGGGAACTCAGAGAGAGGCTGAGCAAGCCTGCTGGGGTTGCGAGTTACACTTTCTGAGAACAACAATATCCTCAAATAAACGAGTTTGGTTTACAGTGGCAGGGTTTGTGCGTGTGTGTGTGTGTGTGTGTGTAAGCCCACGTTCGTTTCTTCTCCTCTGTATTTGGAATGTGTAATCAAACACACCTTCTCAGTGTATTCCAGAGATAAGGAGGTTTTCTGGGAGCTGCTTTCAGGGGCATAATAAAGCGCAAGGGTACTTCAGAAGTCTCCAAACATTTGAAGACTTTAACCAAGCTTGAACCAGACTGTCTGGAATATGTCCATCACCAGTTAAAGCCGTAATGAAAGAGATTTGAAAAGATATGGCTGCTTTCTTTGTATTTTAAAATGAAAATACTCCCCAGCTTTCCTTTGTGCAGGAGTGTTTGGCCAGAATCCTTAGGGGAAAACTGAGCAGCCAAACCACATGCTAGTTTACTGAGATACTACTAGGTGAATGAATAAATAATGGATAGATAAATAATTGAGACTCAGATTTTTTTTGATGTTGTAAACAAAGATTGCAAGTACTCACTGGGGAAATCTTATTTGTCTCACCTAGTACTCAGGATTCATTCCATTAGAAGTATTTTCTTCTGAAGTGACTATATGAATAAGCACATACTAGCTGTATTAATTCCATCTGTATTTCACAGTGTAGGTCGTGCAAGCTGGGTGTTGTTTTGGCCGGGTACAGTATATCCTGGGCTCAAGGCAGTTCTGAACATTAACCTGTCATCCAGTCTCTCTATCTGCCCTTATTAAGGGTTTATGAAAAGTAAATAAGACCATAACATTCTATTGTGTTCCAATACGGATTAATATGAAATCGGTTACACATATTATATTCCAAGGTCTGAGAGCAGAGCTGGCAGAGAGAAAGCACTGGGTGGTAGTGCTTGCACTGATGGGAATGTCCTTGGCAAGACAGAGGGAAGCAAGGGTTCAGCCTCCACCGGCCTTTCCCCTCTGCGTTGCAACAAAAATGAATTCCCTTATGCTCTTTCACTTTCTGCTATAAAGGACAGCAGTACTGAGACCCCTCCATGCGGGATCAAGTTCCTCCCCTGTCTGTTGTGACCCAGAGACTGACATCCATCTCCTGCAGACCAGTGGGGAGCTTTAACCTGAAGTCCATTCTGAACTGAGTTTTCCTCCATCTGCTGCAGGAAAGGTACCAATCAATAGTTAAATATTAATGGGCTCTTTGTGTTAAAACACATTTAAGATCTGTTAGGCAAGTCACTTAACACTTCTTTTTTAGTTTTATCAGCTGGTAAAATGAAGATTAGATCTTGGGGGACAGCTCCAGTTTGAGTGTTGGCCCATCCTATGAAAAGGGAACCTTAATTGTGGTGGTGGCAAGTTGTGGGCTGACCTGATTTCTGCCCAGATGACTCTGTAACATGCTCTGTCTTTAATCTCCGTGTCACATCACAAGATGGAGGTAAACCCATAGCCCCAGGCATTGTGTGGGAAGAGGTTTTACAGGCACATTAGCCCATCATCTCTGGCACCCATGCCACAGCCTTGGCACCCTGCGCACTGTCTGCGCTGTAGCTCCTCTGCCGCTCCCGACGCCCTGCAGAGTCATGCAACGCCAGGGGAGGACGGGACAAAACGTAATGCCTCCCCCTCCCAGGCCCCGTCTCTTGTATTTACACACGGTCTTCCTTTGGCGAGACCTTGCGCACTTCCATTTGCAATCTGCAGTTCCCCTTTACAGAAAAGGGCCCAAGGGGAGAGCATTTGAAGGCAGGGGAATGAACTCGTATCTAGAGTCTGTGTAGTTAGTACACATTGTCATAATTCCCTAGCCCTTTAATTAATGACAAGTCTTTTAATGATGGCAAGAGGAAACTCTTGAGTTTCAGAGTCTGCAATGAACTCTGCGCTGCAAAGATTGTGACTTCTGTTTCTTAAATGACAATGTGGAAGTAAGAGTGAAAATAAAAATTTTTGAAGCAGTAATCCATAAACTACATTCAGGGGGAAGCCGATATATATACACTAATATACTGTACATATGTGTGTGTGTGTGTATGTGTGTGTGTTTACATGTGTGTGCATGTTTTTATATATATGTACTTCTATAGTGTGTGTTTCAGGCAGATAATTGCACACCTAGAAACATTGGGTCCTTTTTAGTTAAAGTGTGTTGAAGCAGGACATTTCTCTCTCTAGCTAGAAAGAAAACAAAATTCCACTTTGGAACAGACTGGACTTCTTTTCTCTGTTCCCAGACATTGTTGTCTTTTCTATTTGCTATTCCTATTTCCATCAAGTATTCCTCATCTCTTCAGAAAGTGGTTTGGAACAACTTGGATGAAAACCACCAAATAGAAATACACTGTAAGGAAAAAAGAACGTTAAAAGTGTTGTAGATAGTTTCATCCTCTTAGAACAAAGTGCTTATAACAATGTATTTGGAAAAACTATTGAGCTTATGGCACTTACTTTCAGGAAAGAAAGACAACGTCTTTTGTGTTACTCACATTTATCTGCCAAGACTCTTTTATGAGAGATCACAGGAGACCTTTCTTTCAAGGCTGTAGATTATACAAACAGGCTATTTTGTATAATCTTAGAGGTGAACTAAATGGGAGCTCAAACTGCTGAGTCTCTCTGAAAATCAGGCCAATTTTGCTTAGGTACTTCACTTGCATTTTCTCACACAATCAAAACTTTGGCTTGAATCTTTTAAATATCTTGTGAGCATTGCTACAAATCCGAATCTGTCTCAGAATATTTTTTTCTGGAGTTTTTTCAGCTGTAAATCTCAGGATATTTAGTCGTTATTTTAGCATTTAATGGGAACTCAAGCAGTAACAGCAAGTAACGTGTGGATTGTAGGACACTGCTGGTCGTACATCTGTCTTCTAAGCGAGTCAGACTGTGCACACAATGGATATAATGAGACGAGGTGAGTTTCAGCAACTGCGAAAAGCATTCCTTTCTACTTGTACTCTTCTCCCTTAGTATGCAGGTCAGGTACAATGCATGGTGCAGAGTCATTGATGTAATTGCCAAGTTTCCAGCATCATGTTATGATTCATCTATAAAGAGTCAGTTATCAGAAAATCTACCAAATGACAGCCCTCTTTTAAACCAGTCTGACACAGGAGATTCAACATCATTTTGTTGCACCTAGAGAACAACAAATCTGTGTGGTCCTGGCTTCTCTGAAAATTAGTATCTTCCTTTGCAGAAAGAAAAGGATCATCTCACAAGACTTTAAGGTAGTCCAAGGCATTTTTTTTTTCCAGGTAGATTGATTTACATCAACAAGCAAGCAAACTTGATATAAATGTTTTGGGTTTTTTTTATTAGTAATTTTAGTTTCTTAAGGAACATAGATTGCTGTTGTTTGGTAAGAACCAAAATATTTTGATTAGCAAATTAATGAACTTAGCATTGAGGTTTATATGTAAGGCTAACAAAAAGCCTATAATGTCCCTGTGCATGTTTATTTAAGCAGTCTGTAGCTTATTATGTTAAAAATAGCCAGTAATGCAACTATAACTTACTCAGTGATTGTTCTTTTTTTTACAGTTGGTGTCAAATTGCTTTTGAATAGGGATGGAATTCAATTGAAATGAACACAAATGGCATTTAAAAATTAAAGAGTAGCACTATCATAAATGTGTTGGATATGTAATCAATTTTCTAAAGTTAAAATATATTTTAGACACTAAATGAATGTATCTAGTCAAGCAAGAAAGTATTATCTGCAGAAATGGAAGTGAAAGGATTGTTTCTGATCACAGCTGGTAGATCTCAGGTTCTTCAGCCTACTTTCACAGGAACAGAAAAAGTTCTAGGTTTTGGTGTTGCTTTTTTTATATCTCATTCAGGCTATCAGTAATTTCATGCATTGGACTGAATTAGATGAATAAACCGAAGAAAGTGTTTTCTCTGTGTTGGCAGAAGAGTTTCTCCCCATTCCAGTCTGATTAGGGGAGCTGCCTGGTTCCACAATTTGGTCTTTGAAACTGTGGCAGCAAACAGGTATTGTTTACTTCTTGAAAAAGGGAATTTAGTGAGCTTAAAGGCTTTGTGTTTTAATTTTCAGTTCTCTGGGTGGTATCCTCAAAATTCTGATATTCTCTTGATATTGTTTTGACTTCACAATGTATAAAAGCTGTCTTTCCAAATGTAGACATGCAAGAAATTAATTATGTTTGGTCTGATGTAGACTTGAGAGTAATCTGTATTAGGCAAAGTTTAAAATTATTTCATATGCTCTGAATTTCATGCATGTATGAATCACCAAAATTAGAGAGTCTTGAGGAAATCATGAAGTTGCATACATTTTTTGACAAGTATAGGTACCTTCCCTAGGTGTACTTATAATGTAGGCCAACTTTTAGGTAAATCAGTGAACCTTAGATAAGATTTAGGCTATTAAGCAAGTAAATTCTAAGTAATTTTATTTAAGTATGGCCTTAGAAGTTTATCTTGGTAATATTCAGGTTTTAATGAAGTAAGTTCTATGTAATTTTATGCAAATGTCGCCTTTTGACTTTACCTACAAGCAGAGCTCTGCAGATAACGAATGCGTCAATTTTGTGTCTGGACAATAAAATAAAATTAATTCTTACTCAACTGAAACCTTCGCTTTGACCTGAAATTTCATTTAAAACTAAATAAATTGAAATTATAAAAGCTTTTTTTTCAAGACAGAACACTGAAATATTGCATTCACTTTAAAATTTTCAAAATCTGTTGTATTTGGTATTTCTGATGCTTGAGGTCATTTGCACGCTCATCATCAATCTGAAATGGCATTTTTCAGCGCAGTTCATCTGAAAAATGTTCCCTGGTTCTTTGTGTGAAGTGCATTGTATTCTGCTATCTTGGTTTGCCTGAACATAATTTATGTTGCGCAAACAATGTGCATAGGATGTTGTTCATATTTATAAATGCACTCTTAACTAGCATGCTTCAAAACAAGGATAACATAAGTGTATTTAATTTGGGAAAGTGTCTCATATTAGGTGCATAGGAGCAGCATAGGAACTTTCTTGAAAATATAAATATAACTTTTTTTATTTAATATGCAATAAGATATAAACAGGAGGCCTCTGTTTTAGAGCAAATAGGAGGTTGGCCTTTTGCATTTCCCCTTCACCAAGAAAACATATAACCTACTTGGCATCCATTCCCAATGATTAATTTATAAAGCATTAGTATGAAAGGGCTGTGTGAAACCATATTTAAGGAATGAAATACGTTCCAATGAAAAAAATGAAGGCTTTTGATGCCTTCTGACCACTGTGTGTTTGGCAATTATAAGCATGCTAATTTTTAAAAGGAAATATACTTTATGAGGCAAGACTGCTGAAGAACAACAGAAATTATATAAAAACAATTAGTATGAAAATAAATAACAAGATAAAATATTCCTTTCTTATAAAACAGCTAACTAAAATTGATGTTAAAATATACTGCGGTTTGTTCTCAGCATTTTATGTTCCAGGTCCCACTACGGCAGGAAGACCGGGGCCTCTTTTTCATAGACTGAGAGCTCAGCTTGAACGAATGTAAGAATTGTTTTGAGCCTAAAAGTTCCTTTTCCCCCAACTCTGCTTGCTTGCTAAAATTTGACATTTGGACAACAGCAATAGTCTGAATGTTTTCCATGCTGTCATGAGGAGTAAGCACCTGGGCGCTCTCTCCTGGTCCCTGACCATAGAGCATGAGAGCGGAGAGGGGACTTTGCTGCTGTGTGTAGGAGTTCAGGATGCTTGACAGGTATATGTAACTGCACAGGTACTTGCCTGAATAAAATCCGGTTTCTCCACAAAACAAAGAAACAGAACAAATTGTGGCCAGCAGCAGATGCCCAAGATATAAAGACATACTTTCCCAGAATAATCCTTTGGCTTCCAGTGATTTGTGGTTTGCAGATCACTGGTGTTTTTGTGTCCCTTTGTCATTTTGTCTCAAGCATCTTCAACCTCCTGTGGCAAGAAATTCAACCACTGAACTCGTACATGTTGTATGGAGAAGTATCTTCTGTTTGCTTTGAAATTGCCACCTACTATCTTCATATGATGTTCACCAGTTTTTGAACAGGGAGTAATTATTCAATACATCTCCATTGCTTGTGATGATATAAAAATTATTATATGCCCTGTCTGATCTGTTACGTGCCTTGTCATAAGCAGGCAGTATAGTTATTCCTACCTGGACAAATAGAAGACCTTTAAGTTGAGAATCCACGTGGTAAGAAAAACCAATACAGATCTGTTACAAGTTTGCCATTCAAGCTTTTTTTGTGTAAAGTAAGGAGACCAAGACCATATCTGGCTTTTGAAATTTCCAGCAGAATACTTGGGTATGTGACAAATATCATCTGGCATATTGGTTCAACACCTAAATGTAGAAATCTTGCTAGCTTAGGCATTCAGATTTGAAAACTGGGTCTCCGTGAATCATTTACTTTAATGACAGTTAATTGCCTCAGATTTTATTCTTTTTTAAATGACCAAAAAAGGGCGTTATCCACTTTAAATTCCAACGGTTATCTGTATTCAGTGAGTTAATGCTAATGGAAATGTATATTATGTGGTAATGACTGTAATTATTACATCTAAGGACTCAGGAATCTGTTTTTAACATGGTTTCCTGAGGAAATTATGATTATGCAATATCTACTTGTCTGTCTGTCTTCCTTTTTGCTTAAGAACTTTGAATCTGTTGGCCAATTTTTACCAACTTTGGAGGAATAGAAGTCTCAAAGATGTTTTCTTACAATGCCTGTTGAAATCGGTGTCTAAACAGGAGAGAGGGAGGGTGGGAAGAGAGGCTTGAGTCACTGTAATAGATGAGTTTTCTCTGCAGAGATACAGTGTGTTTGGCAGAAGTGATCCAGTCAATCATCGTGCATGTGTAGACTGGCCGGTATTGTAAATGTACACTTATCTCCAGATGAGCAGTTATGATATGCCCTGTCTCTGGCCTGTTAGAAGAGACTCAGGAGAGCAGTATGGAAGAAGAGTTTGTAACAGGTACAAAGTTTAGCTAATCATGGCAAACTGGACTTTATTCCTACTATTGCTTAAAAAGCTTAAAGGCCAAATGGCCTTGCTTGATGGGCTAAAAATCTTGGTAAGGCATGGAAAGAAGAAGAAATGTGGAGAAATGTAAAAAATAAACAAAGTAAAAAATGTTCTGAGTCTACTAAGAAGTGGGATTTCAAAAGATCTCCTAAAATGATGAACTTATTATCCTTTTAATATAGGGATATTCACAGCGGCCTAATTTCTGCATGGATGAGAAGACATTTTTTTTGTAAATGGACCTCTTTCAATCTATAGAATGTCTTGGAATAGGTACTTTCTACTTCATATACTTATTTTTAAGATTTTAGGAACATTTTTCCATATCTGTATGTCTATCTGAAGAGGAATTGGAAGTTCTAGGTCACAGGCTGGTCATCCATATGTCCTAGTAAAGCTTGGTTTATTCAGAATTGACTTTGAGAGAGCAGATTTAGGTATATGACATAACTTTTTTCCATACTGCAACTATTTTAAATATCCGGTATGTGAAAACATGCCACACTTTTTGAAAAGTGTGTTCCAACTTGTTCATGAATGGTCTCCCATGGTTAAGGCAACAAGGTAGAAGGTAGTGGTAGCTAGAAGATGGTAATCCCCTGCTAAAGGCATCAACAGAGCAGGCTTAGAGCCGAGCAGGCAATCCTACCCTACTACACATAAGAAAGCTTACCATACAAATCTGCCACTAACATTAACAGCATATCTACCTTTCTGCTTAAGAGGCATCAGCGGGGGAGCCAAGGCTCGAAAGAGATATGTAGGAAAGCCCGTAGGAGAGTTTTGGTGGAGCATCTCAACAGCAACATTTGCTTTAGGGAAGATAACGAGAGTGTTTCGGGTTCTATATGCCCTATGGGCACATGCTACAGACTTGGTAAGTATTTTTACAAAATCAAAGGTGTGAGTTTTGTAAACGTCACACAGATTTCAGTTGCTCAACAAAGTTCACAAAACTGATCTGCTGAATGTATATGGAATCTCTAACATGTACTTTGCAGAGTAATAGCCTTAAAAGCATCTTTTGCTAGCAAAAGGTTTGTATTAATGTAGGTACACCATCCAGAGCACGAGTACAAGCACCAACAACGCCATTCCTTGGAGAGTGGACTGATGCTATGTGAAAGATAGCCAGGCTCTAACCCAGAGTATGGGTACAAATCACCGCAATAGTTTACTCAGTGATTCTTTAAGCGTAAAGATGACCAGGTGATAAATTTACACTGCTTAGGATTAGGCCTCAGTTTTCAACATAAGAGAAGCTGGAAATACTCAACTTTTCCTTCCTTAATAAATCAAGATGACAAGGAAATGTGTTAAAATGGTCACTGGCTCAACTGATGAGGAGTGTGCATACCTGTGCAAGGGAATTTGATGAGCCAGTGACATGACAGGCACCTGTTTGATTTTCTGACTGGTGGTGTCAGGTGTGTGCCTTAGAGGAGACATGGCACAGCTGCACTGAAAGATGTGGCTATTGCTCATCACACCATAAACACTCTTTTCCTTTAGTGACCACGCTCTAGGGCTGGCTGACTCTGTGCCTTTTGGTATATTCTTTTGGGGGTACATCCACTATTTTAATCTGTGAGAAAATTGAGCCTTGGTATCCTTTTCAGGGAGGACTTTTGGGGTGCAGCCTGCTGGTGCGACAAGTGGCAGAGGGCTGTGCACTACTGGGAGAAGAGCCACCAAGCCTGGTGCCACCCTCAGCATGGCCCCTGTTGCTGTGGCCAGGTCGCATCCTGCACCAGGGCACTGTTGCTCACTGTAACAAGAAGCTTGGTCCTTTGCAGATGTACCCTCAAAGTCATTAAGGAAGACATAATGGAGCTGGACAGCAAGGGTTCTCAGGATCACGATTTAGACACCTAATTTATTGCTAGATTCCATAGTAGCCCATCTCTTACTGGATACGGCCTGTAACTGCAATAAGCTATTTTGGTGCCTCTTTAAATACAGTGAGGACAAATTTGGTCGTATTTTTCTACCTCCTATCTTTTCCCTCCTTTTTAGACTTTCTCAAGATTCTCCTGAAAGGCTTTCCAAGGGCAAGTGAAAGTAGACCAAAATTATACTTTGAATAGAATGGCATGAATCAACACACAACTATTCAAATGAAATTTTAGTTGTATAAGCAATTTTTTCCAGTTATGTCATCTTCAACTCAGGAGCCAAATGAGAAAATATTTGTGCATCCTGTGTTCTTGATATATAAAGCAATGTCACTGCTGGTGTAAAATGGGATTAAAATACAGTTTCAATTTATTTTGTATGGTCTGCTTTCTTTACAATGTGTTTAACTTTCCCAGACATTACTGTGTGCATTACGGAAAGTGAAGGCAAAAACCTATGATATATCTCTTTACAGAAATAATCATTCTACAAAGCCCATCCTCTTCAGAAAATGTATCAGCAATCCATGTGCACTAAGTGCTTCAGAAGCACAGCCATGTACAATTGATAGCAGCTGAAAATAGTTCCACATATCCTCTTACCATTGTAGAGTTAATGTGTCAATTATCTGTTATAGATTTGAATTTCAAGAGGGCGATTATTATTTCATGATAAAAACATTTCTGGACAGGATTAGGGAACATAAAATTCAGCTCAGGATTGCCTTGATATATGGTATGTATAAAAAAGTAAATCCAATCAGGTTTATCATTTCTTTTCAACATGAATTGTTTAGAAAAGGGAAGAAATGTTTTGCTGGGCAAGGCAAAACAGACTGCGTTTTAAAAGAGATTTTTCTAGCTTTCATTCTTCAACATGGAATGTTGAAAAAATAAAATGTGATTTCATAAAGGAAAAGTTAATATGTGTTATATTCACTGCTTTTGGAAATGCTCAGATAGTTCAGAATATTTGTAACTACCAATGAACTCCATGCCTGTGCATCCCAGCTGTACTTCAGTACATCCAGCTGTATTTTATAGTGTGAATGAGATTTGAGTCTGTCTCATTTTCATCCATGCGCTAAATTGTAGTCTGCAGACCGAAACTAATCCACAAACATTTATTTTGGAAATGAAATTCACACACCAAAACCTAAAGGGTGAAAACCACGAAATATTAAAACACCTAGGATGCACGTGCTTAGTTGAAGCATCGCTGACAAGAGGCTGGTTTCTAGCTATGTGCCTAGATAGATACAGGGACTTTAGCATATGCAATCCACACCTTACTTTAATATGTATGATCTGCTTTGCCACATCTTAGTTATACTTGAATTTTTAAAAATGTGTTCAGACTTTAGTCTGTGTATGAAATATGAATGCTAGCAGGAGTGCAAAACCTGTTCTTATTCACATTTCCTTTCAAGAGCAGCAAGGTCATTGAGGTAGAATTTAACATAAAGGAAAGGATAATTAACATCGGACTATGAAATGCTGTTTGTCTGTGGAGGTATGCTGACTGAGACACTTACTGTGTTTCTAGAAGCTCTGGATGCTAAGGGTCTGTAAAGATGCTTTTTCTCATTTAGCACCTTCATTGCTTAGTCTCCCTCTAACAAGATGCTGTTCTGCTCTCCTGATGCCTGCGTGTCAAAGAAGTTGCCTAGGGATAGATTTCACTTCTAAGTACTAATCAAAGTCATGTTTTTTGTTTTATATTGAAACTGTTTCATGCTTCCACCATATAACTCCTTGAACAAAATTTTTGGTTATGTGACATTTTATAAACATAGACTGTATGTCATGTCCTTGCTCATCCAGTCAAGACAAACTATGCAAATATCATGCTTAGAGTACTTTGTACAGCATGTAACATGCCAATAGTGACTTTCATAAGTTCTCTCTCATGGCCCTGTAATGTCATCAGGTTTAAAAAACAGCCTTGTTTGATGCTAAAAAGTCAATAAGACGAAACAAATTAAAAAGTTGGTATTTTTAAAAAGTCAGATCTGAACTCCATGGATTGCTGCTACCCCTGCTCTGGGCTCTTTGTTAATACAGTAATGCCAACATCATGGGTCCCAAGGGGCTAGGGACATTTACCAGCCGAAAGTCACTGCACCAAAGCCACACAGAGGTCATTTTAATGTCAAACACTAAGTCTTTCTTGAAAGTCAGCAGTCTCTGGAGAAGAAAGTACCAATGAGACAATACCGACCAACGTGGCAGGGACACAACCACCCCGAACATTTCACCAAGCATCCTCACAAAGGGGATGGCTGCTGCCCCTTCCCTGGGCACTCCTTCCATGTCTCAGAGCAGTGCCTGGAAAAACTGGAGGATGGTGGGTGGAAAAGCGATGGCTGGTAAGCCAGCTGCGTGGACGCAGGAGTCAGCCCTGGGAAAGGATGGGGAGAGGAGACGGACCGTGGGTCACCCAGCGAGGCAAGAACAGCTTAGGCTGATGCATGGGAGGAAGGAAAGCTGCAGCAGATGTGAAGAGTAGTCAGCAAGAAAAATGGGCAGGTCAGAAGGAAAGGCTGTGAATGAATGTGGAAGGTTTGTTGCGGCATTTGTCAAGGGCCGAGAGGAAGATTTGTCAGTGGCTGAGCTGTAAAAAAAGACTCTGATTTTTAAGAGTGTGAATGAGCAGAAAGAGAAAAATGTTTCTACATAGTAATACTATCATGTAGAAAAAACCCTGAATTCGAACTGTAGGTCTAATTAATTGGAACCAGATTTCTTGCAGGTCAGCTTACTTTGTAATACAAATGTTAGATTGTCTCCACTTGAAGCTGGCTGAATTTGAGTGTATTTCTGCACTGAAATGAAATGCAATAATGATTAGGAAAATGAAAGGTGTCTCTACAAGGTGTATTGCTGCTGCTGAAGCTGTGTGGTGGAAAAGCTCATGGAGCTCTTAAAAACTTTGTTTGTTAACAGTTTTAATGTGCACTTCGGCATGTTATTTGCCATTCGTATCCCGTATGACAGTCCCAGATTTTAAAAAATTGAGAAATTAGTTCTAAACACTGATCTTTTGCAGTATGGGATGTGCCTCTCTTAATTGCCTGAGCATCACTCAATTTAGGAAGTATGTAACACCTGTATAGAGGGAACAGGTTTGGGGATATTTTTATTTTTGCTTTTCTCTTTTGGAACACAAGAGAAATCATTTCTACTGGGACCTCTGTGGAACTGATGACAGAGAATGGCGTGATTATTTGTTATGTCCAGTATCCTAGCATAGAGCAGTAATTCTATTTTTTCTCTGTCACTTAGCAGCCTTTGTTTGGATTTGGATCCCAGTGAATTTTTAAAAGGTATAAATTTGTTATGGAGCTTTAATATTGACTTGTGCTGTGTAGTTCTAATTAAGTATTCCCAGAAATGCACTAAAATGGCATTGTGTTTGTTGTGTTCCTGGGTTTGGTGGTTGTTTTTTTAAGGGGAAAAAAAAACCTGGCTGTTATTTCCCACTCACCTAAAAGCTCTTTTGTGATTATAATTCATATTATTCAGGCTCATACTGACCACACAGTAAATAATGTTCAATTGCCTTTGATTACAAAGAAGAAAAAAATCTCTTCTGGCAATTATGTATTTTATTAGCACTGCTGTAAAATACAAGAAGAGTGCTTGCTAATTCCCTGGTGCCTTGGGATCCCACAAAATCTAGGATTCTTCACCATGTTTATCAGATTTAAATATTGCAGTGTTGGACAGTGGGAGGAGTGGCTTACTGGGAAAATGAATGTTTCAGGCAGGAACAATTGTATTTATTTTTTCTGTAATGGGGAATAAAGAATGTGAAGCAGCTTAATACATCCATTTTTAAGGGGTGGGGAAAGAATGATGACTGTAGTTAGAAATCACAGGTCTGAGAAATGTGGGAAGCTAGAAAAAACCTTTGAAACTTCAAAAATTATTCTCATTGTGCAGATATTATCTTCTCTAAATACCAAAAGCCCCAAGCACCTCTATTCAAATATCCACAGGAGGGTTTTCTGGACTTTCTTGTGAATATCCAAGGCAGTTTGTAGCTTCAGGTTTAAAAATGTTTAAACCTGACATTTTAAGCTAGACAGGTCATAGAAAGTTCTGTAGGAAATATCCAGCACGTTTCGTCCAGCCCTTTTTTTTTGGAGACAAACCCGCAAAAGACCAAATGGTGTCCTCTCTTCCTAAACACTGTTACAGCCTTTCTGCAGGTGAAGTTCAGTATACAGGTATGGAGAATATCAATCTGTCCGTTTTTCTTTCATGCTGCGCCCTTTTCAGTTGGAACTCATCATGATGGGGAAAAGGTGACCAAAGATTCCTTTGATGGAGAGTTCAGCTTTCATAAGTACAGAGTACAAATCTTCTGAAAAGGGAAATATTTTTCCTGGTTTCTCTGTTCTCCTACAAGCATCTGTACCATTAACTAAGGTGTCCACAGGGCAGCTATACAGACAGTTCAATATCTAATCTAGCGAGAAGGGCAGCGCTTGTATGGTCTTTGCATTTCCAATTTCAGGCCGTAAGCCTTTCCAAATTAAGAGAAAAAATCTGTGGGGTCAGGACTTATGAGGCAAAGAACAAAACCTCAAGCCAGGACTTCATCTAGAATCGTTACATGTATCTGAAGAAAAATTGCTTCTTAAAAAAAATTGCTTCTTAAAAAAAAATGGATATAGCAAAGGAAAACAAATCAGTTGGCAGTAAAGCCAGACTACATAGGCCAGTAAAGTTAAGTTTACTGTTTTGATGTTGTTATCTATTTAAACAAGTTCTCCTAATGATATTTGTTAAGAAAGGGAAGGCCTGAAGTGCTTCATGTTTTCAGATTCCTAAAATAAAAAGGTAGGATCATATAATTGCTTGTATTTTCATTGTTATAGCCAAACAGAAGAAGGTATGCTTATTTATACAAGATGATCATTTGAGCCTTAGCTCAAATAGTTCTGCTCCCAGTTCGAGGTCCTGAAAGACCCAAAGCAGGAGTAAAGATAATTCAGGTTACAGCTGGAAAGGGGCTTATACAGTGAGCTTATACTGAGACCCCTCCTCTCAGTGTCAGAGCTCAGACGTAAATTATGATGAATTCCGCTTGCAAGAAGCTGTGGTCTTGATTTTCTCATCAGTAAAATGGGATGATGACAAGAGTACCATTCCCTGATACCTAAAAGGATGTTTTTAAGATTATTTGTTTGCAGTGGCTGGAAATATGAATCACTCTATTTCTGTTAAGATATAGATCATTTGACTAAACATGTTATTTTCTTCTAATATACTATAAGACTGGATTTATGGGTACCTAGGAGTCTGTGAATTAACATCCTCTGTAACAAATATTCATGTTCCCTTTTAGCTGCAATGGTTAGAATTGCTGTGTTTGTATGTGTAAAAAACAAACAAATCTCATGCAATTGCCAGAGACCTGCTTATTTCAAAACATAAAACCTGAGCATTTCACCTAGATCAGCAGCAGGGTCGCTAACAGCCTGTGCAGGAAGTCATAATTCTGGGAGCAGAAAATTAAACTGCCGCCGTACTTGCCTGGCCAAGCGCTTGCGGATGCTCCAGGAGCGGGTTCAACGTGCAGAGGCAGGGCTTCTTGCTCCCATTAAGCATTTCAAACATCTGTCCCCAGTGTTGAAAGCTCTGCGCTGGCATCTGTTGAATAGCAGGTCATTTTCAGGGTTGTACGTCATGGGCTTAGCTCATCCCAGTTTTGATAAACTCTTTATTCCCTGCATGCCTGCCATGATCTGAGATCTGCTGACACAGGATTTCTGTGGTTCATAACTCCCATCTCAAGACACAGAATGTGGCTTTAGGGCTTGTACTGCTTTATGCTTTCCTGTTTTGAAGTTCATTCCCACCTGATGAGGTTAAAGCTTGACAGTTGTTTTGATATTCAAGCACTTCTTCCTGGCAAAGGCTTATTGTCACTGCTTGCTCTACGGTGAGTGGAAACAAGTTCCCAAATCTTACTTTGGGACTGGGCCCCAGGAATGCCTAAACTTTAGTCCCAGGTGCCACAAGTGCTGTCCATGACTTGGGCATGGAAGGTCATGTCATTACATAAATTCCACACCCTCTGTTTCCTTCTTAGCAAAAGAGGCATTGCATCTCATAAGCATTTCAATGAACTGATTTGCCATTTTGGACATAAAATGTTTTCTCCATCTACTGGGCAATAAATGTCACTTTTATGTTAAGATAGCACCAAACCTCTGAGGGAGTACCTGAGCTCCAAATTTACACGCTTGTTAAATGTTTTGATGGTTCTCCTTGGATGGGGTGCCCTGAGATGCATGAGGACATGGTTTTTAATAAATACTACTATCTTTACAACCCTGTTTAAAGTCTTTGTACGTTCTTATCTGGTTTCGTAATCTTTATTGCATTCTTAAGCAGCCCTTTTGTCAGGAGATTGGTAATCCTGAGCAAAAGGCTCTCATATAAACAGAAATTCTCTTAATCGTCCCCTGGACCAGCTTGCAGGCTTTTCATGTGGCTTAGCTGGGCGATTTCCACAGTCTTACCCATTTAGGCAGGGGATCTTCTGGTCTATACTCTTGTTGGCAGATGAGGCTTTGTAGTATACATTCCTGGACAACAATAAGTGTCACTGGGAGGCTGGGGTCAGGACACCTTTTCTTATACTCGCTTTACAGAGGCACTGATTGTGGTTATCTTACAGGGTACTTCCCAAGCCATGCATAGGGGATCCAAATCCATGACTGTGACTCCCAGGCACCAAGTAATGGGAATTAAGAATGTGGAAAAGATGTGTCTATTATCTACAGTCTGAACACTGCAAATTCAAGAAATTCAGATTTACTCTTTAGATGTCCTGAAGCAATGTGTCAGGGTTGTGAACTGTCCGAAAAATTGGCGCACTGCTATGTGTTTAAAGACTCAAAGCAAAGCCTACAAGGACCTTCACATTTGCCAGTTACCCTATAACTGCTCTAAAAAAAAGCTAATTTAAAAGAATATAAAACAATTTCCCTGACAGAATCCAAATGTAGGTCACGAGATGCCAATAGTTACAGAAGCAAGTGGGCAGCAATGAAAGGAGAATAAAAACTACCTACCTACGAGATTAGAGCTAAAAGTGTCTTTTACTTGATATTGTCCGGCTGATAACTGGTTATGATGCTTCAGACCTGCACGACTTAGTCTGTGGTTCTGGGGTTAGTCCTCATATATCTATTTTCCATTTACAGACGGTAGAAGGGATTTGGGAGATCATGCTTTTCTGGTAATGATCCAAATGTACGCTATCTGCCCGTAACAATGCCCTAGCCCTTATCAGGTAAAAGTTTCAGACTTCCAAACTGTTTTCTGCCCCTTCCAGGAAAATGTTAATGACCCTCCTCATGGATAGGTGTGGCTATCACCTGCCCAGACAGTAAAGAGTCAGCTAACAACTACTCTGGTGTTGGGCTAATGGTTAACGTATCGCAAGGCAGAAAAACTTTTTCTCTGGGTGTGACAGTGTTTAAATGCCAGAATAAAGCATTCTATATATCACATGAATTTACCACTTCCTAAATGTGCTTTATACCATCAACTGATCTCATTAACTGAGTGCGATGAACGTAATGTATCATGCGCTCTCATACAGCAGTAACCAGTGATGAGTTTAGGAGTGAACAGAATTTTTCTCATCTACTGTCACCCTTTTTTGAAGGATACTATGACAAGACTTAACTTGGCTTAGAGTCTGCCGTTCCTGGCTATAACGAACTGATTTTTTCAAATGCACAGTTGTTATGTTTATGTCTTTGCCATGCTAAGAATACTGTCTCCTCTATCTTTCACAGCGAGTAGAAGTATGGGAGAGATGAGGGAAATGTAACAAAGATGAAAAAGATCAGCTGGGGAATGGAAGTAAGCATAAGTGCAGGGGAATTAAAAAGAATTTGAAAGCTGGACCTCAGTATAAGTAAGCAGTTTGAAGGAAGAGCGAGCAGAATGAACACGAAAAGTGAAAGAAATTAGAAGAACAGATAGATTTTTGAACAGCTGTGTAAGAAAGGCATGAACAAGGAATATGAGAACATGGAATAAGGTTGGAGAAGAAAACAATCCAGTAGGTAAAGATGAGAATAAAACAAGGAGGTGTAAGGAAATGAGAAGAACAGCAGCATCGAGTTTACATGATGCAGAATGTTGAGTGTTTTTAGAAGTTCCTGGCAGTCAAAGGAGGAACTGAGAGAGTTTTGTTTGAACATGTGAAAACTCACATAGGCTCCCAACAAGCCTGGGATTTCCATCTGCTGTTACATTTAAGGGTCTGCCTTCAGAAAGTGAAGTGGAGATCCTGAAGATAAGTAGAGCAAGTCCCAAGTAACTGAGATGAGAGAGCAAATGAAGGTCTTCCATGAGAGATTTTTAACAACCCCATACTCTGCTCCCTACCGTCAAGATAGGAATTGTCATGTCATTTCATTTCTGCTCGCCTGCTAGGTCTTACAGAAATGTCATCTTCCCAGCAGGAAGAGCTGCAGAAGGGAGGCTGAATGAGGAACCCCACGTTTTTCCAGCAGGAGAAGCAGGGACGTGGCAGCATGGAGGGGAGCCGCTCATGCTGAGAAACAAGGTGATGGAGCTAGAGGAGTGGGAGAAATCAGTTGGTTCTCCCAACTTGTGGGGGTCCTGGGCTGTTTTTTTCTTACAGTAACCGGAGAGATACCCTTCCTCTTCCCAGCTCCCGGGTCGTTGGTAGTTCATTCAGTGCTCAGAGGGCAACTACCAAGGAGCTGGCTTTTTGCTCTAAGCATTGGTCTTCTGTAGCCACCACGGCATTCACCTAAAACAAACAGACTTTAATGAATCCAGTGTTCACAACCTTTCTCACTCCACATGACTCACTAGGACGTGGAAACCTTATGCGGGAGCTGGCCTTTCCCGTTTGGCAAATATTGACCTTTTTTTCACCTATTGTTTCTTCCAGAGCCCACGCCAGCAGCACCCAGGTTTTCACAGAGCCCTGAAGGCTGGCTTGTGGAAGAAATCAAGGATGCTGCAGAAATGAGCCTCATGCTGGTATTGCAACAGTGGTTGCGACAGTGGACAGTGATGTTCTCCATTTTGCAGGTAAGAAAACAATGCATAGGCCTGCCCACTGCTAGAAAATATAGGAAATATAAGAAATACAGTGAGAAAAGAGGCTGGAATAGCATCCTGGGCCGAGCCAGGGCAGCTTTTCCCTCCATTTGTGGCCATAGTTGGGACAAAGACATTGCAGGGCTGCTGCGGTACATAGATGTGTGCACGCGCCTGGGGGACTTGAAGCATAGAGGTTAGACTGGGAACCTCAAAGGCCTTGCTAATGGATTAGGTTCTGCTAAAGAGAAATCATATTCTGGGTTTAAATACCCTGCTAAAGTAATTCAAGTAAGCAAACATTTTCTAAAGCCAAAATTAACTTGAGTCTGCCCTGTAATTGTCTGATGGCTGAGAAGTGTCAAATCATCCTCCGTCTGAGACTAAATTGTAACAATCAGCCTCTATTTTTACTGTTCATTCCATACCACAAACTGTTTAGCAACAAAAGGTGAAAATGACATTGGAAACGGAGATCCAAAGTTGGTAATTTTGTAGTTTAGGAGGAGAAGCAGCGGTGGTGATTTTATGTAAGCCGGCTTCCCCTCCCCAACATAGCTTCATCAAAGTGCTTTATTATATTATCACTCATGCTTTTGTACTGTTTTCTAATATTGTACTGACTTGTCTGAATCACTTTGAAAACTAAAACTGCCTCCTTCTGAGACAAATCCAGGCCTCATTAAAATTTATAAACTGGCAGCCAAAAGCTTTGAGCGCTTTTCCATTGACGCTGAGAAATGGAAGTGTCCTTATTTATCCTGATAGTATATTATTTCAAAGGGTGTCCACATCCATAGGCAACTGGGTTTTGAGTGATAACATTTAGGGCTTGTTATGAAAGAAACTGATTTTCATTAAGGAGTTCTGTGACACAAACTAGTCAATGGTATCTCAAATCAGCACCGTTTCAGTGTTTAATTGCATTCTTTTGGTACGAAAAAACTCCACATTAGCATTAATTGCAAATCTACGCTGACACATACTTCTCAGGTACCATGTCTGTATACCTGGGACTCCGCTGTATATTGTCACTGCTGATTGCATGAACTTTCCCTCATTTTGGGAGAGTAGTGGGGGAAGGAGGGAGATAATTACTTGTTTCTGCTGTTGAGTCCAGCTGAGCTCATGTTACACAATTTAATACCAGTTGTGAAGTATATTTGAGCACTGCATTGTTTATTTTTGTCATTCTGCCAAATATGCAGTGGGAATAATAATATTTCTCCAAAATCATTCTCAAATTCAATTAGAAAAAGAAAAAATAATATGCTTTAGTCAAAGATGAAAATTGAAAAATTTTGACACAATATAATCTCAGAAATCTAAGAATTTAAATACATTAATTGGCAGCCACAATGATAATCTATCAGTAGGCCTTTGCAGGGCTTCAATATGGAAACCATTTAAAACTTCAGCAGATGAAATCAACTGGGGTAATGTTTGCTTAGAAGTGTGTGTAAATATCTGTAGGATATACTCTTCATAAAAAAAGTTGCAGAATCAGACTCCATTGGGCAAAGCTAACACTGCAGATGCTATGTGAAACATTAGTAATTGATCAGTTAGTCTTTATTTTAGTGAGTGTCTTTTTAAGTACCACACAAATCTGACATATAATATACATATCAATATAACCTTCTAATTAGAACTGACATTTATCTGTAGCTTAAAGTTGTCCTAGAATTAGTGTCTTAGAACTAAAATAATTCTTGGGTTTAGGCTGAATTTCTTTATCCAGAGAGTTTGGGTAGTACGTCGAACAGGAGATTTTTTTCTGCTATCCACCCACGCTAGTGCAGATTCTAGTGAGAACCAGCATACTTGTACTTATCTACAGCAGTGGAATATCTTTCTAGACAGGTCTTTTTTAAAAGATGGCAAAAATTGTAAGATCAGCTGGTTTTCTGAGACGGCCACACTTTCATGTAATATGATTTATATGATAAAAATGTAATTATGTATATTCACATTTAGTTTCAGCAGCATAATTCCAAAACCACAATCCTAAATACTACCTCAATGCTAGTTCTTCAGACCTCTGGAGTCTGTTCCATCGTGTGCTATACACAAGCAAAATGTTTTTTGGACATCCTTCCTTCCATGAAATCTAAGAGGTAACAGGCCAAAGTGTTAAACTTGTAAGCATAACAGTTAAAACCACTATTGTTGATGTTCATATAAACTGTGTTGTTTATGACCACTCAGAAGATGCAGAGTATAAATGGGGAATATTAGATTTGTTATTAAGAAACTATACATAGGATTAAGTTACTTTTTTTGAGTCTTACCTTTTATAAAAAGACTCAAAGCAATCCCATTATAGCATGAATTCCTCCGTAGATTTGATGGTGGCTTGCTTTTGTAAAAAGACTAGCAAACATATGTTACTGATGACTTTTATTAACTATGTCTTCAAAATAGCAGTAAGTACATGACAAGAGCACTTTGTATTTGAAATCTGTATGCCTTCTAGGTTTGATGTATGAACTCAAACCCACCCAACAGAATTTTTGTGACCTTGTGTTTGGCAAAACAACATAAAGATGGTGACAGTTTTTAGCAAATGGGCTTCCAGCCAGTTTGTCAAACAGGAATGTTTGTACTTACTTATCATAGTAAGTAGCCAAATTTGTCCTGGTTCTCAGTCACAAAGTTGTGATTTCCCAAGAAAATCTTGCTACAGGCTATGCATCACCAGGAATATTAATGTGATTTTGATTTTCAGTATTGTTAAATCCATAAAAATTCTCAGCATTTTATCTGAATTTGTCTAGTCCATTCACTGAAATGCTAGAATGGATTCAGGAGACAAAATAGAGGCACTCAGTTCAGAAGTTCTGGACCTGACCCAGACCCATTACTCTTAGAAATATATAGCCTGATAAGGAATGCCCTTTGTAAAATTTTTCGCTCTGACTGCCTCCAAAAGGCTCAGAGATCTTTTGCTTTGATATCTAGGATGAATAATACCCAGCTTTGGACCAACCAAGTTGCTCTTTTTCCATGTAATACAGTCTTGTAAACATAAGTTATTTTAAGTCAATTGTGTATTAGCTCTGTGAAGTCGGTGAATACTTGATGAAATGCTTTTTCCTTACTGAAATATTCATGAAGCTAATTTTCAACAATCAACAAAATCAAGTCATGTTTTTGAAAAAGAAAACAACATCTTTCCATATCTGCATGTTGAATACAAATCAAAAAAATCCTAAAATAGAAATGATCAGATTCACTTTTTGTATTTGCTCCTGATTTGATGAGAATTTGGAGTCCCAATCAGCCAGCAAGTGAATAGCTCCTATATTATTACTTTCATTTCAGTTATCAGCCATCCTCTTTTGGGAGTGTATATAGTACTGAATTTGATACTGAATCTGGAACATAACCCTGACCATAGCAGGCACTAACATTTCTATGAGGGATGTAATTTAATCTACTTCTCCAACATCTCAAAATCTTATTAACGGTTCCTATTTCATGCACACACAAAAAAGTTTAGATGTTTTCCAACAAAGTGCTGTGACTAATATTTTCATGCTGTCTAGGGGAAAACCTGAACCAGTATTTACCAGTATTAAGTCCGCTGAAGTCCATAAAATTTGGCCTATCACTATTTTGGGGGTGGTGTTTTTAGTTGCATGTTATATCAAATTCAGGCTGAGGAGAAGTTTAATTTGTAAAGGATTCTTCCTGTATGTCATTTTTGGATATGAACTCAGGAACATATTTTGAACCCTCCTAATCATGAGATCCAAAAAAAGACAACAAATGCCTTGAGGATAGCTCCTGCAGCACCTCTCATTTTAGCTGAGCAACCTAGAGGTTGGCACAACCTCAGTTCTAACGGAGAAGGATGCACAACTGCAATTGCATGGCATGGTTTGGAAAAATGCACAGTGGCAGCCAGGCAAATGGGTGGAGAGGGAAGAGACATGGGATGGTGACCTCCTTATCCACCCAGCAGTGGAGCTTGGGTGGCCTGGGAAAAACAACCCATGACCTTATGTAATGCATATAAGCTCTCTACATGGTATGTGCTGAGAAGCAGGCATTTGGAAGAGCCACATGGAGAAAATCACAGCCTTACCGCTGAGCAAGTTGCTTCCCAGAACTATTAGGAAAATTCGCAAAAAAGCAAGAGGCTGGAAATCCTGCCCATGCAGGGAACTAAGGCATGCTATTCAAGCACCTAGCTCTTCTGCCCCCTCAGATTCGCTGTTTGGGGCTGTTCATGGAGTCGAGCGACAAATGACTGTTTAGAAAGGACTCAAAACTGGGCTGGAGGAGGAGGAAGATGGTAGCTGGCCTTACCTTAAGGAAAATAGCTGAGCGGTTGGAGTGTTCGCCTAGGAAACAGGAGAGAGGAGTTACTTGCCCTCCTCAGCCTGAGGCTGTCAAAAATCTTTATCTCCTATCTCTCTCCTAGGAAAGTGCTGTCAGCATCAGGCTAGTTGTGAAGCTGGCTGGAAGCAATCCCCACCCTCCCTGTGTAAGCTTTTCTCCTGCAAAACAAGAAATACAAGAAGCATTAGGAACAAGAGAAATACTGTAAGAGGATACTGTGATGTGACTTGTTGCCAAAGGTTAGGTGAGCTCTAAGAGTGCCCACTGTAATATGCATTGCCCAGAGGGCTCAGGCAGAAACACAGCTTGTTCTTGAACCCTTGTCACTTCATTCAGCAGCTGAGTTTGTCACCAAAAAGATGGGCAGTTCTGGCCATCCCTAGGGTTGCTGCTGTAGGTACCTGGGAGTGTGGGAATCAGAGGAGGCACTGGGCAGCTCCAGGCTTCGTGGCACCTCAGCTTGGGAGGTTCATAGCTGAAGCCCCAAACCCAAACAGCGGTATCTTGGGTGTTCTGCCTAAATCCTGATGTAGGAATGGCAGTTCTCCAGCGGATCTAGCTGTAACTCTCCTTAAAAATTGTGTGATTATAAACTCATTCAAGTAAACACATCTTTTGAAGAAAGGGCACTTCACCTCCCTTAGATTCAAACCATTTTGCTTGTAGAAAAAGCTAAGTTAGAATATGAAACACCTCGGGAAATAAGAATAAAATGTGCTCACCATACAGAGACCCCTCACTAAAAAAACAGAAAAAGTCAGCTGTGAAATGGTCAGGTTCAACAAGACAAGGGTAATGCTATTTTGTCCCTCTTCAGACTTACAGTTCACACATGATAGACCTGAACAGGCTTGGGGGAGGGGGCTACTTGTTAACTTCACTGCTTGCTTAAATAGCTGACCTTTTTCTCACTTGGCAGGATTTCTAGGTATCACTTCTTTATGTAGATAAACTGTTCTTTTGGCTAACTTGGCTCTTCTTTAGCAACTGAAATATTTTGGAACAGATACTGAGCACAGCATAAACCTGAGCATGCCATAAATATAAATGTAATTTAGAAAAAGCACTCCTGGTCAGACGGAGTCAGCTGCATTTTAGTTTGTTGACTGTGTTAGTTCTAGTGGAAACAAACAGAAAACACTGGCATGTTAACAGAGAGTGATGAGAAGAAATAATCTGGCCCTTTCAGAGGCAGTAAAAGTGCAGTAAGACTTTCAACACGTTTCTACAAGGCAACCGTCTTTCTTCTACTTAAAAGATTGGGAACTCTGGGGTGTCCTTTGTCCATTATGGATCCACAACTGTTCTCTAATTCTTTAATTGTATTTTACTGAGCTCATGCCTGCTGTGCAAGATGTAACGTGCGTTCCACAGCCAGACAAACCTGTTTTCGTTCAGTAACAGAGCAGTGAATTGCTTCTCTCATTCTTTCTTTTGAATATGTTTTGGTTTTCGTTTGATCCTGTGTTTTGTTGGCATACTTTTATGAAACTTACTATAAATGAGTACAAGTGTCCTTATTTACAGAACTAATGTAGGTAGCATTGTCAGTCTCTGGATACAAAAGTCTTGTCCGCATGTGGAAATCAAGAAATGTATTAATGTGATGATATACTGCCTTATAACTATTGCATAACTCTATACAGACGTACTTATCCTCCATTAGAAGTGTTTTTTTGTATTCAGTATCCTTTGGAAGCAGGTTAAGCTAAAAAGTAAAAATACACCATTTCTGTTTACATTGAAAGCTAATTAGGATTCAAGTAAGATGTAAATTTAAAATGCAATACCTTCTAAGCATTTCTGCAACAGAATAATAAGAATGTCTCATTCAAGTTTAATTTAATCACCTTTAAAAGTGGATTTTTAAAAAAGTCTTCTTTCATTGGTAAGTGTTCCACATTAAGTTATTCAAGAATAAATATGGAGTATTTATTCCCAAAGTAAAGATATTTGCATAACTTCACATGTGATGATATTTTGTTGTAGAATAAAATATTCTGTTTTATATATTTTAATCTGGACTACTTCCCACATAAAAAAAGATTTGATGATTTGCCCCAATCCTGCCCCTGTAAAAATAGCATCAGGAAGCCAGATAACTGGTATAATCCTGATCGGTGACGTCAACTGTTAGTCAACTGGTTTCTGCAAGGAATACCTAATCCTTTTCTTGTCATCCTCATTCTGGCAAGATCTCTTGGTATAATCCAGGGTAACTTTGCCTGTGTGAGATGTCAGGATTAGGCTCTGCGATTAACTGCATCGCTGAGCTGCCTGCCTGAATCCAGTTTGTATTCTGTTAATGGCTTGGTGCTGCAGTATACAGAACGCTATAATGCACGGCCTTTGGTTGATTGTTCTCTGAACCTTTGTTAAAAATCAGCCATTTATGTCCTGATTTAGAGTCTAGTCCATATTCTGCATATCTTCTGCATAACTCATGCAGAGGATGTACTGTAGCGCTGCAAAGAATGACTAATTCTTTCTCTATTATGATGACTCACTATTTGTTGTTCTAAGAAACAGGCTTCTCAAATCATGGCTCTCCCCTAAGGGGTTTTTTTTTCCTTCTTTTTTCATTTTTTTTCCCCCTTTTCATATTTACTATTTATCAGTCTAGGCAGATGAGAGACTTTTAAATTTTTCATATAAATTTTCCTCCAGTATCTTCCCTTAAGTATTGTCTGTAGAATTTTTACCTCCTACATGAAGATTTAGCAAAAGATCATTCAAGTATCTAACATGATGAATAATTTAGCATTTGAAAGACATATTCTCTCAATGCTACAATTAAAGCACAGTTGCTCCTTACAATTATATATAAAGAATTTTTCTATCTAATCCTGCTGATTAATCATGTCTTCCTTTTTTCCACTGACTAGCTGTCTAAATTTACATGCCTTTTGCAATTACCTTAAGCATAGCCCTCCAAACTTCTGCTGTTATAGCTGTCTATAGCTAATTAATTGTAGAAACAAACAGCTAGGTGTTGGGCCTTTGGTAAAATTTGGATAATTTATTTCTATATTTAATATTTCCTTTGGACTGATTCATGGCCAAGGCATGCAGCTGAGATGTTTCAGTTTGCAGATTTTGCTTCTTTTCAAAATCCTGCAGTTTTTCCTCCATTTTATGGTACACAGAGAAGTTTACTGTGCATTAAGCCAAAGTAATAAAATTATTGTATCTTTTGGCAATGTCAGCTACTTTGAACAATAGAATTCTTTTGGAAACACCAGCCAGCAGTACATTCTTGTGGCACACACTTCAGTTTTGTGAAATGATTGTTTTTGTTTGCTTTGGGTTGGATTGGTGATTGTAAGCACATTTTTAAAATTTCCTTGTCATAACTTATTTTCTTTAAATCATTATATTTTTAATGTTTGTGTGCCTTGTGATGCCCAAATTGGCTGCATCATTAACTCCTGGTGAAAAGAACTGCAGATTTAAGACCTACTCTATCTTTCTGTTAGATGGATGTTGGCATGCACTTTGAAAATCTGCCCCCCTGGTAGCTATGACAACTAGTGATAGATTCTGGGGTATTACAAGCAAATATGAAAGGTGGTGAATAACGTAGAAGCTAAGAAGAATTTCTCTTCAAGGTTAGTTACGGTCTGTTTCCCCACTGAATTTCTTTACAGCCTTTATAGTGAAGGCATTCTACAAGTACCTCAAATTTAGGTCCAAGCTTGTTCACATCCCGGATGCTGTGTGTTTATATGGAAGAGGCTGTAAAGAAACAAAAGAAGTTGAAAAAAAAATAAGCATCATGTGAAATGAGGTTTTCTTTTAGGGTCCTTGATTGTTTTTCTGGACACACCTCCATCTTTTCTGTGTGAGGCTCTCTTTTTAGTGAAGAACCCAAATGCAGACTGCAGGCTATAGGGACTTCATCATCCATCTGGACATGTATATTCTCCCTGCTCAGCTGCCGTTCAGTTGGGGATGGGAGGGGACAGTCTTTGCAGGGTGCTGTGGCTGTCACCATCCTTTGTTTGCTGGAAAGGGGAGGAAAGGTGTGTTGACGTCCAGCATGTGGGGCAAGGTCCTTCTGGCACTTACGATCATGGAGAGAAACTGCAGAGCTCAAATCACCTACTGGAAACCTCTCCCCATGAATCAGATCTTCCTTGGGATGTTTCTGGCCTGGAAAAAAACAGATGCCCTGCTGCCTGCGCCCATTATCAAGACTGATTTCAGCTGCTTGGGAAGAGACAGCAAGAACCCTAGAGAACAGATCTGCTTGGCCTTCAGATCCCTCCAGGGCAAACAGCTTGATCTTTGCTATTTCGAGACTTATTTGTCAGGCAGTGCTCTTAGAGCCAGGAGAAGCAACTTACCCTTGGAATACTAAAACACAGTTTCATGTGTTTCTGCAGGGTATCTTATGGAAAGCAAGAAGGCAGTGCCCAGCAGGATGGAATCCACTGTGGAGAGAGGAGAGGAGAGGAGAGGAGAAGAGAGGAGAGGAGAGGAGAGGAGAGGAGAGGAGAGGAGAGGAGAGGAGAGGAGAGGAGAGGAGAGGAGAGGAGAGGAGAGGAGAGGAGAGGAGAGGAGAGGAGAGGACTGGCTTCGTCAAATAATTTGCTAATCTGTAGGCAGTATTTATCAGCCGAAGAAAAACAACTTTGTGTGCTAGCTTTCTTGATAAGACCACTATCAGATGTGCCTACATTTGTTGGAGCTTCTTAGACAACCTGGTAGCAAGCCAGAGGAAATAAAATGGGCCAAATAGCCTCGGTTTGTGGAGTCAGCCACAAGCTGAAGGAGTTGTCCTCACCATTGGGAATCACCTGATGAAACCGAACCTGAAATCCCAAGAGCAGCTGGGGCCTGCAGGTGTGTGCAGTGGACTGAGGCTAGGGCTCAGGGAGGTGCAAGGTAGTACTGAGCAGCATGATACAGAGTATTTATCGTTACAAGCTGAGCAGTGTTAGCATGGAAAAGGGGAAGTTTAAGGAGAGGGTTGAATTAGGGTAATGAGGGTGCTTAGCAAGTAATTCCAGGGCCTCTTCTTGTGCTCCAAGGGCTACAGTGACAAAGCATCACAGTGCTTATTTAAAAGTTTTAAAGAGTAGCTGCTGTGGTTTGTATTGTGGTCTGCAAAGTTTATGACTGGCCGTGAGCATTTCTGGCATACAGGCAGCAAACCTGTTATGCTCCTGTCTTTCCAATCCACTCTTCCTAATGGAGCCTACAAATGAGAAAAAACTGTAAAAAATCTTGTACATCGCTCTCAAGTGTGATCTGTTCAAAAGGAGACTTGTGAATCCTGGTTTAATCAAAAGTTAAATGAAAATCTCGATCTCTGAATCACAGGGACATTTACTAGCAATTTACTCCATTTCTGAACTTCCCCTGGTAATATACTAGGCTGTATGGATGACAGAATGACTTTGTCAGGAAAATTCCTTCTGATCTGCTTCTGCTTTTCATGTTGTCTTCTACCACATTTTAAAATATTTTTTGAGTTGAAGAGGGTGAAAACATTGAATAAGACCAGGGTTATGAGCACTTAGAAATATTTCAGTGGAGAAAGTACAAGCTGTAGAGATGCCTGAAATAAACATTACGCCTGATGAATGTGCTGGAATTCTTTGAGTGCACTCTAAATTGGCAGGCAGAAATGAAACAAATACAAATAATCTTATTTGGAAGACAAAGCTGTGTATCACAGAGGAAAAAGCAGTAACTGTCTTACAAGACCAATGGATTTTTAAAATGGATGCCTGTTCAGTATTTGACCTCTTTTTTCTTTTTTCTGCGTCTTTCTTATATCTTCAACTTTCTTTAATAAAATAGCAAGACAGAAGCAAAAGAACAAAATATTACTGCCATTAAAAAAAAATTATTTTTTGTAACATGTATCAATGCCTAAGATTTTGTTTGGGTGGTTGGTATCTTCTTGGCAGCCCATTTTCAGTCTAATTTAGGATACTCAAACATAGGGCTGATTTACTATCTTTGCTCTTTCTGAGTCAGCTCAATCTATGTCTTAATACTTGCTTAGAGGTTCGGCTAGTGTGGATGTCATCATGATATTCCATGTGTTTATGTGCACTGCTCTTCCAGTGGCAGGATAAGTCGCTTCTGGGCATACTGCACATATTTCTTCTATTAATGCAAACTAATTCCATATGCCCACAACAAAACTCCACTTACTACTGTCTCATCAAAATATTGGAGGAAGTCTGTATGGTTCTAATCTTTTTTCTTCTACAGAAGAAAGCTTTGAAGTTGCCATCTATGTGTCCAGGTTTTAAACACGCACGATAACTGACCAGAATTAATAAAATTAGTCTTATTACTCACATTTTGATGCTAAAGGCATTTCTTTTTATGGCATATGCTGATGAGTCTTGTTATAGTACTACTGCAGGAGATGGTAATTCCACCTTTTATCCAATAGTACATCATTTTAAACATCCAATTAATGTCCATATGTTCTGGTTGAGTCTATCATATCTGCATGAAGTTACCTTTCAGCCCACACTCTCCCCAGTAGCTAGTGATACATCTCTGTAAATTATCTTGAAAGAAGAAATTGTTGTGGTACTTCTGAATTAATAACTTTTAATGATTTTCTTTTACCGCTAGGAAAAAATCTTGAAAAGAAAGCCACCCTCCTTCAGTTTAGGGGACCAAAACACAATGGGAATTTCCTTATCAGAAGCCTTTCCCCTACTTACTCATATAATTAACTTTTGTCTTCTGTATCAGGCTTATTAAGTTCACTGCTGTGTTTTGAAATTATGCCCTTGGACCATAGAATTAATTATCACCTCTTTGCCTCTGCATGTGGTCTGCAAATTCTAGCCTTTCTTGGAGGTTTGAAATAACAACTTTTAAAAATTAAATTTATATAAATGCTTTTGTAATATCTCAAATTCCAATGACTTTCCGCCCTTCAGCTAATTCTCTTGTGCTTTGGAGGTTTGTTTTTTCCCACTTACAGAGAAAAAGAAGGCTTAGTATCGTTTGGGAACCAGGAGTTGTTGAAGAAGTTTTTAGACCCTGTGGTTAAAGTAAAAAGGAAGAGTTGGGATTACAGTCCTTCTGTGTTTGTCTGATACATCTTGACCCCCCAAAATTTAAAAACATAAACCAAAAACTCCAAACCATAACCAAAAAAACAAGGTAAAAGATTTTACTCTAAGACTTTTCTTTCCTTGTTTGTGATAAAAATTCCTGGATATCCTCATTATATTGGTGCTGATACTTTTCTTTAGGAAAGGACTGAACTGTAGCTAATACCATTTTTGTGTTTTAATGTTAAAACTTGGTGAAAATTAAATGCTGAAAGAATGACTGTAAATTTCTTTAAACTTTGAGGGGAATTTCAGCTGAAGGGTTTGAAATGCAATGTAATTTTAAATGAAGCTAGGAAAACAAAGTCATTTTCATCTCTCTGCACAAATTGCTGGAATTTTTAGAGCTTATTGCAGTTAGGCGGAAAAGTTCATGGGATCTGGGCAATTAAATCCATTGGGCTCCTCTGAAAATGCCAGTTAATACTGTCTGTTCTACGTGAAATATTTTAGGACTTTCTGTACCAGAATAGCAGAGGTGCATTATCTGTATGTGGCCTGGTACGAGTTCAGAAGAACTGAAGTTGGGGCCTCTATAATGATGTGTGTTGTGTAATCTTAGCGGTGAACTGTATCACTCGTGCCACCTGCGAAGATGTGTCTGAGGTAAGCAGAAGGTGGCATCTCAGCATTATTGCCCACCTGTCTCTCTCTGACAGATTCTAGGGACACCTTGAAAATCCCACAAGTGGATTCTCTTGCTTGTTAAAGCAGGGTAATCAAAGAGTCCTTGGTATCTTAGCAAATCTTTGGTATTTTCTTTCACGAATGCTGCACCTCTAAAAATCATTGTTGTCTCTTAAAAATACTTGGGAAGATGAGCAGGCAAAAGATACAGTCATGGAGGCAATACTGGCTGCATCCAGCCAAGATGTACTTGACAGATAGTCAGTAAGTTAGTCACCAGTGCGGTTTTGTATCTTGGATAACATCAGCCTAAAACAACTTGGAGCAGTTTAACCATGTCAGGTGTTAGGGTTATGGACATACTCATGTCCTTTGCTAGTAATCTAAAAAAGACAGCTTGCTTATTCTTCAGTGTCAACTTTTCTGCCAGCTATCAGTAGATATCTGTCAGTAGATTTTTCAAAACTTTAATTTAACCTACCTGTTATGCCTGCGTTGGTGCAGTCAGCCATTCCTCTGGTTTAGCTAACTATTGCTGTTTCCTCATTGATCGCTAGCTGGATCTGCTATACTTGTCCTTTCCTGATAGGTTGAAAAGCAGAGGTGGAAGGGAGAGGTCACTGTTGCCTACATGGTCCTGCCAAAGTGTACAAATTCTTCCTTCATGCACTGAAGGTTGGCCTGATCTCACTGCTCTAGCTGTTCAGATCTGCTCCTCCTCCATTATCTGTCATGCTTATAATAATTATCCCCATTGACTGTAACAAAAACTTTTATGGCATTTAATGATGTCACTTTCATTCCTTTACTGACTCAATCCACAAGCTGCCAGATGTTATCCACCTGCCAGTACTGAAACCAACCTGATCTTTGCTAATCAAGAGCTTTATGTAGTTTTCCAATCTGTTTGCCAAATTATTTGAAGGTATTTTTTGATATTGAAATGGCATGGCAAATTGCAACACAGTTGCTGGTTTGTCTTCATTAAAGGTGACAATATTTCCATCAGATTCAGTCAGTTTTAACTGCCCTTGACTTAAAAACATCATTAAAGATTCTAAACAGCTTAGGAGAAGATATTACTTCCAAAAGCTTAAAAATCTCAGTTGGGAATCCATCTGTGCCTGTAGCTTTTTTTCCTGTTGACAAATACTTAATTACCTGGCTAATTCCCTGATGCAGAATTTCTGTCTCCTGTCTAAGCTGCTACATCTAACTTGGGAGGGATTTTCACCATCAAAAGTGATGCAAAGAGGTATTTCTCTCAGTGGAAAAAATACAATCTTTGTGCAATGTGTAAGTTCAGTCTGATGGTCTCAATATTAGCTGACTTGGTTCTTGTGCTGATTTGTTCTTATTGTTGTATTTTAGAATTCTTAACTGCAATTGTTTCTTTGTAAACTGTCAAGTCTGCTTTATTATTTTTCCAAAGAAATCTCTCTCTGTGACTTGGAAGAGAGACTTGCTTTCATTATTTTTTGATGTTGCTAAACAGTTTTGCTCTGGGTATTTTTGTTTGTGTTTTTTTTTTTTTCTTTTTTTTTTAGATTCATCAGTTACTAATCAAATAGTTGAAGAGCCATTTTTAATGACATCTGGGTGGTGACAGAATACTTGAAGCACGTTGTTGCTTGGTGTCTAAAAATAACAGTATGGACTTTATTCTGAAGCAGAGAGGAACCCAGCATGGATGAACTGAGATTGAGTCATACCTAGTTCTATAGGTCTGCAGCTTAGAACCTGTTTGCAAGTGATAATTATCAGGAATAAGTTAAAATTAATTCATGGACAAGTGAGGGTGAGTTATGGTATCTGGAGTATAGGTCTCTATTGCCATTTTAGGCAATGTTTCTTCACAGACAACATTCCACTGTCCTGGGCTGCAAAATCTGGGCAAATTACTTATAACTGTGGCATCTCGTCCTCTTCATGAGGAAAGGAAGCATCAGAAAAAGTAAGAGTGAATCCTATTGAGCTCAAAGGAGTGTTGTGAGTCTTGGTTATTTCATTAGTGCTTTGCAAAGTGGTTTGAAATCTTTGACTCAAAGGTGGCACTAGAATGAAAACTATTCAGGTTGAGTTTTGGTTCTAGTGTTTGCACAGCCCATACTGAGAAAACAGTTTTGTTAACTCCTAATGATCCTATTGAAAATAAAACCAAAACTGAATGCTTTCATTTTAAAACAGATTAGCCAAAGGCAACATTAGAAATTGACAACGTCAGAAATCAATGGTCCAAACTCAGCCTTCCAGGATTTTTGTAGATTGCACCAAACCTTTGGGGATTTTGATTGCGCAAACCACGATATAGGAAGGCTGGCACCGATCTGATTGTTGCTGCTACAGCCTCTGCCAAGAGGATGGAAACTAGTGAACAAGCAGTTCAAGTATTAATCATGTCTTTTTTCATTTCTCCCGTATCTAAGAACTGCTCTGTACTACGAGGGTTCGATGAAGAGATGGAAGGCACTGACTCAGAGCTGACGGCAGCCTGCACGCCAGGGGATGCGGCAGTCTTGCATTCTCATTCTGTGCCCAAAGAAACTGTGGATGCAATTAAGATATTAAATTCAAGGAAACTGTATACTATAGCTGGGGGAGTTCAGTAAATACTTCACAGATCAGCTAATCCTTCTTTTATTGCAGACTTCAGTTAGCTCTTTACATACAGGTACAGTGTGCTTTTTCTTTCAAACAAACACCAATGTTTTCTATAGTGGATTGAAGTGGCTTTGAGCAGTACCTGGCAACAACAGTCTTGCCTTTTCTAATAGTTCCAGCATTTCTTTCCAGACTTGTGGCTTGGCTACAGCATCGAGAAAGAGCCCCACGGCAGGAAGGCTGCAGAGTCTGGTCATGCCAGAAGGAGAATGGAGGTCACTGGGCAACCCTCGCCCGCTGGGAGAGTGTGCGCTCATTGCAACACCAAACCTGCCTCTTTCCTTCTCTCGACCTGCATGGATCAGGAGCAGTCCTTGGGTGCTGTACCTGGAATGCTGCAGTTGGAGCCACATGTCTGTAAAACACAGTGTGTGCGTGCGTGCATGCAGGTGAACACAGGTTATATGGAAATTACATCCTTTCCTCATCCTCATCTTTTACTCAGGTTCCACTTGAGGAGTGGCTGCCACTGCTTTCCAAACAATTATAAATGAAACAAAAACAAACTTGGGGTTAGACCTCCCTCTTTGACTTTGGTTCAAAACTGTCAATTGGAAAACTTTTATCCAGAGGTGCGTGTGAACCTCTGGCTTTTTCAGTTGGTCTGAACAGACTGCTGCTGCTCCTGCTTTCCAGAAAATATCATAAATTGTTTAAAGAAGAAAAAGAAAGAAATTTCCCAAGTAAAGTACAAACATTCAGAGTGCTGCTCAGCAGAAATATGCTGTGGCCTCTTTCCACATTGAAGGCAGAGGATATTGGGATTTCACCCCTCTGACCTCTTTCAGGAAAAAAATGTGCCCAGCCCATATAACTACATTTTGGTGTCAGCCTTCAACAGAGCTCCAAAAAAGAGAGATGAAGGCTCCCTTCCCCTTCCTCGTGAGCACAAGTTTCGATTCAGAACAGGGAAAAAACCTGGTATTATCATGTCATCATTGTATGAGAGAGAACTATTTTTAATTCTTTAAACTTTCTTCTTGGAGGCATGTAAATACGACAGTCTCTTTAAAAAGCCCAGCAGGGAATTTTCTGAATCCACGCATCACAGTCAGTTCACAGGAAAATATGCATTTCTGCTAGTGCAGCCATAGCTGTATCTTAAAATCTAGATGCTAAGCAGGCACATGTGTTCAACCAGGCATCTTGTCCATGCTGCTTGCTCTTAAGGTGCAAGCAGTACAAGTCACAACTCAATGAGATTCCATCCCCGGATGAACAATTGGGTTCTACCAAAATAGAAATATGCCGTTAATTTTCCTCTGTGATGGCGCTGCACACCATCATCCCACTTGACATCCAATCATATCTGGGCAGACTTAGTGCTTTAAAATACTGGACATCAATGAAAACAAAGACAGGGATGGCAGTGGAGGGTGTCTGACAGCAGAATGGCAACAGTCCAAGCTCTCAAGGCCAGTCCCTGGCAAACAGTGAGCAATTTTGTTATAAGAGCAGCGAGCAGAACGGCCCCAAGGCACGCGTTTGTCCTGAGGAGGGGCATTGCAGCAAGCTGGGTGCGAGGCTGTTTGGGACGGGAGGAGATGCTGCCCTGATGTGATGGGAAGACCCCAAATTCCCTGCGTTATAGAGGAGCAGGGCAGTGCAGGGGCCAGCACCGGTGGAGCAAGGGGCAGGGTAGAGAAATGGGAAGGGGAGCAGGAGTATTTAATGTGATACAGTGCCACTGTGACTTGGAGTTGTCCCGAAGGTGGTCGGGGGCAAGAGATGTCCATGCCAGACCTAGTGTGGTATTGAGGTGGTTTTGATTTCTGAAGAATCCAGAGCATTGGGAGCTCCTCCAAGGCCTTAGGATGGGGTTGCACTAATAATGTGTACCTGCTGGCCTACAGCAAGGTGTACCCCCAGCCCTTCCTGAAGGTATCCTACATGATTTGAGAGCAGGGCCCATTTTACACTGGAGTTGCCAGCAAGCTGTTTACTAGTGTAAATAAGGTAAAATTTGGAAAGATCAGTCAGCCTTTTGTGCCTGAATTGTCCCTTCTGTATTTAATAATATGCAACCATAGGTGCTTTAAAAGTACATGAGAATTACAGGTATGTGTTCTGGAGTCTGCTCTCCATTAATAAAGATGTCATTTGCTTCCCCTAAACTTCAGAATTGCCTATAAAGGTTGTGGAAAAGCCACAAAACTCAGGATTTTTGCTGAAAATAAAATCCTTATGTCTTTTCCCGATAAGGACGTCTTAAAAAAAGCCAGTGGCAAAGCTTACAATTGAATGTCTGTGTCACAAGCATGATGGTACCGCAAACCACAAATAATAATCCTAGAGAATAAGGGAGGATAATAATCCTTTCTATGCATTTCTTTCTGCTTTCCCTTTGTAGGCTGATGTCATCATTATGAATTGTCCGTTCCTGGGATCACAGCTAACGCTCTGGTGGTTTTGTTAGAAAGATAATTCATGTAGTGGCAGAAGCTAATTGTTCTTTGGATTTGTCCTTCATTGTAGAATTTTATGAATAAGTGTGTAAGTGAATCTGAACCTTATCTGAGCCACTTGGGTTTGTCCCCTGGTGCTGCTAGCTTTATTCCCAGGTTAAACCATCCATCTAATAAAGGTCCCTGTTTCCAGAATTAGCTAAGGGACACTAAGAAAAGCATTTGACACTCTAAAATGGAGAAGTAAAAGTACAGTAGTGGCAGCCTTAGGTTTCAGAAATGCTTTCATTGTATTATCGTCAGCTTTTCCAAAAGCTGCAGTAGCCTCTGGTGACCTGTCTGCAAACACTTCCATTACAAAGAATAATAGGTGAGGCCATCCTTTGTCAGTTCTCTTTCAACATGTGCTTAGGAAAATAGCAGAATGTCTCATCAGACAAAAGAAAAGCAAGGACAAGTATAAAGGAACGTTACCAATAGGCAACAGTGTAATTGTTGGATGGGGATGATACTGCTTATAATTCTGACTTTCCTGCAGTTGTCTTCAATCCCAGCAGCCTCATTTTCAGCAGGATCCGAACCCAGTGCTATTCAACAATTTTCCCTTTAGTATACGAGGTAATTTACCATTTCAGTTGGCCTTGCAGTGACTGAAATATTTAGGGGATTTGTGTAGTGACAGAAATAGATAAGATGTTTGAGGCAAATGGCTTAGCTCTGTTTAGGAAAATCTCCACGGGATTTAAGAGGATGCACTGATGTAATACAATTGGTGGGTTTATTAAAATTCTTTCTGAATAACATCTATGGTAAAAGTATAGCCTATTCCCATTACAACGTCCTCCCCATCTCCTAACCCCCGCCACATAATATCCTTCCTGAATGAGTTAGAAACCTGTCTAGAGATGTAAATAATACAGCAACAACAATGAATACAGAAATACTTTGGAAATCTATTTATTGTCTTTATATACTTGCTTATAGCTATGAAAATCACCAACAATCAGATCCTCCAGTGTAAGCTACAGCTTAAGGCAGTTTCATGTCATTGTTTAAAAAAAAAATGTCAGAAGTAGCAGATTATCTGCTTGCTTATATACTGTTTCTATCTTGCTTAATCATAGTATGCAAGTGAAAGTAAGAATACTGATAGTCTATGTAGTACCGTGTTCAAGCACATCTACGTCTATGCGCAAATGTCAATACGAACAAGTCTGCATTCACTGATATGGAACTAAATTGCACACACACACTGATAAAAGATTATTATTGAGGATGCACTCTAAAGCACTCACAAAGCTAAGAAATACCAAAAAATGAATGTTGCTGGGGCAACCTTAATTTGGTTTCCTGGTGTGTCTTTGCTGCAAGTGAAGCTGTTTGGGAATTTTTCTATACAATGTTTTTGTCACAAAATGCCAATCTATCAAAATCAGGACACTCATGTACACATTCCAGTTTTGACAAAACTTTTCTGAAGCCCAGACTGGAATCTTTACGATGAGAGATTCAATTTAGGGCTGGTTCAGGCCAGTTTTGGAAACCTGGCATTTTCCAGGAGGGAAACCTAACTAGGCGACTTTCCAGGTGACTTCCCAGACCTGGCCACTATTTTATTTCCCCATATTTCCTGGTTTTCTGACTTGAGGCTGTAGGACCATGTTGCAGAAATGCTGAATGCTCACAGCTGCAGCTCTAGTTAGTGGAAGCTGAGCTTTGAAAATACAATGCTAAATAATCATAAGAAACAGGTTGCAAACATTTGAAATTGCTTACCAACTTTGAATACCTCTGCCTCTCTTCTCAATCTGTGAAATGATTCATTAACATTTGTGTATCACTCCAGCACTATTATGGTAAGCACCACAGAAAAGCCCTTGTGGAAATTTTATATTCTTTTTTTCAGAGCAGGCTTGAATAGTGTTCGATGAATAACACATTAGGAAACAGTGTATTGAACAAGGAAAGAATAAAATATTAAACACCTACAGGGCACTGTCCTTCCTAAGCAATTGAATGAGGCAGAGGTCTTGTGAGAAGAAACCTCTATGTCACTGTGTCACCATACATGATGACAATACACATCTACGACAGAGGTTGAATTAAGGTTGTGCAGGGAGCCTTAATGCTGGGATTTCCTAAATCCTGAATGCTTAACTTTGTCATCTTTTAGAAGAACAGTATTAAGGTGGGCTTTCTGTGGGTAATATATGTATGATCTACAGAGAAAATATATGCCAAACGTTTGACAGAAAGATTTTAATGGGATGAATTTGGTTGACCTGGTTATTTCTCAACAGTCAGTAACTGGAATTATATTTAATTAATATGTTTATTAAAGTTAAGTACATTGATCTGTGCAGGAGCTGGAGAAGGAATAATTTTGCCATTAATATATTTTCAGGGCCTCCAATCAAAGTTGAGATAAGATCTTTCTCGTACACAAGCATAGGCCATACTTACCCCCAACGCCTCTCTATTACCCACTTGCTGGAAATTTGCACCAGCTGTGGCCTCCTTTGAACCAACAGAACTGCAGTGGCATTCGAGGTGGAGGCAGGGACAGATGAGAAAGAGGTGAGGGTAGTTCAGGGAGTGAAGGTGCCTTTTAAATTCAGGAGTCAGCGGCTCAGCCTCTAAAGTTTGCCACCTGTCTGAGAACTCCACATCACCGATGAGTTGTAAGCATACGTGTAGCACCGCTGGGATCTTCTGGATCTGCAACCTGATTTCTTGATGTCTTGTGAAAATGGGTATTGTCTCTTTTTTTCTGATTAAAAAATAAAAATTCCACTTCCCATCAGTAATGAGGAACAATAAATCAAATTCTAAATATAACTTTTCAGTGCACTGATGGGACAACAGGAGCCAAAAGAAAAAAATACAGAAATTCACCTATTCTGAATAGTAAGATCCACTCAGCACTGCAACAAAAATCTTCCCTTTTTTCAGAGCATACAGGAAGAATTTCCACTGAACCTCTTGCAATGGAGCTCCTGGGCAGCCCATACAGCTAATTCTTCTGCAGTATGCCCAGGCCCCTTCATCCGGAGGATCAAAAACCTGAACAACGGGGTTTTTCTCAAAGAACACAGCTTTATGCCAGCCAACCCCAGAGTACTATTCCTTCTTCTATTTATTTAGAAGAAACACCCACCAGAAGATGGGGAATCGGTATTTAGACATTTAGGGGGAATGAAAACAGAAGAGAGAAAGAAATAGTGTTACAAGCAACATTACCTTCAGTACTGCAGGGAAAGCTCTCCTGAGCAAACGGATATTTATATGAAACTGCTATTACAGGCTATGAAATGCCCCTGTCACCTCAAAGTAAATATGTTTAAGAATGAATTGTCTTTATTCAGCAGAGATCCATTATAGGAGGCGAGCAGGGATTTCTTTGCCTTCTGTGAAGGCGTAGGTTATACATTACCCTCTCTGGAATGTCCATGAGAAAGTTCTTAATACTCTGAGCAGTACTTACAGGGAAAGGGAAGGCGACTGTTATCACTTGGGCTCCCCTTGGGGGATGCTGTGATGATAACTTCCCTGTTTAAATTTGGGAAATACATAGCACACAAATGAATGAACTTCATTGTCTTTGAAGTTTCCTATGTGAGTCATGGTGAAGATTCTACATAATTACATTAAAATTACGGGGACAGGAATCAGCATGCAAACAGGCCATGGGCAAACATATAGTTACGTGATTCTATCAGCTATACAAATGAAAATTAGCTCCCTTTCCATGCTACTTGCCATGCTCTCTGTAAGTGTTACATAAGTTAGTGATAATATCTAAATATGTTTTCAGAACTCAGAAAAATTTTGCCAGGAGAATAAATCAGTATAAAAGCCTTACAGGAAATTTGCTGAAAGCCAGTATTAGTAATTCATTTAACGTCAAACCTGCCAAGCATGCCTATTTTGGGGGCCCAAATACAGAAGCTTAAGCCAAGTACTCTAGCAAGAGCACTTTTCCGTCAGACACTGTTCAGACAACTTGCATTGGCTCACAGCCTCGTTTTCACATTTCCAGTGTAGCATGGAGGCACCTTAATCAGACAGTGGTGAGAGAGCTGGCAGAGTGGCTGGGAAGTCAAGAGGTATTTAGAACAGGTTCCTTGCTAAAGGAACAGAGGTATGAATATCTCTAATAAACTTCAGAGCTTGCCTAACGCGCACTGGTGCTACGAGGAACCTGAGCAAATTCAGACCGCGCTGCACACTTTCACTCCTGGCTAACCTGACTGTTCGATGACTATTAAACGTTATTGATGGCAAACAAGAGCTTCCTTCGGATCAGCTGAAGTTTGAAGGGGAATGCAAAATTTTTTGTAACTGTCAGAATGTTTCTGAAGCCTGTTGCTCCTTGTCACCCTGAGCATTTCTCCCCGGGGAAGGCAAGGAGGAGGGGGCAGAGGGAAGGAAGTCTTGCAGAACAACCTGAGAACAAGTTTCAACACTGACCACTGCCTGCTAGTCCTTTTATTTATCACTGTTCTCTCTTCTTTGTCATGAAAGGAAGTCCAAGCCTTTCCCTGTGGTAAAGTACATTGTGTTTTGTGATGAGCAACTGGAACGTATACTAAATGGACAGTTTTTCAAAATCAGTTTCAGGTGTTCTGCAGCTTCTCTCCAAGTGCAAACAGAACAACAAATACCAAAGGATGAAATACGTGTGCATTTTTGTTTTATCTTATAGACGATTATCAATAAATAATACACGAATTTCTACTTAATTTCTTAATAATGTCAGCGTACCAGAGGTATTTTCAAAGTGCAGTCAGGTTCCTTTTCTAAAATGACTCCAACTCTGCTCATCTTAATTTGGGGTTGTCTCTGCTCCAGAAACAGCATGACCAGAATCTGTAAGTTGGAGTGGCTAGAGCCAGCGTCCCCAAGCCCATATTTAGGCATCCAAAGAAATGGTCTGACTTCCAAAACTGCTGAGCAGCCAGCAGCCCTAATTGGAGTCCATGGGAACTGTCGGATGTTCAGCGCATTTGAAAAATCAGGTCACTTATGTAAGCAACTAATTGTTGCTGTAAGAGCCCAGCTTTGGCACCTCGTTTTACAAGGGCTTGACATCGCTTTGCCCAGAAACCTTTCAAAGCTGGGCATCTGGCTTGTGCTCACTGCTGACCCGCGTGGAGGCCCTGACTGCTGTTTGCATCCTGGGAAACTCCCTCCGGCGGGCTGGGGTTCACCCCACCTACCTTTTTAAGACGTCTCGGCGAGGCGCCCGCGCTGGGGCTGTGGGTGCACAGCTGCTCTCTGTGATTCGGAGGCAGTGGCCCCGCCAGGCTGCGGCAACCGCACTGAGAGCCGTCCACTGCCAGGCCACCTCCCTGGGCCCCATCGGCTGCCTCTGAGCGAGCCGGGACCACCGGACGCCACCCCCAGGCCCCCCCAAGCCTCTGGCGTGAGAGAGGGGACGCTTCAAAGTGTTCGTGCCATTTGAACAGTATTCCTGGGAACTCTGAGGCTTTATTGGCTTTATTCTGTTCCCTTTGGAAAAGAAGAAAAAAAAAAAAACCAACTGTTGAAAAATCCTGCAGAAAAAGACCCCGCTCTTGGCTTGAAGACCGTCCCCTTTGTGTCAGCAGGCATCAGCCTTAAGCCCCGCGTGGTGTCCTGCTCGCTGAAGGGTGTGAAGCCAGTATGGGACGAACAGTGCCACGAACTATTTTAATGTTAAAAAGAACTTTGTGTAGTAAACATGGGGAGGCTTAAGTTTGCTTAGTACCTAAGAGGGTAAGTTTGCAGAAGTTCTTGTAAATCCTTATTGCACAACAGGCTCAGCACGACTGTCGTCCTGAAGTAATAGATATTCCTCAACATTGTGAAACATAAATAGGTGTCTTAGTCTGACTTTCCACATCAGCAAGGATCAGCGCAGAGTGTTTTCCTCTTTGTACTTATGTTTAAAATAGTACACAACAAATGTAAGCAAGTTTCTTAACTCCTGGGTAGGGTCTGGTTTCCTAACTCCTGGTGCCAGGCCAAGCTCTAATCTCGGGCACGCAGCATGCATAATCATGTATCTCTGCAGACATTTCCAGGTACACGGTGCTGCTTACAATTCACCCGAGATTACAATCTGACCTGCGAAGAACGTTCTGGACGTGGAGGGTACAGGACAAACAAGTCCTGCGAAGGAGCAGAAGCAGCAGCGGCATTCCTTGGGCTGCAAGTCCTGAGTGCTGCTCGCAATAACAAGCCCCGAGTGATGATCGGCAATTTTCAGAAACAGTGCCTTTATGAAGATGTGCTAGTATTATGAAATATTTGCATCCCTTTCATTACAGCATCCCCACAACCTTCAGAAAGTAGGGCAGGCTGAAGGGCAGCATTCAAAGAAAAGCTGCACTGGGTGTAACGTCAACACCATCATTTTAAATTACAAAATTAGCTGTCTTTGTTTAACTTAATTTAGCAGGGGACGGGAATAGCTGCTTGATTGTCAACCCCACAGATGCAAGTCAGGTCTTTGGCTTTAGCTGAGGTTCGGGGTGACTGCAGCTGTCCCATGGCTCCTCAGCGTGCCCTGCCGCTGCCTTTCAGCCCAGGCTCAGCACTGTCCTCCTTCGGCATCTAGCTGGCGGGTGAGCCCAGGTCCCTTTGTGCTACTTCTGAGAAGGTGAAAGTTACATTTCATGCTCACAACACTTAGTAGTATTTCTGTTGCTCCACATATCTTCAAAGCACTTTGTAAGGAGCCAGCTGAGCCGTGCGGCTGCCTGGGGTGGCAGAGAATTGCAGGGCGCTTCATCTGTCAGGTCCCTGGAGTGGAGCCAGAGATGGCTGCAGCTCTGGCACACACACAGGCATAATAAGTACATCAGATCCAGTGATCTTTCTGCCAAAGGGTGCATTGGATCAGTTCACTGAACCAAGGCAGGGGCTAATCCACCATCTGTCCGAGCTGCTCACTGGCCAGCCCTGCAAGTCCTGAGAGCGAGATGGGATATGAGCAGGAGCAAGCAAACAAATAGGGGAGGGAGGGCGAGGAGCAGGAGCTCCTTTGAACAAATGTCCCAGTTGCATTCAGCTGACCGTGGTGTGAAACTGCACATCGAGCAAAGCATGTGCACATGTGGAGCCAAATATCCTCCCTGTTTCTCCTGCATCAACCCCTTCCTGTTGGTGAGGCACACCCTTCTCCATAGGTGGGAAACACTGCACCTTTCTAATTCAGCTCCCATGTTTCAATTAGAATATTATTTCTAATACTATTAGAATATTACTTCGATTATTAGGCACTCAAAGAGGCATTGTATTTGCAGTACTCTACAGTAAATCAGTAGATTAATACGTCAGCATAGAGAAGAAGGGAGGCAATAAATTACGTGGGATTTGTACAGTCAGCCCTACAGGCTGAATCACATTTGTTGATGTTTTGATAGAAAATACCTTGCAGTTGACAAGCTGCAGTTAACCTACAAGTTGGTTCCTGTGGCTTACGGGTAGTTGTCGGTATGAAACTATCCTCCTTTAATGTCTTAAAATATTTAAGATGTAGGAGGTGAAATTTGGTATTTCATCACTGTTCACCTTTTTTCCTTTCCCATCCCAAATACCAGCCTTCTCCAACTAATTTTGTTGACTGTTTTACAGTGTTGCAGTCTGTTCTTTTCTGGAGAGCTGTGGATGGGTTTTGTTCACAGGAATGAAGACAGAAATGTGTGTTTGTGCTTTCTGCTAAGCCTACTCCCCCCTCCTTTTCTTCCTCATGGCACATACTGTCATTGTGAGATGACGCAGAAGTGCATCACCACAGAGTATCGTGACTTGTCAGGACAGACACCACCTCTAGCTTTGTTTTAACGGCTGGCCTATGACTGAAATGAAACTTAAAAGCTGCCATACTGATGGCAGCTAGTAAATATTACTGGGAGTCAAAGTTACAGATAGAAAGCTGGCAAGAAAAATCACTCACCTACTCAATATCAAAGAGTTGTGCCTGTGCCAACAGCAGCGAGACAGTGCCAGAGAAAAATGTGTTGCAGTAACATTACACATTGCCTTTCTGTGCAAAAATACTGGACCAAATTCAGCCTTCGGTGTAAGCAAAGGCAGTTTCGTGAACAATTCTGGTGCTGCACCTACCTGTTTACACCCATGTGGCCCACAACTATATGTTTAAATTACATTAAGAGATTAAGAGGAATTTTCTTAAACCGATGCAAACGAAGGAAATTCAGTTCTAGGGCCAACAGCATAACCTCAGCTCACACTGCTGGGGCTTGGGTGTTAAGGGATAAAGAATTGCCAGTCTGAACTCAGGAAGAGAGAGAAAGGGCAGAGGAACACGCAGAGGATCGGCATCCTTTTCCAGCCAAGGACTCCCCCGAGTGCCAGGTTATGGGGGAAGCTCCTGGTTCCTTTCAGCTGATGTTTCCTTTCCCAAGAGGACCCAGAAGGGAGATCATATGCAACTTCTCAAAGCATGTTGCCAAGCATGCGTGCTCCCCCAGCCCCCCTCCTCCCCAAGCAGCTGCTCTCACCCTTTCTGCCTGCAGCCTGATGGGCTACAGGCCCTTCCCTTGTAGCTGCACGTGGCTTCATGATGCCAAGACTGGATTTTGCCCTCAGAGTTGTTTATTTCCAACCTTATTTTGTACCATCACTTTTTTTTTTCCTTAAAATGCGGTTTTCTTAAACCAGATAAAAGCATTATCATGGAAAATAATGTGGCAAGGCAGCGCAGCTGAAAACTGGTTAAACCTGAATGTAAACTGTTCTCTAACGAATATTGCTGGTATGTGGGCAATAACCCTGAATAATTTCATTAATTAGTTAAATGCCAGTAACTGTTTTTAAAGGGCACGCTATTTACACTGTAGGCATTTGAACATGTAATTACATGCTAAGGGTGCGTGTTATTTTATCGTCATGAACTTTGTGAATGCAAGACAAAATATACGTTATAAAAGCACGTGATCTGGTTTATATCATAGATAAGACTAAACTTTTTTGGAGTCTCTTAGCATTAAGATGTATGGTTTTTGTTGAAAGCTGCTTGTATGTCCAACATAACAACCATTTTTCCTGTATTTTCCACTCTATTTTAGAAGAAAGTTGTACCACATACACTGCTAAACAAAACTACGTGTATTTACTGTTCATATACAAGTTCACTATTAACAGAGCATATGAGGAAGAAAGAATTACTTTAAACCTGTAGAAATATTTCATGCTACTGCAGCTGTTGGTGTTATAAGGCTAACTTGCTTGTTTATTGCGGGCTGTCACTACTTGTCACAGTTGAGGTTGTTTTGATGACCTTACTGTGAATTTCTATTAGTATAGATTGAACTTTGAATCTTAAGGGTTTCTAATATTTGTTTTGGGGATAATTGCAATATTCTTGTAATGCTTATTTTGTCTACGTTTTTAATCTATGCTCTTTGTCTTAACTCTATTGTTAATATAGTCTTGGCCTGGGAATACTATACAGTAGGTATAATGAAGTAACCGGTTGACAGCTTTGCGTTAAGATTATGTATTGCAATTTGATGTCTGCACTGAGAAAGCTAATGGCAGCGCCGGAGCTGGAATTGCTAATACCATGCTGAGCATACCTTGGGCATGTATTTGCACAGCAAGTGCCAAAATGTGTTGATATTGGCCTTTTGAATGAATGAAGAGCCAGAAGAAGGGACACAGTGAAAATTAACACAGCAAAGGAAAAAGGATCAAACGAGGTGACAAGGAGGAATACTGCCTGAGACCTAGGCTTTGTGGGATACTTCTAGAGAGGTCCAAAGGGAGAAACTGAGGCAGCAGACAGTCTCAGCACCAGCTGAAGAGAGTATCTGCTGCATTCATCTTATTTTAGCTTGTTATTCCAGAGAATGTGTTGTATGACATTCAGTTCACGCTGGCTGTAACCATTCGTACTGGGATGTTATCACTACTCTGGTATCCTGCCAGATAACCCTCCCATCTAGGTCAGATTGTGATGCCCTTGCTCACTGGGGAGCATATCAAAGCCTCATCAAACCTGATAAGGGTTGTGGGCCCTATATAAGCTTCACATTTTACTAGTGTGTCTTAGCTCTTCTGCAAGCGGTACTCAGCCACTCACTTTTTGCTGACAGAAGGCTCTTCCCATGCTTTCTGTAACGTCAGGAGAAAGTGTAATGAGAGACAAGCCAAGAAACTACAGCTTTTAAAGGCAACCTCTTGTGTTCCGGGGCACTTCGTGGTCTTGCTAATCAACGGATCTTGCTCCGAATCAGGAAACCAGCAACTGTTCATTTATTTTACAGTCAAATTACGGAGTTATTTCTCAAGCATTGTAGGCTTCATTCTCCCCTTACTTTGCCATGCTGCATCTCAGAGTAAGGAGCCCAGCTCATGATACAGGATAGGTCTTTATCCTGGCGCTGGTTAGATGATGCATAGCAGTTTATAAGTCTCCATTTTAATGTGCATGATCTTTTATCTCAAGTGATAAGATTTATGGATTGAAAAGAATTCTCCTAAACTTAGTTTCCTGCAGTCAACCCAAATCCAAAAGCATCTCTGACCGCTAAATTATAAGCTACTCCTGAAGCAAGGAAAGGACCCAAGAAAACCTGAAATCCAACATTTGCATTCCCAAAGGATGTTGCACTTGGAGGGCTGCTCTCCGCCAGATAACAGCATGACTTTCTCCACCCCTTCCTCTGCTGGCAGAATACAGGAGGACTGTGCAACGCCTTCTAGTTTGTCAATCCAAAGCCACGTCAAAGGAAAAAATGTGTAAATGTCAGCATCCTAACATATATTCTTGTGATGTAAATATTGCATTGGAGAGGCAAATTTACACAGACCGTCTACTGCTGCTGCTATTTGGGTTGATGAGAGCTGACTTTTTAGGAACTGGGTGGGGTAGAGCGACTGAAATAAGGTGTGCTTGCGGAGTGGTGGTTCACAAATCTCAGCCATCACTTGCATGGAGGAACCTTCCCAAGAGCCCCTGATACCTCTCTCATGAACGTTACTGGCACTCTGTTAGTAGACTAAATGCCTGGGAGCATTGTTGATTATAATCTTTTGGCTGTAGTTTGCCAGCATAAATCTCACCTGGATCTGTAGAGTTAAACCTGCTCACATGTAACTGATGTTTTGTGGCTGCCATAAGGCACAGGATTTGGGGCTGGGGACAGGGAGCAGGATGGAAAAGGCAGGGACTCTCAGTTACAGCCCCTAGACACAAATTCTTTGCCATCATTTTTAGGAACTAGAAGACACAGATTAGGTCTGTCAGTCACAGGGAAGTGACTACAGAAATATGAGTGGCTATGAAAACCTCCACTGGTGACTGCTCAGCAGTTAAGCTCAGGGTTTTGTTCAGCAGGGCTGCTTTCCACCCCCACAGCAGTAGTGCAGGCTTTCAAAAAGGAAGTTGGTTATATGCAAATTAGATGCAAATACCTAATAAGCTTGTTAAATAATTGGCATAGAATATCACACATGGTGCAGCATCAAACTTGGCAGCTATGATCGTCCCTACTGTACTGCTAGTACTTCACTGGTGCTAAACTGGTTTATACCAGCAGAGGATCTGGCCCACGTAGCATATGGAATTTCCTGGATAAGCTACTACTCCCTGTCATACTTAATCACTGATAAATACAGGCCAGATTTATGTAGTATGTATACGCTGAATTTATTGGATGATCTTTCTCATTCTGCCATCAGTTTGAGCAGTCCATTAAAACAGTCGTTGCAAATGCACTGTGTGCTGGAGTCAGAGCTGATCACATGCTGGCATTTAGTTTTCTTGATAAAGAATAGAGGAAATAGCGTAAACAAGTATGCTTGATTACTTTCCCACCCCCGTTCATCCATTTCTGAATCATGTTGGATTAACAACACATTTGAGGCAAAGATGCTGAATTTTATTAGCATTGCTTGCTCACTGGTGTCATTATTAAATGCTACATTATTAGCTACTCGGGTATAGCATACATTCTTCCTGTACTGTTCCTCAGAAAATAAGCAAAAGCCAAATTGTTTTGTGGCATACTGAAACCAGTGCTGACTTTATGCAGCAGATGTTCATCTAGCCACGCATGTAGATGATTTCATAGATGGGGCGAGTGTGCTCACCAATCACACACATTCCTTTTTTTCCTCCAGCACTGAATCATCATCTCTCCTTAACTGTATTTTTTTAAAATGGAGAAAGTAGAGCACTGTGCAAACAGCCGTGACCTTTCCTGTCTTTAACCAACATTTTTTTAATGCCCCAATTCCAGGCTGACCTCCTTTTTCAGAGCTATCTTTGGAACTCAAATAATACTATGAAAACACATTTGTCAGCTTCATGATTAGTGCTTTAATGGTGATTTTCTTTCACTGCTTATTTTCCCCCAGCTCTTCATATTATGGCAATTTCATTTTTATGAACACAGAAAATGGTAAAGGAAAATCCAATTTATTTCTTTAAATTTACCTGTTTTGAAGACATTTCTGAGGGCTGCACTTCATGTGTGTCTTTAAAACTAGAGAACTTGCAAGACTACTTGAAGCTTTTGTTTGGTCTAAGGAGGAGAGTAGGAGTTACTTTCTTTGCTGTCACTATCTTAACCAGCTTCAACAGCTCTGCGCATCTAATCTAGCTGCAGTACCAATACCAATAGCACATGGTTCACAGGAAATCACGATCAGCAATATGGCTGTGTTTAAGAAACACAGACATCTAGAAATATTAAGCAGCTCATGGTGTGAAGGTTAAAATTACTGACATGCTCCTTGTGGAGGTGGGAGAACACGCTGTGTCTGGTACGCTGCGATATTGCGCTATCAGGAAACAGAACTTTCTACAATCATTTTTAAATTTCAAGCCTCACCTCTGTCATCTGACGGTGCTTTCCCCCACTACAGTTGTCACAGCAGTGTATAAAAATGGCGGTTTATCATTGCAGGGGGTTCCTGAATCATGCATGCTGTTACATCAGTGTCCTCCCACTGAAACTGGCTCTAGAAAATTGCTCACCAGCATGGTGGTTAGGTTTGCAGAAAATACACTCAACTTAAGCAGGCTGTGTACATTCAGAGCTCCTCTGTATCGATATTAACTACTTTGCAAGTTTTCTGCAGGCCAAATGGTGAATAGAACGAGTGGAGTTTGTATATATATATAAGTATATATATGGTCTAAGCAAGGCATGGTTTGGGCAGGGTGTGTTGCCTGTGCAGCCAGATGTAGAGATCTCTTGCCACCATCCCAGCTGTTTCTTGACTCCACATTCTTCCCTCTTTTTCTTTTACCATGTTACCACTCTTCAGTTTTTCACCAATCTAGTTAGCCACTTCATTTAAATTTCTGTCAAACGCAGAACTATTGAAAGGTAAAATAAAGCTTGTAATGTAAAACCTGTGTAATGATCCTTATTATTCAAATACTTAGCTGAGGGTCAGGAAGAAAGATGACTGGATGAGTGAAGAAGCTGAGCAAGCCAATGAAGTAGCAAAATGGAGGCAGTGGCATAAGTGACCTTTCACGATTTAGTAGCTTCAGCCCAGTCGTAAGGACCACGCGCTGGCTTTTCTTAGCTGAGCATCTCCTTACAGTGCTTAATACCACCTGGGACGTGCCTTATTGAAAAACAAAGCCATGCTGAGGCTGCTGCTCAGTGGCATCCCATCGGCTGGGCGCCTGACGTGCCACATCCCAGTCGCAGCGTGGCACTGGCAAGGAAGTCACCTGACCCCAGCCCTGCACACCACTCGGGCTCTGTGCATAGCTCAGGCTTCAGAAAATAAAAATCTTCTGGCTAGCTCTCCTTGCACATGCCAAACAGCGTGGGCATCCTCATGAAGTTGTGCCCAGGACAACACTGAGTTTTATTTGTGCAGTCAGCAGCTCTGATACCTGCTCCGTAACAGCAGCAAATTGCTTTCAAAGTGAATCCTGAATGATTTTAGGAAACATATGCCAGTCCTTGACAAAGAGGAACCTGTTTCTTGGAGACTTTTTGCCCAGTAATGTCCAATCGTGTATAGCACATGTTACTGCAGCTTCAGCAACCAATACAGACGGCTGGTAATGCCCAGATTTGTTTGAGCATTTTGCAAAAGGAAATAGAAACTGCTGGCATCCCTGCATGGGTGATGATCAGATACTTAAATAGACCCCAGGAATGGAAATAGCCACCTGATATTACTCCAGACAGCAAATAAAATTTTTAAATTCAGAAGCCTAAACCCATGTTATTCAGAGCTATGTGTGTATTGTACAAAGGGACAGGACACAGAAATATGTCAGACAAAGGAAACCCGTGTTGCTGGCCTTAGGTGTTATGGAGGCTTTTATAGCTGTCTGTTGGAGGCTAATCTGCTTCACTCCTGAAGTCAAGGAGTCACTCGCAGCCTCAAGCAGTCACTTCCAGCCTTTGCAAAGTTTGCTGTGAACCTGCTAGGAAGCTGGATACTAGTGACTGCCTCCAGTCTGGAGCAGTGTACAGATATTTATATGATAACTGGACAAGTTTCATGTCTCTGACAGTCCCTTTCCCCAAAAGCCCTGCTGGCAAGCCATGACAATAGACAGATCACCTTCAGACACGTCGAAAAGATAAGTAGGCGTTGAATTTGTGGTGAGGGATATCAGAAACAGAAAGACAGAAACTTGCTTCCTAAGAAGAAAGTACAAACACGAAATTGGCTCGGCTCCAAAGTTCAGCCTGCAGTGAGTAAGAACACCAACAACCTAACCAGCAGCGAGGTAACAGTAATCAAGAATTAATTTATGGCTGCCCAACCCACAGAGTATCTGCTCTAATGAGCCTTGGTGCTTCACAATGGGAAACTGGCGCTAGCTCTGCTCGGGTGTGAAACATCTATCAGCTCAGCCCACAGTCAGCACTGAACACACAATATTTTCAGCTGGGTGAGGTCTGTTCCTATGTGCAGGGCATGACCATTTTGAACAGTAACATGCAGCACTGCAGCTTGCACCTAGCATAGTTCAAAGGAGTAGAAAACACATTGTGCTGATGCAGTGTTCACTGCATAAATCTCTGTTAGCAGCAGAAGTATGAAAACTGGCAGCATTATATAGACGTGATGGTCACAGATAGCCACGCAGAGGGCAGCTGAAACCCCACCTGATCTACATGAAGTTAGATTTCGTGGAGTTTATTTGACCATGACCTACAGAGAGGTGTGCAAATCTCAAAAAACTCATTTTTGCTCTTTAGCCGTGAGGTGGCCTTGGAGTTAAACCTTGACATATGCTGTGACACAGAGGAGCCTGATCTCATTTCTTCCGCTGAGGAGGTGTCGCCATTGCTCCACAGAGGCCAGGAATTAAATAAAAACTACTGACAAGTATGAGAGCTATTCTGCTGCACACAGAGGGTGGTTGTGCACCAAAGAGTAGCAGAGCATGTTCCGGGATAACAGGTGACGAGTCAGTCACTGGGGTACCAGGGCACACCCTTGTCAAGAGATTTGTACCTGCTGTAATAATAAAGTTTTCTTTAATGTGTACTCCTGAGCCACCAAATTCTGCAAAGAGGAACATAAGACCCTCTTTCTTTCTTGCCGCTGCACCCTGTATAGCATAAGGCTCATAAAAAAGACTCCATATGAACAGTCAGTTAAACATTGGCTTGGTTGGTAGACTCAGTCAGGGCACAAGTGTTGACATTGATGGTTTGTTTAGTTTGTTGCAGAGAACTGTTGTGTGACAAACTTTTTTTTTATTGATTAAAATAGATTTATTTTTATTTATTGCAAATAGAGAAAGAAGGAAGGAGATGGAACAGAATGGGAGGAAAAAACACTTTTATGTGCTGTTAATCTGTAAGTTGAAATAGAATAATACAACAAATGGTATTTCTACATCCAGTGATATCGTTTATTACTAGGGCTTTTTTTTTTCAGAATGCCTATGGCAAATTCTTTTCAAATTACAGAAGGATATGGGCAAGATTTATGACTGGAATAAACCGAGCGAATTTGAGTCATGAAGCACAGCTGTGAAAAATGAACATGGAAAGAATATCCCAGTTGCATACTGAGAAAATTTAACTGAAGACTAGATTATTGTGTCCCATCATCTGAGGTCAGGTTGTACAGTAAACACCCTCAGTGCTTGCTTGCCCACCGTTTGGCAGCATATGGTTCTCCTATACCATGTCTTTGATATTTTTACTCCAGGCTTTTCCTGCACTCCAAAGACTGGACTGGTTCTCACGGTCAGTTTGTCTTCTGTAACTTGCCCAAAGTAGTGGCATTGGTCAATCTCATTTAGTCCAGCCCCGTTAATCTGTGCATCCAGTTTCCTTCCAGCATCCTTACTGACCTCCATAACCTCTGTTTACTCATGCTCCTCCTATGCCCGTTTCCTTGTTTTACTGCCATCAATTTGCTACTTCCTCTACTTTTTTTTTTTTTTTTTAAGATTACCTCTTGGTCATGTCTTCTGTATGGAGGAGTTCCTGCCTCCTTTTTCCATTAGATTCTTTTGTTGATGTGGGCCGTCAACATACTGACCGTAATAGTCTATAGTGTGATCTTTTACTTCAAAGAGGTTTTGTTTCTGTTTGAGTTACGACCTGCAGATCTACATCATGCATTTACTAGAGACACCAGTCTTTACACTCTTCATAGTTCCTCACTTCCCGAGCCACCTTACTGATGCTATGTCTAGCCAATAAAAACTAGTTGGTTCTTCTCTATTAATGTTAAATGGCAAACATAACATGGTCTTTAGCTCTTTTCTAAACTAAGCTCGTTTTATTTGAGTTATCAGGAACAACTACTCCCTTGATTTTAATATGCGAGATGTGTTTCAAGAAGTTGATTCCACACAGCTCCACTTTGTCCCTCTTAAACTTCCAGTTACCGCTATTTCCCTTTTTATGTACTAGGGCCAAGCTTTATATTGCTATAAAATGTTTTTTCCACCAACCTGTGAAAAAGTAAATATGCCTGAAGAAATTAATTACATATTTCAAAACTGTATATGCAGATGTGTGTTTTTTGAGAGAAAGGATTGCAGAGGGTATTACATAGCAACATGCAGAAAATGAAAAAAAAAGCTAGCAGCACTTGCACATTTTATGGTGAGTTAGGATTCTAATCTCTTACTGCAGAAAACAAAAAAAACCTAGAGAGAACCAGAGTAAAAGTAGCCCTATATCAAAGATCAGTCTTTGATGAAGTTGAAGCCTGATCCACAAATTAACCAAATGCTTAAATTGGCATTAAAAGCTGAGTGGAAACCATAGAAAGAACTTGAATGCTAGATTAAATTGATTATTCTGGCCTGAGTCAGAGAAAGGGCAGGCAGCCACAATAAGTGTTAGAGCCCAAACGCTATCTTCCATATTACAGTCATCCATCCTAGAAATGACCACAGCATGAATCTCCTGATGGACAGGTTCCTCACGAGCAGAGAGGGATGACTGTTTTTTAGCACACTGAGCTTGGAAGAGGGCATTTGGGGGTCCTTGCATGGTATGCAAATGCCAGGGTCTCTCGTTATTTTGATGAAGAGACCTGTGTGCCTTTCAGATGAACCTTTTCAGAGCAGCCCTCCTGCCTGATCTCAGCTCACACCAGCTGGTCTTTATCCAAAGCCTGATTTCCTGTGAGCAGCTTAATGCTCTACATGTGGTCACATTTAAATTAGTCAAAAATCTATAGGTGGGCACTAAGTTCATGATACTCACATGGATATTGTGAGATGGTATGGATCTCTGTAGAGCTTCAAAATGAAGGGTGATTCAAGAGGAAAAATTACACTTGCGGCTTTCCCGGTTTTGAGGGACAGAAAGCATTGGAGCAATTCTGGTGTAGGGCTTTCTGCTTCCACTGTCTCACAGTAGTATCAAAATCAGCCCATGCATTGATAGAGCTGGACAGCGCTGCGCCTCTGGACAACACTGATCTCAAAGTCCAAGATAAGCACTTGAGAACTAGGAACAAAACGTCCTCTTTAAGTTACCTCAGTAGACAAGATGAGAAAGCCTTGAGACAGACAGTCTTCAGAATCAAGAACAACTCTTTACATTGAGACAGCCTTTTTGTCACAAATGTTTCCTTTCAGATACATCTTTTCGTTGTCAAACTCTAATAGGTTCCTCACTCCCCAACAAAAGAGATATCTGACCTGAAAAAGAAGAGCCTGAAAATCCTTGGTCCTGCAGTCCATTAGGGATTTTGTCACAGCCACTGATGTTACCTGTGAGACACTCAGATACTATTGATAAGTAGCAATATCAGTAAGTAGTTAGCCATAGATGACTGCAAGTGTGGGAAACATTATTATCATGCAGTGGAAGATTTCTATTCCTTCTCCCTTCCGCCCCTCCAGCAGAAAGGCAATATAATAGTGATGACTTTTTCATTCATTTTTCCAATCACGGCTAACACAATCAGTGAAGTAAAATCCAAAGTGGTAAGAATGGAAGGGAAAGGAGAGAGAAATGTGCCAAATTTCTTAGCTAGGAACTGAATCCTTGTACATTCCTGAGATGGTCCAAACCCAAAACCTCAAATCTGAACTTCCTCAGACCTTGGAAAAACAAGAACCTGTATGTGAACTTTGTGGCTTGGCCCCTCTCTTAGACTCAGCCTACCTCATGAGTCACAGATGCAAGAAAGTGCAGGAGAATCATTACATGCCCTACAATATCTTAAAAGAAAATAAATGAATCAGTTAAACCAGAAAGAAAAACAAGTGTGACAGGCTTATTCTCTTCTGGGTTTCCTGTGTGTCAAATCCTGCTTTGAAATACAGGGCCTGAGAATAAGTTCAGTTTGTCAGAGCAAGCAGAACCTTGTTGTTATTCTCAAAAAGACAAGGATGAAAACTCATAGCATTGGCTTTTAAAATGTATACCAGACACATTGGGGCGGGGGGGGGGGGGGGGGGGAGGAAGGGGCGGGGCAGTAATGAGAAGCAAGAGCAGAGAAAACAAAGCAGAGAATGATAGGAGTTTCTTTTCTTTAACCTGCATAATGTTTTCCATGTCCTTATTTTCCTAATTCGGGAGTTCTAGTGCCCATAATTCATAATATTAAATTGCAAACTGAGAGCAGGTTTGTGTGAGATGAACTAACTTGAGCAACGCAACTCACAATTACGAATATTTGCGAGGTACTTTAATGCATGGAAAAGGGCTTTTTCTCTCTGTCTGCCTGCAAAGTATTCCTCTAATGTCAAACAGCCCAGACCTGGAGTCTTTGCCCATGTTGTACCCTGCCCTTATTCATGATGGACACAGTGGAGCTTAGCATTCCTGCAGAGTAGCACTCAGTCTCTTATCGGCATAAGCATTTTGGGAAGCAGCGAAGGATCATTGTGATGGGGTGTGCGGTAAACGTGCAGCTTATCATCAGCGAAGATGGTCAGAAACGTTCCAGGGGAACATGATACCCACACTGAAATGCTGATTAATCAAAATCAGAACATTCTGTGGGAATGTGTCTGTTTTAACAAATCTTCTGACAAAACACAGGCACATTTCCAAACTCGCCTGCCAGGCAGGTTTCAGTCAAAAGCCTGCCCGGTTTCATGCCAGCTTGCCAGCCCAGCTCCTTACCAGTCTGCCCAGCAGACAAAATGCCAGGCCTTCAGTGCTAGGGCAGCCTGTTGAGCAAAGTGCCTCAGTGCTGGGGGACCCTGGGCTTGCAGGCTTCCTGTCACAAAGCTAGACTGGTTATCAGCCTTAAAGGCAGGTAAGACCAGGGAAATACAGGGCCTGAGAATAAGTTCAGTTTGTCAGAGCAAGCAGAACCTTGTTGTTATTCTCAAAAAGACAAGGATGAAAACACATAGCATTGGCTTTTAAAATGTATACCAGACACATGGGGGGAGGGGGGGGGGAGCGGGGGAAAACTGAGAAGGGCAGTTCTGCCCTGAGAAGGGCAAGAAAGATGTTTGCCTGGGACTTCTGTAACAGGAGCGGTAAATGAGAGGTGAGGATGAGTAAGGCTGCAAGAAGGACATCAAAATACCCATTTCCTTTTGCCCTGGTGAGTCCTGCAACTGACTCTATTTTGGGGGAGTTCCAGTTCCGGACCCAATACCCATTGAGGTAAATTGGCTCAATTACCTGAAGACTACTATCGATCAAAGTGTCTGTGCATGCAAAGAAGTGTTTCAATCTTTTTTTCCTCTAGGCTCAGTTTAACTTCCTTCTGTGCCGGGGAGGACAGAGCAGCAGAAGCCCCTCTTTTGTCATATGGTGGGCTTGTACCAAGCCCAGCTTACTGATGTGTACTGCAGAGTGGCTGCATGGCACGTGGAACTTGGAACTTGGTTCTTCCCAGCAGCAGAGGCTGCACAGGTCTGCGATTGCCCCAGGAAACATCCCAACTGTTTGTGGCAATTCAACCAACCAGTCTTTGTTTTTCTCAAGAACAACTCAGGAACATAAAAGGGAATAGGAAATATACTGGGTGAGGCATTCTGGAAGCAGTAGTCTATCTTTATTTGCAACTTTGGGGCCTCTTACTGTCTCCTTCATCCTTTAAAGGATGTGCTCTTGTCATGTAATGGAAGAGAACATGAAGGATCTCCACAAAAGTTGGTAGGTAGTAGTGGGCTTCTGTCGGCTCTCAAACTATTCAGCTTCCCATCGCCTGCTGCCTGCTTGATCCCAAGTTTTCCCCAGGAAACCAGTTCACAAATTGGATGAGCAGGTCATCCATGGCCTGGGGTAGGAATAAGAGCTGAGAATTTGTGGCTGAGAAAATGGTCTTGCTAAACACTTCCTTAACCTTTCTTTTTAGTAGGTTTTATTGTTTTCTTTCTATTTGGTGAGGGAACACATTTTATTCTAAGAATGATACCTGAGGATCAATAAACAAAAATGGTAAATTGGGGATTTGGATGAAAAGTGTTCTTGACCATTTTACTTTATTCCCATTACTGACCACTGGAACTAACACAAGTTCATCTCCATAAGAATTGTTGATAGAAAACTAAACCAGCTTTTTGTTAAAGAATAATACGTCAGTCTGCAAGGAATTGTCCACTTATTCTTCTGAGACTTGACAACATTTATTTATGGTTAATTACCCCAAGCAGAGTTTAGCTTAGGACTACAGCTACATGAACTACCACTTAGCTAACTTTTGTATCAAAACTGTCTTCCTAAGCTCATATAGCTCAAGATGGTGTATGTTGTGCCTTCTAGACATAGACTCAGTTTAAAAGAGAAAAGGCCCATGTTTGAGAACACTATTTGTATGAAGGAAATAACATTTTTCTTCTCACACTGTTTTGAGCTGAACACAAGTAAAATCAAATTAAACAACATGGCCTTGTCCTTAGAATTTACAGGGACTATGGAGACAAATTCTAGGCTTATTTTCACCAATTGCATGGAGAGCATTTGGGATTTGGCCTAGAAAAAGAAACAATCTCTTACTCTGTCTATATTTACTCACTGTTAAATACCCTCAGGAAGTCTTGCTTCATTGATCCCTTAGTTTCCTTAGATTTTTTCTGGGAACATTTGAAAGAATATTTCGTTTCTGGATCTTTTTGTACTCCTCATTACCAGCAGTGGAAGCCTGGTCCCCTTGACCTAATTCTGGACTATGGTTCTCTCACCGCTCGGTAAGAAGTTCACAGCTAGTGTTTCACATCTCAAGCACAAACCCATGCAGCTACATCAGGTTTGCCCCTGGGCAAACTCCAACTCTCCTCAGCTCTGTCCTTCTCCCTGTCTGGTGTCTCCTTCTCTGTTTGAACGTGAGGAAAGGCACCTCAGAAGCTAACTTAACAAATCTCAAGAAAATTTTCCTGTAGGATGTGTCATCACTAGCAGACATAAAGGACAGATTCTGCCACGTTCGAAAGGGAGGTTGGGTGGCTTGCAAGGGTGTGTGCCATGCGCAGGCGATAATAATGCGATGGTAGGGAAAAAACCTCCATTTCTTTAGTTTGTTGCCCCATTCCTTCTTGGCCTGCCACAGCTCAGCTTTTAGAGTTAATTCAAATAATTTTTCTAGTTGGTCTAACATAAAAATATTTCACTGGAATACTGGATGGCTAGCAACACTATGTAAAGCTAGCTTGCCACTAACACTGCAGGCTTTTTAAACAATTACTTGACTTACTGCATTATTTCAAACCTTTGCCCTGTGTTTCAGACAGCTAAATGTAAAAGCAGGATTACAGTCAAGCTTAATGTTTTCCTGTGTTGCTATGACTTGTGTTAGCAGCAGCTCTGAAGTCATAAATGAATTAATTTTTCTGGAGAGAAGATACTTGTAACTCTTTAAGCGTTGCAACCACATAGGTATATGGAACACTAAATCAGGATTTCCTTTTCTCTAGTTCCAGTTTAATTTCACAATAGATTTTATCCATGCCTACCTGTTCTAACATAAGAGATTTGCACTGAATATTTTTGAGGGATTGGTGTTTATGCATGAAGAACAAGAGTATGGTAGTTGAAATAGATTAACACCCTAGAATTCCATCTCCTATCTAAAGGAAAGGCACAAGCATTAACAGATAAGATACCTCTGAAATAGCTTTGTTTACAGACTGCTGAGCATTACTGGGTTCATTGGACTACATATTCTCCAACCCCACTCTCTTACTACATTCAGATCTTTTTTGCATTTGCCATCTGTTTCTTGCATGAAACACAATGAAGAAAACTATGTATACATTATTGTGTAAGTCTCCATCACACTTATTTTTAGAAAACTATTTTTGAGCTAGCTAATAAGTAGTTTTTTGCATGTGGTGCTCTATGAGGGAATCAGGGTGATTCAGGACAGAATGAATACAACATGTTTGCATAAATCCATGATGACTATCTATTTATCCCAGGTAACACAGGATGTTCTTCAAGGTTGGGTCCAGCCCGCCCAATGCAGAAACTGTCCTTGAAGTAAGTAATGAAACACCGATACCCTTCTCCCATGGTGAATGTCCTGATGGCTATGCTATAAAAGGCAAGCTCACTTTTGCTCTTTGTGTCTGCTCTGGTGACTTTTTAACTCTTTTTCTGCATATTAGGCCACTTTCTACCCACCCTCCTGGGTGCCAGTTTTAGAACTCTGCAGTCCAAATGTTAGGAAGCCAGCAGTGCACCAGGGGTTTATACCAGTGGTTGGTAGAGATTTTTCCAACCAAAGCCCTGCTCTGGACTCGAGTAGAAGAGATCCCAGTTTCCCACATCTCTAGGTCCCAGTTGGACTCATCTGCAAGAAGGGCACCTCCCTGCTGCATGCACAGAAGGAAAAACTTTAGTCATCTGAGCATGTTAAGGATGAAAAGGAATTATGTCAATGTTATTTCTAGTCCTCCAAGGTTACCGAGTAGCTGAACAGAGAATTTCAGGAGTAAAAGTTTTAATTAAGCCATCTGCCTGACTTTAAATGATGAAGTCCATGCAACAACAGCTGTTGAACAGCCAGAAGCATGCTTTTCAGTGATCCCTGCTAAGGGTGTTTTCCAGACTCTCTACAGTCCTTGAGGGCGAGGGTCTAAGACTCCGTTCTCCATTCTCTGACAAGGCTATAATTAGCCTGCCCAGTGCTTGCACAGATTTAACGTACAAATAACCATAAAACAGTAGCACAGACATCCCCTGCACAGAACAAAGGCTTCTTCTTGTCTTTCTGCTAATCATTGCTGTGTGACAAACTTTTTATAGTTCTTGATGCCTTTAAGTTTACTACTCAATTTTCACTTCAATAGAACACATTTCCAACTATTTTGCAAAGCATAGTGGCTTCAACAAATGACTCACTGATAATTACTGTCATAGCAGAGCCAACTGCTCAGTATTTTAATACACATTTTACTATTCTTAGTTGTTATGGTGGCTGTAAAAACCCATCATGCGATGTTTGCTCTCAGCATCATTCCTCAAAGCACAACGTCATAGAAAAATGTCTGTCCTCAGTGTCTGTCTGTCTACCTTCAGTGGTCAAGCATACTAGTTTCCAAACATTTTGGTGGAAATCAAGTGAGGTACATTTCTTATAGATTTAGTGCTGTCACTTAAGTAAGGATTACTCACAAATGTAAATCATCAAAGTCAGTGGGATGACTAATGCGAACAAAGATTAAATGGCAAGACCAAGTCTCAAATGTATATAAGAAATGACTGCAAAAAACCATCCTACTGGTTTCTTTACACATCTCTCACCTTGGAGTATGACAAATGAAGCAGAAAAGCAGATGACTGGAAAACTAGCGGTGAATAGCGTTAGGTCATATCTAAAAAACTCTGCCTAAGAGTTTTGACTTTCCCTTGTCTTGGCTCTGCTGGAGACCAGTGGTGAAGTTTTTGACTTGTATCATCATTTTTGAGTAATCTCATTAGATGACTGACTGAATCAGGTTTGTTTTAACTCTATCATTTGGGTAACTTTGAAGCAAGACAAATTTATTTTGTCTTGGAGATAAGATTGCTCATATCCACGTGGACAGAACGCTGTCTTAAAGGGAAAATGTGAAAAAGTGGGGTTTTTTTGTTTGTTTGCTTGTGTGGTGTTTTTTTTTGCATCTGTGTCAGAACACTTCATTTGCTGGGGCTTTAGACTAGAACTGTCAGCAACTGCTTCAGTCGCTGTAGGCCAGGAGAGCCTCTGGACACGAGGGACTTTTGGGCCCTCTCTAGTAGAAATGGTCTTACTTCTCCTCAAGAAATCATCACCTCACATCAGAAACCCTGCAAATTATTGGCCTGTCTCATTTAACTGGAATGATTCGAATGTCAGCAGCGAGGCAGCTCTGAGTAACCACACATTTCAAACCTCCCTGGTCCTTGGCAACCTCTGAGCAAGGTGCCATGAAGCTGGAACTTCGCATGCTGCCTGGTGAGCTCGTTTCACCACAGGCTGAAAACATCTGTTCCCAGTGGCATTGCAACGTCACTTGTCTCCCTCCTGTGCTGTTGGCCATGGGAAATTGCTGATGTCCCTACCTGTGTATCGCCTCCCCCTTCCTTGCAAACCTGTGTGGGTGTGAGGTGTGCCTTGCCTTCTCAGTCACTGCAGGGTGCCTGCTGCTTTCCTTCTCCAGTACTTTTATGTGATGCGCTCCAGATTTCCTACTCATCATGTCTGCTGCTCAGTCATATGTAGAGGGAAGCTAGGACTCATCCTTTTTTTTGCAGGGATATTCATAGCATTTCCTGCTTTCTATATACACACTATACACTTCATAAAATGGCACATTTTCACATTCTTGAGGGCTTTCCAGTGATTCTTTTTTCAGTCTAATCTTGAAAATGAATGGCGATACATGTTTGTACTTTCCAGTATTGGCAGCACTACCTCAGAATTTCAGTAATGGCAGTGTTTTATGCATTAGCAGCATATGTGTTCATTAATTAAAAGAACCTTTTTGAAAATACTTCTCCTCCTTGTGTTTAAAATAGTCAGGTGAAATCAGGTGCTTCCTTCAGTCCTGAAGATATTGCTGTTCTCTACATTGACACTGAACCTAAGTAGGGTAATGTGCTAGTGGCTCTGCAGGCAGAATTGCTATCTGTGTCCTAAGAAACAGGACACTTTTGTTTGCTTTTAGACTCATCTGAAATATTTGAACATCATAACCTTCTTACTTTTGTGGTTTGCATTGTAGCTCTGCTTGAGAATATGAAAGCCATTCATAGTCATCGAGTTTGCTTTTGCACTTTCGTGTCATGTGAAGGTTATGAATGACCCATCAATCTTAAGTTGGCTGCTGCAGTGCAAAAGTATCATGTAAATTTTCTTTATTTAGTCCGTGCACTTATTGTGCAATTTTCAGTGTTTCTTCATATTTAACAGCTCCAGTAAACATTGCCTCACTTATGTCTGCCTAAGTTACAATGTGAACATCTATTTCTCTTGGGTTTGCTTTTAGCAAGAGTACATTACAGCACAAATATTTTTCCAGTACAGTTTCCACAAATGTTCCCAGACGCATGGAAATATTTTGATTAATGCTTTGAACTGTAGTCAAATGACTTGCCTTTTTCTTTAATGTATTTTATTTCTGGCTTTGATCTTTATAAAATCACAATATCGTCTATTTTATGGAACTTTCACTACTCCTCATCTTGAGCAGGAAGCCCTGGAGGACTTGGTTAGTATTAAACATTTTTGAGCACTGATCACACTAAATATATAAAAAGATCGGTGAATATATTTTTCTGTGATTGCATTGCTATGTAGTAAACCTCCTACAGATATAATGAATGTAATGCAAGGAAACCAAGGATTATAGCAGAAGTCACCATATCTTCAATTAATTCCAGTGTGTGTGTGTGTGTATACACACACATATATAAAGATGATTAAAATATGTTTAATAGATCATAATCTTAAAATGTATTTTATTCTTATTTTCTCCAAACTATATGTTATTTCAGTTATTATGTTGTACTGTATGTGGACTATAATAAAGGTGAGGAATTAAAGCCTTTCCTCTTTGGAGGCACTGGGACTTTTACTGTCGACTTAACTGATTCTGATTTTTAGGCTAGGTCATGCTCAAAGCTGATATCACAGAAAGCCCAAGAGGCATGGACACAAGTGAATGCAAAGGAGTCAATTGATGTTAGACATGACAGACATTACTTTCTGTTGTATTTTTGTTAATTACTTCTCAAATGCCCCTTTTCTAGACCCTGTGTGTAGTACTACAATTTGGTATAGGCTCAGCAATATTCATTAAGCCAAAATCAGCGCTGGAGTTAAGAGGGTTTAACTCATGTAGCAATAAATACCGATGAATCTAAAGGAGTTGAAGTTAATATTGTGCCATCCAAAAGCAAATATAAATCCTACCATGCTAGAGTCAGCTGAGAATTTAGCTAAAGATCTTCATGACCTACTTCATCCCTCCAGTAGGAAAATCAGCAGAGGTGGATAATCACAGAAAGATTCTCTTTTTAGAGTTTTCCCGAAAGCCTTAGACTCCCTTTGTGCAGAATGCTAGCTACGGCTTTCATCTGTGCTATTTTCTTCTGTACCTCAGGAGAGGGGGAAAAATGATGAATATGTTCCTTCAGCCACATCAGCATTCAGCCCTGTATCTCGCCTTATCCTTGGATTTACCAAGCTCCCACCATAAGGTTTGGAGAGTAAGAACAGATTTTGCTGTAGAAGGCTTTTGACTCTCCTGACCTCCACAGAGTAGAAGCAATGTGAAATATAGAAATTATCTTTGTTATGAATCTGGGAGAAAGATCAGGTCTGGTTTTATGGCTGATTATAATTAGTGACAAACATATAAGCAAATAGGCGACCAAACTCCATCTGGAATATTATTTCCAGGGCTGTCCACCCACGTAGGAAGGATATTATTGCCTTGGAGACTTCTTTCTATATTTCAAGAATCTAAGTTATGAAGGCAGATCTGAGTTACTGCATTTTTTTTTTCTATATGAGATTTAAAGTTGTTAAAAGTATATGCTCAGGATTCATCACAAATATTTTCCATGGTGAAAATGGCATGTACCTTTCAATTTAAAAAATTGCCCAAAGTTTTGGGATTTACTTTAGGTTTTGACAGTCCTGGGGACTCTCAGTGCATTGTATTAGTACGATATGCATAGTATGGGACATAATGTGTGCTGTGCAGGTTTGCTCGCATAGATTCTCCAGTGTGCCTAAGACCTTAAGTAGACCACCAATATTTATGAGCAAGCAGGTCTTCAAGCTCATTGCTAGAGCTCACGCCTGACATCTCCAGTAGCATGGGGACTGTCTGTGTATGCATGTGCACCCACTGGCAAGCAGAAGCACGGCGAAAAAATTGACCGTGCAGCCCCCAGGTGGAGGCAACGGTTGATCTCTCGGACTCAAGCTGCTTTTGGGTCCCTTTTCTAGTCATGGTGGGCTCCGTAATCTGTTACTATTAACAAGGTTCCATGTCCTAGATATTAGAAACAGGCAGGGAAGAGGGGAAAATTGATGCGAGTAAAGGTTATTCGGCTTGCATCATAAATAATCTGGGGAGACACATACAAATGAATTCAAGGCACTTAGATTTATTGTGGAGGGATGGTATGGGTAAGTGTGATAAAAGAGCGACAGGTGAGATAAACCGACAAGTATTCAGTGAACTCCTCTGGTGTCTGAATTTGCTTTCTGTTAGGTTTACTTTGCTCCAGAGGGCTATCTCTGTTGACATATAAATACGGGATGACAGAGTAATATAAGAGGGCTATGTTAGTGAGGACTCTGCTGTTTTGGTAAGAGTATTTAACGGAATGAAGTCAGGAATCATTTATGTTCTGGAACTAGGATTTAATAAAGAAAATTTTCTGTTGTCTCCATAAATTTTACTTGTGAAGGAAAAAAGAGAGGGAGTGACAAACCTTCTGCGAGGAAAAAAATGAGGAAGATACATATCGCACAGTTAATCAAACGCGTGTGCATTCAAACACATTCTGAGAGGAGAATTGGATTTCTTGCTGGCCATGTGTCATTTTCTAAAACGGAGGTTAAACAAGGGTCAAACCGGCACCAGACTCTCTTATTGAATCTCCGCTCTCTGTAATGCCCTGCAGAGAGAAGCGGGGCTTCGGCGTGCGGAGAGGCGGGACTGCAGGCAGCGTCCCCCGGCGTCGGGGGAGATTGCCCCGGGAGGGCGAGGGCCAGCGTGGGCGAGTGTCGCCAAAACGGGTCCCCGCTTTTGAGCAGTATATCAGCCCTGCCGCCTCAGGGATGAGAGCAGCGATGAAGCCGGCGGAAGACATACCGTCACGATCCTTCACCCTTGACGGTCGGTGGAGGCAAGCCGCGGCCGTGCCGCGCAGGGTAAGCCTTGCTGTGCCGAGCGACGTACCGGCGGGGAGCACGCCCAGCGGGCTCCTTGCCCCCTTGTCTTTTTCTCCTGCCTTTTACGGTTATTCTCGCTATTTTCCGCCAGTCGAAGCCCAAGCGCGGTCCACCGGCGGATTACCCGCACGCGTGGCTAGGTGGCAGGTACGTGCCTCAGGAGCACGGCTCCCAGCTCTTGTGCAATTGCTGCGAGGCGACAACGATCCCGCCGGGGCTGAGGGTTTGATTTTTACACGCCATACAGATACGCTCTGATGACGCCACGCACCAAGGCAGCGGTAAGGCTGCCAGAGCACCGCCGCGCTCCGCTTCCCCCGGCAGCGCGGGCGGCGCCGCTCAGCCCCCGCTGCAAGCCCCCGCGCGGCCGCCGCCGTTGCCGGGGAGGGGGCGCGGTGCCGCGGCGCTGCGCCCCTGCGGAGATCGCGCGGAGGCGAGCGCCCCCCCGTGCGCTGCCGCCCGGCGACACGGCGGTTACGTAAGTGCCGGCGCCCCCCGCGCCGCTCTCCCCTCTCCCGCCCCCCCCGCGCCGCCCCCCGCCCCGCCGGCGGTTATGCAATCGCCAGCACACAGACCTACTGTACCACACACCGCCCCGCGCCACGCCCCGCCCCGCCCCCGACCGCTCCCATTGGCCGTCCTCCGGTAGCGCCCGGCGCCGATTGGGGCGGCGTCGCCGCCAGTCACGGCGCGGCGCGGCTGGCATGCGGGCTATGAGCCCCGCGCCGCGCAGCCCTGACCTACTAACACACATCCCTCCGCGCCGCCGCCGCCGCCGCACGCTCCCGCCCGCGCCCGCCTCCGGCTCGGCCGCCCCGCTGCTGCCTGCACAGTACAGCGCGGCAACGGCACCGCACCGCATCACACCACCGCCTGCCTCGCCTCGCCTCGCCTCGCCTCGCCTCGCCCGCGGCCCGGCGCGGGGTGGGGGATGCTCAGCGCCCCGCGGTGCGCTGCAGGTAGGAAGGCGCGCGTACAGGCGCGGAGCGGTGCGCGGGTATGAAGTTCGGGTGTCCGCCCGGCCTGCGGCGCCCGCCGCGCTTCGCCTCGCCTCGGCTGGGGGCGGCTATTACATAACGCGAGCCCAGCCGGCTCCGGCTGCCGCCGGGCGGGGAGGGGTCCGCCGGGCGGGCCGGCTCTCCGCGCTGGCGGGCGGCTCGGCAGAGGGGTGGCGGCGCGGGAGGCAGCCCGGGAGATGCCCGCCGAAGGCTTTCCCTCGCGGCGGGTGTTCGTTCCCGCCGTGCCGTACTGTCCCCCGCTTCTCCCCACAGCCAGCCCGGGGCAGCGGCGCCGGAGCCGCTCTCTCGCGTTGCATAATGTGCCGGCGGGGACCGGGCAGCCGCGGCGGCCGCCGTGCGGGGCGGAAGGCTGGCTCCCGAGCGCCAGCCGCTCCTCGGCCCCCAAACCACCGGGAGTTGCGGGCTGCCGGAGCCTGCCGGCGAGAGCCCCCTTTTCCGAGCGACGCGGGGGGATGTTGCCCGCGGGCAAGCGGGATTAATGGCAGCGGCAACCCCTGTCTCCGCGCCGTGCCTCAGCCCTTCTCGTCACTTTTGTCGCTGTTTTTCAGGCGCTGCGGGACCGATCGCATAATAGTTCCTGGAAATGTTGCATTATGTAACCACAGAATTTGCTGGCTGGGAAGAGGGAGCTAATTATGCGATTTTATAATGTTGCTACAAAGAAACTAGGACAATCTCGCGCTGAAAAAAAGCCCCCCAAACCCGTAACTGTAATAGATTTTGTTAAAGTGCGTTTAATAAGGGAAGTAGACAACTGGGTAAGTGGGGAGGCGAGGCGCGCTCGCCGACTGCGTGCCGGGTGCCTTAAAACGAGATTTGTGTTGATCTATATTTAGCCCCATCGCATTTTAGCAATTGTGGCTTCATGTGCTATTTCTGGTCTTTTCTCCAGAGCTGTGCGTGTAGACGTTCGAGGCCATTTGCTCGGATTTTTAACTCCACGCCTTCAGAGACGTTTTGATAAGGCTGTATTTTTAGGAAGGCATTTCGCCCAGACGCTGAGCCATCTCTCCGGTACGGGCTTTCACTTGCCGTTTCTTTGGGGGGGCGGGGGGGGAAAAGGGAACGTCTAATTTAAGGAAGGAAGGCGTTTAGGATATGTCAGCCGCGCCGGAGGAGAGAGGTAGAGCCGTCCCGCCCGTGCCCTGACTGCCGCGGCGGGCGGGGGGCCAGGTGCCGCCGGGCCCCGGGGGCAGCGGAGCCGGGCCCCGGGGGCAGCCGCCAGCACCGCAAGTAGGTCAATGTGACAGACCAGGCGGGTAGCGGAGCCGGTACGCGGAGCCCGCTCCCGCGCCCACCTTCCCCTCAGCCTTGCGCCGCGCGCGGGGGTCGCCGCCTCCCCACCAACGGCCGTTGGGAGCCGTTGGTGACCGTTGGGGCGCGGCGGCCGCGCGGCGGCGGGCGAGCGAGGGCTGGGGGCGCTGGCGCTCCCCCTCAGCCCTTTGTTCTGGGCTGGGGCGGCGGCGGCGGCGGGCGGGTGGGGGGGGGGGGGGGCGGCGGCGGCGGCGGGCTGATAGCGCGGGGCCGTGCTGAGGGGCGAGCGGGCCGGGCGCCATGCGCCGCCGGTCACGTAAGGGGCCGCCGGGCCGAGCCGGGCAGCCTTTGTGGCGGGCGCGGTGCGGGGCCGAGCTGCGGGAAGGCGGCATCCGCCGCCTCCCCGCAGCTCGGCCCCGCACCGCGCCCCGCGGAGCCTCCCCACTCCCCCGCCCGTCTCCCCCCTTGTCCCACCGTGGCCTGCAGGCAGGGAGCGCCAGACAAAGGCCCCCCCCTCCCCGCGCTGCTGCCTGCCTCCCCGCCCCGCGGGAGGGGTACAGCTGGCAGGTAGGCATGAGATAGCCTAGCACACCCCCCACTCTCGCCACCCGAGTATTTTCGGCTTTCTTCTTACGTAACGAGCATCAACAACAACAACAACAAAAAAAATGGCCATTGCCCAATTCTGTTATTTTGCCAAGTCACTTCGCTGTTGCAGTGGCAAAAACCGTGCCTGGACGTCCCGTACTCTGAGGTCAGCTTGTGCTCTGTCCTCGACAGGAGCATAGCTTCAAAGTCGCTGGTGATAACTTGGCTTTCAAGATGAGGTGAATTTTGTGTGTGACTAAAATGGTCCTCTAAGTAGACGAAACCAACATCACTATGCTTGTGACCAAAATCTCAAAAGTCCAGGCTGAGTACCCCAGCCACTGTCTTTATGTTCTGCTGTAGACAGTAGCAGCGAAGTATTTTAAAAATGTGATATTCTTGATAACATGCATAAACTTTTCTGCTACTTGATTGTTGGGGTCAAGTACAGCTTTGATTGTGAAGCTGTCTTGGAGTTACTGTTGTGTTAAAAACAACCTTTTTTTTTTTTTCCCCCTTGTCCTTGTGACTTGAATGATTGCACTCAGTTTCATTGTGTTCGCTCCTGTGTATGTAACCTACTTTGAGTCATCTTTGCCCTCCTCAGTAATTAATTCAATCTAGAGCCTCATTTAAAATATTGCTAAGTGCATCACTTTTACGGTCCTTATTCAATCACAATTTTGACTTTGATGGGAAACTTGAATGAATAAGGATTCAGGTTTTGGCCCAAAGACCTGATTTAAACCAACAAGTTCAAGGATTACTGAAGAAAGATCCTTGGCACTAACAGTTATCTTTATAGAAGTTCTCATGTTACAGATGTCTTTGACCGTTGAAGTGCTAACACTCTTTAGAATGATCTGCCTCTACTTTCCATTTTTATTTACTTTGTATTTTTAACTCATCTTAGTCTCCAAAGGACTCCTAACTAGCTTTTAATATATCCAGCTTCCTGGATTTGACTTCAAAGCCTCAAGTTCTGCTGTGTTTTGTTTTGTTTTTTTTTTTTTGAAGAAACTGATCTGAAAGGTGTCAAAAAGCTTAGAGTCTTCCCATGAGCAATATGAACTTACATGACCTCCTCACAGCTTATCTTATCCTAAGAAGGAACAGTATTTGCCATACTTTGGCCGAAATTTGTAGAACATGCAGACATTCCTTCTATTGCAATAAAGTCCAAATAGAGTCTGTGAAAGACATCAGTACCATGCTGCTTTTTTCAATCCTTTATCTTGAAATAAAACTCATAAATAAAATAAACCTTCAGCTCAGTTTGAATTGACTTATTTTAACAAATAGTTATGCAAACTATCCTTATGCAATAGTTTTTTCCAGACAGCAATCTCACTGCTGTTATAACATCACTATGATGCAATAATATGAACAATAAAATCCTCTGTTTGAGTCTTATTACACACTGTTAAGCAATGTATGTGACTCATCAGCTTAATTGACTCTTCTAGGTGACCTTGCCATCATCATTACAGCCAGTTATGAGATATAAATGTGCTTAGGATATGTAATAGAAAAAAAATGCAAATAGATGGCCAATCCCTGCAGTCCATTCTAAAAGAAAATGACAGTTGATTTCTGTGTTACGGTATTTTGCAGTGTTTGAAAATAATTTTTAAAAATCTGGTTTTTTTAAAAAACAAGGTATGTTAACTGTCTAATACTGATGTTAAGCATGACTGTCAAAAATAAGATTGTGTAAGCAAGGGCATACTTGGACTTGACTCAAAATGTGATAGAAGCAATGTTCCTAAAAACTTGTTGTGTGAAAAGGTAGCTCTGAAATGAATTATTATTAAGATCTCCTGAGATATCCTGGCTTTTTCCTAATTCACGTGTGAATTACCACATCCAGATCAGCATACTATGAGACTGAATCTGGTGACAGATATTACACAAATCTATCTTCTATCAGAAAGAATGCCTTATTTAAGATAGGGGTTTTTTTCCCCCATTCTTGAGTTGCTCCATCTTGGTGTAATCTTCAGTCTGTCCTGAGGTATTTGAATAATTAACCAGTTTTTGCCACAGAGGTGGCTGCACAGCAGTTAGCAATATAGGTGCCAGTGCTGCAAGACCTCCTCCTACGAGTGGAAGGCAACCCAATAAAGAAAATGGTGCTCAGCATGGGCAGTGGTCTTCCTGCCTGGACCATCTCACAGAATCGGAGCTCTAAAGATCGCTATTTCTCTGTTCCGTTTGCAGTGAGTGGTAGATACCAACATTTTACAGGCAGTGTTTGTTTTACGTGTTTGTACTTCAGTTGTTATATAACAAGATGCATGTTTAGAGCATCAGCTGGGATTAATTGACATAATTCTGCTGCCTTTAAATAGCGCTATATAAATTTAGGTCAGTTGAAGGTCTGGTTCATGCTTGGCATTTTAAGAACACAGTTCAATAATAGAAAGCCATTTGTTGTCAGAATAATTAGCATTTGATTTTGGTTTTTTTTTAATCGTTCTTAACTAGGGGAAAGCTGAGATTGTATTTCCAGAACATAGTTACTATTAAGTTATAGGTTTTTGCAGTCTAGTTTTTCCTGCTATTAAGTAGTTATTGAAATGAGGAGAAGCGTACTGTCATAGTACTGTAACTTCAGTAACTGTTGTTTCTATTGGGATTTTATTAAAAGTACTGAAAAGTGATGTGATATTTAAAATGGCATGATTTATATACACATACTACATATATTATATATATGTAATTAAATATTTACGCAAGTTATATATACATTTCCTTTGCTTGTCAGTTTTAAAGTTTTTCCTGGTGCTTTGAGTAATTCTTAGATTTTGTTTCCGCGCCCCTCCCCCCCTCCCAAATCAGAGCAGTAAACAGCTTGTTTTGGAAAAATCAAACACATCTAAGGAAATTGAAGAAAATATAGGTCAAATTTGCACCTATTAACCTTGACTGACCTCTTTGAGCAACAGCTACTTTTAACATATGTTTCATACTCTCCAAATAATAATTTTATTTGCATAATTTGTGTAATTTACCTTTGGGAAGCAGGCTGTACTTTAATGAGTTAATTTGTAGTTATTAAGATAAACAGTAACTTAAGTAATTTTCCTAACAATGAAAGCCTTTTGTAAAAATTACACATGACATCAACTTTCTGGGTACAGCTTGGAGGTGGGTAATATGAAGGTGCAACAGTGTTCCAAGTTCTATGACGATCTTATTAATTTTTTTTATATTTGATTGAAAAGTGTCGCAATAAATGATTTTTGATCTTCCCAATAGACTACATTGTGTAGACAACTCCCATTTTTTTATTTCAATGAGATGATCAACATTTCAGCAAAAATGGGTCATCTTGTACAAAGCTATCGTCATCAGTGTTCCACTGACCTAATTACACGTTGATCCTGAAACCGTAAGCACTTAAGATGCCCATGAAGTTGTAAGAAAAAGGAGCTGTGTACAGGATCTGCATTGCTCCATGCTGTTGTAATGGATTCACGGTCTCCATGAGTGCAACTACGTAATGGCAGTAATTGGTAGTAGCATTTGCATGGTAAATCCTTTTCCCCTTTGTGACCGTGGATAACCTGTCCATCATTGCATAAAATGCAGTCACCTAGTTTTTTCCAGAAAGTTTGAACTTCATTTGCTCTACATTGCCTAGATCCTCTTGCTTGCAAATCTGTCCTATGGATAATGTCACTCTTCCAGTGGAGCCAGCATTAAAGCTTGTCTTCAACAGGAATATAATTTTACTAACAGTGCTAGATAAAAGGCAAGAAAAAGTATGTTCAAGGATTTCAGTGGAAGCTGGAATAGGACCACATCCTCTGTTGGAGAGGATTTCTGAATTATGATAGACCTGAGAGGTGCAGAATTTTTTTCTGTGAAAAGCAGTAGAGGTAGAGTGGCTCCAGAATATTTCAGCATTATTTGGGCAGGCTGTGTATTCACCTAAGCTTAAATTCAGCCTCCTGTCCTGCATGTGCAATGAGGATGATATTTTTTCTGTACCTCATAAAAGTCTCGAGACAGATAGCAACTGTTTTTAAAACACTTTGAAGACAAAGTGCAAACTATATTCTACAGTTTTTCAAAGTTTGGAATGCAAACTGGTCATTTTGATATCTATGGGTAGGTTCTACACCAGCTCTTCTGGTCTGTAGACAGATTTTCAAAATAGATAACTTGTTACAGAATGGTAGCAGTAATATAATTAATGATACCAATGTGAAACATGGACAATAACAACTAAAAATATGCACAGACATATCAATACAAGCTTTTATTGTTTTTCTGCAGTTTGCCGTGTAGCGGTGACGGTGATAGAAGCTGGTTCTCTTTTAAAACAAGAAGTTGTACTTAGCCGTTATTTTCTTCCATTTTTGAAGGACTGAGAGAAATTTTTTGGATACAGGGTGATACAAATGTCAGTTGTGTTAGTGTATCCAACTGCTAGAAATGGGATTTCATTTAGTTTCATAGAATCACTATCAAAATGTTTAGAATTAAATTAGTTGTCTCATTCTAGGATATGTTTGAAAAATTATGCTTGGAGATAGCATGAATTATTTTGCTAAATACAAGTAACTATATGCAGAATACTCTGTGGGGAAACATACGTACATGGGGAGGCCCACATGCATTCTCTAAAGTAGAAATGACTTATGTAATTCCATTACACAGAAGAGAGAGAGGAAAGATTGTGGCCCTGTCCTTCAACCTTTTGAAACATTTCAATTATTACAGTGTGAATACACAAATCCCCAGCATCAGATCCTATTTTGATAGAATCAGGTCACTTAAGTGTTTTTCGAAGTCCATGGATAAATGAACTTTTCATGATTTCTGCATACATAATTTCTTGCTTCAGTAGTATGAGTTCTATACAACAGTATCATTAACACTTGGATCTGGGATTGTATCCTGCTTCTATTGAAGCCAATGGCAAAATTGCTGTGGGAGCAAGACTGGGTCTGTAATTAAGTTAATAGGGTCGAGTGTTATTACATTGTTGAATTGGCACTCAATGCCATTAACATCAACCAACCAAAAAAAAAATCTTTAACAGTGACTAATGTAAGGCGGTATTAAATGTTGGGTTTATAACACTTTATGAGGGAGTGATAAAGCAATTGAAAAATTAATCATAAGGGAAAATATTGGAATTTGAAATATAGTCAGAGGAATCATTACAGTTCATTAATTTATGTGTAAATACTGATGTTTTCCAGTGGAATTAAAAAATGCAAGTGAAGTGAAATGGCTGGTTTCATTGAAGGCATTTTGCCATTATCATCAGATGGAATTTAATTTGTTTACAGACTCAGCATTGGGCTGATCCACATGGAGAAGTATTAATAAACAAGGGCTTTGACTCCTGTTTGTAAAGCAGCCATTCCAGTTACATGATAAAAGTGCTTCAAGGAAGATGTTGAAAGAGCTAAAGATTTATTGTTGTTTTGTTAGTTCACTAAAGTAATGACATTAGAACTAACTACACTAATAGCAAACTAGTAAGACTATGTTAGTGGGTTACATGTCTGTCTTGACAGCTTTACTGATGGACTCTGGCAGAGAGCAAAGTTGCAAAAACATGGTCGTTTTGATACACAATATTTGCTGTAGACTTGCGTGCTACTTATGTTCTGTCTGTTTGTGCCAGGAACAATGTGTACAGGAGGGAGACTGGCCAAAACAGGAGTTATCAGTGCTGCAGTGAGCAGATTGTGCACTGGAATGGCCCAAGCTGCAGAAGTCCCGTGGAACAAGGGATGGGAACTCTGCAGCTTGTTGCGTTGTTAAGTGCAGCTCAGTGCCAACGTTAGGCTCAGGAGATTTATGTTTGGACATGCAGTTGAGTTTCTACTGATACATAGATGGTCATGCTGATGAACTATGCCATTAGTCTACATTCATTTAGCAAAAAAAACCCCAAACCAACAACTTTTTGCTAATTCTTCTTCTTCTTCTTATTATTATTATTGTTAGTATTTTTCCTATATTGCCGTGTTGGACAAACAGCAAAGTGGGATCGCTTTGAGCTGGAGACCATACAGATAGACACAAAAGTCATAGGTCTTTTCCTGAAACAGTGTTGCTCAAGACTAAAGATATTGCTTCTATATCGTGTGGAAATGGAAGATTGGAATATAAGAGGAAAAAAAAGTTTTATTAAATCTGTGTAGGTATAGTTTCATTCTTCTAAAATATGCATAAATCCTACAAGTACTTCCTTGCTGTTGCTACTGTTTCAAGTAAGGGTAGATGTTCCAGGGCATATGGCAGATAAATATATAGAAAATAATGATGCACGCATATTAGTATCCCTTTTCTAAGATAATAAATATTTTTATTTGGGTTGCAGTGTAGCTCTCTAGCACTGTTAAATTCAGTAAGACCTCTGCATTGGTAAGGCCCTGAAATTTCACAAAAGTTGTTTTGAACCCTTTTGACTTCAGTGAGAGTTGGCTGAGATGCATACTAAGAGACAAGTGATGACTTCATAGGTATTCAGTAAATGTTATACTGCTTCCTGCTGTGTGCCACAGAAGGTGTACGCATTTCCTCAGAAATGCAGAAGTTGTTAATAATACAAGTGAATACAGTGATTGTAGTATATCAAGACAAGTACGGATCAATAGCTGTACGTTCCCAATGCTACAGGATAATGAAATAAAACCCCAGTATTTTTCTTCTTTTAATGTAAAGTCATGTTACAGAGACTGAATATTCTAAAAATGCCACAAAAATTAAAGTGGCCTTGTCTTGTCTCTTTTTATTTTTAAATTCTATGTGTTCAACAATGATTTTTTTTTTAAAGTATTAGGTTTCTCTAGATTTAAAATGATATGCATATTAATTAAACCATTGATTACATGTAGCAGTAAAATGGACAGAATGGCTATACAGCTTCTTCAGCAAATCAAATTATATTGAATGTTTGGACAAACTGATGTTGCTTTGTTGTGGGGCTTATTTTTGTTTTTAAACCTGATCCAGCTCCTATTTAACTTGACAGAACACTCCCTTTGACTCCAGTTTGAATTTTGGATCAGGATCTAACTATGTAATTGCTTGTATATTAGAGATACATTTCTCGTTTACAAACATGGCAATTTGTGGTGCTGCTTTTGCACTAAAAAGTTAGATGCTGTCTTTGGTGTGGCTGGCTTCTAACTCTATTTTCCATTAAGGCTGTATTATCGAAGACAAATAGTTACATGTCAGCAATTAACCACGGATTTTAGGAAATTCTACTTAGCTGTTCTATTAAATGTGTTAATTTTTCATGACAGAAGAGTTGGCATGGTTTGATGGAACAGAACCCAGCTTGAAACCTGAGTCTTTATGACCCTACTTAATTGTTATTACATCACTCACTCCTCTTTGCCTTCTGGAAAAGACAAGAAAACTGGCAGAACACAATTCATTAATTCCTTTATAACTTTCCCAACAGATAATGTTAAAATTAGTTTCATTAGTCAGTGTAAAAACATTCCCAATAAATAGTGACATTAATCTGAAGTGGCTGGGTTGTTTGTTTTTTTTTTTTTTTTTTGTTATACAGGCAAGAATCATTGCTGACTCAATAGTCAGTTCTATAAAAGCACTTGGCATACTACATTTTTTTACCAGGAACATGACTGACTATGGTAAATGGGATAGTGAGAAGCTATATCTCAGATCATGACCAAATGATCTTAGGAGAAGAAGTATTTTTGCATTAAGAGGGACTAAATAAAACAAAGGCCAATTTAAATGCTAAGTTCACATTTAATGATTAAAATGTCTAAAGCTAAAGGTTAAGCTAGTTTTCCTTTGTTAATGGTAAGACTTTTAGATCTAAACTTCCACTTTAATGCAAACACGAAAGGTGCATATGCTTCAACGGTATTAAACTTTACTTAGATGTAATAAGACTATTTTTCAAATGCAAATTATTAATTAAATGTTATTTCTCTAATGTATTTTTCAATACTGATTTTAACGTTTTCTTTCTAAGAGAGAAGAAAAAAATTATGTAATACAATCTTTTTCCTTGTCAATATTTTTTTAAGTTAGGTATTTGCTCAAATTATGTGTGAATGTACTAGTTTGAATTTATATGATTGATCAAAAAGGCATTTCAAAATTCCAAGTATATGTGTGTATCAACATTTGTATATAGAGATATATATCTGTATATATACTTTTTATAGGATGCAAATCCAATAATTAAATCTTTAATAGCTTTAATGGGTCGTGGTGTTATTTTAAGACAATAGAAAGCACTCCAGCTTCTCTAAATCAGCTTATGTTATTTTTAATCCATGAAGGACCCAAATATATAGCATTTCTAAGTCACACACCACAGCTGTTTTCAGAAGAGAAGCTTTAATGTGGAAGAACAAGATACTTTCCAGTGTTGCTCATCAACATGCCTGGTGTCCTGCAGTGTTAACTGTTGGAGGTTTAGGTTGGTCAGTGATATCGTGAAAAGTTCTGTGACAACATTACTGTAGGATCAAAACTCAAATACTTTTTAAATTGATTTTTCCTTGGATCATATATTGTATTTGTTTTGGAAGCAAATCTGCTACCTAGATATCATAAAGGTTAGAATATCAGTTGTTTCAGTGTTGAGCTGTCTTCATATTACAGCAGGTTTAATGAACCAAATGCTAGTCTAAGCTTTTTATCAAAAGCTAGTTTTGCATGTCCTGAGCCAGCAGTTCCTAAATACTAATCAAATTCTCTATTTATTCCAGGTTTTTAAGAAGATTCCCATTGCCTCTGCCAAGAAAATTGGTTCTAGACACTTCTGTCTGAGAATATGAAAGAAAAGGAAGAATGTATGTGGATTTAAAATTACTGTATTTATCAAGTTGTGGAGTGAGAAGTACTGGGGAAATAGCTTGCTCTGTTGCTCATTGTAGATCTACTACAAATTGTTTCTGATGCAGCTGAGAAAAATGCAGACCCTTAAAAAGGAACACGGACCTGTTGACACAAGTAGCAATGTGGACAAAATCATGGTACTTAAGTCTACTTTAGCAGAAGTGTCTGAAGAATTGTCTACAAATGAAGATATACTACTTACTGAAGCAAGTAGTGGAAAAAGCAAATCTTCAGCTTGCCGGAGAAAGCGAGAATTCATTCCAGATGAAAAAAAAGATGCTATGTACTGGGAGAAAAGGCGGAAAAATAATGAAGCTGCCAAAAGATCTCGTGAAAAACGACGACTGAATGACCTTGTCTTAGAGAACAAACTAATTGCACTGGGAGAGGAGAATGCCACTTTGAAGGCAGAGCTGCTTTCATTGAAGCTAAAGTTTGGTTTAATTAGTTCTGCAGCCTATGCCCAAGAGATACAGAAACTCAGTAGCTCAACAACTGTGTATTTCCAAGACTATCAGAGTTCCAAATCAAATATTAACTCATTTGTAGATGAACATGAACCATCCATAGTTGGTAGCAGTTGTATTTCTGTCATTAAACATTCTCCCCAAAGCTCAATGTCCGATGTGTCTGAAATGTCATCCGTAGAGCATACTCAACCAAGTCGTATACAGAGCAACTGCAGAAGTCCCGAAAATAAGTTCCAGATTATAAAACAGGAGCCCATGGAATTAGAGAGGGAGCCAAGAGATGACAGAGGTTCATATAAAGCATCCATATACCCAAACTACATGGGAGCTACCTTTAACGTGTACTCGCATTCTCCTCCTCTCTTGCAAGTTAATAGGTCCTCCAGTAATTCCCCCAGAACATCAGAAACCGATGATGGTGTAGTTGGAAAGTCATCTGATGGAGAAGATGAACAGCAGGTTCCTAAGGGTCCAATCCATTCCCCAGTTGAACATAAAAATGTTCATGCAACAGTTAAAGTTCCAGAAGTGAATTCTTCAGCTTTGCCTCACAAGCTTCGAATTAAAGCCAAAGCCATGCAAGTCAAAGTGGAAGCAATGGATAATGACTATGATGCAACACAGAAATTGTCATCACCCATTGACATGTCCTCAAAAAGACATTTTGAGCTTGAAAAACATGGTGCACAAAACTTGGTGCATTCTTCTCACACTCCTTTCTCGGTTCAAGTGACTAACATCCAAGACTGGTCACTTAAACCAGAACTCTGGCATCAGAAGGAACTCAATGTAAAGATTCAGAGCGGTTGCAAAACTGGAGTGGTTGAAATAAAAGACAATATCTACAATGTCTCTGAGTCAGAGAACCTGTATTTGAAGCAGGGCATAGCAAACTTATCTGCAGAGGTTGCTTCGCTTAAAAGACTTATAACTACACAACAAATCTCTGCATCAGACTCTGGTTAAGTTACTACTGAATAAAGGCTTACTGTTTTAAAGGATGTCATTTGCAGTAGATCAATATGTTTTGTATTATGCTGAATTTTCACTGGACTTGTGATGTCATTTCACTGTAATGTTCACATAATGTCTGACTGGTGTCTTTTTGTGCACAAATTATTACGAAGACTAGGTTGTGTTATGATCACTATGCCTTGTGTATAGTCAAGTAGCCTGTACAAAGGCTGTATATAGTGAACTTCATTTTCTTTTTGTTCTTCTACTATAAAGCGTGCACGTTACCAGTTACAATAAAATATTGGTGACAAACACAGAACATCTACTCCAGTTCAGTTGATTTTATGAACTTGTAAATAAGTTGTTAATTAAAAACTGGCTTTTTCTTACACTGTGCTCAACTTCACTTACGTGTTTGGTTTTTACAGCCTAACAACCAAATTACAATTTACAACGTGTAATCCTTCTGGCCACCTTTTTCCTTAACACGTTTTTTAGAAGAGAATAGAAATAAAGTGAATATTTATAAAAGAAACAGTACCAATTTATAGCCTTAGCCTTCTTTAACTTATTTATTAGTAGAGTTAACCAAAACCCACACAAATTCTAACCCAGTAACTAATATCAACAACCTTTTTTCTCCTTCTATCTCAAATGAGACAGTAGTGAGTTTCCTGAATGGTTTATTGTGACAAACCATTTTTTCAATATTATAACTTGGTGTTTTAGATTAAATTAGTTAAGTTGGATTTGTGCATCTGCAAAGTTTTCAGAGCCTTGCAGTGACAGAATTGGACAACACCATCTTTGTCAAGGGGTGGCTTGTGTGTGCAAGGGGGGCAGGCATGGAAAGAAGCGTGCACAAAGGCTGCATGAAAGAGTCTGTCTGTCCATCTTGCATACCATCGTTCTTCCCACGGCAGACCGTGGGCCACCTGTAGATGAAGGATAAGGCTTCTGGATCTGTAAACTCTGAGCTCAACTAGGCAAATATCTACATTAGTAGCAGAGTTAGAGGAGATCATCTGCTATTTTAGTTCCCAGTGTGGGACATAATGCAATTGTAAGTATGAAGTAAGTCTTGCCACCAATTTGGCCTTGGTTTCAATGGCTTAGTTAAATGAACTGGAATACCCTGGCTCACTACAGGGCATTTTGCAAGAACTTCTTACATGTAAAATAGAGACTATGTGAAGAACTGCACAACCCAGATACTACTAGCCCCTTACAAGTTATGTAGATGATAAGTTCTTCACTTGATGACTGGACCCTTTGTCTTTGAGAAGAGCCATTGAACCATGGAAACTAGAAGTGCATCACATGTCCTTGGTTTGGCTTACCAAAGTCTTTCATTTTAAAATTAAAAATAATTTATAAATAGAGCAAAGACTTGGCAGAGGTTCTTTTCATGATACTTCCCCCTTCTTTTAATGTACTAATAAATCAGACTAACAAATAAGCTTTTCTGAAAAGGCTTTTTATTAATTGCCATACTGTATAATGAATGGAACCTTTCCATAGACTTAAAATACTAATTAAGGAAACAATATGTAGGTATTGTTTTTTAAATTCATACTTGACTTGAGTGAGAGGAAGTTTGTCAATTTTTTGGGGATATGAAGAGGAGTCTGAGTCACTCCTGCCAGCTCTGAAGCTTGGTCCAGCAGTCAAGGCAATGGCAAAACTCCCTGATGTCAGCAAGGCCAGAATTTGGTTCTGTAGCTTTTCGGGAGCTGATGATTCACAGTCGCGTTCTGGGAGGACCTTGGCACAGAAATCACTGGTACTTTCTGAGCTTTTTTGAGCCTTCTAACTGCTGTGCTGTATTTGTGGCATTCAGAGTTAATAAACTGTTATTCTTTTTTCATGCCTTAATAATACAATAGACCCCATAGCTGGGCTCTGTATGTATTTGGTAATTAATATAGATGACATTTCAATGTTACTGAAAATAAGCTCAGGATTATTGCATGAAATGTAAAAATTTGCATTGAATGATGGGGATATGAGACATGAGGCAGTGATTGCTACTGTCTCTTTGCTTGCTAAGTATCTTCTGTAAGCAACAATAAAATTCTTTAAATATTTTGCATATTATTTATCACATGTAATGTGTTTAAGGAGAGGACTTAAAGCTCTCGGTGTTGCCATCTGTGTAAGCCTAGATCTATTGGTTTTTTTTCCATTTCTTGTTACAGTTGTTTGTCATAATGGAAGAATGTTGTCCTCTTTCTAGCTCATTATATATTTTGTGTATCTGTTTTGTGCAATTAATACTTAACAGTAATGATGTAGTTAATTTGTTGAAGGATGTCATTGCAAGAAAGTTATAGCATGGAGCTTAGGAGCACAATCAGATGTTATTTATACTCCCTTTATACCTTAGTGTTATGCTTCATTTGAAGAAAGAAATAAATAATTTGTCTTTTGTTCAAAACCAGATCAATTACAACATGATTTTCTATTACGTTCATCGTCCTAGTCCAACACAGAGGTGTTAGCTGCAGTTGATGACAAATCTTCCTGTGCTGGAGTTCCTATTTCTGCAGCTAATACTTGGAGTATCTTCCACAGACGTTGTAAAGTTACAAAATGGGGGTGTGTGAGTGGTACATACAAAGCTCCATTCTTGGCTACAGTTGCAAACTGGCCAGATGAAACTCTCAACTGCAGTAAATGTGGCGTAGGTGGCCTCCTCACCCAGAGACCCTCATCCTCCTCACTCATCCTCAGCCTGGTTTCCTTCCGGGCATGGTACTGGGAAAGATGGAGAGTCACACTGACGGGGAGGAGGGAGAGAACGCAGTGGGATGCTACTCCCCTGCTCCAGTCACCTGGTACATAGTTACATGTGTGTATGAGCGGAGGAGCTGGGAAATCAGATAGCTGTGCCCTGCCAGCCTGCCACCCCCCACTGTAGGAAACGGAATTGGCCTCCATGGAAAGAATATCCTTGGCTGGTCTGCTAGTCTCCACTGGAGGTCAGAAGGTTGGTTTGAGCACAGAACGGGCTTTACCTAAGTGGATATAAACTGGTATCATATCCTCTAAGTTATAAAAACTCCTGAAAGCTCAGCGATTAACTGACAAAGCAACACAAAACATGCTGGAAGTGGAATCTTTCTCATGTGAAGCAACACGGATGACTAGGAAGTAACTGAAAAATGACTGTAGGGTGTGCCTTCAAATGAGAATGTTAAGGAAGACCACATTCAGAAACTGGGAACTCCAGAGACTTGCCAATATAAGTTGTCATTTTTCATGGGAACACAGGAATTACCATGCTAGATTAGTTTGGCTAGTCCCAAACTTTGCTTGTGATAATCGTTAGTGTGAAGGGCTTCAAGGAAAGTTCTAAGAAAACTCCATGGAAAATAACTGTTGATTAGCAAGGCAAGTTTTTTCCTAGTGACATCAATTGCTGGCTAATCAACACTGTGAAGTGTGAATATCGGGTCCCCTGTTAAATCTGCCTAACTTAATTATGTATAAACACAGTAGTATATCCTCATGTTCTATCAACGCCTATATTTTGGTAGGTACAAAGATTGAATGTGGATATGCCCATACATATACCTAGCCCATACATTATGATTTTCTGAATCCCCTCAACTTTCTGCCTTCAGTAAAAGTTACTTATTTTGTGGGATGTATTTAAATTTTATTACTATTCTGTACAGCCAAATATGCCCTTGTTCATGAATAGAGGACAGGTAACTGGCAATTCCTGGTTAATCTTCTCTTATTATTTTGGATGTTTTCATTACAGCCCTTATGTCCATGTGAGCAGTTTATGAGACTAAAACCACATATTTTCTCTAGAACTTAACAGCAAATGTAAAATTGCACCATAAACACATTTCTGAAGTTTTATTAAAATACCAACTTCTAAAAATTTTTCTACTTGCTAGTACATAAATAGGCAGCATACAATGAATTTTGCAGAAAACTCATAGAGAACCCAATTAATATGGCCTTTATTAACACCATATTGTTTTAAAAATACTTTCACAGTTTATTGCACAATATGAGCTTGGTAACTACAAGAATACAACAAAACAATTTTTGGTATTTATTGCATAAGAACGAGTAGCACATATTGTTCCATTACAGTGCCAAATTAAAAGTTAAAAATACTAGGCCAAATCCTAAGGCTTTTAACTCTGTGTTAGATTCTACTTTCCTTAATGAAGCAGACTTTTTATGTGTGCAATGACAGATTTACTCAAGATGAGTAACATTACCAAGACATAATCTTTACAGTTCACTCATGGTGTGGATTCCTAGTGATTTTCCTATCTCTAAGGCTAACTCCCTTGTGACACAACAGTGATATATGAGTCACTTATTCATATCACTGGAGTCATACGGAATTTGCCCACGTACAAAAGAGAAGGCAGTCAGGTACTCAACTATTATTTATTCAATGACAGCTCTAAAAAGGGTTGGTGAATTATGAGGAAAAGTTTAGAGTAGAGGCGTAGTGTTTATTTTCTTGAAAGAGAAAGCATCAGAAGACATTTGGTTTTAGGACTCAACAAAATAGCAGGAATGCATCTATGCTTTTTATGATTTGACCAGCTATTACCTGCATACCAATCCCAATGGCCATGCCTACAGTTATGGTAATTCCTCCTCTTTAAACACTATGGAGCTCCACAGAATTACAAACAGAAGTGGGAGGACCAAATGCAGGGCCTGCAGCTCTGCCATGATTTTACGTGGGTTTTAATCTCCTGCACGCAAGCATCCTTCCTGCTTGTACTGCATCTGAGAGAGATCTGATCTGAGAAAGCCTGCATCTGTCCAAAGGTTCTGGGGAAGCTAAATGGCCATCTAATACTACCAACATTCAGATAACATGGTCAATTTTTCCTCCACTGTCCCTTGTTCCCCCTACAAATGGATGCGCAATTTAAAATGTCAGGCAGCTGTTACACTTGTCCATGCTATTCAGATTCTTGTATATGCAAATGCCTGAATGGGCATCTAAGTCAATAACTTACGTATGTAAACGTCTACCCTGCTGTCTGTATGTGCCAGAGTCAACATCCATTACATTTACATTTCTGAGGCATGGTGCTAAACATGTTCCTTTCTAACAATTTGGATCTCTAAAAATTCTCTTAAATTTTATATATAAATATACTGAGAACATATTGCACTGATTTCCATGGGATTTGTGTTATGCAGCCCTGAAAGTCAGGATATTAATGGTCTGTATAACAATCAGAAAATACCAAAGCATAATACTGTATCATATAAAATAGCTGAAAAGATGATAAAATGCAATGAGACCCACTGTAGCAGAACACAGTGTTCCTTTCTCTGGGCCTTGTTCCCATTAAGGATTTAGAAATACTAGGGGGAGTTCAGAGGAGAACAAAAGTGAAATAATAAACTCTCAGGGGCTGATCCATTACTTAAAAGTACACATCAAACTGTAAGTCCACCCTATACACATCAATAGCCAGCATATGTGCACAAAGTTGTTAGTTCCCATTCTCAAAAAAAGTCTTGGCAATGCATGTTTTTTAAAAGCCTGGTAGTTTAAAACGTGAACAAGCAAATGTCAAAAATATTTATGTAAGCAAAACTGTATTGGACGAGAGACAATAACAGCTAGACAACATACATGGCCTATAAATATTGTATGGGGCTGGAAGGAATTGTTTATATTTTCTCGTTTTCTGTAAGAATAATGAGATTACTTTAAAAAAGAAGATTTTTTGCTTCTTTTATCAGATAATGTTTATAGCATTGAAAAATACAAAGTTGGAGAAAGGCAAACAATGCTGATTTGATGGCATTGAGAGGTAGTGCAATAGAATAGTTCCAGTTGGCAGGGGCGTAGAGCGATCATCTAGTCCCACTGCCTGACCACTCCAGGGCTGACCAACAGTTAAAGCCTGTTACTGAGGGCATTGTCCAAATGCCCGTTTTTAGGGCACTGACAGGCACGGGGCATCGACCACCTCTCTGGGAAGCCTGTTGCAGTGTCTGACCACCCTCTCGGTAAAGAAATGCTTCTGAATATCAAGTCTGAACCTCCCCTGACGCAGCTTTGAACCATTCCCACGCGTCCTGTCGCTGGATCCCAGGGAGAAGAGATCAGCACCTCCCTCTCCACTTTGCCTCCTCAGGAAGCTGTAGGGAGCAATGAGGTCGCCCCTCAGCCTCCTTTTCTCCAAACTACTCAAACCCAGTGTCCTCAGCTGCTTGGCAGAGACGCAGGCCTGGCGCTGGGCAGCGCTTGCCTGTGGGGGGAACAACGAAATAGTACCTGGCACACACAGAAGGACCCCTCGGCATTAACATCCCACCCCTCCTGGCAAAAAAGCCAAAAAGGGCGAGGACAGCAACGCCACCTGCGCTGTAGTAACACTGAGACTTTTTCTGTAGTTTTCAAGCATTTATTTTATTTGGATAATTGGATTTGGGGGTCTGGGAGCCCTTGAGGGCTGGCGCATGCCCCAGCTGATGGCCCAGTCCTGGTTTGGCCATCCCCTGAGGCACCCTCCAGGGTCACCGTGGTCGTGCTGGCCTCTTGTTGGCTGGAGAGGCCTCGGGGCTGCTGGTCCTCCTCTTTGGGGGTCGCCGTGCCCTCCCAGGGGAGCGTTCCCTGCCCCGGCTGGAAGCGGAGGGCCCGGGCACAGCCTCCCCGGGCTCCTCCTGGGGCTCTTCTTGCTCCGCAGGGATGGCAACGGTAGCAGAGGGGTGGCTGCTGGGACCCCCACCAATGGCAGCGAATGAGGTGCTGGGGAGCTCGTCCTCGCCGGATCTCATGGGGCTGCCGGAGGGGGCTGGGCTGGGAGCAAGAGACCCTCCTTGGGAGGCAGCGGGGCCGGGGTCACCCATGGGGCTGCCCTCCCTCCCCTTGGCAGCACGGGCACCCTGCCGGCCCAGCAGACGGTGGGCCTCTCTGCGGTGTTGTTGCAAAGCAACACGTGCACGCTGTTGCACGAGTGTCACCGTGCGGTTTTGGAGGGAGTCCCCCAGCATCTGGCCCGGCAGCTCTGTATCCATCCCCTGGCTGGTCAGGCTGCCCATGACGGTGTCCTCCATCATGGCTGCCTCCAACACTGTGTTGCCAAAGATCTCCTCCATCTCCTGATGGACCCAGGACTGCAGGGTCTGGAGGAGCGTTGGTTGATTCCGGAAATTGTTCATCCAGTTTGGGGGCTGGAGGCCGCCCACAGGACGCCTGGGCACCCCTGCTGCAGCCCAGTGTCGGGGTGCTCCAGGGTGGTGGAGGTCATGGGCAGCCTCCCGCCCACGAAGTCTGGGAGCTCCTTCAGCCTGGTGGATGACGACAGCTGGTGTCACGGATGGTGTGATGACATGCTCCACATAGTCATCATCTGCCCGCACTGAGTGCAAGATGGAGAGGATCCTCCTCTTGCAGAGGGGGCACTCGGGCTTGCTCTCAGCCCACCGCAGGATGCATGGGTAGCAGAAACGGTGGAGGCAGGGCATCACAAAGCTGGCCTCCTCCCAGCTGCCCAAGCAGATGGGACAGTGCTCCTCCACCTCTGTGGCCATGCTCTCCACTTGCTGCAGAGGGCTGGGGGGAGCTGGGGAGGACAAGCCGCTCCCTCTCACGGGCGCTGCAGCAGCCGGTGTCGCGCTAGGAAGGGAAGAGAGGCCACAATCATTGGCTGGCCCGGGGAAGAAATGCCCAGGTCCCTCCCGAAGGAAAGCCTCCCAGCTCCCCAGGGTGAGGTGTCCCCTCCCAGCTCACCTCTGCGGCTGCGAGCGCAGCTCCTGGGTGCCCCGGCTGCCTGAAGCTGGCAGGGTCGGGGAAAATCCTCCGTCGGCTCTGGGGTCGGGCACTGAGAGCTGCAACAAACAACTCCCCGAGCACGACACCAGCACCAAAGGCCTCGCTCAACACTCCAAACCTCGCAAGCTGCTCAGCCGGAGTGCGGGCACGAGCCGGCTGGCTGAGACTCGGCACCCAAATATAAGCCACGAGGGATGCCTGGTCATAATCCATTGCTTGGGGACGTCACAATCCATCACTTGGAGACATCTCAGTCCATCCCTCGGTGACAACAGAACCCACCGCTTGGGGACATGGTGACATCAGAACTCATTGCTTGGTGACATCATTGTCCATCACTTGGGGACGTCACAACGGGCCATCCTCGCCCACGGCGCTTGCCCTGGCAGCGCTGCGGCCCCAGCACACGCGTCTGGGGCCACTGCCCACTCCATCCCACCATCTCTTGTGCTTGGCATCGGTCACCAGGCCTTGGCCTCACGCCAGTCACCGAGGCCTCGGCCGTGTCTTCCCAGGGCCCCGTCAGGCCGCTCGGGCCGGGGCAGAGGTCTCCAGGCCCGTGCGGCAAGAGGGTTCACTCGGTGACACCTCGTGCCTCCCGGGGAGGCTGCAGGACAAAGTGCCACAGGCTCTGCCCACACCCCAGCACTGCTGGCCAGCCCTCTGGGCTCCCCTGCTGCCTCCCACGGGGGTCACAGGCAGCACTTGGCTCGCTCTGGCGGGTTTTCTCCTATCTTTCCCCCCGAGCCAGAAGGCACAAGGGTGATCCCCGCTGCTCGGCACCCATCCGGCCTCATCCGGGCACTACGTCCCATGTGGGGTCCCGCAGACAGGTTGACAAAGCAGAGGGGCTGAGGGGAGGCAAGGAGGGTCTGTGGGGCTGGGGCTGGTTCAGCACGGAGCAGAGAAGGTGTCGGGGCACCTCACAGCACACCCCGGTGCCTATGGGGATCTCTGCATCAAGGAGATGGGGACAGGCTCTTCCCAGCAGTGCCTGGTGGGAGGGTGAGAGATGTTGGCATCTCCTGAAACTAGAGAGGTTCAGGCTGGAGATAAGGAATCAAAAGCAAAATCCTTGTGAGAATCATGAAGCACTGGAATGGGTTGCCCAGAGAGGAGGTGGGATCCCTGAGCCTGGAGGTCTTCAAGACCTGACTGGCCACAAGCCAGAGCACAACCGTCACAGGCCCATCAAGGGATGCTCGCTGAAGTCTTGCAAGAGAAAGCATTGCCAGTGGGAAATACAGCAAAGGGTTCCAAAGGTGCAACAGCTTCCAGAAGGTTTTAACTTGCTGGTTTCATGTGGTTCAGCAGCTTTCACAAATATTTATTTAGGATAGGACAGAATAGTTCAGTTGGAAGAGACCTACTATGATCATCTAGTCCAACTGCCTGATCGCTCCAGGGCTGACCAACAGTTAAGGCCTATTACAAAGGGCATTGTCCAAGTGCCTCTTTTTAAGGCACCGACAGGCACGGGGCATCAACCACCTCTCTAGGAAGCCTGTTGCAGTGTCTGACCACCCTCTCAGTAAAGAAATGCTTCCCAATGTCAAAAGGCCAGTTCTTCACCCAGCACAGTGTGCACCTGCTTATCTCACAGCTGGACACCTTGTCCAGAAGGATGCTGTGAGGGACAGTATCAAAAGCCTTACTAAAATCCAGAAAAGTCACATCCACCACCCTCCCTTCACCCACTAGGCAGGTGACCTTGTCGTAGAAGGATCTCCGACGAATGAGACGGGGCTTTCCCTCTGTGAACCCATGCTGACTGTACCTGATAATGGCTTTGTCCTTGACATGCCTTTCAGCAGCACCCAGTAGGATCTTCTCCATCATTTTTCCAGGTGCTGAGGTTAGACTACCAGGTCTGTAATTTCCTGGGTCTTCCCCCATGCCCTTCTTGTAAATTGGAATAACTTTGGCTAGCTTCCAGTCAGCGGGGACCTCCAGAGACTCCCAAGACCTTTGGCAGATGATTGAGAGGGGTCCTACTGTCACAGCTACTAGCTCATTCAGTACTCTGGAATGAATCCCACCAGGTCCCATGGACTTTATGAATATTCAGCTGATATATCTGGCCCCTTACAATTTTCATATCCACAAATGGAAAGTCACTGTTCCTGCAGTCGTGGTCCTTCAACTTAGAGGACAGGGCAGCCCAAAGTCTATCATTAGTATTAAAGACGGAGGCAAAAAAAGCACTCAATACCTCCGCTTCTTCTGCATCCCTATTTGCCAGGGGACCATCTCCAACAAGTATGAGTCCTATATTTTCCTTGGACGTCCTCTTGCTATTAACATACTTTAAAAATCCTTCCTTGTTGTCAGGCACAACACTGGCCAGTTTCAACTCCAATTGAGCTTCGGCCTTTCATGTCATCTCCCTGCATTTGCGAGCCATGTCTCTGCGATCTTCCTGATCTTGCTTCTAGAAGTCATCCAATCTTTTTCCTCCTGAGTTTCAAGAAGAGTTCCCTGTTGAGCCAAGCTGGTCTTCTGCACTGCTTGCTTGGACCTTTTTTGGTTTATGCATTAATCTACATCAATTTCTAGATCAACAACAAAATTCACTGTAAATCCTAGTAACACAGTGAGAGATATATGGAAATTAAAAAGAATGCCTTGTATCTAAGAGTCCACTATGGAGCTTTCTATGTCTATACTGGGTCCCTGGTATGTGGTTTGTGTAATATCTATGCACTACTCTCTTCAAGTATGGAAAAAATGAAAGTGTGGCCTGTAGGTGACATGCAGAGGGAAAAATAACTCATCTGCAGTCTGAATTCTTTATAAACCACTCTGTTTTGTTAGAAGTCTCTCCTCTTCTTAATGTGCAGGATTATGGTTGAGAAGGAAACTGACTTCTCTACCTTAAAAAAAATGCTACAAACTCTTCACTTTTATGTATTATGATCATGCTTGATGTGATGAACAGTTAAGTAGCGTGTCAGATTGTACAAAAAGTCAGCTGGCTCTCAGAAGATTACTTTATAAGTAGGATGTGATATAATGAATTTGAGTAGTAAGAAAAGCCTGAGAGCCTCCTGGAGCCATTTTATCACTAGCTGTTACAATCTGCCCACGTGACGCTTGCTAATCTGACACTTTCACTTGCTAGCTTGCGTTCATGTGAGTCTGTGGTGTTTGTTAAAGTTTATTTTTCTTTTGATAATCCTGGTCACATAAAACTCATGCGATAATGCTTCTTAAGGAAGATGCTCTCTTTCTGTTCATGTGTAGTCTCAAGACATTACAGAGACACTCCAGAGACTCCATGCCAGAGTCTCCTCTCTCTACACCATGTCTTCATAATGTGGCTGGAAGCAGACTTTTTTCCTAAAAGAGCATTGGAATGCATCAGCGTAACAATGGTTTAAAATACATTGCTGCTGCTCCAACAGTGATTACTCCATATTCCCCAATCGTTGACTAAGATGTTTTTTCCCTCCTGTCGATTTCCATGGACAGATTTCAGAAAGCTTCCCTCAGTACCAGTAACGATCGAGTTGAAGCTGTTTCATTTTCCCATCCGCTGCAGTTAGTTAGTTCAGATTCCAGATGCTCAAATTTTCCATAAGCTGCTGAAGCTATCTCCTAAAATAAGGAAATCACAGGGTCGTTAGTTCAGTCCCATGAGCAACCCTTGACTAAAACCTCAAATTAGCCAAAGCCATCTCTCTTGACTTTAGCATCCTTGCTCAGTTTGAAATGTTTCTTTCTTACCAGCATCTTCATTGTGTTTATCTGCATCTCCTCAAAAAGCATTTATGGGTATCTAAGCATAAATGAGTAAACTAATTAAATTTAAAAAATGAAACTATTTAGAGCTGAGCCTAAAGAAACCTGACCTCCTTGTTTACTCCTGCCCTCCAGACTATATCTCTCAATATCAATTTGAATATTATGGTGTGTTCCTGTATACTTAGAGTGCTTTCCATCTGGATTTTTTCCTGACTCCTGTGTAGTGAGATGATCTCAATTCTACTACCTTACTGTGGCTTTAATTTGGCATAAATTTTCTGGCAACATTGTATCACTCAGTATTTACATCAGATGAAGGAAAGGGGATCCAGCCTTCAACAAGGATCTCATTTCGTTATGGTAGAATCTTTTTGTGCAACGTAATAGGGGTGCTGGCAATGGGGAGAATGTAAAAAGGCAAAGCAACAACAGTGTATTCTTTGTCATGTAAATGCGGTTTGATAGTTTGGGCCATATTTGTTATTTATTATACTAGTCTTTCTTTACAGAACGTGGTGTAATAACTAGCTTTCAGTATTATTTTCTTGGATTGTCTGCCTCAGCTTTGTTAAATGTTTTCTGCACCATCCCTGAAAATGCTTGGCTCCAAAAACTGTAGTTAATTATGTTGTAGTTACTTCATAGGAAAAAAACCTTTTTGTTACCATTTGAATCCTTTAAAACAGGAAGCAAAATGTGCTTCTTAGAGAGGTACTCAAGGGTTGGGACACAAGACAATTTTTTTTTTTTTTTACGACTGCATACACACACTTTTTTTACTCACTCTCTTTCCAAGTATCCCTGATTCAGCTGAAGCTACAGTCCTAAAATACCCACAGGGCAGTTGCCTGCATATGGCGCTTTTCCTGAACTGCAGCAGATTCCCTCATTGGAATTTCAATCAGGATCATCCATTGTTATTACAGTATTTAGGTAAAGGGAAAAAGAAATAAAACTACAGACGCCAATAACTTTTATTTAAATTCAAGGATGACTGAAAGTCCAAGGGCAATCTGCAACTCAGTAAAAAGATTACTAAATCTGAGATATGAAAATAGGAACAGGTTACTGGAATATAAAGTGTTTTTCTTGGAAATGATACAGTGTATGTGTTTGCCTATCTGTGTATTTATAACATGAAACATGACCCAAGCACATTTTTCCTGTGCGACACGTTAAGTATTGCATGGGTTTTGAATATATATGTAATGGTGAAATACACTCAAAGAGTTGCTATTATGAACTGACCCAGTTTTCTCTCAAAACTTGTCAAAACCCCTTAGGAAACAATAATAATTAACAAACAGGTTTGTATAATAGCTTTTGAACCTGAGTTGAAAAGAAAATGTTTTGCATATGGTGCTGAGTAATTTTTGTAACACTGAAAGCGCATTTCTGTAGCACTCCAAGCTATTTTTTCACAGTTTGATGCAGAATACAGTGTCTGTTCAAAACTTCTGCTAAATTTATGCCTTAGTACATTTCTGAAGCATTCACTAGAGAAATGGGAGCTCTTCTGTTCTTGTCTGTGACCATTTTACCACTCAAAGGTTATGGGAAAGAACATTAAAATGGGGTAAAGAGCAACAGAATATGCAATGAAATCAAAAGAATTTCTCTCAGTGTAGCTGATTAAGTACAGCATCAGGCAGAAAGTTAAGTAAACATACGGTCATAGAAAAAAAATCCTACACTGGGGGAAAGACTCCTTTGGTTCTTCTTATAAGAAGAATTGCTAGATGGCAAGTCTAATTCTCACAAGAACTTTGTTGCAAACTTTGTACTCAACATTTGGAGCTTATCCTGTCAAGCAGAAAGTACAACCACATGCAGCATGAGAGAAACATTTCATTTTGTATGACAAATGTCACTTGAAAATGGGCTTTGCTTTTAATTTAGAACATTGTAAACACATCAGGAGAAACTAGTTTTGATCATTTGCCAAATATTGCAGAAGTATTTAGACTAATAAATAGCCTTCTATAACAGGAAGTGTACTGTATATTTTATGTGTTCCCACAATTTTTAAGAGAAAGTCTCATCCCTTCTGTTTCACAGATGTTTCTAGTCGAAAAAAAACCTCGATAAAATAGCACATATTATTATCAAAAAAGCATTTCAATCATCAGCTAAAGATTTAGGGAACATTAAGAGTACATTATAAATAAGACTACAGTTTAATTAGAGGGTTTTGCTCACTGATTAGTCTTTCAGACCCCAGGTTAAAGTCATGCCTTACTGAATAAAATATGATGTATAGTTAAGAAAATAATCATAGGGTCTATCATCTCATTATTTTCATTGTGTGTATTACAAAGTAAGGCATATTCCAGCTGTTAGGAAAACCAACTGGTCTAGTGTCCTACGCCATTATTAAAGCATGTGGATCAGACCTACAAATGTACAATGTACCAAATATTCTGTCTCATGCTGCTGTTACCAAGGCTATGATATGCACCGAGATCTAAGGGTTTGGTAAACTTTGCGCTGGACTATCCTGTTTGTATCTAAAGTGTTGCAGGAAGGAAGCAAGCCCAAACAACATCTACGCCTCTTAATCGGGACAGAAGACTTATGTTCCCTTACCATCCGGCTTGAAGGGCTGATAGTATGGAATAAGCAAAAATAGTTCCAAACATGGGAAGAATATTTCTGCTTCTAACCCTCCAAATAAACTGCATGGGGGGTGGTGGTACATGTCAGATCAAGGAATGCATGATTATCTTTATTTGGGTTTTCACAGGAGAAAGATGTTCTGTGGTTAACAGAGGTAACTTCAAAGAAATCCTGCAGAAATTTGGTGTGACTTTGGGGAAGATACTAGACACTATGCAGACTGCTCAGCAAGTTCTTGGAATGAGTTAGTAATAATGTTTTGATGCAGACAGCAAAGTATGCAAATAGTAAAAGAGTCTCTAAAGTTGGATTCTAACCAGTGAGTTTGAGAATGTTGAGAGTGCAAAGTGGATCAGAGTGACCATGACATGAGAGTTGATCACTTTTAAAAAGAGATGGAGCAATGTGAAGTGAAATCAGCAGACTGAAAAAATGCAGCAATCAGGAACACAAGTCAAAGAAGCAGAAGCTTCAGAACTGGCAAAGAAGTGATACTAAGGACACAAAGTAGGAGATGGGGAATGTAAGAAGGGAGCAATTTGCTTAATGATGGGTTTCACTGGCACCAAGCATAAGAACAACATACAGAAGGTGGAAACTAGGTTCAGTTATGTAAGCACATATGAAGGTCTGAGGTAGAAAATGAGCTAGATACATCAACAGGAAAAAGAAGCATGTATGCACATCAGCACTAGAAGACTGAGAAGGGAATTCTCTGCTCTGCTACAGGACAGAAAGGAGGAACTAATGCTATATAATGAAGACAAAATTTAAAGGTTTAATATTTTTGGATTGGCATTCTCTAACAAAGTTAATGCAAGCACGTGGCCAAAACAATACCTGTACAGGAGAGAATAAGAATATTTCAGTGAGCTAGATGCTTTCAAATTGGCAGAGATGAAAGAATTTCAACGTTGGATTCTTACAAATCCAAAGTAAGGATTTGTGAGATTCTTTCTTAAACAATCATCCAAAGCTATCTTAGATATTGCAATAGCTGTTCTTGAGAAGTGGGGTGATGCTCTGGGAAAAAAAGAAATACTATTGCTTCCTCCAAAAAATGCGAAGGAAACTGAAAAATTATGGATCAATCTCTTTGTAAACACTTGAAAGTTAATGAGGAAAGAGGTGAGAACAAACGAGTTCATCGTGAACACACTAAGCTATCTTTCTCTATCACAGGGGAACAGGCCATGGGGCAGGGAAGAATAAATAGATGGTATGTATCTTGACCACTGTAAGGGTCTTCTGTCTCACAGGACAGATGTATAGTAGGCTAGGGAAATATGATCAAGATGAAACTGCTAAAACGGGATGCAAAAGCAGTAGTATTACAACACTTGTGGTGAGTCAACAGTTTTTCATTGCTAAACAAAAGCTAGACCAAGTGGGATTTTGCAGTAGCCTGCGCCTAGTTTCATCTGTTAAATATTTCCATTAAAACTATGAAACTGTAACAATGTGCTTATTAGATTTGCAGACAATTTGGAGCTGAAAGATACTGTCTGTAAAGTGGAAGACAGGTTTAAGATTTAAAATTATATTGGCAAAATTGGAGAACGGATATACAAGTGAAAGGATATACAAGATATTCAACAGTAAATGCAAGATACTATATTCAGACAGGAATGTTCAACTGCACAATTGCATGATGAGCAGCAGCTGGCTCACAACAGGTTTCCATGAGGGTGACCTGTGACTTGTAATTGATTACCAGTTGATCACGAGTTAACAAGGTCACGCTGTTGGAAAAAAGCATATTGAGACATATAAACAGCAGAACAGCTTACCACATGCAGATAGAAATTCTGCATTATTAAGGCTTTGGGTGTTTTCAGTTTTGGATACTACCACCAAGAAGAATATGGAGGAAAATCCAACCAATGGCAGAGAATCCAGAATAGGGCCATGAGAAGAAGCTCATCAAATGCAGGACCTACAGGAAAGACTGGGAAAATTGAGGTTAATTAACCTGAAAAAAAGAAAAGACTAAGGAATAACACAGATAAGAATCTTCATGTGCATAAAATGTTGCTGCTAAGAATAAGGTAATTTTTTATTGTCTATTCAAGAGGGATAAGATGCGAAGTAATAGGCTTCAACAACAGCAAGAAAATTAGAACTGGACATTGAGGAAAACTCACTGAAAGGGTTGAGAAGCACTGGACCAGATTTGTGAAAGCTGTGAAGTCTTCATTGCTGGAAATTTTTAAGAGCACCCTAGATAACGATCTGTCAGGATGTTACTTTTTTGGGAAAGGGGATAAACAGGTCTATTCCTTGAAGCTCCTTTAGCCCTACCTTTGTGAAGTTCTGTAATCTGTCTTGGCTCTAGCTGTTTATCTCCTTAACAAACCTTCTCTGCCTCAGAAATCATTATGTATAAAAATAATCAATATTTGCAATGTACTTGGCAATAGCGCTGATCAGATTGCTGTCTTACGAGTACAATCAAAGAATCAATGTTGAGATAATTGTCAAGGAATTCATGCGCTTTTCTATAGCTATACAAACCATGTATGTCCCTACTTAGGAGCATAGGCTCAGCTGTATGTGGCTTTACCATTGCCGGCAATATCATAGAATCATACAATATCTCAAGTTGGAAGGGACCCATAAAGATCATTTTCAACTCTGTGCTCCTCGCAGGACTATCTAAAATTAAATCATATGACTAAAATACATATAGTAGCGGACATGCTGCAGGAGTCACTGGTGCATAGAATAAGGAATCATATTCCCAGCACTTACTAAAAGGGGGCAAGATGGTTGTATTATTTCCAGTCTGGCTTTCATTAGATGTTAGTTTTATTCTTCTCCCCATCTCCATTTCATCAAATCTTTTATTTACTGCAGCTTATCACTAGCATTACAAATAAACGCTTACAGAGTGAAGTTTAATATAATTGGGTGACATATTTTCTTTTTATAACATGTAAGAATGTGTATATGGCCATTATGATTTGCTCTGACTTCAGCCACTATTGAAAACTTACTGTTCCCTAATAATATATGAAAATGTCAGGTAGTGGTTTAGCTATCTCTGCTCCCTGAGTGCTTTTTGAATTATGGTTCTATTTAAGAAATATGTGTCTATCATAATCACACTTTTTGAAGGGATTATTTCACTTATAAATTATTTTCATTACCTTTTAGAGTTGCTATCACATCTTGACCTGTATCCGATTCCTACCTAATTAAGCACTTTATCACCTCATCAATACCTTTTTGAAATGTCAAATTATTACTACTATTATTTTATTGCATAGCAATAAGAATTATATTGGTAAGAAGACCCAATTTTCTCTTGAAAAAGTTTTAGCTCATTGGATCAAAATTTGCATACAGGTCTAACTGGAAACTTGATTTAGCTCAAAAATGCAGATAAACAGAAAACTGTGATACTTCACAGTTATAAAGTGAAAAAGCTGTAGAGTCCAACAAAGATGTTTTTGAAACTTATTAGCTAGGCTGTTGTGGTAAAAATCTATTAATTACTTTTGGAAAATGTAATTCTTAAGAAAAGGAATTTGTAATTCCTTTGACTAGACATTAAATTTTCTGAGCATTTTCCTTACTTTGATTTCAGAGAATGAATCACAGACACTACAGTTGGAAAAATCCAGTTAAGTCACATCTACCATCAATGCAAAAGAACATATTCGTCACTATTTTTCCAGGCTAATCTAAAAATTGTCAAATTATTGGATTTTCAGTTCATACTGTAGTAATTCCCTTTGTTCTCATTGATATGAATCAACTATTTTTCCTGATGCAATTTAAATACAAGTTTTCTCTTTCTAACTGTACCATGTACCACTGTAAACATAGATCTGCCTAGATTCAGTATCTTTACTTTCCTTACCACTTTTACATCTGTCACTCCTTTTCAGTTACCTTACCTTTTAAGAAGCATGGCTTTCTCAGAGTGAGGAACTGAAATTTTCTAAAAATTACACCTTTTTGTGTACTTAGATTAAAGCAGCTAAAATCCATAGACACTTTCAAATGCAGGGGATTGGAATTGCATTTTGTCTTTCTAGTAACACGGTTTATGAGAAAATACATCTAATGTAGCAGAAAGGCAGAGGAGGCAGAAGAAATATTCAGAATTCAGGTTAAAATGATACACAAAAACCAAGGAAACACCTTTTTCAGGACAAAATAAAGGGAAATCCTGGCTCTAATGTGGTTAAAAGGAATATAGCCATTGAGTTCAGTGGTACCAGGATTTTACTGTGTTTATCTTGAAACATATTCAATACTTTTAAAGTTAATTTCATCTGAAGACCCAGTAGAGGTTTTCTACTACTTTGTCATAGAGCTGAATAAATAAAAATATTATCTTGTATGAATCGTCCAACAATAATCCAATTTCAGTTGTCTGCTTTAATTTTAAACCCCAAATTAATAAATGTACAGTGTTCTGTAGTAAAAACTTCCAATGCATGTAAAAACTGAACACATATTTTCTGTTTAGTCAGTTAAAAGATAGCTTTTTTTTTGCCAAAATTGTTTTGTTGTTCATCTGCCAAGTCTTGTAAAAAGAGTTACTTTCTTTGGAAATCTTTGTAAACTCCTAAGTGTATAAAATAAAATAATTCAGTAGCATTATAGCATAACAAAAAATATACCCAACAATGTTAAGGCACAACTGGGGAATTGAATCTAAGCATGCTAGGAAACCATTTAAGGGAAAAAAGCATTAGCAAATGCATGTCATTTTGCTTGTGTAATTTGTCATTAAGAACAGAAAAATAAATATGTAGGTCAGAGGTGAAAATTTAATTTTACAAAAAGTCCTTTCCTGTATTTTTAGCACTTATTAGAAGGGAAAATTGCAGGTCTTACAATCTCTTTTGGAATTTTCTGAGAGAGGATGAAAAAGTATCCACTCCTTTGTAATAACAGACTTGCAGAGGTATTGGAGATGTTGAGTTCAGATGGCATTGACTTCTTTCCATTGGACCTCATGGAAACCCTGTTACCTATGATTCCTGTACACAAGGTTTTCTTAGAGAGGCAGACTAAGGGAGACAACAAGGTCACCCACAAATTCTCTGAGAAATTTTACAAGTCATTTATGACTGACAAGCCCAGCATTACAAAGAATTAATTGATCTTGCATTTTATTGCTTGAAAACTTTTATGAGATGAGTTTTGACAACACAAGTCGAGAGTCTGAGTGAGTTTCCTAATTCTCTTCCCTCCATCCTTGATGTCTCTCATATGGATAGCTATGCTACCTCAAAGCAGAAGATTTTTTCACATTTATCTTTAAGCTCTTCAAACTTTCCATGTGAGGACATGACCTGAACTGACGCTAATCAGTCATACAGTGTTATTCATATTGTTTTTGAGAATCTTGCACAGCTATATGAATATCTTGTTACTTTACAGCAGTTCATTGCTCCACTGAGGGGAAAAAAAGTAGCAATGTATAAAGACAGTACTTTGTTTTGGTTGGTATAGTCACTGTATACAAAATGTAGCTTTAAAAGTGGTTTCAAACACAGTAGAAAAAAAATTACCAGATATTTGCATGGATTTAACTCCTGCTATGACACTGCTTCAATACTACCATATGGCACCACTTTTATCCAGAACATACGTCTTTTCATATGGCTCATTTCTAAACTGTAGGCCCTCCAAGATGGAAATACTGCAACGTAGCCAGTTTGCATGACTTTTGACTGAAAGGTGAAAAGTTAGTAAAAGGCGCATCCTTGGCATTCCAGTGATGTCATTGACAAAGTGTAGTTCTCTGTAACAAGACCTGGAGATGACACATAAGGCTAGCTGGCATATCTTTCAAGACAATTAGTTCCTCCAAGGCCAATCTTAGAAATGACGGGGCTATTCTAGTTTAAGCTTAGCCAAAGCCTGAGGCAGGCATTCAGCATGGCAAATCTTATTCTGAATGGCTACATTTATTACAATTGTAAACCATTTCATGATGTGGGCAGGTGGACAAATGTAGGTGGCATTTGACTATAATCTGAAATAGTTTTCTGCTTTTGCCCTTCACATATAGGAAAAAAAACAGTGGATCTGGATGAATAGCTCTGTGCCAAAGCCAGCCTCCAAGTAGTTAAATATCTCTAATCTAATCCGCATCCCACACACAAGTGTGTGGGAATGCCTGTAAATTTAATGAAGTGCTGACTGAAAGAAGTTTATGCCTGGCTTCCAATTAGATACTAATAAGCTAACCTTAGGTAGCATAAACTTTCTTATTATGAAGATGGAATATGTTAGCTATAAGCAACCTCAGAGTGCCCAACTTTATAACATTGCCAAGACTTTTCTTTTTTTTTTTTTTCAAACAGAACAAGCTTTTCCTTTTAACATCTTGGCCCAATTCACTTCTTTTTTGAAGTCAGTGTGACCTCCCTATTGATTCCAATGGGTTTTGGATTGGGGTCTTAGATGTGCAGCTGTTGACAGGGTAAGTATTCAAACACTGCACAAAATGAATACCAAGAAGTGGTTTATAAATTTATCTTGTACAATAATCTAACCCAGAAGATAGAATAGAGGACAAGAGGATATCTATTCCTTTTTCTTAGATCTCCCAGGTCATATGTAAATGGTGATTCTCCACCTATTCAGGTCTAGTTGCACATTCCAACTATCTCCTGGCTCCAAGTTCAGGCAAGATCTGGGCATATTTGTCCCTCTATTAGAAAGGTGACAGAATAGGTCTACAGTGTGCTTCACCTGCATCTTTTATGAGGTCCACCTGTATGATGCATCTTTAATGTAAGCACTGCGGCCTCTGTTACTCTGTACAAACAGTATATTTGTCAGTTTTCTCAGTGAACTTTACTGCTGAATTCTTCAAAAAGTGAGCTGGGTATCATGATGCAGAGCATTTCAACACCCAACTTTTAGGACACTTAGTTGCTCTGCTGGGTTCTACAGGCTTTTGGAACCTACACGTCCATGAGAAAAGGTGGATGCTTAAGAGTGGGATATCCAAAAAGCAACGTAAGCGGCAAACAATCTAAGCTAGCCAAGAGGGAAATACTGAGGAAAACAATATATGTTTAAAATTTTATCCTATTTGTAAGGCTCCTTAGTCCTATAATTATGAAATAAATTGCTTTGCTACTTACTGGGATTTTTACAAATATATTTGGAAGGTTGCAGCACCTCTTTACATCTTCTTTTTCCAAAAAGTGCTCTGCCTTCAAATTGTTATCATTAATCTATGTCTTACCTTTGTGCTAGTTTTCTATTAATAACAGTGTAACAGCTGGTCACATTCTATACTGGGAATGGAAAAGTAGCTCACTTGGTGCCACTGAGCATCTTGGAAGTGCGTTTTTTCTCCAAGACATACTGTATCTGACAAGTCTGACAGATCATATAATACAGCCAGTAAGAAGTTTTCAGCCAGCCCATGAAACTGAAGTCTGAGATACTGTAAATACGATTAAAAAGATGCATAATCTGATCTCAGAGAAATGTCACTTTGTGACATTAATTTGAATAAATTTTTAAATGGTATTTAATTTAATTTTTCCAGTAATGAATAAATAGTATATGTACCATCTCTTAACTAAAACATTTATTTTCCTATTCTTTTCATTAAGAAAACCCACCTATCTTCACTTCTTGTTCACTATTGTGGCTATTTTGTGTCATTCTGTTTTGGTGTATGTGATAGTTCAAGGTGTAAAAGTTTAGAAAGCTTGGTTTTATGATACACTTGTATATGTTTTTTACATATAACGCTAAAATCATCACTCTGTATTTGAAAGAGAAAATTTTAAAGGAGGATTTTCCTCCAATAGACTTAAATAATAAATCGCCTTACTCTTTGTATATCCCAGTGTACTTTTTGCTTTTAGTTTGTTACCTAAGCTTTGCTATTTGAACAATGGTTTTCTTCTTCTGTAGCCCCATTTTCTTTTTATATTTGATCCTGTCATGAAGTTCTAACTGAATTTCTGACATCAGTCATTTCCATGGCAACAGACTGATGCTTTAAACATAGGATTATGATGAATTCAACATGGGATCGAGTAAAAGGAAAACAAGACTATGAGGAAGGAAGATTTTATTAGAGCACAACAGTGTTCTATTAAAAGGGTGGGGAAAGGAATATACATGCTGAATACACTTCCACTTTTTAATACTACAGTTCTGCATGATGGTCCATACATTGTGGTATTTATTTCAAATGTTCACAATATTTGATGCAACATCTGTGGCACTCAGATGTTGCCAAAAGTTTCAGACATATTCATTAGTCTTGTTCTTACGTATCTAATGTAAGACATAGTGGCTTTTCATGACTACTTGCAGTTGTAAATAATCTCAGCAGAAGTAGTAGGTTCTCATCACCTCTGAAAAATCATGCTTAAAAAATTTCAAGTTGAACTCTGAAAAACTGAAACACAGGCAACCATTGGGAAATATGGTGTACATTAATTTGTCTTAGTAAGTTTATGTTAAGAAATGCCACAGGTTTAACATATTAAGAATCATAAAACCACTTATTTAAAAAAATTTTTTTAGTCCAGCACAATCTAATTTACGTAATGAAAAAAATATCCTGTTTTCTGTAAATGACATTCCCTTTAGCTGAATTCTGTTATTATGAAGTGTCTTGAGTATAATGCAGACATACACATGGATGTGGATTTCTGTTGGGTCAAATTCCTACTCCACATTCTCCAGGCTAAAGGGCTCCTGGTTGCTTTAGAAATTTTACTAAAAATCTCATTCCGGGGTCAAAGCAGACCTGGTAAGCAGTGACATCTCCTCAGAGGTTCTCTCTTGTTCCCACCTCATCCTATACTGCGTAGCTCAACTGAAGTTGTACTGACAAGGCTCGTATAGTCACTGAGGAACTAGATGCTGTGGTGGTATCAAAACTACAAAGAAAACTACAAAAGCTTTATCCTATAGTTAAAGAAGCTATGGTGTTCTATGTTTCTGTGCAGTGGCTACTGGAAGGATTGTTAATGTTAGTCCTGCTCTGCCCAAGATGCATGAATCCAAAGAAGTATGGCATGCCTCCTTTAAGTTTCACTGGCAGAGGGTGCAGGATGAGGGAGGAGAAAGATGCCAAAGATACTCCGTATCTCTGTTTCAAGAAATATCAATCTTGAGGTCATAATTAGTCTGATTAATACATGGATTAAGAATAACACCAAGAACTGTCCCAATATACCTAATTGTAACGAATATGTATTCCACTGTTCACAGTTTACTAGCTCTTCTGAACACCTTGGGAATTTCTTCCACTAAGCAGTTTTAAAATACTGTTTCAGAACATGGAAACATCCCATTCTTGTTCATATTTTTACTTCTTCCACCTATTGTTAGACTTTATATACCACAGGAAAATGGCATGTTTGAAAGACTTCAATGAAGAAGGAAATCATGTTCGTAACTTTTTTTCAGGTATACTGTTGAAACAGCACAAATGCTACAAGATTTCTGAAAGTTATGAGCCATTTCTGAAGTGGAAGATTGTGGACAATATAAGCCTAGCATTCTGGCTTAGTCTGGGAAACCTAGTTTAGGTTTTATTAAATCTTCCACTATATTGAGGTGCTTAGACACACAAACCTTTTTTTTGCCAGCTGTTGCCAGGGCTGAGAAGACACAGTATATTGTGTTCTGGTTAGCCGGTAAAACATACTTCACAGGACATAAGGCAACTAGAATACAGTTTCACCTTCCAGACATCAAGTGACATACACAAAAAGACACTATCTAGACAGAAAATGTTAACTATGACTAAAGACAGGTTAATTTTTGTAGATAATTGTTCTTTAATTGATGCTTAATTTTCACAAATTGCAAAAATTGATTCCTAGATGAGATCCTAATTTTGAGGATCTACAAAAACATGTCTTTAAGGAATATTAAGAAATCAGAAATCTGAAAATTACTGTGTTGGAAACGGCTGTTTACTGGCATTGGTGAATAACTCTGTATTCAGTCTGTGCCAAGGCACATAAAATATTAGCCACTTAGTATATATTTTTCTTTTATTTTCACATACCGATTGGTAGGTTTGTTGTTCTTGATCTTAAGAATCTTACTTTCTTACATAGACAAATGACTTACACTAGGGTGTTTGAATATAAAAAAGGTTACGATGAAACCATTTTGACAAAACGTAGAGTCCTTAGCTTATGTAGATCCCAATTCATCTATTCTTGTATCCATGTGAGATGTAAAGACTGTGATTATTTAACCTTCTGCTCTGCCCTGGAAATTTGGATCATAAGGTCATTCAGATTCTTTGACATTAGAAGAGTTCTTGTATATGACAGAATAAGCTTTCACTGAAAATGCTTATTCAGCTTATCAGACTGTCTTAACTGCATCAGTATGTAGAGTAAAGAATGCAGGAAAATACAGCTAAGGTAAGAATGTAAAAGATAACCTAGTCTAACGAAATTGAATAGAAGATCAAAAAAGCCCCCAGTGTTTTCCCCATATGGCATGAAAATGAATGTAAGGCATGTCTTAGAAAGAATGAAATATATTCAGTAGATCTCTGCACGACATACTGTTAATCATAAAAGACTAAAAAGGAAAAGCAATGAACATAAATACGTTTTACATCATAACAGCTTAAAATTTATCTTTAGAGTGATTTGTGCATAATGTGTCATATTTTTCAAGCAGTAACTATGCAACTTATTTTCTTAAAAAATGCTGCAGCTGTTAGCAAAAACACAAACAATATCTTAAACTTCACATATTATCTACAGTACATCTACTGTAAGCTCGGTTATTGTGTTTAGACGTAAACCACGTAAAAAAAAAAAAAAGAAAAAGAAATTAACTGAACAGAAGGGAAATGTAATTATGCCATTCAGAAATGTAATATACATCTTAAGTCCTGGTTTGTTCATGAACAGTAATAAAGAATTACATCTGACAAAACCAGTCTATGAAGTGCTGTTGATTTTCCTATAACATTTTATAACTTGAGCATAGAAGACCAGGTTTCTCCTAGCTCCTAGTAGGGACCTAGATTTCATGACTCATGTATTGCCTTTAAACAGTGCAGAGTTTCTTAGTAAGTTGTTTCCACTAGAAATCACATTACATCAGGACAGGAGCATTAAAATACTTTTAATCTCCTGATTGTAATGATAACAGTAATTTTTAATTTGTTTTATTGAGAGTTCTCCTGAAATGTCCTTTAGTACTTTAATTCAAAAACTTTTAAACAAAATGTTATTTTTTTAATATATCTTAATACATCTTCAATATATCTTTTAAACAAAAGAATTGCCCCTTTATTTCACCAAATGCTTGTTTGGACAGAAACCCCACTCTCTGCATTTAGATATTGTTTTTATTAAGTTAGTAATTCTTTGTTCCAAAATGCTTCCTTCTCTGGGCTAATACTTAGTTCTATTTCATTCTTCTAGATAGCTAGATTTGACAGGATTGTTTTACTGCCTCCTTAGCAGCAGCCCAGATAGCTTTTTACACACATAAAGGCACCCTGATAAAACTGGGAAATCCATTTTCTATTAGAATTGCGTATCAACTATCTTAAATCAAATGCCAGTTACATCAGTAGTGTTCTACCTGGTTTCTGTGCTTCTCGTGCAGCTTTCACTGACCGCCCTATGCTACATGAGAGCTTGCCTTCTCAGTTGCCAAAGCAAAGATCCTCTAAGATAAGTTAACAATAATATTGGCTCTGGAGTTCTTCAAAAGGATACAAAGATGGAAGGTGAGTATTGCTTCATACAAAGGCTTGTCGAGAAGCCTGATCATGAAGAAAAGAAATTATTTTAACAATATTGATAAATAACCGAACAGGGTACATTCACTGCAAGGAAAGTATTCAATGATGTTGCAGTTTGGTTGCAGTTTGCCTGAATGCATAGTTATTCAACTGAGTCGGGGAATGTCTGTTCTGCTGAGCTACTTAAAAATAAAAGCAAGCTTCGGCAAAAGGAGACATAACAGCATTCAAAGACTTGGAGTTGTAATTAGATAGAAATACCTCAATTTTTAGGAATCTCCATATTGGTCAACTCTCTATTTCCACTATATTTGCTTACCTCTAGCCCTATAGAAATAAATACCTTTATTTCAAGCCCTTTTGGGATAAGCTGTGTGCCCTGCCCCAAAAGAAAACATTCTATATATTTTCTTTACTAAGTATCTGCCCAATACCTGTTATATGTACCTAAGGCCCTCCTTAGGATCTGATCTTCCAATATAACATGGTTGTGGCAACTACTGCCAATTTACCCATGCAAGAGGCCTTGCTCAGCACATTTATGTTCCTGTAATTGTTTTAGCATTCTGCCTTGTTTGTGATCTGCAGAGAATGCGCAGACAATTTGGTTGTTTCTACGTTCCATGTTTGGAAGTAGGATTTTAAGAAGTCCCTTGAGTAATTGGCTCACATATGCCTTCCACTGAATCAATCCAATCCAGTTGTCTCCATTTTCAAGGTGCAAGAGTATAAGCACAAATAAATGGGTTGACATGAATGCAAAGACAAAATCTGTCTTGTGCTCCGAAGCATGAGTGACACATAGGTATATTTTTCAACAATATGTGTTGGAACCAGGTAACAAGTGCCACATAAGCAAACTTGTAAGCATACTCCAATACACTGAGTTTAGTAAGAATAATTTCTGAAGAGGAAAAGTAAGCTGCAAAAACATCATATATCTTAGCATTATAATCTCAAAGCTGCACTGAGCAGAAAGAAAATAGACAATCTAAGGAAACAGCTGCCTGCAAAACATACTGAATAGGCATGGTGCCAGAAAGGGAACATGCTGTGTGTACTACATGCTTATTAATAATACATAACAACAAGGGACTTTCCTTCAGCAGTATCAGTGTTAAAAGAAGATCAAAAAGGCTTTAAAAAAAGTTAAAAATCAAGATTTGACATGCAAGTGTGCTAACTGGGTAACATAATAATCAGTAAAATTCTGCCATTAATAAAAAGTAAATATGTGAAAATTAGAAGACAAAAGCTCCTTGTCGGGTGGTGTGAAGTTGAAACAACCTTTATAAACCAACTTAGAGAACACGTAGCTAATGGATCTCACTCTCAAATATCAACAGTCACTTTACAGAGACAATTAATTTCCAATTTGTAAGAAAGACAAGTGATTTAGCTCAAAAAGCCAAAATTGGGTGGTCCATTTTTCCCCTAAAACGTGTTCCCTTTTCACTTTAGTTATACACTGCCAGTGACATGCTCATCCAGGGAAAACGAAACTATTTGTTACACCTCATCTACATGCACAATGTAAGAAAACCAAAGCAGCATAGAACTAGGTGAGATTCCTTCTTGTCCTTATTCCCGCTTCGTTGTACATGCTGTCCACACCTTTTCATTGTTACCTGTTAGGTCACATATTGGTATAAATACACATGCAATTATTTTTCTGTCTCATTTAAAATGTTTCACTAGTATTTTTAATAATACTAGATGCCTAACTGAACATCCATAAGTACTTTCACACTCCTTGATTTTAGATACCTAATTTAGATCTTACGTTTAGAGGCCACACTCCTCCATTATACTTAAGAGTGAGATTGTTCCTCTAGAAAGTGAATCATGACAGGTGCCCTGCACTGAAGCATGTTGAATAATGTTCTGAAGAAACTTCTTTCCACTAACCATGTACGCAGTCTCCCACTTTTGGTACCTACACGCTGTGCTGCCTAAGTTGCAAGACCACTGCATCAAAAACACAGAAGAAGAAAAAAGACACCCCTCCAAGCCCCAAATCCCCCCCACTTCAGACTATATATTTTCAAACAAAAGCCGTGAGCAAAACTAAAAAAGGGGCTGCACGTTTCCCTTTTCAGTCTCAGTCCTGTACACTGTGAGAACCTGCAACTTGATGTGAACGGGCTTTCCAGGGTAATTCCAAATGTAAAATTAATTCGGATGAAGGACCTTCAAGTTTTTTCCCTTGGATTAGATTATGATTGAGTGACCATATTAAAAGTAACAGCTGAGTGCAGAGAATTGCTGAGCTATTCTCCATCTACAGTGGTTCTATTTTCATTCACGCTAACACTGCTTCTCTGGGCATAAAGGAGGCTGAGTCAAGATTTATACAGTTGTGCTAAATCAATTTATTTTACCCATCACCAAGTATCAATATTTGGATTTCTATGTGCAGCAGCAATCAGGTTACCAAGCAATGTCGTATGTTATTTAGGTAGTTACTTCACAGTTTTGTTCCTGTTGCTCCATTTTTTTTTCTTATTAGGATATATGTTTAAATAATAATCTGCATGTCAATATACTTTCCCTCTGTAACTAAATGTGCTTTCCATGCACTACTTTGACTTTAAAGCTGTGTGGTTACAACTAAACCACAGTGAAAAAAACAGGGAACAAGAGAATATGGAAAACTTTGCTTTCATCCAAGAGTCCTGATTCATGCTTGAATGTCAGTGCAATGGGAGGAACTGAATATACAGTATTACAAAATGCACTGGAGTATTAAATTACCAAAATAAACCATACTTACATGAGTATCATGCAATTTTAAGCATTAATACAGAGAGACATAGTTCAAAGAACAGAATGACCCACTATAGCAGGCATCTTTATGTCTCTTGCTGCCAAAAATCTAAAATTTCATTTTTTAAAAAACATTTACTCAGTAGACTGCAAAAAATCTTCAAGAGCTTTAACTTTATTACGTTACAATGATAGCTGCATTACCACTTTTCACAACCATTCTGTTTTCAAAAAACACTGAAGAGGTCATTGGAAATAAAACTTTTTATCTAGGTGTAAACATGCCTTAGCAATGTAGATGTGAGAAATTGCAGAAAAAGTGAATAGAAATAAAATTTTGTTTTCACTCTTGTGCTAAGAAAGTGAAATCAAACAGCGATGGCATAAGAGAAAATTGTACTTCTAAAATTCTTTCAGCTTTAACTATGATTGTGAGTGTTTGTACAACAGATATGAGGCTATTGGGCTCAATTCCGTATGCTGATCTATGCTCAGGCAAGAGCTGGCTAGTCCTTGAGTCTGGGAACCATTGCAAATGACAGCTGTACTGGGACAAGACGTCTGCCTTCAGCTTCAGGGCAACATTGTGATACTGTAGTGAATCTAGTTCTGCTTTTAATGTCTGTTTACCTTATCCTGTGTCTTCTAGAATAGTGCTGTCTCTCTGTTTGTATTGATGTAATTGGGTTTGATCTTTCAAAATTCGTCCTCATAAAATAAAATGTTCTTCGACTGCGAACAAAATTTCCAGGACAGGCACTCTTTATTCCTTTCTGCTGGAAAAGTCTTTAGCATACTGTGGGCACCACTGGAATAGGCTGTTAATCACAAGCTATAGTCCTGTTCAAATAGTAAAACATAATAAACGCAAGGCGATAGACTGCCTGTTCCTCCCCCCAGCATTTGCCCTTCATGGTGCTCTACAAGAACAAATAGGACATTATTTTTAGACTTTCATTTCTCCAGAAGGAAGGCAGTGGAGGAGCTGCTGAGCAACCGCATGAAGGAGAGGAATGGAGTAGTTAGTTTTTCCAAATGACAACCAAAATGGCTCCATCTGAGCCTCTGCTCGGAAGCGGTACAGCTTTATCCCTCTGATCAAGCAACACTGAGTTTTGAAAATGACAGGGGGTGGCTCAAAGGCATGTTTTCAATTCTCAAGGCCTAATTCTTTGATGTAAATAAACTTCAAGAAGCCAAACTTCACAGCTTTAGGAGTCTCATTACTGTCCTGGATTAATTGCAGCCATAGCAACCTTTCCAAAGCCCTGTGTAAGGAGTCAAGTGAACTTCTGTATTTATATCTAACATACACTCTGGCCCAACTAAATGTTATGGTATCGACACATGGGTTGGTGAAATTCTACTGTCCTTTTGAAACAGGCCATAGTGCTCTTGCGACACGTGAATTTGCAAGTAAAGATGGCAACTATCTCCTACCTCCACCCTTACCGCTTATATCCTTTGACTCGCTTCATGCCAGTGGGCCTGTCAGCGTGCGTGAAGGGCAAGCAGACACCACGGCATTGTGCTTACACAACTAAAACCAGACCTGAATACCAAGTCGTATTAACTTGATCCTTACTTTTGCAACGCAACAGTAATTCTGAGTGCCCAAAAACAGGAGGGTGGGTGTAGACTGAGAGGGGAAAGCAATGCAAGCAGCCTTTTATCTCAGCGCGCAGAACCAGGCGCTACCGAGTTTATGTTATTGACTGTACTTGCTTTGGTCAGCGCCGACCCCACTGCCGGGCCCGGGCACGGGTGCGATACTTGAGAAGCAGCAGGAGCAGAAGAGTTCACGTGCGTTCATTCTGGTACCACCTCACACAGTGCAACAAAGCCTGAGCATGCTGCCTTTAAGATGGGATCTAGGCAAGTTCACCCCAACTAAATGTGCTGTGTAACTTCCACCACTACCAAGAACTCTTAATAAAACTAAATAGCAATTTTTACTGATGAGAAACTTTTCCACGCACCAGCGTATTTCAAGCTGTGTGTGAAAAACCTCAGATCTCTTCTGGCTCACAAGCCTTTTCTCATCATCGGCATCGGCCGGAGCGGGGGCCGGCCTGCTTCACGCCAGTGCTGCCAGGCCGGGCCGGGCCAGGCCAGGCAGGGCGCCGCGCTGCCCCCGCCGCCACCCCCTCCCCGCGGGCTGCCGCGGCTCAGCCTGCGGCCGCCGACGCCCCAACGGCTCCCGGGCCGCCGTTGAGCGCGCGGGCAGCGCGCAGGGTCCTCGCGCCCCGCCGGCGGCTCCGGCGGCGGCGGCGGCGAGGGGGAGGGGGCGGCGGCGCCCCGTGCGTGCCGCAGCCGGTCACGTGGGCGGCGGGACCGGGGCCGGCGGTCGCGAGAGGCTGAGGCGGCGCAGGCAGCAGCATGGCGGCGGCGCTGGGCGGCCTGGGCCTCCTGCAAGGCCGAGTCAGGCTGGCAGCCGCAGCCACCGCGACCTCCTCCCTCGGCCGGCCCGGCCACCGGGCGCCGGTGCGGGGAGGCGCCGCCGCCGCTGCTCTCCCCTCGGCCGGGAGGAGCTACGGTTCCGAGGCGAAGGAAGAGGAGGAGCTGCGGGTCCGGTACCTGGATGATGAGCACAAAGGTAACGAGGGGAAGGCAGCGGCGGGGCGGCCCTCCTCCGCTCCCCGGCGCCGGCAGCGCCCGGTCCGCCGGGCCGGGGTGACCCCTGCGCGCCGCCGCGGCACTGTGGGGCGGCCGCCACGGCGGGGCAGGGCGGAGGAGGTCCCGGGGGGAGCTGCCCGGCGGCGAGGGGCGGGAAGAGAGCGGCGGCTCCTCCTCCTCGGCACCTCAGCCGGCGGCTTCGTCGCAGGGTGCTGGGAGCTGCTGGCGTGGCAGCTGCACAACTGCCTCAGCTTGGTCTCTCTTGGCTTTTCTTTTTCAGAGTGCTACACTGTCTGTACTGCATGTGCGAGGTACACCTTTCTGGGTTGGCATCTGTTGGCCACTTTAATGGGAGAAAATGAAGTTTAGCAGCAAACTGCTACAATCGTGCTGCTTCCCACACCTGTTCTGTGTTGTGTGCAGGGGCAGACAAAGACACAAGCTGTATCGACGTTTTCTGTTCTGGAAAGTGTGGCTTCAGCACTCTTGCTCATCTCATGCTGCTTTCCTAGTAACCATCTCACCCTCCTCCTTGCTTTTAGTTCTGTCAACTGCTGCTGACCTTGTTCTGCTCAACTGTACCAAGAGTCTTGTTTTAACCCACCTGGTTAAACAAAGAAAGAAAATCCCTGCTCCAGAGTGATCTGGAGCCAGTGCATCACAACATGGACACTTTGTACTTCCTCTTCGGTTTGGTGCTCACCAGATTTTGGAGGTGTTCTTCCTTTGGAAGTGTTTCACCTCCTTTGGTGTTTGTCACTTCCTTCCCATTTGGGTGCAGCAGGGCTAGGAATGGTGGAGAAACAGTAAGTGCAAGCTCTGTTCCTGAGGATTTAATTTTAGAGCCGTGATGTTATACCTACTTTTATGGAGTGGGCTGTAGTGTGGAGCTGTATTCATCTGCAGCACATGAATCTCTTTATGTGGATAGTATGGCTTGGAATAACCATATGTTGAGATGCACAATCCAGTTTACATCTTTCAGCATGTTAACTCAGTTATTTAAGACTTGCTGCAAATTCAGGCAAACACCTGTGAGTTGAATATGCATCTATGTAGGTTTGTATACATATACAGAGAGGTAACTTTGAAACTTTGAATTTTAGCATGAGGCTTAGAAGGTGATTCTTTTTCAAAGGAAATCTGAGGTTCTGCTCTCATCTGAGGGCAGGTTTTTCTGTACTGTTAAGGGTCAGTAAAGTTGATGATGTAATCTGGTCTTGAAATCTATTTCTGTCTTAGTGGTTGTTCTGTTCCCAACTTATTCCAGTTCCTTTAAGATTTACTTCTTTAGTCCTGTTTTCTCAACCAGCTGTGGAACTCGGAATTAGTTTTACACATCTTTTTTTTTTTTTTTTTAAGGTTATTTTAAGTTGAGAAAGAGGCAAGGCAGGAGCAAAGAAGAGTTTGTAAAAGTTGGAGGTGTGTCTTTGCTTGCTTGTTTTGTGCTTTTCCAACAAGTGGTAGAAGATACTTGAGTACTACCTAAGATCATGATTTTTATTTCTGCTATTACACAACAAGCAATAGAATTAGGTTCAGTGTTCCAGCTGTTGAATCAGCTACGAATCATTGCTTTTGTTATGTTATGAAGGTGTTTTGTACTGTGTGTCTATCCTAAGTTCATTGCTGAATGTTTTTGATGCAGATACTGTATGTTTGATTTGCAGAGAATTGAAGGACGTTTCCGAAAAAAACATGCAGAGATAGCTAAAGTTTTGCATGTCAATAGCCCACCTGTTAAAAAAATCTTTTTGAAGTTGTTTTTTCTTCCCTTCTCAGAATATATGTCTGTGTTAAATATGGCATTAAAAATGCCCCAAAACATGGAGATAGCACTTGAGTGTTAAATCAACTGTGGTTATCATAAGGAAGGATTAAATCCATGTATTTTTAATTCATGAATTCTCTTCAGGAGAAGGGATTTTCTTTGGCTTTGCCTTTCAGAAGGACATAGAAACAAATGCTGCTTGCTAATGAGTAGTAAGTTAATAAGAAGTAAGCCAGAAGGAGACAGAAGCTTCATATGCCTCCGTCAGTAGCACAAAGAGCAGACCACGTTTCTGTGAAAGAAGCATCTCTCTGCTTCCTCCCCGTACTGGTACTGCACACCCTCCTCCTCGCCTTGTGTGTCAAGTTCATCTATCTTTATCTGCTTACAGCATGTAATACCCCTGCTGCATTAGGACGCTTAACTCCATATAAGCCCCTGTGGTCTTTCTTGCTCTTCTCTAACCTACTATTCCTTTTTCCACTAGTTCATGTTCTAGACCTTCCCAAGTGGGACCTCCGTGCCATTGCCTCATCTTCTTCTTCCATTACATACTTCTTGACTATACGCAGTCCCTCTGACTACCTTTTACGGCACACACATGCCCATTTATGCTGTGATTATGCTTTTGTCCACGCCTAGTCTTTCTGTGCTACTTGGAGAAGGATGTATTGTCCAGGGGCTTTTGCAGCTGAGGATGAAGGGAAGGCAGGAAAACCGACAGTAACTGCCACATGTAGAGGTATATATATATATCTGTAGATCTACACAAATCTTTCCCTGCAGGCAAAGTAGCAAACTGTCCTGCTTCATAACACTTTCACGTGATTTGTATACCACAGTTTTTGGGAAGTTGTTAAACACAAACTCGAATGAGACTATATTTGAAAGAGCTAGTTATTGAAATTTTAATTCAAGTCTTTCCAGCTTCCAAATTTGAACTGAACTGGAATACACAAGATCTGAGATTTTTGAAGAATGTGATTGTAAAATGCCTGTACATTCTGAACAGCATGTTGCAACTCGTGAAGCTTTTAGTATCAGTTTTCTAGCAGTGTAGGTGAATGACGGTGCATTAGTATTTTTTAATTAAATACGTATTTTTTACTTTATTTGAGATTCTATTTAGTTATCACTAGGGCTGAAATATATTACAACTACTGACGTTTCAGAACTTTTAGCCAAGCTGCATTAGTGATCCCATTACGAATTTTAATGGACTTAGGGCTTTTGCTCTTCAAGTTATAGATGGAATTAGGAGAAATATCTCTTGACTCAAGTGTTGCAGTGTCACTTTCTGGAATGTGAGATAAATATTTGTAAAATCTAGGCTTTACACTAGAATGACTGTTTGGCTTATATTTTCCAGCTGGTTTTAGTTCAGTTAGAGTATGTAAGACAGCTTTTTGTCCTCATCAGTTAGGATTTTAACATGTATAGAATGGGCAGAACAAATACGGTCTCAGTTGAAGTTGTTTTTCAGAAATTGGAAACCGATAACTAGCTGATAAATTGGAAGATTTTTCCCTTCTTTTGCTCTCTTTAAATAAAGCAGGACTGAGTAGATGAGATCTACTAATTTAAGAAGTGCAGAAAAGATTTTTAAGTGGTGTTTAGAGAAAAAAAGGTGCAGATATGGGATTTTGAAAAGTGTTTTGGTGTTTTAAAAGTACTGCCTAGTACACATCTGTATGATTTTGCACTTAAATACTTCTTGGTAAGGTGATCAATGGAAACCACCAGAATTGTGTGTGATACACTCACCATAAATTCTTGTTTTGCTTAAGAAACTATTCTAGAATAATAAACATCTAAGTCAACTTGTCTACCTTGGTTTATCTGAGTAGTTACGTGAGACAAGCTTAAAAATAACTTAGCTGTCTTTGATTCTCCCTCCATTTTTCAGTGCATAATTTATATTTTTTTTTTTCCAGTTATGAAAAAGTACATTTGCATAGATCATTTGTGTGAGTGTGTATACTTAATATAAATAGACGTATCTCCATAAGTACTTTTTATGCAGATGTAGTTAATCTTTCTTTCTAACTCAGGCAAAATTACTAATATGAGTGTAAAGACAGGATTTGTTTGTAAGTAACTGTTTAAAATGTGTTTCTACCAAACATTGAGCATAAATATTTTTTTGAAAACTAGAAAGTACAAGATAAAACAGATAAAAATCATTATGTAAAGTTAAGATTTCCTGTGTGCTGATATAAACTATAGTTAAACCATGATCTAATCACTTCACTTAAATTGGTCCACCCTGTTTTGTACAGCATAGAAAGGAGTATGATCTTCTCTCTCAGCAGTTTTAAACAATGATAGCATCATCTATTTTTGCTATCACTCTTAAAATACAAGAACCTTTCAATATGAAATACTTATGTGCAAATCCCAAATTTAGTGTACACTACAAAATGAGGATGTTTCTGGGAATTTTCAGGTATTTTGAAGCTATCTTTCATATATATATATATATCTATCTTTATCTCACTAATAGACATTTCTTGTTTTTATTATATATGACTTTCATATAATTTTCTCTTAAACATTAAGAATTATATCACCGGCAGCTTTCTTTTTTGACAAAAGTAGCTTATAACCATAGAACATATTGTACATTTGCATACACTTTTCCTCTGATGGTTGGTTAGGCATGTAGTACCCAGGGATATGGCTGCTTATATTACACAGCATTGGATTCATCCTAGTCTCTTGGAGAGCCTAGCTAATAGGGTGAAAATTATTTTTTAATATGTGGATGTAATTTTTAGTAGATGCATGTTATTTGCTGAAGAATGTTCTGAAATAATGTGGAGATGACTCCCAGGAAAAACTATGAAATGAATATTGAGTTTAGCATTATGTAAATGCTTATTCCTTCGTAGTATATCTGCCACTTCTTTCACACCATACAGATACTGGAATTTTATTATTATTATTTCTCCTGATATTTGTTAATGAATGTGATGATGACTTTAATTTTTTTTTATTTCCTCTTACAAATAGATTTTTCAAACAATTTTTTTTTTTTAAATATTTTGGAAAGCACACCTATATGTGGGTGCTTCAGGAAGAAGGAACCATGGTTAAATGCTTCAGTTGACAATGTAACAGGTATTTTAAAATACATAAAAATATCAGGTTTTCTCTGTGACTAACAATATTTGTCAGAATGGTTACCTGTATGGTAGTATTGTCTGAACATTTTGCCCTTTTTTTTTCTTTTTCTTTATAATTGGGTTGGCGGGGCTCTGCAGTGTTGTATGGAGCCTGATTATTGCTTTTTGCCCTCGTTAGAGAAATTTATCCCATCTGAAATTGATACACCCATGTGACCAGGGATTTAAATCTTGTTGAATGCGCAAAACAGGGAAGACTTACCTTAAACAGTTTTCGCCAGGAGATTCTGGGGGTGGGCTGGGGAAGGGAGAAGGATTAAAATCTCAGCTGGAGATCAGGAAGTCTGTTTTTCATTTTTCGATTTCTGTTTTGTGACTTTAAGCAGGTACTTAACCTGTCTGTAGTTTGGTCATTGATTAATACATTGGGAAAACTTCCCAAATCTTACTGCAGTGTTAAAAAAAACTAAGAATTTGTTTTAAGGATGCCCAGGTACCATAGTAATGGCATATTAGAACAAAACTGACTCAAACGAGAATTCAAGGAATGTCTTTTTGTATACATCACTGCAATATGTAGTTTTCTGTTGTAAACCTTTTATGCTTTTCCTGTTGCAGTTCTTGCTTCATCTTTTTTTCCTGTTTAAGGAATAGAACAGCTGTGTGGGTGTCATCTGTATTTACCTTTTATTTTTCTGGAGAGGGAGCAGAAGTGGTAGATTTATGACTTGATACGGCACTGCTAAGAAGAATCAACTGGTATGGTTTGTCTTCAAACATCATCCCTTTGTAGGAGAAAATATTAAATGTGCCCTAATGGAACTTCCTTCTGAATGCACTAATATTGGTGATGGAGCAGCAGTGTTTGAGCTCTGATGGGAAGAAGAAAACTACAAGTGGAATAAAAAGCATCATTGCTGTTGAAAAAAACATGCTTCTGGAAAGGACTTTATTTCCTAACTGAAGAAGAGTTTGGGATGATAGCATCTCTAGTTTATTCAAACATCAGATTTGCAGTGTGTCTTAGAGTTTAAAATCAAACCCAGGTCAAGTGTCTTTTTGTTGCTTTAACGTGTGGTGCTGCTTTTGCCTAATTGAATATGTGGACTATCTGAATTTGGAGTAATTCTCCTGAAGAATAAGTTGTGACAGTAGAATAAAAGTGCTACAGTCAGAAGCACTACTTGAATGTTGTCCCTTTTGCTTGAAAGAACATAGACAGATTCCTCTGTAAGTGCTGAATAAGGACCCTTGGAGGAGGTCCTACATGAATACTTCCAACCATGGGGATGAACAGGTGGGAATTTAGGCTTAGAGCAAGGGAGTGAAGGTCATTTGGGTTAGCCAGGCTCCGCTCCCCTTTTAGGAGGTATCGATACATAGCAATGGATTGTACCTTGGGAGCAAGCAAGAGGCATCTATGCTTTGGTACTTGGGTTTAACCGTTTTTATTTGAATCTTGAGAGTGGTAGCTGGCGAATGGAGGACTTTGGTTTCAAATTGGTAGGTGCAGAAGGAGCAGAAGCTGTCTTTAATCTCATTTTGTGTGCGTGCATGTGCACATACATGCAGGAGGAAGAAGAGGAAGGGGAGTGGGCTCAAGCACTGATAGGTCAGTCCTTTGGGAGGACAGGTTTCCTTGAAATAAAAGAAGTCGTATGCACTGAGATGACAAGACAGGTACCCTGTGGAGGCTGCGAGAGCCAGATTACATATAGATTATATGTGCAAATTTGAGTGGGGAAGTAGTAAATACCCAGGCAAACACTGAGTTTCTGGAATTTCTTTTTTCATTTTGTAGACTGATGGCAATACTGTGGGCATTTTTGTTTGAGATAGAGAGCTCCCTTTTTGTCTTTCATTTCTGGTCCCTGTCCTAGTCCTTTGTCTTTCTCCTCTTACCCCTGCATTCTCTAAGTAAAAAAAGAAGTCCTGATTGATAAGACCTTACCAGGGCTGGATAATTTAATAGGACTGGGTGCTGGTGTTTAGAATTCAGGGAATTCTAGTTGTTTGGGAAGTAACTGTCTAAAAGGTTGCTATAGGCTTGGTAAACTTAGACATTAGCAAGATAAACTTTTCAGAGTTTTTCTGTTTCATAATCATGCCTGTTAGGCTGAGGGGACTGAAATAAGGACAAACAAATGGTGTTTCTACTGCAACATTCAAACCAATGCACATGTAATCAGTCAATGAGACAACTGATTTCTAACTGGACTAAGGGTGATGTGAATGTGCGATTGGAGCTGTGTACCAAGACACCAATTTGTGTCTTGGGGATTAATTTTTGTATGATTTATTTCTTTTTAAACAAGAGTTCATGTTTCCTTGATAGCATTCTTTCTGCGTTTGTGACTTCCTTTTACCTGTATCAGAGTTGCCAGTCTTAGCTGTGGTACCACTTTTTGCTTTAAGAAGTCTCTGAAGGCAGGCTGTCTAAATATGGAAACATATGCTTTACAATTAAGTATCTTTTCTGATTGCATGTCAGCACTTCACACAAACACGAAATTTGTGCATGCAATTGTGTAATTATACATTCAGCCTTGTAAGTACTATTTCCATGTGAAGGTGTTAGGGACATATTTTCGTTCTTAAAATAAATGTAATTTCTGTTGAACATTGAAGTGTTTAACATTGGAAAATGTAAGTCAATTTATTTTCTTTCAAAAACTCAGTAGTTAAGTGATTACACTAGCATTTTTTTGCAGTCTTCAGTGATGCTTTTCTATAATTTCAAAATAATAATTTACATAGATAATATATATTTTACTACACTGTAACAACAATACAATTTTTCTTCCCCTCCAGGAATTGTGGTGCTTGGATTAAACAGATCTCATGCCAAGAATGCACTTAGCAAAAATATTTTAAAAATGGTAAGTGAAGAGAATAGTTTTTAGTATAAAGGTGAAGTATTGGAATTAAGTACTTTAAAAAGTGTTTGGTTATTCCCCTTCTTCCTTTTTTCTGTAGATGTCAAAAGCTGTGGATGCTTTGAAATCTGATAAGAAAGTACGAACTGTTATACTCCGGAGTGAAGTCCCAGGGATATTCTGTGCTGGTATGCAAACTTAATTTTCCTGAGAGGCTGGAAATCTGTATCTAATATTCCACAAAAAAACTCCAGATTCCAAGGAAACATGTCTTTTAATATATTAATCTCAGTAGCAAACAAAACATTTTTGTATGATTTTCCTCAATCGCTAACAAGAACCAAATTATCGGTTTTATCTGTGTCATAAAGTATTTCAAAATATGTAGTAGATTATTCACGGTGGCGGAAAATTATTTAATTGAGCTCCCAGAAATTGTGCATGTACTTCAGAGTGAGGACCAAATAATTCTAGAGGCCATATAAGGAGGCTGTGTAGAAAGCTGTATCAAAACCATATTTTAAACACATTAAAATTAACTTTTAATTAAAGAAACATACTTAAAATTAAAGTTCATTATGAACGTGACTGTTACTGCCGACTGAATGTATTCTCAAATTAAAAAAAACAGACCAAAACAAAAAGCACACACCCCAACCCACATATCAAGCAGTACATGTGTCCTGCCAAAGTGCTCAGGAAAACAAAAGCTCTCAGCTACCAAACAGTGGGAAACAGAATTTGTCAACATGTCAAAATCAATTGAAGCAACTGTGTCTCTTGTGATATCAAGTGAATAGTCTCCTTATTTTCAGATGTCACATCCAGTTCTTATTTTGTTCAAATTTAATTCAAATCTGTTTCAAACTGAAAACAAAAGTAAGTTAGTTTCTGCTTTCTAATAGATGAATAGAACTGTCAGGAAAGAGGAGGAGATCAGTTCTAAAATCTTTATTTTCGGATCATTTATGCAGTCGTTAAGCTTGCTAGCCACACAAAACATAATTAATTCAGTTTTAAATGCAAAGTAGTTTTTCCTGGTTTTACATATGTAAAATTTACATATGTATTTTTACATATGTGTTACTAAGTACTTTTAGTTGAGTTTAAAATTCTTTTTTGTTGCTTTTAAGTCTGTTTTCATCCAGATACAGTTTGTCACTTATAAGACTTGTGAAAAGAATTGTCTTGAAAAAAGGGAGTAATTAATTCAGCATTTACTAATACATATCAATAGGTTAAATACGCGTGTATTAATCAGCATATTTAATTTAAAGGTTGTAGCTTGTTTTAAAACAACAAGTTTTAAAGATCAGTAGCTAATAATCTTCAGGAAAAAAGGTTTAAAAGCTGTGGTTTTTAAACTGATGAAGAATACAGCGTCAGAGCAACGCATGCAAATGGAGTTTCAAGTTAGATGTTACGTACTTCATATTAAAAAGTGGCCATTAATTGCGATTTGTTATCAACTGCCTTTTTTTTTTTCTTTTTTACTAGTTTTTCATTTAACATTCATGAATTTTATGGTAGTGTTACATAGGAAATACGAGAGCAGAAATACTGATTTTGGGGGAGAGGATCTCAGGTATGCTATTAATATTGTATTTAGGAGCTCCAGGTACTTCTCCAATTTCTTTGTTGGCTGATTTTGCAGACCTCTTTTGGTATTAAGATTTAAAGTAGGCATTGTTGCCTGTTTGTCTGGGTAAAAAAAAAAGCAACTTAGAGTATGTATACAAGCTGATTGTAGACAACATGCAAGGATGTTTACGTGTGGACATCAGGAAGGGAAATTAGCCCTGAAAAGAGCAGTGTGAAAGGCTAGGGCTGGATAGCTATATCCAGATCTTAAACCAGGGAGTAAGGATAAGGTGTGAACCAGGTGTCTGTAATTTTTAAAAAAAGTGACAGGCAAAAGGGGGGAGTCCTGAGAAGGGAAACTCCTGCAGCTGAACCAGTGAAATAAAGGATGTTCCAACAATGGTAACTGAAATTCAGGGTGAACCAGAAGACTCGAGGCAGAGTTTGTCAATGAAAACAGGCAGAAAGAGCTCAGTTGCTGGATGGGTTGCTTCTATAGATGACTTTAAGGGGTGTCTGTGGAAAGAATGGAACTAGAGAAAGCGGGACATGGAGAATAATGGAGGTAATGGCTTAGGGAAGTAGGATGAAGGGAGGAACATATTGGATGTAACAAGGCATTTTCTGGAGAGGACTTACTCAGGAAGTTCGCTAGAACAGAAGAAAACGTTTTCAAACTTAAATGTTAAAGGACAATGTGTTGTTTCAAGAACACTTAATTTCCTCAAAAAAATGCAAGGATCATCTTGTGAAATGTTGTCACATTTTCTTATGCATTATAGTGCAATTCAGTTAGGCTAAACTTTGAATGTTTGTTTTATTTTTTGTATTTCCTCAATTATGTTTTCTTGCTTGCATGTGTGGGAATGTATGTTTTTAAAAATACATTTTTTATGATGATTTTTTGGACCACCATCTGATGTTTTACAGACCACAGATTGAGAAACTTTGTCCTAGAATGTAATTCCCTTTTATGTGTGGAATGAAATCCAAGATCCTTAAATCTTGCCATTCCTCAGCTATCAACAAAAATCTGTGAAATCCACAAGCCAAGTGTCTTGTTTCCTTCTAAGGGCTAGTCCGCAAAACATGACATCCAACTGTTTTTCACAAAATGACAGCATGGGTGATTGAAAGTTTTAAACTCTGATCAACTCAGTTGATGACTGATGTGGATTTGAGTATGATTCCAAATTACGGAATTTTTGCATGGTGAAATGGGAGGGGAAAAAAAAAAGAAAGGAATTGTATAAAAGAATATAGAGATGTGCCAGCAATCATGTCCTTTCATTTCTGCATAGAGATTCGCTTTCAGTCTTCTACTGCTGTTTTCTTTGTATCTTCCTTCTTATGCTCTATACATCCATGGGCACAGAACGTTTCTCATTAATGCTCTAGTGCTGATCAAAAGGGACACCTAGAAGTCAAAGAAGAGCTTGGCTGGGGTTAACGATGCATTATGTCTGTGAGGCCTTCTTGTGCTTCCATCAGAAGTGCTCTGGCTGAGTCACTTCTTGGCCCCTTTCTTTCTCTGTCTAAAAGCAAATCAATAAAGTGTTGGCCTTTCTGGACTGAACATGTATGACCAGTCCTGGCCTATGTAAGCCGACCCTGTGTGCCTGCCCAGTTCTGCAGCCAAGGCAGGTGAGTCTCTGCAGGAATCTTTTTTATTTCCTGGCAGTGTTCCATCCTCGAGGAAGGCGCAGTCTGTGCATGGGATAAGTGTCCCATGGGTAAGAAGTCTGTGATAAAGTAATTAAGAGCTATATTGTGTTCACACAAGGGGCTGAATTACATTTACATAGGCAGTTTGAATAGCTTCATTTTTCATTATTAATGTAATTTTAACATGTATATTAGTGATATTGCTCAGATAGTTTTGTGAGCAGATTTTCAGGATTTTTTTATCTTCAAAAAATTTCTGGAAATACAAGTGTGTGCATAGTACTGTTGGGAGATATGGTACTGTGAGGAAGGACTGTCCACAAGTTGTTGCAAAACCTTGTTTTGGAGTGGCAAATCTTACAGCTTCTTCTGATCTTAACTACATGAGATCTGAAAGAAGTTAAAATAAAATCCGTTCCCCAAGAGCTATTTTTTTCAGATAGTGTTTGGTAATGTTTGTGGTGCAAAGAGTTGAACAACCTAATATTGCACCTTAAAGCTTTTGTTGTACAGTTTCCTGAGGCTTTGAATAAAAGGTAAAATAATACTTATAGAACTTTTAGTTATAGAATTTTGCACTTGGAAACGTTGTTTTGGCAAGCTGAAGTGTGCTGCGTGATTCCAAGTCTTCTCCTTTCCTCCCGCCCCCCCCTCATCTTGTCTGTGTGTCAAACTATGGATATTTGAGATCAGGTAGTATTCTTTTCTTTTTGAAAAGTTTTATTTGTTCATGGTTATGGTAATTAAAGAAACAGACTCCTTTTACCTTCTTTTCTTTCCCCCTTTCCACCTGCTGTTCCTTGTACTGTTTCCCTTAGGACTGCCATATTCCTCCAGCCCTCTTTTAATGTCCTGTCAAGAAGGCACTTGTATGTGTTTTAAAAAAATGTATTCCTCAGGTGTTTGTCTCAGGCAGTAACTTACTGGCCTATAGTCCATTGGTTCAGTTTACACCTCATACTAATAAATAAAACCCCATGCTACTGTTTTACAGTTCCGAGTAGTTACTGGTTTATTTTCCTTCCTCTGGTGCCTGCCCAACGAGATCAGTTGCTTAACTCTGACTATCCCAGCCCAATCAGAGATTGTTTCTTTCCTAAAAGTCCACATGTGAGTTGTTGTCAGTTTCCCTGCATCCATCCACCCTCTGTTGATAGACAGAAAAATTCTGCCATTTCATATGGAAGGAGAATGAAATGCTGTGATTCTGTAGAGGAACAGACCAATTCTGGATTTCTTTTTGCATGGGAGAATTAGAAGGAGAGCTTCCAAGGGCAAGAACCTCTAACTTCTTGAGATTTTTTTGGTGACTGTGTTTAAAGTGTAATTGTTAAGAACAGGCTCTTCAGTATTGCTTCTCCAAAGTGAACAGCACTAACTGAAATAGAGGTTGTGAGATTGATGGATTATTTACGTTGTATATGCATGCACACAAAGAAAGAGAGCTTTGGGGCATTTTTTGGTTGACAGATTTGAAAAAATGTTGTTTGTTGGAGATCTTATGTCAGAAATCTTTGAGACATATCAGAATATGGATAGTTAATTTATTTTTTGTTGTAACCGGCTTTCAAGACAATTTGAAAAATATGGGTATTGGAGCTCTTCAAACCGCTTTGACCTAAAAGTCACTGCAGCTTGGCCAATAAAGCCCCTTCTTGGAAAAGCAGAAGTAATCTTTCTGCCAGCAAAAATCCATCGTTTGGGTCTGTGGTGCGAGTAAAGCCAACACAAATGCTTTTCCTGTTGGCATAACTTGTCTACATTAGAATTTTGTTTCTAGCACAGCTGAATTGGCTGTATGGTGTGTGGTTCCCGGCTGCCATTTCCAGCTGGTGTAGTTTTTCTGGCAGAAATTTACAAAGCAGACAAACTTGGTAGAGCAGATCCTTGAAGACTTCTTCATTTATGAGGTTTTGATATGGATTGAATGGAAAAAAGGAGGAAAGGAGTTCCATAATAGCTCTCAAATACTTGACCTATTCTTATTTTTGTAGAACTAGCAAGAGTAGCAGGGAAGTATTACTGTAGATGTAGTCTCCTTTTTCCCTCCAGTCTCTGTTAAGCAAGCAAGGAGAGAGGGAGTATTTTCCCAGAGCATATTTCGGTCCTCCAGATTCCAGCTCCTGCACAGGAACTGGTAAAAGAGTTCTTCTGAGGATTCAGATCATACATGAAAATACTTCAGAGTCTTCTGAATATTTTTGTTGCTGTACATAATTTCATTCCCCAAAATAAATGCCTTCAGAGATAGACTGTAGCTTCCTTTTTTTCATTCCAGACTTTCACCAAGGTTCATATTCAAATGGATGCCAGCTGCTCGTAGACTACTAGGCTCAATGACAGTTCCATTTCCCCTAAAGCAACATGAGTTATGTGAAAACCGGCAGGTTGGTCAGCTGTGTCACAGCTATGTCTTGTGAGTGTATGCATAGTAATTTGTTGAGTTTGGAGTCTACAGCTTGCATTTATCCCACGTTATTTTACTTTTTAATTTTGTTTCTGATGTTGTTTCTCTGAAAGAACTAATAGCTGTTACGATTTTCTAGAGCACATGTTGAACAACCGAGCCAATAAAAAGTGCAATTAGGATTGTGGTTTGATCCCCTGGTCTACACAGAAAAAAATCCCAATAAGAAAAACTGGTTTAAATGTCTTTCTTTTGGAAGTACCTCAGTCAGATAACTCTGGTCCTCTACTTTGTACCCAGAGGCTTACTGAATTTCAGAACAAATTGGAATGACTGTGGATTTTTGAGAGCTAGAAAAGTTTATGTGAAGCAAAAGTTTGTTCTTGGCCTTAAATTCGGCAGAGCTGCTGTGTTCCTAATTGATCACTTACACGATTCTAGTATTGGAATGCAGTTCGGATGAGTTCAGTATGTTATTTGATTCCTGTTATTCTGCCCATTCTACCTCAACCGTGTGGCTAATTGTAGAACAGGTACTGGGAAATTAGCAAATAAATTGCTTGTGGACAAGCACATGGTGGCACAGTATGCTAACTAAGCTGCATGCTTAGTTTATGCTGCAAAAATAGCTAAATATACATACAACTTTTAGCTGCAGAAAAGATACAAATGGGAGGTTTCCAGGAAGTTTTTCAGTAAGAATACGAGAATATAAACATGTTCGTTTTCTTTATCTCCAAAAGAATGATCCATTCCTGTTGAAGAGGCAGGCACAAGGAATGGGATAGGAAATTGGGTGGGACTGTCAACAGCAATGCAGTCTTTAAGTCAGCTCTAATCAGCTGTGAACTTTTCAGCTAAGAATCACTTGTCTGCCTTCTCATTGGTGATTACAATGCCTGACTTGAGAAAATTATAGAAAAGTGGTTTTTTTGTATATTAAGCTTTCTTAAAGTTATTCTGTAGTTGGGAATAGGGTTTTTAAACCCGTGTATTGAGTTAACATGGCAAGGTTTTGGTAGCAGTGGCGTGGCCTCTGTGAGAAGAGACCAGGAGCTGTCCCTGTGTTGGACACAGTGAGCTCAAGCCAGCTCCAAAACAGACCCATGGCTGCCGAAAGCTGAGCCCATCAGCGATGCTGGTGGCACCTCTGTGATAACATATTTAAGAAAGGGTGAAAAAACCATATTGCCCCTGTGATAACATACTTAAGAAAGGGTAAAAAAGGGTAAAAAGAAGCAGCTGTGAGAGAGAGGAGTGGGAAAAAATGAGAGAGAAACAGCCCTGCAGACACCAAGGTTAGTAAAAAGGAAGGGGATTAGGTGCTCCAAGCACCAGAGCAGAGATTCCCTTGCAGGTCATGGAGAAGACCATGGCGAAGCAGGTTGTCCCCCTGCAACCCATGGAGGACCACTCTGGAGCAGATATCCAACTGCAGCCCGTGGAGAACCCCACACTGGAGCAGGTGGACATGCCCTGAAGGAAGCTGCAGCGCATGAAGAACCCTCCCAGGAGCAGGTTCCTGGCAAGAGCTGTGGCCTGTGGAGAGTAGCCTATGCAGGAGCAGGTTTTCTGGTAGGTGAGGCCCATGGAGGACCCACACTGGAGCAGTCTGTTTCTGAAGAACTGTACCCCGTAGAAAGGACCCATGCTGAAGCAGTTCTTGAAGAACTGCGGCTCATGGGAAGGACTTACGTTAGAGCGGTTCATGAAGGACTGTATCCCATGGGAGGGACCCTATGCTGGAGGAGGGTAAAAGCGTGAGGAGGAAGGAGTGGCAGAGATGAAGTGTTACAGTCTTACTGCAACGCCCGTTCCCCATCCCCGCCTGCACTGTTCAGCAGCGGGGAAGGAGGTAGAAGAGTCAGTAGTGAATTTGAACCGGGGAAGAAGGGAGGGTGAAGGGAAGATGTTTTTAATTTTGTTTCTGTTTCTCACTATCTAACTCTATTTTTAATTGGCAATAAATTAAATTTATCTTTCCTAAGTCGAGTCTGTTTTGCCCATGATGGTAAGTAGTGAAAGATCTTCCTGTCCTTATCTCGATGCGCGAGCTTTTCATTGTATTTTCTCCCCCATCCTACTGAGGAGGGGAAATGAGAGAGCAGGTTGGTGGGCACCTGGCAGCCAGCCAAAGTTAACCCACCATATCCAGTTATTATGGATTTTCCAAAATAGGACTGAGGCAAGACCTTTATTCTTGAGGAACTATGAAATTGAGGATGTACTTGTTGTATAAAGTCTCAGAGAAACTTGCATTAAAAATGTACTAAATAAAAGTAGTCAGGAAGCTTTCTCTCCAGTTGAGTACACCAGTACTGTGTTATTAATACTGTACAGAAGCTAAAGTGGATTAATTTCAATAGAAGAGACTAAATCTGTAGCTGCTGGTTCTTTCTTCCATCCCTTGCCTGAGATGCAAGATTCTTCTCATCAGGCTTGTGCAGAACTTCTGTTTAGATGTCTCTCTCTTCCTACATTGTGTGCTCTAAACACTTGTCTCTGAAATACTGTGTGTCCCTCTCCTCTAATTTTTAAGTTCTCTAATGACAACTTTAGTTACTCCTTTAGTGCCAGGAGCAATTTATAAAAACATTATATTTCTGTCTAAGAGAGACTCCATTCTTCCACTGATTGAAGATTATTTGAATTGAAAGTACTTTCAACCACAGTGTGCTTTTCTCCTGTGTCAAAGTTTTTCATAGGCTCTAGTGGAAGTAGAGACAACTTTATTCATAGCTAATATTGCCACAGCATAAAACTTAAAAAAAAAGTTTCTGGTAATTGGTTATATTCTGCTGGGATGCTAGTTGTGGATATTTCCATGCAATTTTTCTTCCTTTTTTGGTCTTGAATGAGCTGTAGACTGTAGCTCACTGTGATTTGTGATCACAAAGCTGGTGAATAACAAATTTAAGATCAGGCCATTAGTGAAAGATAAATTATGAAAGCCAGCTAGAGAGCCATCTTTTTAGCAGTATTTTTCCTTGATTGATGTAGTTTTGAGATTTGCCTTTTAAAGCTGATGAAACAGAACATCTGACCATTCCTTCTCTTGTGTGGCTTATGACATCTGATTCAAAAATGGAAATGTAAAAGGTTCATTTATCCCAATAATATAAGCATTCTTCTTTCTCCTTCCCCATTAGAATTGAAGCTGTCTTGGACTTGAGGCCCATGCTGTTACTTAAGATTTACTTAAAAAACCAAGTCTGTCCGAATTGGTCCTCATCCTCTTGCTATGTGGTGATTCTTGCCAAGCAGAATCAATGTTTTTGTAGACAGTGACTTAATAGAAATGATCAAGCTAGTGCTTTACTAGTGTAAGACAGAGCTCTTACCTAAGCTTGGACTCCGTAATACAATCACGTGGAACTACAAACCAACACCTCCTTCAGTTATTTAAAGTATGGGGTTATTTTACGTGATGGATATCTGTCTTTAGAACCAATTTTGAGCAACGGAGGGCTATACTATACTTGATGTCATTCAGCTGGCTTATGCGTGCTGGAAAGTGTAAAAGCAGAATTAAAGTGTTTACCTTTCACTATTGGAGAACATAATGAGGTTGTGGTAAGTTTTAATTGCTGATAAAAAAAATCAAATTTTTAAATTATTCTGTTTACATAGATTGAAGAATTGTCTTAGGCTTTTAATCTGTTAGAACAAATGCACATGATGAATGTGGTATTTTCTGGAACAAATTTTTTTCAGTGAAAAATTTTCACTTAAAAATATTAAATTCTAGGTAAAAGATGTATTTCTAAGAGAGTGGAATTTAGTTAGTTCTTTAGTTTAACTAGAGGAGGGTAACAGGAAACAGGAATGATTTTCCCAAAGCCTTTAAAAAATTTACCGTAAAGGCATGGGAAAAATTGATCAAATTGGATGCCTAAAATTATTAAATTGAAATATTAGGTACAAAATAATTTGTTATTATGTTCTGGAGAAGTAGTCACAAAGTATAAGTATACTGATGAAAAGAGAAATTTATTTGTTTGGATTCCATGTATGGGAGTCCATGTATGTTCTCCAGGGTGTCCTCTCTTTTGAGTAGCTGTACAGAAAACCTAGGGAGACAAACTTCTGAAGGATACACTTGACCTTTTTGAGTTCCCTTCCTACATCTAGTTTACACTAAGTTGAGTGAAAATTTTGGAAGTGCAGCTTGCTTTTTTTAATGGAAAATAGAGGGTTTGAGCATAACTTTAGAGCTAAGACTTTTATAACCAAATGACTGAATGTCATTTAATTAATAAGAATAAATATAACCATATAGCTTGCGAATAAGCAAATTAAATAGGATCCTGAACAGTTGGAGAACTTCTCCAGTTTTGTGAGATGTTTGAAACTGACACCATGCTCAAGATCTTTTGGATGGTTACAGAAATGATACAGGAGTTTCCTGAGTAGAAATTTGTAGTGACTTGGTATGCAAACTTGACACAAGCAGGAGCCGTGGAGAAGCATCTTCAAGTGTGTCCCAGAATTTAAATGAAAGTGACATCTTGTCAAGATGATTATGAAGCAGTGAAAGGCACCTCACTTGAATACCTAGAATAGTGAAATATGCATGCAGACCTTACTTAAAGTGCTATAATGCATTTTCAAATAGTGAAGTCTTTTCTGGAGTGGGTTTTACCAGAATAGACTGAATTAAAATGGAAAAGATACCAGATGGATGCAAAACATTTTATATTGGATAAATACATATCTGCAGTGGATATCCTTAGGTAGTCGGACAATTTGTTTTCCCAGTTCCTCTTATAAAGAAACTCTGCTTTCTGGATATAAAATGTATCCAAATTTTTATTTCAATATTTAGGGAATAATCAGAAATACTTTTTCTCTGTATTGGTCATCTTTTTTAATATGCTTCTCTAAGGTTTGATCCACAGATGTCTTTGGTGATGTAACTGGCTTATTTGAGCTTGTATGGATTGGAAATGCATTTTCAATACCCATATTATGTACCTACTGCAAGGCATTTAATTTTGGTTTTAAAAATATGTTCTGTAGTATTTCTTTCAGATTTATACAAACCCACTTTTTTTAGGTTACCTATGTAGATGACTTCCTGCATTTCATATGCTTGTTATAATTGGATTTGACTTTTGGAATATAGTCCTTGTGGCACTGCTTAGGATTGCTTAGGAGTTGTGTTGAACTTCGTGTCCAGCTACTCGCTTAAATGCATCACACCTCTTTTTTTTTTTTTCCTTCCTTTTCTATACTGTGTCATTGACGTTTGTAATTAGATGATTATCATTGAACATGACACCCTGTAAGAAATTTTTATAATTACCTTTGTGTGTAATATAGACATGCGCAGATGAACTGACTATGGTAAAAAAGACTTACCTGGAATCTTGCATAACCATCACCAGACCAGTTCTGGTGTCTCTGTGTGTGTATCGAAGTCTGAGGACTGCAAGATTCAGTGCTGCTGAAGTGTTTGATTTCGCAGGGTAGACTAGTGGAGCGGATGCTGTATCTGAACAGTCTTTGTTTCCGTGAAAGTGACCAAAGTCGTCTTGGTATGCTTGAGATCCTCCTGTTCAGGAAAATCCTTAATCTGGTGTAATTTGTCATCTTTAAGCAAGTTATAGGCTGTGTAGATTCCTGCAGGTGTATTAGAGCTAGACAGCTGTTGATTTAATATCTAAAGCTACAGGACTATCTATGCAGTCATCATGGGTATCTTTAGGCTCTTTGAAGTCACACGGCAGTTCAGGTGGGTCCTCTGATGTCCTTGTATGTATCAGCTTTCTGTAGCTCTCTGTAAGTATTTTGAAGTTTTTGGATTGTTTTACCTGTGGCTGACCTACGTGTTAACAAATGCTTTGAGTACTGGTGGTCTTATCTTAAAATCTTGTACTGGGCGTGGCTGGGATGGAGTTAATTTTCTTTATATCAGTCCTTTATGGTGCTGTGTTTTAGATTGGTGACCAAAACAGTGTTGGTAAGACACCAGTGTTTTAGCTGACACTGTGAACAGTGCTTGCACAGCTTCAAGGCCCCTTCTGCTGGTGAGTCAGCTGAGGGTGGGCAAGAAGCTGGGAGGGGACACAGCTGGCACAGCTGACTTGAATTGGGCAAGGGAATACTAAATTGATAAGGATAACTTTTGACTAGGCCTCTGCTACCCAGGACACCACTGGTAAATGCTTAGATGAGGAACTTAATTCTTTTTAACTTGTATTACGTACCTCTGAACTTCTGACTTTCCACTGTGGCGTCTAAGGTCCAGGTCTCTTCCATAAGCATTAAGTCAAATTGAGTAGTCACCTCCGTTTGAAATACTCATGTCACATCTGTGGGTATTTGACGTCTTGATTTCTGAAGAAAGGCTGCTAGTTTTCTTCACAGTTCTCTGAGGTAGATTGTCACAGTGCACTGTATGAGCTAAGTAACCCTTTACCCTGGTGTACTAAGTGCCTATGGCACCTGATTTCTTTATTGGTAAGGGAACTGAGCCTCCTTTGCCATTTATATCCTTAGCTGAGAAAACCTGCTGGCAAAAATAATCTGATCTCATGTGCTTGGTGGTAATGTGTGCTGGAAATAGAATACATGTGCGCAACACATGGCAAAAATAGTTATTGCATGGTAAAGAATTATTTTCCACTTGCTCTTGAAAAGAATAAAATGATCATGTAGCAGAGGTATTTAGACATATCTGAATCTATGGCATTTTCATCTTAAGACAATTTACAACAGTTAATTTCGTGTCTGTTTTCTTCTATAAATGGCATAGAATAACATACAATGCAACTATGTACATGTGTGCTAATTGCCATAAATATAAAGAAAAACTTCCAATAATTAAAAGTTTTTACTTTCTCTTCTCCTGTCTGTGCCTGCCACTTACACTGGTTTCCTTTAAGGACACCTTTGTTGAGGGTTTACTGCAGTAAAAGATTTTTTTTTGCAGCATCTAGATTGAATGCACAGCTCTTGAAAGCTAGAGGAGAACAAAATAACTGAATCCACATAAATGTAGATAGAGTTGCTTATATATTCACAGTTATAATATGCTCTTGGAGTGACGTAGCAAAAGGCGGAGACCTGGCCATAGTGAAAATGGTATGAGTTTTGTATGTAGTTTAGGTTTTTTTATATGCAATCAGTGGACATTTATTTTGTACCTTTCAAAATGTTTTCCTTTGTAAAATACAGGTAATATGAAAATGAAGAAATTCTGAAATTTCTCTGTGGGTCATTTTGTCCTTGTAAAATTTTTACTTTTTTCCTATTTAAGAGCTGTTCCCGTATGTATGTTTTAATAAATAGAAATATATGTGTGCTTCTGTTTATACAGATCAGGCAACTCTTATATTGTCTTATACCAAAAGAAATTTAAAAGATAAACAAAAGAAATGCTGTGACTCTTAGTCAGATCCTGCCTGTTTTAGACAAAATACAGTCCCCCAAAAACTATTTAAGGATAAAAAGGTGCAGATATGCAGTTGTCTACAGTGTCCCTCAGTATTTTCCAACTTAATCTCAGTAGTTTATATTAATAGTGAAGCAGCAGGGTTTTGTAGGATATCAGAAATTTAGGTCTAAAATAGTCTCTTGTTGATATTTTAACATTTCTTTGTGGAGTTCCTGTCACCAGCTGGAACTTACTGACTGCATGTGGATGGACATGGTTTTTAGGTGATTGAACTGTGAGCTCAAATACCACCAATCTGTATAATTTGTTAAGCCCCTCCAGATGGCAGGTAATATTCCAGTGTTGGATCTCCTTTCCTTTCCTTTCTTTCTCTGAAGTAATTTGCTGACATGTCTATTGGATGGTCTTTTAAAAATAGAAGAGATCAGATGTCTCTGAAGTGTTTTAAAATAACAAGTCCTTAGAAAATAGAATGGAGTTTGCAACATTGGTGCTGAAAATATATTCAATGGATGGGAAATTTTGCTATTTGCAAGGATTTTCATTTATTTTTCTGAGTCAGTCTGCAGCCTTTGGGGACACTGGGAGTAACGCGAGGTACTGCTTGTGAGCTGCTTAATTCTGTGCTTATGAGAACTAGAATTGCAGCTGCTGTTTTCCTGCCTGACTTTTGTGTGAACAACACATAATTAAGAGATGTTCCTGCTCGTGGCTCAAATGCTTACTAGTCCTTACTTTCACACAGTGCTGTGTGGAATGGGAAGACTTTGGCCTTGAGTGCTGGCCCAGTATTAATATGAGCCAGAGATGTTTGTGCAGGAATGCCAGCCATTTTAATGCTTTTTTTTTTTTGGAGTTTAAGATTTAAGCTTTCTGAATAGACTTAAAGTGGCCAGAGCTGAGCTCCGTATCTTTAACCTTGAAGGCTTTTTTTCTCCTATTTGAGTTTTCCCACAGAAGTCCTTGTTCTTCTCACCTGCTGTAGCTTGAAAAGGTTCCCAGTCATACTTAGTAGTCACCTCATCTAAGGCCATTACTTCAAATCTTTCCTCAAGTTTGTTTGTAGTCTGCTGTGTGCCGAGAATGATCATCTTGTAATTGGGAGGCAGCAAGTCATGATTATTGTTACAGATATTCTTTACAAGGTGTGTTTATTTTCATATACTACATGTACTATTTACCTGCTTCTTTAACTGTTCCACTGAAAGTATCACTTGCTGCACAGCTGCACAGCATCCAGTGTCGCTGAATCTTGATGTGCTGGAAGTTTCCAGCTAATATGCCAATATGACTAATACTGATCATTGAGGGGGAAAAAAAAAATGCAGCTAAAGACATACTGGGTCATGCCTTTCAAATCAAGGGATGAGATGGAGGGTAATGAAGAAGAAGAAAAAGGCTTTCACCCATGCCTTCATCTACATTCAGGTGGTGTAAAAGTTCAAATCGTGGTTTTTCTCAGGAAGAACGCCTCCTTTCTTTAATAGGATTTATACCTGAATACTGACTTCAGGACTTCTTTAGAAGAGATTCTGACTTTCTCTTTTTTACCACATAGAACACTTCCTCCTTTTCTATTTACAGCTCATGAAACTGGGTGTGCTGTTAGTTAACTATTTTTGTAATTATTACTAATCAAAATAGATAAACCCAGCAGTATCAATTCCTTTTAACATTAAAAAAAACATGTGCAGTGGTCAGATATATGGTATATGCAAAAGATTTGAGTCAGTCATCTGTAATAGTGCAATGAAAGATGTCTTTTTTTTTCTGATTACTTAATTTACTAGAAATCAAAGTGGAACAAACAGCAGGTTGCTCAAAATCTTTTCATATTTCTTTGAGTGGAAAGGCTTAGTATTATTTACTAAGAATATTCAGTCTGAATATCACTATTCATTTAAGTTTAAAGAAGAAAGATGAAGAATCTCACCACTAGCAAGTTTTAGGAATGCCTGCTTATTAATCAGAAGATAGAAAACTGTGTGTCATTTGTTGTTACAGGGTTTAGATATTAGCACACTCAGTGCAAAGCTATTGCAATTGGTACAAATGAGATGCAGTGCTACATTAATGCTATTTTTTTGAGTAGTAGTGGTGTTAAAATATCCATGCATTCTTATTCTATTGAGTAAATTACTTTTAGTTCTTTGTTTAAAAACCAAGAACTCTGGTGCTGATCTCTTCAGAGGATTTGCTTATGGAAGGTGTAGAATAAATATAAATCAGAATTACAATAAATAGAAATCACAATTAATGATTCCACCATTAGTTTGGAGCTAAACAGTAGGGTAAAAAATGCAGCTTTTATGGTTGTCTAATTTGAACTATGTTACTCTGTATAAGAATTCAGTTGTGTTTCATTACCAGAAAGTAAGTGCACATCATGTTATAGGCATGATGTGCAAGTTCTTTTAGTAAAGGTTGAATTTGAAAATGAAAAGTGATTTGAGGAAGTCGGGTGTTCAAACTACCAGAATGACTAGATTAAAGAAGTACTTCTGTAATGCTTATTATTTAAATAACAGAAATACGAGTGGTGTAGGAAGTAGCTTAACTTTTTTGTTTGTTTGTTTAAAAAAAAGCTCTATATTGAATAATAATTGCAACATACATTGCTTCTTGTTAAATGCTGAGACTTATTACTGTGATGTGAGGTGTAAACTCATTGTCTTGCCGTGTTTATGTAGCTGGGGCTGTTGTGTGAGGGATTATTTGAAGAGTGGGACAAACACGTTTGTCGTGATTTGATTGCTCTAGGGGTCTGTATCTGTGGTTCTTAGCCACTTACTAGGTGACCTTCACTGCTGCCACCAATGTCTTCTCCTCCTGGATCTTCTCCACTGGTTCTATATCTATCTGAGAGTCAAGGATGATGCAGCCTTTATGCCTCTCTTCTGCTAGTCCTGATCTGTTAGCCTGACAGAGGTCAGTAGAAGTGAGGCATAGCACAGAATCAAAGCTAATACTGTCTTAACTTACTGTTTGGAAACAGGTAACTGTCCTGTTCTTGTACCTTTCCACCAGTACTGGTCTTTTTCATGCGCTGTGGATGAAACTGCAGGAAGCTCTGTTGAGATAGTTACGCAGTGTTTTGGCTCCGTAAGAGGAGACTAGGGACTAGGGAACGACTGAGCCAGTTGTTGGATGCTGGAAGTGTCATAAAGAAAACTGGTTGGTGTTTGGGAAAAAATTGGCTTATAATGATTTTCTTTTTTTTTCCCCTTCTGCAAGTGAAAATGAATTCAGGAAAGACATGTGAGGTACAAGCTGCTTTTTTTGTGGCAGAAGAGGTTAACAGGAGGACTACTGTTGGGTGCTTCTAAATTTAGAGCTGGACAGACAGGATGGAAAAAGACCCAGCTGACTTTAATCTATATCTGGTCTGAATTTGCATAGGCATTGAAAAGGAATTGTGGAACTTTTGTGCATAGAGTTAGGGTCGTTCAGGATTCCTGGATTTGAGGAGGAAACCTGTCTGAGTTAGCACCTTGGCCTCTAAGAAACGCTTGGGATTCAAAAACTTAAAAGAAAAAAAAAAAGTAAAAAACCCCCAAAAGTTATACTTTCTGAAATATCCCATTTATGGGAACTGATTTAGCAGCTAGTGCTTTAAATATGCTTATCTGGGTGTAAATTATTGCAAAATATGAGATAACCTATAGCAGTGGAGCTACAAGGCTGCCATTTTATCAGAGGGAATGCTCAGGACTGGCATCCTGCCAAATGCTCAAATAGACAGGAATTGCAGACATTTTGTTTGTTCTTCACAGTTTGATGATTCTCAGGAACTTTTCTGTGACACAAAGGGGGTATATGCAAAAAGTGCAGATATCCACCTCATGCTAATAAATTATAACAGCATATCTTATATGGAAGAATATCAATATCAGTTTTGACTTAAAAATCATATATCCACATTTAGAGAACTTCAGGAATATGAAGTCCTGCATAAAAAATAAATAATTTTATTCATTTAAATTACTTCCTTACGAAGGAAACATACACAGCATTCTTCATGCCAAACTATTTTTCCCTTGACTAAAATGACTGCAACCAGCATCCTTCTCATACTGTTTTGAAATTTAGAATACACCTTGCTTTTTATCAAAGTTACATGTAAATGCATTTTTCTTTGTACTCAGTTCAAGTGGTGTGTGCAAAAATTTGCATCTATACCAGTGTGCAACAGGATTCATTGCTGTCAATAAACCAAATGATTACTAGAGAAAGTAGGTGGTTACTCTGAAGTTATGGAAGGTGAATTACGAAGTCTGCTGCTTTAAAAACCTTGTGATAATCATATGTTGTGCACTAGTTTCTTAGATGAAATGTTATTTAACAAGCAATTATGAAAAATGTATCATAACCTCCTTAATATGTTTGTGTAACAGTACCGAAGACTGAGAGATAACCCAATTAGGTAGGTGTAGGGCCAAGGTCTGTGTTTTTAGCCGGTGACTCTTTGTTTATAGCAATTCGGGTCTTCAGAGCCAGCTTTTAAGTATATTAATTCACTCTGAAGGCTGGGTCCCATGCTAATGTACTGGTTTTACTTTTTTGGTTCCTTATACATTACATACTAAAATTTCTTCCTAATGATCATGGGCATATGTACCCTTACTTACATTCATTTCAGATAATTCTGGATCTTTATAGTGTGCTGACTTTCTAAGAATTTTGACCATTTGAAAAATTCAGTTCTGACTACTTACATATAACTTTTGGAGTTCTCCATTCCATTTTATATCAGAAGATTTTCGGCACTTGCTTAATATTTTGTGATACGTTACTGACTTCTTTACTGTTGTGGTTTTTGTTTCCTACCTAATTTGTTTAAATCGCTAAAGTGCAATTTATTCTTTTAAAATCCCAGTATTAAATGCGCTAAAATGTAGAGATCCAAGTCACACTTGCCACGTAAAAGTGGTGATCATGTCTGTTTAAATTTAAAATTTAAAAAAAAAAATTCAAGGAAGACTTTTTAAGTATGGGAAGATAGGATAGTTTGGATAAAACTTTGTGGAGACTGAGACTAAATGTCATGGGATTCCTTCCTCATTGAAAAGTTTTGACGTACTCTACAGCATAGGCTAAGTTAATGTGAATCTTAGATTTTAGCTATCTTTAAGGAATAAGAAAACAAACAAAAAAAGGGGTTATGCAAAGCCATGTTTTGCCAACAATACATTGTTCTCTTAGAGATTAATCTTTGAGGAAATGATCTTTTAATTTAAATTTTACCTGTTACATGTACGTGTTTGAAGTTTAAAACATGAAATCTCAGAGAACAGAAAAGGCAGAGAGTAAGTTATTCTGCTTTGTGAGTAAGATCTTTCTTTTCAGTACTACTCATAAAAGAAGCTGATCTTCAAATTGCTAGCAATTCTTTATTTAATAGGTTTTTGAGTAATATTTTTTCCCTTTCTCTTTATACTTAACTTTCAGATCTCATATCTCACAACTAAAAACCACGATTCTTGATGAAATGATATTTCATTTCTTAATGTTCTGAATTGGTAAATGAGTTACAAGAATTGATAGAGTCAATTTGAATATAAAATCTTGAAAATATTTAGGAATACACTGGAGCATATTCAGTACGTTGTATGTTGTGTGTTCTGTAGCTTTTAAAAATTTAGATTTGAATATTCCTTTTTATTCATAAAAAAAAAAAGCTTTCTTTTAATCTCTTAAATATCCATTATATATTTTTGGAGGAGTTGTTTATTCACCTTACCCTTGGAAAATGGGATGGACTTTTAAAGAGTAATACAGAGATATTGCTCGGGTATGCAGAGATACGTTTAGGATGGAAGAAGCTCAGCTGGAGCCCGAACTAGCAAAAGATGTCAAGAATAACAAGAAAGACTCCTGTAGGTATGTTAGTACCAAGCAGAAGTTCAAGGAAAATGTAAATCCACTGCTGCATGGGACTGACAGTTTAGTTATGAATGACACGGAAAAGAATTACTGCATTTTCTCTTTGCCCTTGCACGGGAAAGTTCAGCTCCCAAGTCTCGGTGCCAACAAGCGACAACAAAGTAAAGAGCAAACCACTGACAGTAGTGGAGGACTGAGTTAAGGTCTATCTGTACAAGTTGGACGCATACATGTGAACAGGATTTGATGGGATGCATCTGAATTGGTGCACTGCAGAGCCAGAGTCTATCATATTTGAATGGTCGTTGAAGACCTAAGCGACTGGAAAAGGGCAAATATTGCATGGGCAATTATACCCGTCTGCAAAAAGGAAAATTTGGGAAACTACAGACCAATCAGTCTCATTTCAGTCTCTGGGGAAATTATTGAACAAGTGTTTCTGGAAGTTGTTTCCAGGCACATAAAAGATAAGAAAGTGGCTGGGAAAACCCAACTCAGATTTACTGAGGATAAATTGTGCTTGACCAGCCTGATTGCCTTCTATGATGAAACCACTTCCTCAGTGGGTGAGAGAAGGGTTATGGATGCTATCTACCTTGACTTTAACAAGGCGTTTGGCATGTTCCCTACTAGACAGCTTGGTAAGATACAGTCTGGACATACAGACCATTAGAAGTGGCTCACCTGCCAAGATCAAAGAATGATGTAATGTCAATGGCTTAAAGTCAGACTGTCAGCTGATCACAACTGGAGTTTCCTTGAGGTTTGGGTCTGGTAGTACTATTCAACATCTTTGTAAATGTTCTAGTGGTAGGATTGAAACCTCACTGAGTTTGCAGATGACTTCAAAATGGAAGGAGAGGTAGGTATGTGGGAAGGAGGAACCACCATTCAGAGAGACCTTGACAGGCTGGAAAATTGGGCCAACAAGAACTACATGAGGTTTAATGAAGATAAATATGAAGTCCTGCACCTGGAGTGGAATAATCTTAAGTGGTAGAACAGGCTGGGGACCGACTGGCTGGGGTGTAGCTCTGCTGCAGAGAACCCGAGGGTTCTGGGGGACAGCAAGCTTAACGTGAGCTAGCAGCGTACCGTGGCAGTAAAGAAGGCAAACAGTGTCCTGGACAGCATCAGGAAGAGAACCATCAGCAGATGAAGGCATGTGATTATTCTACTCAGTGCTTGGTAGGCAAGCAGAAGGTGATTAAAGGGTTGGAGATTGCTGACACGGGAGAGAGAACTGGTCTTCTGTGCCCAGCAGATACAGAGAAAAGTACTCTGTTTGCAAAGGTGTATATGGTGACAGAAGAAGAGGCGGTGGGCACAAGTTGCCTTAGGAGAATTCCATCCAGATGAAATAAAGAAATTCTTCAAGGTGAGAAGATTAATTAAGAATTAAACATAGGAATGGTTTTCCCAGAGAAGTGGTGGAATCTCCCTTGCCAGCAGTATCAAAGACTTGAAAGGACACTGGATAACCTAATCTAGGGCTGTGCATTTGACAGAAGGTTGGACCAGATGATCTCCAGAGATTTCTTCCAGTCTAGACTTTTCTGTTATTCTAGCAAATAGGTGATAATCTTTTTTGTTACTTTGTGAAAGATGGTCCAGAATAGTTAATTAATATTTGTGAAGCATTCTGTCTGTTCTATATTGATCAGACTAGACTCATTTTTATTCAGTAATACAATGAGTAGTAGTAGCTCATAGGTATTGATTGATGATCCAAATATCTTGAGCCTGGCTGGGCTGGGAGGTGCAATGGAATTCCTACTGGAATGCATGTGTACTTTGTCTGCAAAGCATAAAAAGTTTTTTCTTTCACGCAGGAAAGAGATTTCAGTAGTGGTTGACTTTGTTTTGGACTGTGATTTGTCAAGCGTATAGCTTTGCACACAGGAAAATGGTAGTTGGAAGCAAAATAAAAATCATTAGTCCATATGGTGACATTAGTATAATCAAATTTAAATTATGCTTTTGTGGTTTTTTAAAGGATTTTTAAGGATATTAACTTGAAGTATGTATCTGTCAGCAGAATAATACTCATAACTTATTTATTACTGTGGTGTATATATTTAACAATCACTAGTTCTATTTAAACAAAGTTTTGCTTGCCTTAGACTTGACACTATCTCTAAATAAATATATTTGTTTCATAGGGTATTGCAGTTTCTGTTCAAAATTGGGAATTAAGTTGTCCTGAATAAAAAGCCTTATTTCTGAAATTATTGGAAATTTGGAGAAAAAATTGTTGGTAAATCTTTCTGAGTTTGAACTTAAGTTGGCTATAGTGTTGTCCTCAAATATGTATGTACAGCTCCCTTTTAGGGTATTCCTAACCTCATAAAAGTTGATTGGGGTTCTGCTAATGATTTCAGCTAAACTTGGATTTCTTGAATGGCTTCTCTGGGAGATGCACACATCTGCCTTTGAGGAAAGATATTTACATGTACCCTAATAGGTGGGTTTTTTGTAGTAGTTATAAGTTAATCTCTAATGTGTGTCATTTGCCTCAGTATTTTCGTTCAGTATCTTAAGTGTCTATTTTTCTGTGTGAAGGAGGAGTGGTATTAATTGACAGTCTGCTTAATTACTTTGTGTGGGTATAAGCTGTGGGTACGTAGCAGTTCTTAATCTTTAATTGGTGAGGTAGTGCATGTTTTGTACTCCTAGTTGAAAGCATTGTAAGTTTCCTTCATAAATTCCTTAACCTGTTTCGTTAGGTTATTAAACATGTTATAGGTGGTGCCTCTGTGCTTTGCAGTTTTCAGTGTTCCTAGTTCTTGCCAACAAGACACAGAGGAATTGAACAGAGTATGCAAAAGAGTATCTTCTGACACTCTCAGATGTCACTTCCTTATTGAAATTTTGGTGTGCTGACAGAATTGGTCTATCTGTGTTTAGCAATATCAAAGGGCAAGCTCAAAATAACATTGCTACGGTAAGAATTTAATACTTCATTCTACCTCAAATGCCTGTGCATGTTGTCACTTCCTTTCCTCTTCTCAGAGAAAAGGCACTTTGGGCACCTTTCGACACTTGGTAGAGTAACTTCACTGTTTAATTTTTGTATCCCAGATTTCTAAAAGACTGGTTTTTTTAATGAAGATATTTATTGAGTAAAGTTAAAATTTTAAGTATGATGTATAAACCATTAAATTTTATGCCTTTTTAGTTTGCAGCTTTTGTGGTGTGTTTTGCAAGTGTGTGTTAAAGCATAGTATAGAACAGTACTGTACAAGAAAATTTCTAGGCTTTTATGGTATTTGGAAAGTGAGGCAGATACAAAGATGTTGGAACAGATTTTTCAAACACAACACTTAGCTTTTCAACAATATATAAATTCTGTTTAGAAAGTGTGTGAAAATACCCAAATAAGGCAAGAGGCATGGGGTCAGAGTAATCTCTATAAAACTTGGTTTCTTTTGGTGTGTTCTCTAAGTTAAATAGCCATCCGTGTCATATAGAAGCATAGGTGGAAAAATTCTGGTGAATAACAGCAATATGCCCGTCTTGCTGGACTGCCCTTGGCTTTCTCAAATAAACATTTTCACTGGCATCATTGTGAAATGCAAGTCAGGCACATGCTGCAAAAACTCTCTAGACTGACAGTGTACAACAGCCAGCCATTGAGTAGCCAAATGTTTAAAAACATGCAAAGAGAGTTAATTGATTACATCAGGGTTTTCATACTTACGGGAAGTAGGATAAAATCTAACTAACCTTTCTATGTTCTTCCAGTATTGGAGGGGGGAAATAAGAAAGTGATGGATCACAATCAAACAGAGATTTTCTTTTGGATTGACAAACCTCAGCAGAAGTGTAGGTAGTATTTAAAACAGCATGCATCTTCCTCACAGTCGTTTCAAGGGTTGATCTGCGCATACCAGTTCATGTACTTGCTGCTCAGCAGACCTCCAAAAGGCTGCTGTTTGTACTGGTATTTTGCAAACAGGACTGTTCACTGGAAGTCTGCAGGAAAGTTCTCTCCTACCAGTTTGCTTCGTAAAGTGATGCTTCTGTGAATTAAGTTGATTCAAGAAGAGTTTCCTCACAAGTGGAGAGTACCTGTCTTAATCCTAACGTAGCTGTAGGAGGAAGTGGCTGATTGCACCGTGAATGTACTCTTTCACTGTTGCAGTTCTCTTTTGTCCTGTACTAACAGCTAGTAATCTGAAAATGGCACTGCATAGTCTTTAAAAGGGAGTTTGTAAAGTGCTGAGAACAGGGAGGTGAAAATTGGAGAGCATGACCCCTAGGATTGCAGTTAGTTTTGACTAGCTTTTGCTATGTTTCTGAGTGGATGAGAATCAATTAGTGGGACCGAGCATCAAGATGCCAGAATGCGTAATACAGAGAAAACAGTGATTCGTGCTTCAGTACAAAGCGGATGGATGTGGGGACGTAATTCCAGTGTACAATCAAGTCTGCAACAGTTAGTTTGCCTCAACTCGCTGGTAGCTCAGGTTCTCCCCCTCTTACATCTTTGGGCAGGAGGGCTTAGAGAGCGCTGCGTTCAGTGTGGTGTGGAGTCACGGACCCACAGTACAGCCCCTGGCGTCTGTTGGGAGTGGATGTGGGGAAGCAAATAGGCCAAACGTGTCCGCAGATTTCGGCTGCGGCCCATGGGAAAGTTCCAGAGGTTCCGTCTGTGAGAGTTTTTGTGGTTTTGAAAAGCTTAGCTACTTTGTTGCTCTCAGCAGTTGAGCAAATACTATTTTCAGATACTTTAAAGTAGTAAACTTGGGGTGAGAGGAGGGATCTTTGATTTCAGTAGCTGAGAGAGTGGAAGTCTCTGGTTGAACCTGCACTCTCCTTCATGGCTGTCTTCAGAAACTTAACCTTTCCTGTTCTGACTTGAGAACAGATTGCGAAGAAACACGTGAATAGTTCTCTGCTATGTGGGTCAAGGAATTCTTCAAGAATTCTTTGATCAGTGGTTGAATCTTATAACAGGAACAAAAGTATTAAGTCGGTGGCAGCTCCATCTCCTGTGAACCAGAGGATGCCAAGGCGCGTGTTCTGTTGGAGTGCAGCAAATGGTTTCTGCCTAAAAGTCTTCTCTCTGAAAAAGCTTCAGTTACTGTTATTATGCTTTGGAGGGCTAAAATAGGAAAGGGTTAGGAAAAGAACTTTTTCCATTTCCTTGACAGTTATAAGGGAGAAATATTTAAAAAGGGAAACGTAAGATTACAGAAGTTGGTTAAGGCACTAAGATCAGCTATTGTACTAGAAATTTTTTTACAGTACTCAAAATCATTAACTTTAAATTAGCAGCTACCTTTTAATCCATTCTACAAAAGTTTTTGTTGAAAATGTAATATATTTCTGTAAATACCTTCAAGGAAATGCATATTCTAAATGAAGGAAGAAGTCTGCAGTTTGTGTATGTTTTTTTTTTTTTTTAAGAAGGGTTGGGTTTTTTTGTGTTGAGTCCATTTTTTTAATGAGTCTGAATAAATCAAAATCTGAAAATTGCCTTAGTCTTATCTTGACAGTAGGTTTTCTTAACAGTAATACTAGAGGTATTTTTTAGGTTCAGTGCCTCTCTTTTGAAGTTTTCTTTATGTACTTTTCAAGGGTATGCCCAGTGAGCAGGATTTCAGTGTGTGGAAGTTTTGAGTCACATTGCACAGCCGTACAGTTTTCTTGTTCATAAAGCACACATTTTCTTGTTGTTCTTATATAGGCAATGATTTGGACAGACTTGTAGAAGCTAGACCCAGGCATTAACTGATATCAGAGAAGTGATATTTTTTCATTTGCACACTTGCTGATATAACTTTTAAAACAGGTTTTGTCATCAAGTTTCATGAAGCTCCTTTTAGCTACAGAACCCTGTACATAAATGCGTTTGTGAAAGTTGCTTGTGGTTTTATATGATTTAGAGTTCTATCCAGATTTATGGATGCAAATTTTGTTTGCTTTTCAGGTTCCTGGCAAGATTTCTGTATACGTTGATTGTGAATTACTAAGGTAGCAATTGCAATTTTGCTGCAGTGCAGACTTGACCACAGTAATTCCTGTTTTATACTGCCTGCTCAACTGGCCTGTCATACTGTCTTCAGTGGGGGCGTACCCTAGAAGGTTGTTTGAAAGCTTTCGGCAAGGTGTCTGATAGCGTAAATTAAACTTAAAGGAAACATGCAAATGCAGTCAGGAATGATGCTTCATTGTTTTTATATTGACATGTATAGAAGCAGAACAAAAGTCTTAGTGAAATGAGGAGCTTTGCTATGATGGAAGTAGAAGGGGAGATGTAGAGCTGCTTTATTGGGCATGTTAGCTTAAAACAGCAGCTGGATGTCTATCAGAAAATGTCAGACTGAGATACTGATTTTCACAGAGCTAGACTAGAGTTGTGGATTTTAACTAATGCTGTCAATAAAAGTATATCCAAAACTATGTTTGATCAAGACTCTCTAGCATGAGTTAAGTCCAGAAAGGTAAAAGGGGGAGCCGATGACTGCTTAATTTAAAATTCAGAGTTACAATCTTAACTTAATTTGAGTCCGGGGCATTTTCCTGAACGGGTAGTATTTTGATTCTCAGGGCAGAGAAACATAAAACTGTTTTTTGCATTGGTTATATCCCTTGTTTAGCCTTTTTAGACATATACCAAGAGACTAACTTTACAGGTTCATTTTTACCAAATGGAAAAAATATGCACTAAGTTCCAGTGGGAATGTTGTACTTCTTTGGAGAGTAAATGTGTATATGCAGATTTTGTCTTTTTCATGTATTCTTCCTCTATAAGAAGAATGGACTTTCCGTCTTACTCTGTATTTAGCTATTATTATTACTGTCTATTATTATGATGATTATTATTATTATTACTGTCTGTTTCTCTTTTTCTTTACACATTCATGAGAGAAAATGTCGGTTTTGCATATCAGTGAATTTTTAAAAACACTTTTGTAACCATCTCTAGTTACAGTGTGCTTTTTAAACAGAATTATTTTCATATATTCATGAAGAAATAGATAAAAAATTCCAAGTTTTAGCATTTTTTGGAAGAATGAAAAATATGGTATATAACTTATTCAAAAATACATTTCAGTAAAGTGAGTTGAAAAATGTACTAGGTCTGGGGTAGAATTTTTTATTTAGATAAATATAGCCTGTTAATGTAAAAACATGCACCCTAGGAATTTTATGATCTACCAATAAAAGAATAACAAGAGCACAATATGAAAAACACATATTCGTCAGACTTTGTGACACAGTTGGGAAAATAAAGAGTATATGTCAGATGAAATATTAGCATTGTTCATAAACTATTTTAATATGAGAAGAAGAAGTGTCACTGGGAAGAATATACTTAGTGAAAATGTGGTGGTGGGTAATTTGATTTTTTTTGTTGTTTTGTTTTGGTTTTTTTTTGTTTTTCCTTGATAAACAGTCCATGTTTTCCTTGAAATCTGTGGCAAATGAATGTGACCAATTTGAACTGTCCTTGTCTTGAAGTAGACTTAAATTTTTTTGGAATACAGGAGTATTTTACTTCTGAAAATGTATTTACTTTACTGTATACAGCTTGCTAACGTATATGTGAAATGTCGCTTACAGGTGCTGACCTTAAAGAAAGAGCAAAAATGCACTCAAGTGAAGTTAGTTCTTTTGTCTCAAAAGCAAGAGCAACTATTAATGATATGGGTACGTAACCTCTCCCTTGAACAATGATATTTTAACTGTAACCTGAGAAGAGTTAGATCAGAGGAATGACATAAATGTTCATGATTAATTCTTGACAGGTAGTAGGATATCCACAACTATTTGTATTGGTAAATACGAATTATGGTGCCTTACTACTTTTAAAATGTTCCTAATCAAGTTGGACTTTTTTTTAGAATGCTAGAAAAAGCTAGATGTCAACTGAAACAGAGGTGATTTGCCCTGCTGTTTTCATAAAGGATGGATTGTTCTGTGATATGCAAGTATTTTAGAATTTAATTTTTACTATTGCATTCTTGTCGTTGGTATAATTAATACAATCTTTAATAGATTTTAGAAACATGTTAAACAATAGCTGTTGATAGAAAGTTAGCTACTAAGGCCCTTTGTTTAATATGCACTTTTTCTGGTGTAGTAAAATCTGTTAATAGTTCAGGATTTTAATTGACTTGTACGAGTTTTTAAGAATAGTAATTTCTCTGTAAATTTTACATTATGAATTCACCATCAAATCATTATGTTTCTACATCTCTGCTGATCAGTTTTGATTGTTTTTCAACAGGGCATTGCTGATATGTTTTGCCAAAAAGAGAACTCAAGTATACCAAGTTTGAAGCAATTAATTTTATAGATTTGATTTACATATGCAACATACTTTGTCACTTGAAATTTTGGCACAAAATTCTGAAGAATAAATTGTTTCTCAGAGGGTGTTTTTAGATGCATTTCTGTAATACCATTGGGTCAGATTTTGGTTTTGCAGAATGTTATGAATGTAAACCAGTATGTTTTTGCAGGTAAATGATAGACTACTGAAGAATGAGTCTTTGATTAGCTACTTCATGGAGATACTTGTGTCCTTGAATTAATGTTTTGTCTTTGAAGCAGATCCTCAAGGCTCTTTAAATAAATAAAATCAGTAAAATATCTAGAAGTGAATAGATCATTCATTTCCTGCACCTGATACTGTATTTCATGCTGGCGTTTGTCCTTTTATTGGAATGCAGAGCAAGAGGCAACAAGTTGTTCCATTTAGTTGCTTTGTAAGATTTTTGGGAGATTTCCTTAGCTCTAAGTAATAATTTTCCACCCTTTCTTGGATTGAAGTTACTGGAAATACTGCTACTAATGTTTAAATAGGGGCAATTGGTTTTAAGATTTTCCTATGATCAGGAAATAGTTTTAAAAAATTTGATTATTTTTAATCTTTTAAGTGAGAAAATTCCTAAAGTCTAAAGAAATATTTGGATTTGGTATTCTGCACTGAATGACTGGGAAATATACAGAGTGATTTGATGCTTTGTTTTGCTTCAGAGTTTAAAAGACTTTAAGACAAATGTTTGATTGTCTTCAACTTCGTTAAGGTTCCTGTGAGAGTGTTTAACTACTGAATATGTAAGCAAATTTTCAGTGTTATCTAAAAGCTTTACAGTGGATCATTATGCTAACAGTGAAGTTTAGGAAATCAGTATGAGTGCTTTCATTCATTGATCTCTACTCTCTTTCTCAAGAAAGAAGCGTGAAATTGTGAGTAAGTGGAATTAATATTTGAGAATCTAGGTCACTGAAGTACCTAAATAGGAAGGTTTGTTGAGGGGATGTAGTAACAGCAATTAGACATGCTGCAGGTTGGAAAAGAGAAAGAATTTGAACATAGCCCTCACCCGATATTTTAACAAAACTTTTGCTTAGGTTGGGTGAGTGTCTCTCTCCCCTCCCCCTTCTCCCCCTCTTTCTCCCCCTTCTCCCTCCCTCCTTCCCTCACTCCTTACTCCCTCCCTCCCCCCATTTTGCCATTTCTGCTTTAAAACACTAAACAAAACAGTCACTAGAAGGTTCTTCAATGGTTGCATGATATTTGGCCATCTCCCAGTTCATTTTTTAAAGGCTTTTTTACAAGATTAGAGAAGAATATTGAGGTATCACTTCTAATGTTATTGGTCAATTTTCATATCATACATGTTTGGACATGCATATTTATAAGTAGCTTTTATTTTTCAGTATTCCCTATACTGAGGGAATACACTATATACATATTTGAGGCATTGTTGTTTGTGAACACATTATGCCAATGGTAGATGTATTTATAGGATGGATCTAACATTTTTCTGAAGGGTCTTTGCAGAGCAATTTAAAATGTGGTTCCCTACATCAAGAACTGATAGAGAATATAAAAAAGTGGATTTTATAAATGAGATTAGATTAGATGGGTGCACAAGGTGTCATGTTGTGTGATGAAGTGAATATTAATTTTGTAGCAAGTCAGAAGTTCTCAGTTCTTCTTTTTTTCTTCTGAAGAAGTGATCTAGCATTACAGAACATAATTTTTGTAGAACTAATGGGACGTTGTGTTTGCATTTCATTACTGCAGTGAATCTGTATATTGAAAATAATAATGATATTTTTCCTGCCCAGCAACAACCAGAATATTGTGAGATGGTTAAAGAGAGGAAACAATTTTCAAATTATTATTTGCCACTGCAGAATGCTATATAGCCAGGGAACAATATTTCCAATTTCCCACTTTGTTCTTTTTCTGTCCAAGTTGAATGCTGTAATCTTATTTAAAATGTGTTCTACTTTTTGCTCTTCAGAAATAGGTCATGTTTTGATAATTGCGATTGTGTTCAGATGTGTGACCCTGTAAGGAGATGCTTCTTTTTAATAGTATTTCAGGAAGAAGACCATTAAGTTATCTTTGTAGACAAAATACATGAAAGGTTAATTACATCTGGAAAAAATGGATAAACTTAGCTTTTCAGAATTGACATGCTTTGGCTTTCTTTAGTTCCTGTTAATTTCATTACGTTTAAAATCCTTATGCTAAAAAGCTGTAGTATCATTTTGGAATACAGCTACAGAAGAGAATTTTCTGGAAATTAAAAGCATACTGCACTTGTTTTTATGGGATTAATTTATAACTTCTTGCTAAATTTGGGTGAAGTATTAAGACTGCAGTAAATATGGTTTAAAAATAAGCACTTAAAGAGCTGAAAAAAATTGTACTGAGCCGTTAGTTGCAGTTCTTAGAGCTTTAAGTTGAGAGGGGGGAAAAATCAAAAGAGCCTCTATTTTTAGCAGTGGTTGCCTTTTCTAAAATTATACTAGAATTGTGGGGGTTTGTTTGTTGTTTGGGTTTTTTTAATAGTAAGACTACATATCCATTACTATATTGTGCCTTGAGGCTCTTTGTTACTGATGTAAGGCTGGCTTTACCCTCAAAAAACTAGGAGAGAAAAGCATTAATAGATCTCTTGCAACCATGCACAACAAAACAGGCCTCACTAAATGAAATCAAATGTGACTGCCTCCCAGAAACCTTGTTTTTGATGCCTTGGGGAAAAAAAAAAAGCCATCATTGTGGATCAGATCTTCAGCATATATTTTATGGTATGACTCCCATTAAGTCCATGTTCTTTATATTGGCTGTGGGGTCTGGGCTGTGATATTACCATTGTATATATGGTATATATACATCTATATATATATCTCTGTATATATATCTGTTGGGATTCCAGTTGCAAAACAAACTGAGGCTATGTATGGATCTGAATGCAGTAACCACTCTCCTCCAGAAAAACACCTTGTTTAACAGAAAGAAAGAGTGAAGCTGCAGAAAGAATTTGAACTCGGCAAATACTTGTAGTTACCCAGAGTGACATTTGGCCCCAACCTCTAATAAGTGAGAAGCACCATTGGTTAGCAAAGCTCTTCCGAAGAACATAGGCGTAACTACCTAAATCCCACAAATGGGGAAAAAAAATTAGAGACTGACTTTCTTGGTTACTTATTAAAATCAAAGTTAAAGTGTGGTCAGGCTTGATTTTCATGTCACATTTGGAGGCAAAACACCTTACTCATGGCCTGATGGAACCTAGATCTGAACTAAGCTAAGGAAGAAATTTTTAATAAAATACTAATTTTACTTGTTTTCTGTTGGACATGTTCTGTTCTAAGAAACCTTATAGTGCTTTGCTTAAGGCGTCTGATTAGTTTTGATGCATAAGTTGTGATATAACTTTAATAAGTATTTGGTAACCTTGGTTAGACTAATTTTCACAGATGTGGTGAGTTTTGACATAATCCAATTCAAATGAAATCATCCTGAAATACAATCCAAGACTGCTAGCATTCTGAAAGCACCTTGCAGTCAGTTACTTGCATTTGTTTTTTTATTGTCTGCTTTTTATTTTATTCAAAGCAGATACAACTTTATATTTACAGATTTATGTTTTCTTCCTCCTTAGCAAATTTCTGTCATTCTGGCTTCTCTCAGTCATCACCAAACTTTCAATTTACTAAAAGCGTGCTCTTGTTCATCCTTTAGGTGAACAGTCTCTTCTTCAAGAAGTTCCTTTTTTTACTATTGAAGATCATGCATCTTTGGAAATTCTTAGGTTGTGCCACATTATATGCTACAGTTTGCTTCTGGATGCAAGCTGTCAAAACTTGATCTTAGAGGTCCCAAGAGTGGGATCAGGACTATGTAAGTTTCACTTGATTTCTGGTCTGTTAACTGCCATCCCACCTTCCCATTGTAAAGTTTCAAAAATAGGCAAGAATGATCATTGAGGTCAGTGCAGTGCCTTATTTTGCTATTTGAGTTTCTAGGGCTTCTGTGGAGCTTTGGTTAACATTAAAAATCCTGGTTTAGTAATGAACACTCCAGACCCGATTATTACTCCGAGAAGTGACTGCTCATGTAACATTGACCAAATCCGTCAGTGGGCAGCAAAGATGGAATGCTCTAGTTTGGAAATCCAGTGAGAAGAACTGTGGGTTTCTCTCTTAGGGAAGAGCAGATACAGGGTATAACTTGAAAAAGCATTCATTGGGAAGCTGAATGAAATATCACAGGTAGCTATCAAATTTGAAAAAGGACAAATTTACAGCTAGCAGTACTGTGCTTAGCAGCCATCCTTAGGCATCATGGTCTCTCTATGTTGCTGACACTGTGAAAGGGAGATTTTGGCACAGTATTTCTTTTGCTGTGTTATGTTTTTGCCTGTTCAGTTAAGTGTAGAATATAGCTAATACAATCCAAGACTGCTAGCATTCTGAACGCGTTGCTGAGCTCTTGGTTGTTTTCCAGTAGTAGATTTACTGCTTCTTTTAACATTGAATTAATTTAAGATACCCTTTGACTAAGTATTGTCTGTTTCCTAAATAGACAGTACTGTCCTTGCAGGGCTGAAATTATGGGCTTTGTCAAATTGCATTGGATTGTTTTTAATTAAAAAACACAATGCTAAACTCTGTGTCATTATAGAGGCAACATTAAACTTGTCTACCAAGATGTTTATTAGCTATTTATATGACAGCATTGCTTCCACAATTGCCAAGACACTTTTTTCCCCATAATAATAACTTTCTAAAAACTGTTACAAAAAAAGATGCAGAAACAGAGGACCTGAATATTAGAATGAGCTGATTGTCCTTTCCTATAGATCTGAAGATTAGGGAAGGAGGTGGCTTTGCATTACTGATTCATTACTTTGATCCCTGGCACTGCTGTACAGCCTTGACAAAAATTAACATAGACTCAGCTGTAGTTTAGTTTTCCTTCTGGTAGTAATTCCGAATGCTGTTCTGTGAGGAAAAGAGACTGTGCTCTGGACATGGCTCTTTAATTTTCCTCCCACAAAAAGTAACTGTACCAAAAGAAACGTGCTACTTGCTCAAATGGTTTATTGAGGTCAACATAGCCAGTTTGCACATTGACTGTTAAAACAGGCCTCCAGTACTCCGGTATGACTTGCTGTCCACGGCTTCTGTTCCTTCCCTAGGGAGCAACATTATGTATGTTTGATGCGTTGGGAAACTCGGTACCCTTTGCTCACCCTGTTCAGGTTTGAAATTGCATGTTTCAATCCCTGAATGAGAAGAAATAGTTTGTTAGCTCTTTTGCCTGTCTCAGTCCCTGGCTCAGTTCCTAGAACCAATTGGTATTCAAAGGGCAGCGCCTCCTGGCATGGTACCTAAAGTATTATGCTGCTTTTCTATCGAAGAAATCCTAAGCTTATTGCTTGGGCCCAGCAGTAGCCTTTGACTTCAGAATAGCATGTTCAAGTCTTGTATTGAACACAGCTTTTGCCTAGGTATGCGCTGCTTTGATGATGTTACTGAGCTAGTTTATAAAAAAATAAGAAATTATGCTTACTGTGAAACATTAGGGAGTATTCCCTCTGTAGTGTTCAATGAATGACTTAATATATCAAGCTAATCTAGAGATAAAGATATTTTAGGACTAGACTGGGAAATGTAGGTATATGGAATACTGCTGAAAATAGATACAGGAGAAAAATTCTAGAAATGGTCACGGTCTGTGGCATTTTCTTTCTATTGTGGCAAACAAGAATGCTACTGGTACTACAGTATGGGTTATCTTCATACTGTAAATCAAACAAGTAGACAATAAAAAAATGAAAAACTTGTCCCATTGGATTCTCTTAGCTATTAGGGATTATAGTTGTGCTGTTTGAATTTTATTTTGTGTGCTCTCTAAGAAAGAAAAAAACTTACATAGAAGTAGCATGTAAAAATGTAATTGAAATCATTTATCCTTGGCATTATCCTTTTGTTTTGTAAATTCAGTGCTTGAATATGTGCTATGCTATTTGTGTGAGTAATAAGTTCTTAAATGTACTTAATAAGGATAAGAAATATAAGAAATAATTTTCTTTTTTCTTATATCCAAAGCTTTTCTTCATTTGCACAGAAAGTAGATTGTGTCATCTAGGGTTTACTTCATTATTGTTTTACTGAGGGCAGAATAAGACTACAAGAAGAAGCATCAGTAAATGTGAAGAAACTGAGGAATCTGTTTTTCAAACTGAAGTGTATCACTGAAGATGAATGAAATATCCAAACTATTTTATATAGTACAAAAAGAAAATCATGGGAGTGTTGGCTACAGAAGACTGTAGCTGAAGAGATTGATTAAAACACCTCTTTCATTCCATTAGTTTCCCAGCTTTTGCTCCTATTATCAAGAATATAAAACTGTCCCTATTACCTACCAATAATAAAGTACCAAATAGAAAATTTTAAAATTAAGAACATAATATTCCTATATTAAGTATTTTTTGTCAATTCAAAAATATTTTTTCTAGGTCATTGATGAGGGTGAGTGATCACTGGAGGAAGCCAGGAAATTAATGGGATTGAGGGCAATGCCTTAAGAAAACCGTTTAGCTACTGTCATAATGAAGGGAAGATAAACTTTACTAATATCTTTTGCTTAACAATCAACAAGTAAGCAATGTGCAGTAACCGTTTTCATTAAAAAGCAAAATTTCTTTACAAGTACTAAAAAATTATGCAGCTCTTTCTTGCTACCGATCATCTGCCTGAACTTTGAAGGTGTTAAAGGAAAGATAATAATGTTCAAATAAATCTATCAACAGTAGCAGTTTATTAAGCTTCTTATCCGAAGCACAGGAATTGGAGGGTAGCTGAAAGCCTTTCACAGTTGTAACTATCAAATGTATGGAAAAGAATTGTGTGTATCCAAATGCACATGTAGACCGTTCAGACTTAAAAGCGTGGTCATGTTTTGCAGATGGAGATATTTTTAAAATATATGTAAATATATGTTATTCTGAGTAACTGCTTTTTCATTCTTTTTGCAATTATGACAGGTAAAGCTTTGTGGCATTTCATTACTTGCCTTGCACAAAACCAGTTTGACCAATCTTCTTTGCTTCAAGTTCATATAGGAAGATTTGACAGTCTCTGTTAGCCACTTTTGTATGTTGCTACATACATTGGTTGGTTTTCATAGTGTTATAGAATGGATGAAAGTGCTTGTTGAAATATTTGGTTTCTGTTAGCTTTTTTCCCCATAGAAAAGCTTTTTTTGGTGGTGCTGCTTGCAATTGAAAAGGCATGCAAACTATTGTAGTAACTGACTTGATAGCAGATTTTACCAGGCAAGGTAAATGCCTGAAACACAACTGACATTGCTGTCTAAGTGCAAAGCTCGTATGCCATCATAGTGTTATTATTGTTCTTCAGGAAAAGATCCCAAAAGATGAAATCAAGATACAGTATTGTGTTGCAATTATTTTTCTGATTTCCTGTGACATTAATTAACTTATGTGAAAGTGTAATTTTATTATTAAAATGTTCCTAATATAAAGAATATTTCAGTTATCATAATTGCCCTGGGACTGCCTCTACTTGCCACTCAAGGGGGAAAAAATCTTAATTTTACGCTCAAGAGCAACATCACCAAGAGAGATCAAAAATCTGGGTAGTGAACAGGTGGAAGAGAAGTCTATTCTGAGTTACAAGATATGAATATTTACCTATAAACTTAATTATTTTAAAACCAAATTAAAAATCCATTCCCAGTTATTATAGCAAGCTAGCATGTAGTTTTAAATAATCACTAATGCCAATGCAAAACTCCTGCTTACATCTGTGGCCTTTTGAAAACTCTTTCCTAACTTGTAGTCAAAAAACTTGCAGATTCTGGGTTGGTAAAGAAACTCTGTAAAGTAACAGATCTTGAAGCTTTCTTTCAACATTGCCAGTGTAGGAATCGGCCTATAGACTTGCAGTATTATGTGGTTTTAAACTACTGTTAGTTGAAATAGTCACTGAAGATAAATAGGATGTAAATAAGTACATTGTTTTGTAATAATAAACCCCAAATTTATAATTCTTTATTTGACATTTTCACTCTATGATGTGACTTTTATTTCTTCTTTCTTGCTTTCCTAATGGCTGACCCATCAATAATGCAATCTACAAATATGTGTTTAGTTTTGTTTAGACATTTTTGGGACATGTGACCATTCTTTTTATAAATTAATGAATGATGGGACAGAGTGTACCCTCAGCAAATTTGCTGCTGATATAAAAGCGGCAGGAGTAGCTGATGCACCAGAGGGTTGTGCCGTCATTCAGAGGGACCTCAGCAAGCTGGAGAAATAGGCTGACAGGAACCTCGTTAAGTTCAACAAAGGAAGGTGCGAGGTCCTGCACTTGGGGAGAAACAACCTCATGCATTAGTACATGCTGGGGAGAACGATCTGGAAAGCAGCTTTGCAGAAGAGACCTTACAGGTCCTGGTGGACACCAAGTTGAACAAGAGACAGCACTGTGCCCTTGTGGCAAAGAATGCTGATGGTATCCTGGTCTGCATTAGGAGGAGTGCTGCCAATAGGTGGAAGGAGGTGATCCTTCCTCTCTCCTCAGCACTGGGGAGGCCACTGCTGGAGTACTGTCCCCAGTTCTGGGCTCCCCAGTACAAGAGAGAGATGGAGCTACTGGAAGAGTCCAGTGAAGGGCCATGAAGATGATGAATGGACTGGAGCATCTCTCCTGTGAGGAAAGGCTAAGCAAGCTAGGACTGTTCAGCCTGGAGAAGAGAAGGCTCAGGAGGTGATCTCATCAACATATATAAATACCTAAAGGGGAGGGTGTTAAGAAGATGAAGCTAGACTATCTCCAGTGGTGCCCAGCGACAGGACCAGAGGCAACGGGCACAAACAGGAACACGGGAGGTTCCTCCTGAACATCAGGAGACGCTTACTGTGAGGGTGACCGAGCACTGGCACAGGTTACCCAGGGAGGTTGTGGAGTCTCCCTCCTTGGAGATCTTCAAAAGCCATTTGGACATGAGCTTGAGCAGCTTGCTCCAGGTGATACAGCTTTAGCAGGGGGGTTGGACAAGGTGACCTCCAGAGGTCTCTTCCAACCTCAGCCATTCTGTGATTTACAGGTTTGTCCTGGTTTCGGCTGGGATAGGGTTAAATTTCTTCCTAGTGCTGTGTTTTGGATTTAGTGTGAGGAGAATGTTGATAACACACTGATGTTTTCAGTTGTTGCTAAGTGCCCTCCTAGTCCAAGGACAGCTCCTGTGCCTACTGACTGAGCTAGGTGCACAAGGTGGGAGGGAACATAATCAGGACAGCCAGCCCAGCTGGCTAATGGGGTATTCCATACCATGTGATGTCATGCTCAGTATATGAAGGGTAGGCGTGATCCAGGAAGTACCGATCGCTACTTGGTTATCGGTCAGCGCGGGTGGTGAGCAATTGCATTGTGCATCAGTCATTTTTGTATATTCTATCATCATCATCATTATTATTATTATTATTATTATTTTTCCCTTTTCTGTTCTATTAAACTGTCTTTATCTCAACCCACGAGTTTTTCTCACTCTTACCCTTCCGATTCTCTCCCCGTCCCACTGGGGGGGACTGAGTGAGCGGCTGCGTGGTATTTGGCTGCTTGTCAGGTTAAACCATGACAAGGTTTCTCACATGCTGCAGGTGTATGTAGGCAGATATTTGCCATGCTTTCTTAATCTGCTTGAGTTAGATAATTGTGGAACTTTTTATATACCCCTCAATTTATAGCATGCTTTCCTCCAGTAATCTATGTAATACAGCACGCAGGATATTTTTAGACAATTTATCCTTCTTGCGTTATGTTTTATGAAATCCATTATTCAAAAGGAAAAATGAGCTGCTAGAAATGCCCCCTGAAGTTGCTTGTCCTAGTAAGCTGTGCAGTAATCAACATCATTTGTCAGATAATCAGAAACGCACATGTGGAATAAATAGCTTGGACAATCTATTTGTCCATTGTGTGGGAACTCAGTTGTGCTGCCATGTAAATTTGAATTCTCTTACTACTTCTGTCTTAGTTGGAGACTCACAGCTTTTGAGGGAAATAGAGCGCTTTCACTACTTTCTTTTCCATCAGTACTGGGAAAGAATTCTTAGACCATTGGCTGTCTGTTGATAATTAAAGAGAAATAGGACGGAATACTACAGGTGTTCTTCAGGTTGATTGTTTGAAACTGCTGTCAAGCTACAAATGTATGGTTCTTATAGAAAGATCATTGGCACATGAACAGCCTAGATCTCAAAATCTTGTGCCTAGCTTGAGAATGTTTCTTCTTTTTGTATGAATATGTGGTGCAGTTGCTAACAGAAAATACTACAGGTGTAGATTTACTTAGCAAGCGAGGAAGCCACTCTTAGGAGGTTGGTCTCTTTGGATTTGATACATTCTAAATCAGTAACTCTTTTTATGGGTATCATGTATTTTAAGTTAATCAATCTGGACAAGTGGTGTAGGTTGACCAGGAACACAAATCACAAAGTCTGGAATTCTGGATAACCGTATTATTCTTCCTCTGTCTATTTCAGGAACTCTCAGTAAAGGGACCAGTAATAGTGATAGGTCTTCCTTTGAGCCCTTGAACATTGTCTAAAGAATGTGTTTATTGCCTGTTATGTAAAATCTACTGTATGTAATGTTTCATAATGGCAAGACTACTTTAATGTATAAAATGTTGCCATTTTGTTTTTACTGTATGTATTTATGCATTCTTCATACTTCTTCCTTCCTTCTTTGTCAATATTTGTGGAAAGTAGATTCTTCCTAGTTGATCAGACCATTTCATTGTCTGTCAATAGTGAGAAAGTGAGGTTGTGCAGGAATAGAAAAAGGCTGCTTGATAGTTACTAAGAAAGTATCAAGTGTAATTCAGTTTCCTCTCAGATACTATCTTACATATCTGTAATTTTATAAGAACTTTTTTAATGAATTAGTCAGAGGACTAAAGAGTCACATACGATTCAGGTTAATGGAATCCAGGCAACTTCTACTTTCTATTTGGGGAATGTCGGTGTCTGCAATATATGAATCAGCCGTGTGGGCTTTGTGACACACATCTGAGAAACTATTTCTTGGTCAAATCCTCCAGACCTGGTGCCTGTATTCATATGCTTGTGTTTCATTCATCGTATAATCATCTCTAAGCAGAAGGGAAATCCCTTATTAGTCACCAGCAGTGGACATCATGTGGAAAGTCACTTAAAGATGAAATAACAATTACCTGCTTCAAAACAGTTGTGATTCTTTGAGATTGCTTCCCACATATTACATGTGTTTTTATGAGCTTAAATGCAGTCCTCCTCTTGTGATATTCTGTACTGGTGACAAAATTGTGGGAGTGTTTAGCTTACTTTACTCTTTATGTCTGTCAGTAATGGAGAGTCACAGGAAAGCAGGAGGCATCCCAAGACTACAAGATGCTGCTGGTCAGCCTAATCTAAAACTACATGTAACGTATATATTTAGGAATACATTCCTGAAGTTGAGCTGAAGATCTAGAGAGTAGGAAACAGGCCCATTTCTTTGTATTGCTGAATATCATCTCTTCTAACTTTTGTTTGAGCTTTGTATAGTTTATTGGACTTAACTAGCTGTATTACATTATTATGTTTAGTTTCTCTTATTGAAGTTTTTTGCATGACATTAATTTCTTAGTTCTTCAGTTTACCTGTTGGTCACTCCACCTGTATCATGTCTTGAATGGCCAATAAACACCCTTTTATACAGGCTGTATCTCCTTCTGTCCTAACAGATTATTCCTCAAATAACTTAATACATAAAAATATTTTGATCTGCTTGTTCATGTTTGTCTCCTCTTCAGCTAGTCCAAACTCTGTTTCTACTCTTGTGATCTCAAATATAGAAATGCAGTTTTGTCTTTTATCTGGCTCCGTTGATGAGTTAGGACTAACATATACTGGAATGGGCCCTTCTTTTTCTCCACTGCACTTAGAACCTTCCTTTTCTGTAGTATTATTAAGCATTGATGTTATATGAGGGCATGAGTATTGGCTTTTGCTTGGGGCACTTGTTTTATATACAGAATGGAAGTGTATGTACAGAATATGCAGCATGTTTTACAATACAATAGATGTGTGAAGTAATCCTTTATGAATTCATTGTATGAACTGGCTTATTATTTTGTGTCCTTCATATTCCACACTGATGTACTACAGTAGTTCAGTGCAATTCTCTGACTAGTTTAGTGTTGCTTATTACTTAGTCTTTCTTTAACTACTTCTAACAACATTAATCTGTGTATATACATGGTCTACTCTTGTCTGTGTGTTGTACTCTAATTTAGTTTAATTATTTTGTTTCTTTAATATATGTTTCTAATTTTGTGGTCTTTACTATGCAGCTCATGATTGCATATTGATAAACCCGTATTAGACCTAACGATTAGTAGTACAACAATTGCCTGAAATTTATAGCTGTTATTTACAGCGTGACAAAAATGTGAAATGTTAGAGAATAAAACCACTGGGCTTCTTGGCAAAGCTTTAAATATTTTTTTTTTCTATCACTCATAGCAAGTGAGCCTTGCCGTGTAGAATCATTGTGGAGGTTGACCTGTCTATTTACATAATTTATTGTTCTTAAAATTTGAGTGCATACAACTCAGTTAAATCTACAGGGCATGATTTGTCAAACATCATTTCTGTTTGTGTTATGAGCTGAACGGTTTTGGCAGTTGTGCATTAAAACTATGCAGATAAACGTGAACAAGTGCCTTTTGTGCTACAAAATATGAATATTCCAAGAAGCTTTACCCTTGGTAATATGTTCTAGTGACTTAGAAATTCAGTTTAGAATCCAGAACAATTGCTAATTTATTTCTGTATTGCTTTTTCTGATGTTTCACAAGAACATGTTAAAAGGATTAATTTCTTCAATTCTTTTGATAGGTATGCACAGAGCTATTGTAAAGAATTTGTATTTTGCCTTTCATTCATTGTCAACTTCCACATCAGGTGATCCTTTAAAATCAGTATCTTTGGGAAGTGATGATTCTAACATGGTATCAAATTACTTTTGCTCCCTTTGAATTATGAATTTTAGTATTTCTTGATAGGAATGCTGGCCGTAATTCTTGAAACCAAGCTGTTTTATAATGTTCTTTCTATAAGTTTTGTTTCCATGTGTAATAGTCTACTTGAATTGTACCATAGCTAAATCTGGAAGTTACTTATCATAGAGGAAGTAGTCTGCCTTGGAGTGCTGCAGAAGTTGTGTAAATAGTGCTCCAAATACTGTTTGCTAGTCTCTGAGAAATGGAACATACATGCAGGCAGTAACTACTGGAAACTGCAGTTAATAATGACCATGCCTTCGTGTTCAGGCAAATTATTTTTCATTTACCTATGGCAAGGGCAGATTCCTTTAAGAGAAATGCTAGCTATATCAGCCTTGAACTTGGATTGCAAGACTGTTTGGCAAATTATGGTTATGATGATGGGGCTATGAGTTTCGGTCAGCAACCTAGCCCTGCTGGAAATGAGAGTTGCCTTCTCTTCTTGCCATCCATTATAACTAAGAAAAAGTAAATAGAGAAAGAACAGATTTTGCCCCTACTCCTCTGTCTCCTATGCCTTCTCTGGTAGATGGCAAAATAAAATGGATACCCTGGGCTCTTTTAAGTGACTGCAAGTGCTTGATGTTGCAGACAGTAATCAGTAGTCTCTTTTGACATTGGAATTGATTCAGATAATCACTTTTAATCATGATCTAAACCAGCAACCAAGGGACTTTGATTTAAAGCTTCTGTTATAATCTTGAAAAGCATTGCTAAATTCCTGTTCTTTTCTTAAAGACAATCGGATTTTCATTAGTTGTTAATCATAAAAGGATGTCCATTTGCAGCTAAAAATAACCTTTCATTTAATTTTATATTTTGTTCTGTTACCCAGTGAGATACTACCTGTTTGTATACAGGTTTATTCATGCTGGTATACGTTAACATTTAATTGTTTTTTTTTAAAAAAATGAAGTTATCTTAAGTGTATCTGTCAGAACGGAAAAAGGTAAGCTAGGTAGCACAATTTCTGAATTTAGAACTACCTAGTTCACTAAAGAAAGGAAGTATTATTTGTAATTAATACATTAAATTAATCATTTTTGGTCACATTACCCTTCTAGATTTTAAAAGAAGAGGACATTGTCTCACACCTCATTTTCATTTATATTTTGGCAGCAGGTTTTATTCTTTTTCAATTTCCTACTGAGACTGAATGAACTGGTCATTGAATTTAAGTAGCTGAAACATTAAAACAAAATATTTTTTTAACATCTGCAGAAAAAACTGTTGCTGTCAAGAGTTGGTTTAACATTTCAACAGGCTGTACACCCAAGTGTTCAGCTAATGAATTGCTTTTGACTATCTTTGAAACTTTAGTAGCAAAAATGTACTACTCAAATATTGTTTGAGTATAGTTTAAAATTATTGATAGCTTCTCGTAAATGTTATGTTAAATATAATTAAAACTGTAATATACGAGTTTATTTCTCAAGTAAAAAATACATTTTTCATCAAACTTCTTCGAGTTTCTGGTGAAGAGGGAAGATGAGAACTTAAACTTTTTGGAGGTGGAGAGCAGCACTTGAAGCTGAATGTTTAAATGACTTCGCTGTGTCAGAACACTGGTGATAAATTAAATACAAACCATGCCATGGACACACAGGCCTCTGGAGCCCTGCTGCCTATCGTGTACTGGCAACCTGTGCATCTGTTTATCAGACTGAAAACTTTCCCACATTCCATTAAGCTGTTAGCTGCTGCTTTATAGGAGAAAAGGGGCAATAGTGGTGGCCACACCGCGTCTGGGAATATTCAGACATGGAGAGCTTCCAGCTCTGCTAGCATCACAGATGATTATGATAAGACATCTGTATTTCAACTGGGACTGTTTGTGTATGTGCCTTCTTTAAGTATTCCTGATTTATTGTTTGCCTAGCTCTTGCCATGTATGTTTTCAGAGTTTACTATTCAGATTTTCGTCAAAAGCGAGCAGAAGCTAGAGAAAAAGGCTTGCAAACGTATTCAGCCACAGAGTGATTAGAGGGAGGGTCAATTTTTTTGCCAAACTGTTGCTGAGCAATCAATTTTTAGACCCACTTTGTTTTATGAAACTTTTTTCTCATAGCGTGACTGTACTTTGAATAAAGTGTAATGAAATGGGTTTTCAGAGATGTTCTTTATGAGGCCAGTGTTAATTGGTACTTTCTTTTTCAGCTAATCTGCCTGTACCTACTATTGCTGCAATAGATGGAACTGCAGTAGGTGGTGGCCTAGAACTTGCATTAGCCTGTGATATAAGAGTGGCAGGTAGGTCTGAATCCTGTTTATAGAACATAGGATTATTAATGTTGCAGATGGCTTGGCTAATCCTTGTTTTGCAACAATCTTATAAAACTTATTTTGTATTTGATGTTGTTTATAAGCAATTATTCTAAAGGGATTTAGCAGAAACCTGTCTACATACTTGCTAATGTTTAATTTCAAACCACTAACCACTGATAGCTGGATTGGTTTTGTTATATGCTTTATTTTATTCTTATGACCTTCATTTTATCAGTATTGCCAGAAGGATTATGTTGTCGTTTTGATATTTTATTTAGTCATTAAAGTATTCTCTTCTTCTGTATTCTAAGTGTTCTAGATGGAGATTTGATTTTATCTAAACAGGTTGCAACAAAAAAGCAAAAGTTGTTAGTGAGAGTATTATTACACAAGCAATTAAGCTGTTATAAAAGAAAAGCGACAACAGCACTTGAAAAGAGGAACCTTGACCTATCCAGCTGTCAGAACTGTAAAGCCATTTGTTGGAAAGTAAATGGAAACTTGGTCATGAACAGTTGCCAGTAACTTAGGGTATATAAAGCTGTTTGACCCTTAGAGAATTCGTAATAATCAGATACAGAATTCTATCCCATTTTAAGATGTTAAATAATAACAGTCTCTTTCTTTTAGTATTTTACATTTTGCAAATGAGTCTATGTTACTCACTGTAATTGCTTACTTGCTATGTGAAAATTAATAAGGTACAGAACTTGATGGGAGTAGTTGGATCTTTCACTAAAGGCAGATCAGTTGAATCTATTTAAAGATTTTCATAAACAAATGCTTTTTAAGTGATTTATTGTTCTTTATGAAGTAAATTTAATAAATTAACAATCTGGTAGGTCATTATTACATATTTTGCAAAGTTTTTTTCTTACAGGTTATAGTAAAAACTCATTTACATTCTGTTTTTCAGCCTCTTCTGCTAAAATGGGCCTAGTTGAAACAAAGTTAGCAATCATTCCAGGTGGAGGTATGAATGTTTTGCTTTTGTTACCATGGATAACTAAATAACACATGCTCCTGATTATTGATTTTGGATTGTTGTTTATGAATTTCTGCTTATTTTTATGTTTCTATTAAGGATCATGGCATCTTTTAAAGCTTATTGCTCATATTACTTACCAAAAATTAATAAAAAAGTGTATTTCTCATTTTTAGGGAGTGGCACCTGTATCTTATGTTTTTAATTGAAGTCTTCACTAACTAAATCAGTATTGAGTGATTCTGTAAATGACATTTGATGTCTTGATCCTTAGCAAAATTATTCAGCCTTCAGATCAAACTAGGAAAAAACAGTTAACTATCAGTGTACAAAAATGGTAATTTAAATAATGATCCACTTTCACATAACGTCTGGTACTTTAGGACTCAAATTCTGTTTTCATGCTGCTTGTAAATTGGTTGTAAAGAGTTTAAAAACTGAAACTATGGCTGTGAATAGATCTTTTGTCTTACCAACATTTTTTGAGATTTTAGGGGTCAAAAACCTCTTTTCTAGTTGGAAGGCCAGTTGATTCAAGGTAAATGAAAATTATATAATGAATAATGTTCGAGGAGGTCTTTGTGTTATGAAGCTTTTTGTTTTTATTTTATGGATAAATCATTGTCACTTGAATTAAGATAGCTGCCTTTCTGCGGAAAGGGCAATAACTTGAAAACAGGTGCATCGCTGTGATGTCCACCTAGCTTTGGCCTTCATTTCTGGAAGTTCTGGGGAACTCTATACCCTTTCTTTGCCCCTATTTTCTTTCTAATGGGTGGAACTTATTTTGAAAGCACTGTATCCAATTTTAATGGATACCATTGCAGCTCATGTAGAGAGGAGAGTAAAAACTACCATAATGGGAGCACTGGTATGAACTTTGTGTAAGACACTATCCCATACTATCACTAGACAATTATTGTCCAATTTCAAATGCTGTATTATTGTGATTACTGTTGAGTTGTGATTTCAGTCAATACTTTCTCCCCGTCTCTTTTCCTCTGTGATCAGAGCTACATTTTATGTTAGGAAAACTGAGTTACAATGACCAGTCACTTTTTAGCAATGGGTAAAGATAATAATGTAGATGATTTTAAGGATATACTACTTTCTGGTGGTGTTGCCATGAAATAATGTGCCTTGACAGTAAGTCCTGGTGGAGAAAAAGACAGAAAATGATGTTAGCAATTTTTTCTCCTTTGTCCTCCCACTCCACCCTCTCCTAAGGAATTCTGCAGGATAGTATTGATGATATACTCTCCAGTTCAAGAAATTCAGGTCAAGTTCTCCATATATTCTCAGTATTCAACTTACTTAGGTTGCCTTATGTTTCCTTGTCTCCAGTTAATTATAGATGTTTCAAACTTCTAACTCTTTCACCTTAAAATGCAAGGTAACTGACTCATGAGTTTCATTCAGAATGTTTTATTGCTATTCAAAGACCGAGATTTGAAATTTTTTTTTTTCTCATCCTAATAAGATTTAGGCATATGGTCATCAGGTCCTTGAAAATATGACAGATTTCACCATGTTACAATGCCTTTTAAACTTAAAATGTTTTGAGGTATGTTCAGTGATTAGTTTTTTCCCTATTCCTATCAGTCTTTTTGAGGACTATTTTTGCTGAGTGTATTCAAGCTTATCACAACTTTTTCCTGATCATCCTGTACTTGCACCAATCCTGTTGAGCAGTGACAATGTTTCAGCCCTTTTTGGCTCCTGTCATCTAAATAGTAACTGATCATGCTTTGTGTCCTCAGAAAGTGAAGGATGTGTGAAGGAATTTTGCATATGTCATTTAGGTAGAGAAGCCAGATATGCCCACTTGAACCATAGGCTTTATGGCTTAATGGAATATTGTCTTATGGTGCTTACTTCAAGCTGCTCTGAGCCAAAGCGGGCCTGGGCAGTGGAGCTGAAAAGAGAGCTGTAGCCATTAAGAGGCCTCAGTAGGTTTCTGCTGCCATCTAGTACATCTGAAACACGCTGACGAAATGTGTTGCTTCTTTGAAGTAGGTCCCTGCAGCATGGGAAGCTACTACTGTTTTTATTCTGCTCCATCAGCTGCCACGAGTATGTGATACATATAAGGCTTTTAACTTGGGTGATAATGTGGGTGTTTGAGGCTGTATGAAAAACTTCTTTATTTTATGTTTGTTTTTTTTTAAAACCCCAGGAAGTTACACTCAAAAAACTGTATTAGAAGAATGTTACTGGAATTTAACAGTATTGAAATATAGATTCAGGGCAGATCAGCTGTGACATTTTGGACCTTGCTGTATGTTATGTTTGTCCTATTTTGAAATGTGGTCATCAAAAGACCCAGTTAGCTGCTGTCTAGTGACCAACCGGTTTTAACATAAATTTCCCAGGTGCGAGAAATTTTGCTTTTGGATATGCACAGAAGTACTGCAACCTTCTAGAGGCTAAGACTGAGCAGCAGTTAGTTGAATCCCAGTTAATATATCAAAATGAATTGTTGCTTCTAAGTCTGCTGAGGGTCTTAACCAAGTAAGCATTTGTAGAGCATGCCTTATCTGTGGTAGCAGGTTGAGTCTCCTCTGAAAATTCATCCATGGCAGACAGCAGAGCAAGACCAGGTGGGGTGGCAGCAGTGCCTCCTTTTATGCAATAGCTTTGTGCACAGACCAGCTGCTCAGGTTGTGAGGGAGAAGGATTAATTCTTCTGCCTTTGGAAATTTAAATCCAGTTCTCCCCACTATGAAAAAAGCCTTAGCTATTAGACTGTGAGCTAGGGAAAGCAGAAAATCTTTCCATTTTTCCTCTTCAGTACATCCGACTGTCTAATAAGGAAGTCAAGATTCAGAGAACTAGAGGAACTGTGTAACAGATAGAAAATGGCTTGGTAAGTCGGTGCTGGGGAAGTTACCTGAGAATGAGTATTGATGATTTTTGTTTTCTAAAGAAAGTCTGTCAATCACTATTCGTTGCACAAGTGGTTTTATGCCACCACAACAGGAATATATATCAGACTATTTGTCCGTTCATCCCCTCTTTTCCTCACTTTTCTTGAACTTGGGACCTGTTGGCCAGTTGTGGTCTAATTTCACTATAGGGCAGTGATTGCAAAAGAAGACAGTCCCTAGAATTTTATTAGAAGTAGGTGGCCAGATGAAGGGAAAATTTTATTGTCCTCAGATGAAAAGTTTCAGCACAAACTAACCTATTCCTGGGCATGAAAGAGTGGGCACAGGAGGGAGGTGTGGCTGTCCTAGCTGTGGAAAATGTTTCAGAATATTCCTCTCACTGGACAGCAGTGAGTTAGTATGAGACAGGATTTCATGGGAAACCAGACCTTATTAGCTCTGTGGCTTAAGGAGATGCTTGTTATCAGCCAGAGTGGCTTTTCTTAAAGCTGTTTGTTGCTAAAAGAAGTTTATTTTTTGGATCTCTAGGTCAAAAAGCTGTTTAAAAAACTTATTTTCTGTGTAACGCTGTGGTCTGTACAGAACTCAGCATAATGTAGGAAGAGTCTTTTTTACCCAAAAGTCATGTTCTTTCTCTTTTGTTGTTGTTTCCTAAACTGACGTAAAAAGAAAGCAAACCTCTTTCATTAAATGAACATAATTTCTGGTGTCTCCCAGCTTGCAAATGAAGTGTTTCACAGTGACAAGTTTCTCCTTAACTTTAAAAAGTTACAAAGCAGAAAAACAAAGAGCTTTAGATACAAATGCTCCAAAAGACAATTTTCAGCTATCTCCATCCATGATTTATTTCTGTTGTTTATGTCTAGACTTTCACAATGGATGTCATACTGGGCCTGCAATTGATAGATGATGCCTTGCTGGCAGATCTGCTTTTATTTGGTAGTATCTTATTTGTATACCACTCAGTAACAGATCTGTTACGAGAAGATAAAAATGCTTGTCAGCAACATACATAAACTTTCTTAATAGAATGAGATATGATTGGTTGGATGCAGGAAAATATTCTATGATAATAAGAAGTAGGAAAGACAAGTGTACATATAAAAAATAATTTGGGTTTTCTTTATGCAATTTTTCTACATGAAAGTTTCATGTGTAAAGCAGAGGTATTAGTATACATCAACAATTATGTTTCCACAAAAAAGACAGAATAAAATAATGAAACGTCATTGAAATTAATAGACTTGTGTCAGCAGATAATTTGACCTGGCTAGATTAAAACTGTAGCTACTGGCCTGCATACTTACAGCTGTCACTCCTTTTTTTTTGTTTTGTTTGTGAAGACATTTTAATTAGCAAGCCTTCATTCAACTCATCAAAATGAATTTTGCCTTTGTTCTTCCCTGCTCCTCCCAAAACCCCCACTACTTCATTACAGAGCTGTCTTCCACTGTTCAAAGGTGAAATGAAAACCCAGCACATAATCACTGGGATCATGCTTTCCTTGACAGCATTCAGTTTAAAAGCATATTTTACCAAGAAGGCTTTAAAAAAAAAAAAAAAAAAGAAAAAAAAAGGCAAAAAAAATCTTTGTTAAATCTTTAAACAATTCTTTGTAAATAAGCTCTATCTTCTTTCTGCATCTTTTTTCCGAAGGTGAAACTGAAGCTTTGTTACATAGCAGGCTGGACTGTTTTTTGTCTTTAAAATATATCGCAAGGGAGAGATTTAATGGCAGCATTTTTGTGTTCTCCTCTTTCCACTTTGGTAACAGTATTGTTTTGACTGTTTTTCTAAACTTTAAAATGTGTTTGGGGAAGTTATGGTACTTGTAGATTATAAGATTATAAAAGGTGACAGAGGAACACACTGAAAAAAGAGTTTTCTTTGCATAGGACGAAAATGAGCGTAAGAATGAAAACTGGATTTAGGTAATCATTGTGTATTTTCCTTGTCTCTTAAAGTATTCATCGTTCGCTTTTAAAAACAACATGAAGGTCTCTGGTACAGGATTTATTTTAAAGCTGAAAAAAATACTCTGTTTTGGATGAGAAAGGTGTCAAGGGAATTTCCAGATGTGAAAAACTCATACGGAATGTGATCTTGCTAACAGCAGTAGTTGTACAATTCAGCCAAGTGTAAAGGTTAAATAAAATGTCAGGCATTTCAAGTTGAAGTCTGGTGCACATTACGATATATTGTTAGCATATTCTTTAGATTTCTATACTTTAGTTTCAACAATATTAGGAATAATTGCATTTGACAAATACTGAAAAAATTGAAATGTCACCATTTGTGCTAGTGTCTGAGGTAGAACTTAAAGGCTTCTGCACATTTCATGTAATTTTTCTGCATGTAGGTGCTACTTGATAGTACATCATTACAGAGAGGTTTAGAAAGCAAAATCTGCTTATTTTGTATAACTTTATACATCTTACCTGAGTAATCCTCTACCTCTCCATCCCATCTTTATTCCTGCCCTCCCTAGCCAACTCATTTTCTCCTTTGCTTTTTCCATCAATTCTCCCTAGTTTCTTACATATACAACTTTTTCTCACTACTTCTTCTTCTCTTACTTCTCCTGTTTCCTTATCCCAGTCTTGTGTCAGATTTTTAATATTGTAAATTTCCCAAATTAAATATTGGTAGAAGACAGTTTTAAATAAGCTCCTGAATCATCATCTTCAGCATTTCATCAATATTGTTCTTAAAAATTTATTTACTGTGGAATAACCAAGAAGATGCACTTTCTTATTCTTCTTCCCTTATGATTAAGAAAAACTGTTAATTTTTTTTTTACTGAGGTCTAACAGTGACTTCTGAGGCTTTACAATCCTATTATGATTTGATACAGTAAAAGCCCTAAATTAGTTACTCTAAGAACATTTATCTACTTTTTCTTCAATCATCTGAAGTCTAGATGGCTTTATTTGCATTTTAATATTTTGTAATGTTTATTTTATGCATCGTGTTAAATAAATGGCCTGAAGTAAAAAATTGCTTATAGTGTAGAAAACAGATGTTTGAACATCTATTCTTTTCTCAGAGTGATTAAACACAATATATAGAATGTTACTAGAGGGTGGTAAATCGGTTCTGCTTCTGTAAGTTAGTGAGAATTGTGTTTCGTACGTTTTCTTTTTCTTAAATAAAAATAAGCTGATTTTCATCAAATGACTCATTTTCTCCTTGGCTTTATGATCAGTTGTAATGGTGATGATTTTGAGGCAAAACTTCAAAATGTCATGCAACACTAACACTGCAAAAGCTCCATACATAAAACTAATGTTTTGCAAATTTTATTTACAGTCTCTTATATAAACAGAATACTTTGCAAGTAGTGGTAACGTACAGCAGAAGAGAAGATGATAGAACTCCATGTCATCAGAACTATCCCCTATACCTGCATAAAGCTTACAGTACTGGCCTTTGCAGAGTGATCCACAGAACAATCCTTGCTTTTCCATTTGCACGCTAGCTAGAACACTTTCCAAAACCATATTAAAAATACAACTGGTACTTCATACAGAAAAAGGAGGTGTCCAAGGCTATCATCAGTGTCCCAAGTGACTGCAATTGTATAGAATGTTATTTGAAACGTCAAGTTCAGTGTAAGAAATTGACCACTTCTGACATTCTAGTTGTTTCTGCTAGCAGAGATTGCAGAAATTTCTTCCTGACTTAAATTTGGATGTCTTGTTTACAAATCATCACTGCATCCCCAACATACTGTGTCTGGTTAAAGTTAGTCCTTTGATGCTGCAGAAGAAGGAGAAATAAAACAAGGACAAAAGAAAGCCCCATAATCCAAGTTGAGCATTAGAGGAAGTGTAAGAGGAGGGAAGGGGAATTTTCTTGGTCTTAGAAAGCAAAGCATGGAAGGTCTGAGATTAGTATAATATACCTATGGAGAAATCACACCTTAGCAACAAACAAGGATTGAATATTCTTTACACCTTTGTCATGTCTTGGGGGTATAAAAACATTGTTCTTTATATCAAGATTGAATTTAGAGTACCGTTTTTATTAAAATTAATTCTTACAACCTGAGCAATGTTACCAATTGTTTTCCTCATTCTCATGGGTATGTAAGTACATCTGCTTTCATCAGTTTGAAAATTGTTTTGTGAGATTGATGGATTGCTCATTTTTGAATGACAACCAGAAAAATGACAAAATTTAACAAATGGTTTGATTTCTTTCATCCTCCTTAAATCATGTAGATTTAAGCCCCGTTCAGGTACTGTTTCAGTGAGCGTGGGTTGCACTATCACATTTGTATCTTCTCCAGACCATTTCTGTGCCATTGGTAACTAAGGAGTGAAGCTTTGAAAAGAAAGCAAACTCGAACTTTGCTTTTGCAATTTGATTTTCTCACCATATATAGAATAGTATGATGCTGAATAGAAACGACAGTTTAGGCAGCCTGTAACAATATGAATGGAATTCACAGTAGGTTTCATAGCATAGGTGCAAAGTAAGATATATTCACTTGGGGTACTCAAGTGAAAAGGACATGGAGAGAATAAAGTAAATGGAGAAAAGAATGATCTAAAATGCTGCTAGGTAAAGAACCCTTTATTTTTTCCAAAGCCATTTAAAATTTAAAATTATCTGTATACACACTTGCAACTAATCAAGTAAATGAGTTTTGTATTCACTCATAAGGATCCATCAGAGTTCATGAATGCCTTTGATGAAGTTATTTTCCCCTTGCACAAAGTTTGAAATTAATTTTAAAAGTTATACAAAGCCTAATGTACTTTGTACAAGACCACCCTTTTTTACTTTGTAAAAGACCACCCTTTTCATCCCCAAACATCTCCTGAAAACAGCACCTGGTGTCTATTTCAAGCTCTCTTGTCCACTAAAAATCGTGATTAAAAACTTCCAATTGCACATTTTGGTGTAAAGTTTTTGTATTATTTTCTTTCAACTTCTCATTTTTAAGCTTATGCGAAAACAAAAAGAAGACTAAATAATAATAACCGATGTTTCTGGGGAAAGGTGGGCCATGAGGAAAATAAAAATTTGCTGGATATGGAAAATACAGTTGCATAAAATTTTCTTTTAAAAATTGGCTTACTGAAGTTTTTTTTGAAATTAAAAAAATTGCGTTTTGGAAATAAGTATTAGACAAATTAAACTCAGTATCTACTGACTTGTCTTACCTCTTCTGGCGCACTAGGGGCTAAAACAAAAATCCTGAGCTTCAAAGTTCTAGGCTCAGCCCCTTCCGTAGTGAGCATCTCTGAATGTTAAGATTCTCCACCTTCTTGTTTGATTACCTTTCCACGTTCCTCTATTGAGGAGACACATGAGCTTCTTCAGCTCATTGTCAGAGATTAAGCATTGTCTCAATAGTGTCCTTTCTTCCTGTAGCTTCACTTACGCTCTCTATTTGGCAAACTAATACAACTTTTTCTCTACTCTTCCTATCTCTATGGTAACATAAGCGGTAAGGAGAATGAACTCCTTAGGGAGTGTTACGAACGGCAGAGAAGACAGGCAGGTGAAAGTAAGAGTCTAGTACAGAAAATTATTAACCTTAAAGAATCAGTGATAAATGAAGATGAAAATGCATGAGCCAGTCAATCTGGGTTGGGAATTTATTTTCTAATTTCTTGAGGTGGTGAGGGAAAAATCACATTTTATCTTTTAGTGACAGAATCAAGCAGAAATGTATCATTACCAACTATCAGTATGTGTGTATAAAAAAACACACCAGGGCAGTGGAAGACAGCAAAATAAAAGGAGTGAAGAAGATTATTCATACCATACGGGCAATTTTGGAGGTTTTAATTGCTGTGCATCACTCATGTCTCTCTGCATTGAGAGCCCAGGAAACATAAACTCCTTATTTTAGTTTTTGGTTTGTCCCCAAATAAGATATGTAAAAAGAGTGATGAGAATATTCCTTGTGGTGTTAAGAAGCTTGTTAATCTGCATAGTGATAGACACAGTTTAATATAAGATGATGAAGATGAGACATTGGACGCTGACATATGTAGCTGATCATATTACGTATCACTTGGTAGTCTTCAGTAGTTCTTTAGAAGTGATGACCAAATGTGGTTTTGAGTTGCAGAAGCTGAGATAAAAAGTATGTGGAGAAGACCTGCATGATTCTCACAGGTGAGAAAAGCAACATTCATACATAGGAATCAAACAGCTCATAAGCCATTCTTTAAGTGGTTTTAAGTGACTCAGCTTCTGTGGCGTATCCCCCCATCCCTGCCCCCGCCCTTTTTTTTTTAAGTCCACAGTTTGATAGAACCTAGCTATTATACTGCGACAGACTGTATGTATATTTGGGATGGAGTCTGCAGGAAACCTTAGATCTGTACAAACAGATTGTGCAAAGAAGCAGAGACAGAAAGTGCAAGAGGGAAAGAGGAGAAAAGATAGGCACACCAATCAGGAGGTTACTGACAGAGAAACAAGACAGGTTGGAGGTATAAACCTGAGGTCTTAAGAAGTTTTTAATAAATGAGGAGAAAGAAATAAGATGCTAAAACTTCCCTGTTGATTCTCTTGAAGAAATGGTTTATTAAGAAAATAACCAGTATGGGTTTTAGAAACATATCCATGTATCTATCTTTTTGTTCTGTTTTTTTTTTTTCCCAGGTACTTCCACAGCATTTTTGAAATTTAGGTGATGCGTATGTCCTTCCAAAACTTAGTTACAAGTCTTTGTGTCGTTATTTGGTCAAAATTTCCATTGACGTCAGTGTTTGCCACAGTAAAGGCTACAAAAACTACAATCATCCTTTAGGATTTGCTTCAGTAGTAACAAATCCAGAGGGAATCGGGAAGAAAAAAGAAAACCTAAAATTTTGAGGAGATTAAATGAGCAGTATGTTTCTGTCTTCTAAATTCTAGACCTTTTGTGTAAGTCATTGTGCAAGTGACCCTTACTGTGCATAGCACACAGAGAGAGTTGCCGTTTAGTCATTGGCATGTGTTTGTAAGGACTTGTGTAAGCAGGGATTGCTGGGTGAAATTAATGCATTACATTACTTATGTCATGTTCAAGTCTGACTTATAAAAGAATGTTGTGGCATTTTTAGCGTTGCAAGAATAGTTTTCCCATAGTATTTCAGTTTACCTTCTGCACTTCGCTTGGTTAGTGAATGGAAAGCAATTTACAGGAAGCAACAGGCTTTGTAAAGATGAAGAGAAGACGACGAAATATCTTCTACTGTGTATTGTTATTAAGATTCCCCTCTTCAGTACGTCTCCATCTCAATATAGATGTTACTGGGGGCGAAGAATTGGGAGTTGGGCCCTGGAGTACCAGCTGGAGTATATAAATGGGGGCTAGTATAGACGCAACAATGCTTGGTAAGTTCCTAAAAATTATGTCGACAGCTGTTAAGCTCATCCATACTCAGTGTGTTTTTTGAAGAGAAGCCAAGGAATTTTTAATCAAGGAAGATTACTGAGCAGATTACTGTGTGCTGAATATTTAAAAATAGACTTACTTTTATTAGTAAAAACTCTTTGTTTAAGCCTGAAGTGTTACATTTTTCACTGAAAATGCAAAAGCTGTTTTGATTTAAAACAGTATTAAATTATTATGAACGAGATGGAAAGAGATAATGAGATGGAAAGAAGATAATATTTATTCTGTTTAATCAGAGTGTTCTATAGGAATGTCAGTGTGAGTTACGTAAGTGCATTTTAACTTTAAACTTTAATGGATCTCAGAGTGTGCCGTTTTTGGGGGAGAGAGGATTTTCAGTGACCTGTTAGATTGGAAAATGTCTGATTTAAAGAAAATTCTCTACGGAATGTTTTTGTGTGAAGTTATTTTGGTAATCTGCTCTCATAGGACCAATTGCTAGTCTTTTCCCACCCTAATGAAACTAGGTCACTAGTTTTTGGCACTCATCCAAGTTCTGAGATTTATTTGGTGTTCAAGCACACTGTCTAGAAATAGTGATGCAATGTCAGCAAGGCCACTTTTCATTTCATGAACATAATTTCCAGTGCCCTGGAATTAATTTATTCACTGACCTGTTAATAACTGCAATCTGTCACTGGCTTACAGAGGCAGAGGAAGTGTCTGGAAATAGTCATGGTCACCCTAGCAGGTGATTAGTTACAGGATTTCTGTTCAATGTAACATTTTTTGGTTTTGATCATGTAGAAGAGTCTGACTGTTAATGAAGACAAACCAGCAACTTAATCAAAAGGAAAATACTTGTAATTAGTAAATATTGGAGAGAGGCAACTGATTTGAAGCGGTTGTTTTACACCATGTTATACTGTAACATATCTGAGAAACATTCTGGTTACCTTTAAAAAAGTATAGGAATTCAGCACGTGTAGATGATATATAATTGTTTGAGAAAGCACATTATGGTATTACTGTTGCACTTGTTAAATAAAAGGAAAACTACTAATTCTAATCTACTGGTGTTCCAGGTTCATTCTCACACACACCCTCACACCCCCTCAATGTTTTTGTTAAAATTAGGATTGTCTTTTGCCACAGGCATGGCAGGCAGTTGCGCAAGGCAGTAGATTGCTCTGGATAGCAAAATAGCTGTTAGCCCTTTTCTACTTCACATGTGCCAGAGCCCTGGAGAGTCAAGCTTGCTGCTGCCATTGAGGCAGAAGGGTTCAGGGGTCAGAAAACAGTTCTTACTGCACAGTGTCACAGCTGGCTGTTCCTAGCAATGCCGCTGCTATTTTCAATGTTTCTTTTTCTACTGTAGAGAAGCAGCAAACCTAGCTCTATGGGGATCCCTCTCCTGTTCTGCATCCTAGCTCTGAGCCTTTTACCTTACTTTAGATCTGAATGTTTCTTCTTTTCCTCAGTAACCATTCCCTGTGGTACAAGCTGCACAGCATCCTGCCCCTTAATCCACTGTCTAGAAAAATTAAATTTTGCCTATAGCAGTAATCAGGCACCATCACTGCATGTAGTATAAACCTTACTCTTGGGTATATATGGGAAAAGACTTTTCTAGACTTGTACAAAACTGATCTTTGGGCACAGGTTAAGGATTAATAATGAGAAAGGGTTTTTTTTGTTTGGTGGTTTTGGGTTTTTTGGGGGTCTAATTTAATACAGTTCAGAGCTTCTGAGTTAGGGTACTTCATGTGATATTAGAGATACTAAAATTTCCAATGGAACTTTCAGCAGAGCTCAGTGCTGATCTGCTATCACTACCTTGCAATCATGGAAAGAATTGCCACTTTTTCTAATCTCAGGTTTCATGATTAGTAGTGTTTTTCTTGAAGCTTTAGTTTCAGAAGACAACTTGTGGCCTGGACTTCCATGGCTGAGCAATGGTAGTTGAAAACATGTCCCTTCTTAATAATGGTGCGGAAAGTCAGTGTAAGTCAATGGCTACATTTATTTCTAATCTGATTTTCTGGGAGTCTTGCTTAAATATTTTCCAGTATTTGAGGGTGGAAAACCACTGGCAATCTTTTTAGTGGTAACTTGTAGGTTGAAACTGAATATTTTTGAAAATTCCAGCTTTATATACAGTGTATCTGAACTCTTTAGAGGGGCCAAATGCTATTTTGGGGTGAATTTGTGATGTCCATAAGAGTATCATCCTACACCTCTTTAGTCCTAGAAGAGCATTTATGAAATTCAATTCCAAGGCTTGTTGTTTTTTTAGTTTAAAATATAATAGGAAAATGCATTTTTTGAATCAAAAAAAGACAAGGGCAGAAAATAGCAGCTTTCTCATTGACTCTTGCTAAAACCAGTATTTTCTAATGGAGACTTGTATAAAGGGCAGTAGCTACTGCATGCTCCTCTGTTTAGTGATATTTATCTTATCAGAATGCTAGCTATATGATTCCCCTGTATGGGACAAGAAAAGGCCTGGCTGCTTTGTATGGAATTCTAGCAAATTTTGATGACTTGGCCCATTGCATTTTTTGATGTCTCCTGTGTTTTCAAATTCTTTCAAGTGACACATTAAATTAAGCTGCTCTCTGTTCAGTACATCTGCTGACTGTCTCCCAAAGTCTTTGTAATAAAAAAGAGAATAAAAACAAAGTAAATTCCTGGTGAGTCACTTTCTAATATGTGATAAAACAGAAAACCAAAACCGGGGATGAACAATGTAGAACAACATTCTGATCTAGTGAATTACGTAGAAGCAGAACATACTTACTTGGTTTTTCATGCCAGGCAAACCAAACGAAAATGATTTGGATACATCTTCCAGTGTTTCAGACACACGAGTGTTTTTCTTTAAAACATGCTATTGAAGTCTTTTTAGTTGTATTCATTTCTAAATTACTTATAAGGAAATCCCATTAATATTTTATAGTGTTCGTATGCTTTTCTATTATTAGTACATAGTGTGATCATGATTCAGATAGTTGGCTTTTTGCGAGTTTTTTTTGTCCCATTTTTATGTTTCAGCATGAAATAAAGAAATGTGTTAATGTTTTGTGGCTTTCTAAACTCATAGTTGTTTTGGGACATTGAAATTGACATGTTTGGAAAATCCCTCAGCCTGAATCACTAGTTCACCTATATAGTAGGAAGCATAAAATAGAGCAGTTTAATCATCTAAACATTCATGTGAATGTTGTTCTTGAAAATTTCAGTGTTCTAGGGATTCACTGTTTTTTGGCATTACTGTGGCAGTTTTTTTCATTTTGCTGAGCTTAACATCTGCTTTATTGACTGTTTCAATTCAGATTAATTTCTATGACACTTTGGCCAAAGGTTTGCACTTACCAAGGACATAAGCTAAGTGCAGTTTTCCTCTTCTGTCATTAAGTTACTTTTTTCCCCTGTTTTTACTGGGAAAAGTTCTTTGGAAAATATCTCTCTTGGCTCTCTGTTTTCTTGTAAAGGGTCAGCAGGTGATACTTCTCCCAGCAGAGCTGTAATAGAAGTAGGTCTTACAGAAAGTAGGTGAATGATAACCAATTAAAAAATCTTGGAAGTGTTCATAGCTTTGAACATTTTATGTATGGAATTTTCACTGTACACTGTAGGACTTTATTTTTACAAGTCTCACCTCCAAAATCACCAAGCCATTCTCAGGTGCCTTAATCTCAAATACAGCTAAAATTTCAGGGAATTCACATGTCTGCTAAACAGAAAGAAATATGAAAACATCTGTCAAGTCACTTCTTCTAGCATGTATGAATGAGTGAGGTGCTAGGTGGATATTAGCTGAGTCAGACAAAAAATTTTCATGGTAAATTCATCTTACAGTACAGACTTCCCCACCATTTTTCTTCTAGTGGAAGCCTCAGTGTAGCAATAAACGTGGGAAAAGTTGTTGTCCTCTTAGGAAAGATCAGTGAGGAAAATCTGATAATTAGAAAGCTGATATTTTCTGTACATTTTCTACCACCCTCTTTCTGGAAGAGTCTTGGAGTGCTACCACACCTGGATTTAAACATAGGCAGGCTTAAACTCCAGCTTCTCTCTGTGTACCCTGTGAACTGGTAGGACAATTCTGAATTCAGACATCCAGGCACTAGGTATTCATCTCTGTCAAAACAGAGGCACACAGTAGCACAAGGATGCAAGTGTTTCTGAGTTGTCATATGTTGAAGCAGGAGCCAACCTTTCTCTTCAGACAGTTCCTAGAAGGCTGTTCCTGCAAGAGGAAGACAGCACGTGGGATTCAGTTCCCTAATCATGGTGTCCTGTGCCCTGGAATGTCTGGCTGGGGCTCTGGTTACTTCTGTGTTCTCGCTTTCAGTGCAGGAGTTGTAGATACACTGGGGTGTTCAAAATGCTTTTGATATGCAGGTGTAGTAAGTTGAATCCCATGCATAATGTCAGTGTTACAAGGCTTCAAGCACAGAAAGTTTTAAGGAAAATACAGAATGTAAGACCATCGTGCAAGTTGCTGTTTTTACGTTCTTTCAGATGGATCTGTCTGCTTCTTCGTTTGGTTGGGTTTTTTTGTTTTGAACCAGAATTTTTTTTTTTTAACTTAGAAGGGACAGGCACTTTACAATTATATGCATGTAATTTGTGCTGGTAACAGACTCATGCAGATGTAACAACTGTGAACAAATATAGCAAATGATTATGTGGCCATTTGTGTAGGCAGTACCAAAACTTCACAGACTGTCCTAACAATATGAAACGCTGTAATGCGACTGAAATGTACAGAGGTACAACATAAGTATGGCAAAGAAAATCTGAGAGAAAAAAGTGCGCTTCAGAAATAAAATTTAGTAAGTGTAAGTTGTATGGGCTTAGCCAGTAATTTCCATTGAATTTTGATATATAAAAGGTCACATAAAAGATTAGAGCAACTCTTTTATAAAGTCATAAGACATAAAATCAGAATAAATGTTCATATTTTTATTTTTAATTTTTGAGTATAAACTTTGCTTTCATTTTACACAAAATTAAAAAAAAAAGTCAAAAGAAAAACGTTGATATAGAATTGACTGCTGTCAGTATGGAAGAGAAATGTTATAATTTGTAGACCAAGTGCTCTTTGCTATAATAATTCTGCCTGAAAAGTAGCTGGTAGCTATTGATCTTTTATTGAAATGCTTCAAGTTTGACACTAGATTCATATACTAATTGCCATGAGTTTGAAAATGAGCTAGGCATTATATAGCTTCTATGTTAAATTTCTTTCAATTGAGGGAATTAATAGACAGTTTTAACCCAGATATATTGGGCTGTCAGTTCCTATGTGACTGGACCCGTAGTAGTGAAAGATTTCTCACTGCTTCTCCAAGATTTGCTATTCAAGGCAGAAATAGAGTGACTGAATTTTGATATTTCAATTGTTCATAAGGATGTTATGCCTAGCCAGCTTTATAACTACTGCAGGCGATCAAAAGTCTTCATGCTGAACACTTTTAAGTGCCAGCTATCTTTCTGGGTATCATCTCTTCAACAGAACAGGAGGTCACCCATAAAAAACTTTACTTTCTTCAATCTTGAAGTGAGAAATAGAGAGGAAAAAAGTAACACCGGGAGTACAAAAATAACAATACATGCAGCATAGGAAGCAACTATTGTTGTCCTTACTCATTGTTCATATGGAAAAAAATAAGCCCCTGTGAACTAAGTAGCACTTACCGTAGTCCTGGAAGTGTTGAAGGTCCAAATAGTGGAAACGGCTGATACATTGTCTGTTCTGAGCTCATCACACTTCTCCATTTTAAAACAAGTTAAAACCCAAATAAATTCCTTCCATGTTCTGTAAAAGATGTGTCCTAAATTAGAGTATGGAGTGTAACATTTTGTAACTACAGATTCTCTGATTCTCTTTAATTCCCTGCAACACATATATAATATCTCTAGGAAAGACTGTTTTCTTTTGTTCCTGGTGAGATGACTCTACTCTTTACTTTGGCCTTTACTATAAATTTATCTTTACAATGCCTTTCTTATTGGACACCTAAATTTAGTTTGGTATCCTTCAATGTCTGCAAAACCAACATTTTATAGGCTTTTCTACTTCTGGAGGAGAGATGATTATAGATAATGGAACCAATGATAGTCACAAAAATTCTCTATTTAAAAAAAAAAAACACCCTTCCTCCCCCCCTCCCCCCCCCAAATCTTCCCCCAGGAAAATACATACTTGTTTAAAAACAAGAAGAAAGAAAGAAAAATCAGTGAAAGCTATGTTTTGCAGTTGAACAGACCTTTCTCTTTCTGGTGGACATAATAAAATAATTGTTAGACTTTTATCTGTTTCAGATTTGTCAGGTGGCATACATTTTAGGAGGTTTGTGTAGATGTCCATTCGCACATCCCATTATCCAGGAGTCAGCTACTGCATAAGAAGAATCTGGTCTTCAGAATTCCTTGGTCAACCTTTTCTAGGTGACCCTTCTTGAGCAGGGATGTTGGACAAGGTGATCTCCAGAGGTCCCTTCCAACTTCAGTCATTCAAAGTGATTCTGTGATTTTGGCAGTTGGATTAAGTATCAAAAGACAGTGAAAACCACGTTTTTTTTTTTTACTTCTCAGAATCAGGGTAGAGTCAGCTTGCATGTTGTAGTCACAAGTACTAGCACAACGTAAGAAACATGTTAAATGTGTATGTGAGTCTAAATCTGGTTTGTTTTTTTTTCTTTCCCCCCTGTCCCTGCATAGAAAAAGGAAGTAGTACTTTCAGAGTAGACCAACAAAATGACAGCTGGTGAAGTATGATGGGTCAATGGAAAAATCGTTGACTTTCCTGAAAACACTTTTTGTAGAACAAAATATTATTGCAGTCTCATGCTATTTGTTACCTTTTTCGTTCTCTTGTTTCCTGATGTTATAGGACTTCAGATTATCACCTCTGACAAAACCTCTACTTCACAAGTTTCATTACATGTGTGAGTTGTAGTTTAGTCTTTTAAAGAAAGGTGGTTTAGTCTTTTAAACAAGGGTGTTTTATGATATCTACCTTCTTTCTTCTTACTTTGTGGTGTGGATAATAAACTCACTTTCATATTCTTTTATTGATGGTAATAGGCTTGGTTCAGAACTTCAGTTGTACTCCTGCTTAACCAAGCGTAAGGTATGTAAGATAAGTGTGCAGTTACTGGGTTGGTGCCAAAGGGAGTTTGCCTTAGGCTGTCACATCAGGAAGCCAACTTGACTAACAGAAAGGAAAGTGGCGTTCTCCTTACAAATAAGTGTAGAATAATAGTGAAATGATAGTACCGCTATGATTAAGGTTGAGATGAATTTGTCTGTTCAGTCGCAGACTTTTTCCATGCTCTAAAAGCAAAATGTGTTCCAAGATGATCTTAAAAGTGGCTGTTTCGTATTGAAAGTGGGATTATTGTGAACAGTCACCTTCAGGGAGCAAGAGATTCTCAGAGGTGGCAGGACAGAAGATACAAAAGATACGGGGAGATGCTCTAGTACCATACCTAGTTCTGATTTGGAGGTGTGTGAGGAGATACATTTATGGATCAAATTGTTCCAGTGGTTAATTTCAAAGTGTATCATCAAACTATAGAGAGACTTAGGTAATGCTAAGAAGCATTCGGAGATTGATGGTGTATTTCTAGATAGCTTTTTTATGTGGCTGAGGAAGTGTTTATCTGAGCTGAGCATTGGTATACTAGCATGTCTGACATCAGTGACTGGATTGCATTGGGGTGTTTGTTCCAGGCTTTGCTGGGCCACGTTGGGTTGTTTATTCTAGGTTTTGTTCCTAAATAAGACCGAACGCTGAGTAGGAATCTTGCTTTCAGCAGTTCTATGCGTATGGCTAGTGCCTCTACAGCTGCAAAGAATATATGGAATGATCTTGACTAAAAAGTTATCTTTTGAAAATAATACTGAGAGAATTGCTTTGTTTGGAGATTCAGGAAAAAATTTGGAGGCTTTTTTGGTTTTATTTGCTTATTCTTGTAGAGAATGTAGTTTACCTGCTGCAGAGTTTTCATCATTCTCTGAAGCAGCCGTTGACAGAGGTAAGGTTCTGCATTGGCTGAACAATTATAACTGAAGTCTGTCCAGAATGCCTAAGTAAACAGATATGAAAAAAAAAACTAACGCATGTGTCAATTTTTTTTTGCTTAAAGGAATTGTGTTTTCTTATTTATATGCACATAGTCTAATTCTGTCAGGGACAGTGTTACTGTTAGGGATTTACATAAACACATCAATAAGCACTTAGCTTAGGGGAGGTGCATTTGCGAGATCATAGATCATCATTTCTCTGTTTGGTTATGTGGGCTTTTCTCACGGAGGGAAGTGAATGCTTATTATTATAATAAGCGTTTGTAGTATTCCCATAACATCTTTATCAGATTACAGGTTTCTGAAAGGGTAAATGTAGATAATATGTTACAGGGAATCTTTAGTGCATAGCTCAATAGATTGTAAAGTTTGACACTAATGATATGTTTTTAGTAGATTAGATAATGGAATCATCAAGTACAGACCAAGTGTAGAGTTTGGTTGGTTGACTCTACATGACCAAACATGACTTTTGACTTTTATTGAAAGAGAGGTCTGGCAGTTTCCTCTGCTGTATATGTGGTCTTTACTGTCCTTTTTGTCTGCAAAACAGTGATGCCCACTAAAATTGAAGTAATTTCTGGCTAAAAGTTGAGATGATGTTAATTTTACTTCCTGGTACTTTCCTGATATTTAGAGATTTAAGTAGGCAAACATAGTATCTTTGAAGGATTTCAGCCATGAGAAGTGAGCTTTAGCAAAGTGTAGTGATAGAAAGTGTAGCTTCTGCAAAGTGTAGAAATAATTATAGGTTATGAAAACTGAGTTGTACTTTTAAGAATTTGAAAATCTGTTTTGCATAAAAAATGTTATTGATTTATTTTCAATCTTCAGATATGCATAAAGTATAGTATGAGTAGGGATATTTTTGCCTATTTTGCAAATATAAAATAACTCCAGACTAGTCTGCGCTACTGCAGAAGTGGGATGTTGGGACATAAACTATCTGCAGTGTAGCTCATTGATTTTTAAGTGTCTGATTAAAGTAAATTACATCAATCACTGGGGTGGCAATGTAGAAATATGGAAGTGGTGTAATAGTAGTAATCATTTCCATAATGAAAAAGTCAGCTTTAAGAATGTGTGTAGGAGGAAAATGTTTTTCTAAGAACTAACTGCATTTGAATATCATTTCATCTAAATAGAACACACCTCCATATGACTGATATTTTCATTTTTAGTAATCATTGACATTCTGTGTCAGAAGTTGCTTGTGATTCTCTTTTGAACATTGGCCTGCTAATTTTTATTTCTGTACACAAAAAATTAAAAATAATATGCTTTATTCTGCTTCTCATTATGTCCTATGATGAGTCAAATATTTTCAGCACTTGTTTGTCAGTTTTTTTCATGGTCAGTCTGGCAATTATCTCTACGTCATCTTTCACTGTGATTTACTAAGCTCTTTTAATGGTGAAAAGGGCTGGTTTGCACATTTCTTTGCCTCCCAATCAAGTATGTGGCTGATTTAATATAATAACTAAGTCAAAAAGCAAAACCTTAAAATTTACTACTTTTAAACACAAATCAGAATTAAGCAAGGTACTAATTTCTACAAAATAATTTTCTTAAGGTGTTAGGAAGATTTTATTTTTTTTAACTGACTGATTTATTGTATTAAACACTCAGAATGATTTGAAAAAGAAACAAACCTCTCTACTTAAGTAAGATCTTTTACAACGTGTGGTTAAGGAAAATCCAGATTGATTCAATAATGCATCACACTGTCCTCTGTGTATCTTTTGTGGGGAAATCAGATGTTGAATATGAAACTAGGTGGAATCTGGCTTGATACAGTCGGTAAACTTAATGTAGCGTTGTTGCAAAAGCTATTTCATAATGCTCTGCCACCGTACCTGTAGTTTAACAGTATAGAAGCAGAAAGTAACTGATGGAATAGTACATCGGTTTGAAAATCCTACACCTTGGGGAAAATGCAGAAGCTTGTTAAAAGCCCTCTGCTTATTTAATTATTTTAGCTCAAGTTCATGTTTACAGTATTAAAAAATAGATAACAGAAGTGTACTTTTAGTCTTCTACTTTCAGTCTTCTTAGAAAGCAGACATCTTAAGCTTCATTATAATTTGTCAATAGAACTTTGCAGATAAGATAATCAAGGATAAATATCCCTAATATAAAGTCCATATTGTTTGTCTGTGCTTGGTATCACTGAAATTTTGATTGCTTAATCTTGCCCTGTGATGGTAGGCAAATATGAATGATTCCAAATAATTAGAATGGAATTTCACACAACTAAGGACTCTACCATTTACCTGGAACTGAGATTTTATATGAACTATGTAACCTACATTAAATTCGTAGAAGCTGATACCATCGTTGTTGTTGTGAATATTTTTATGAATCCAACCAAATTTAGACTTATGAGATAACTTAGTAAAGAAAAGACATAATATTATGGTGAATCTAAATAATTTTAATGGTTTGATACTTATGTCTACTGTAACTTCAGCTGTTCCCTAGCTTAGGATCATGCCGTGAGATGCGTGGCTCCTTCTACAAACTGTTGCTGCTACAGACTGTACTTGCTCTTTTGCATTAATTTAAGTAGAGACGATGAACGAGAGTTCAGTGAATGCTTAGTGAAAGCACAGGAGATAGAACTACTTGAACTATACAAATGTGTTTTGTGCAGAAAAGAAAATGTAACATACTGTGATTTATTTAGAGATAACACTCACTTTGAAGGACAGATAACTGGAGTAGGTTGCAAAATCTTAGGTATTTTTCTTTGATCTGTAAAAGTTTAAATTTATAATGCCTCTGGATAGAATTAGGTCTTGCTACTCCCTTGGACTTGGTATTCTACAACAGCTCATCTAATATTCTAAGTGTGAAAAAAGGACGGAGTTGAAGGCATTTTTATTAATTGTAAATGTAAGAATTAACACTTTACAATAACTTTTATTTTCAGCTTGTGCAGAGTGTTGTATACATGTGCATGCATGCATACACTCCTGTTTTTAGGTGTATGGTAATTCACTAGGTGCTTTAAGAGCGATTTTGTTTTTCTATTTTATTTTTTAACTTGCATTTTTTCTGGATGAATTTAACATAATTCCAACTTGAATTTTTTATTTTAGAAACAGTTTGTGAAACTGTTTTGAAAAATCTAAAAAATGATGACACCAAAATTCTTGTTAAGTGTTTTGGAAAACAGTAAGTTACATGAAGTATCTAGTTGCTAAGAAAGAAAATATAATTTAGTGAACAAAGACCTGTAGCCACCAGAACCAGCTTCTATTTGACAATGAAGAATTGAAATAATGATTTTTTTCAATTCTTGACAACTAAACATTCTGAAAGATTCGCAGTGTCTATGTTTTGACTAGTGCTGAGTGATTTGTATTTCTTTAAATGTTTACCTGTTAAAATTTCAAAACAAAAATACATGCAAAAATGTTACTGATATTTGTTAAACATCCTTCTTTATCTTTTTCCTTTTCCTTTTTTTAGGACTACCAATTATAGTAAAAGTATTTGCTCTCATTGCATGCAGGATGCTAGTAGTGGTATTTCCCATTGGTATGGCGTGCAGTGGTTAGTTTTCATTTGAGCTGTAATAAATGTTCATGCTGCTGATCACTACTCTAAGCCGGTGATGTTACTGTTTCACACTAACTTCAGGATTGAGAAGTTTTATTCAATGTTTGAGGATATGAGGGAGAAACAGTTGACTGGTCTCAACAGATAGCACCACAATTAGCTCACGGCAGTTACCACATTGAAAAGATGAAATACAAACTCTTGAAGAACATCAGTGAAGAAGCTCAAAGGTATTTATAGTCATCTCAGAAACAACAGAAAATGTTTTCTCACATTGCAGAAGATCTAACAGGTGAAACCTTGTTTATTGAAATGGAGGAGCTGAAAAATTGCTGTAAAGCTTATGAAAAATGAAACATTGTCAGTGTTGTGGTCATCAGTGGAACATAGCCAACCTGAATAGCTCCTACTTCAAGCCCAGTTTCTTTTTATCTTCACATTCAAAAAAAGGCAAAGGTCTTTTAGTGACTGGCACAATGAGAAGTGAAAACACAGACTGTAGTTGGTAAGAGAAACTTCTTATATGATAATGAGATGGTCTTCAACATTGTATGTGCTAAAGCAGTATGAAGATGTGATTAATTACCATGCTGGAATATCCTTCCAGGTATATTTAATTTTGCATGTATAGGCTTACTAGCCCAGAAGTAAAGAGCTGTAGGAAAGATCAGGGAAAAAACCACCATGGGCATGGATTGTGTTGGGTTGTTTGCAATTGCCAAGCATTAGAAAATTGAGAAGGATTAACTGTTATTATAATATAAATAAATAAGAATGAGTATAAACCAGAGAGAAAAGACATATATTAAAATTAAAAAAAACCACGACAGTTTTGCATTCGCTTATACGCAACATTACTCAACCATAGCGTGAGTTTTGTCTGCAGAAAAGGCCATACTATATATTATCAGAAGCCATGTGCACACAAATGTGAAGAGACAAATGTGAAAGGAACCTTTCTTCTTTTGAGTTTGGTGTCTCCATGCAGGATCCAGCCATTCCGGCAGTCTTCGGTTCACTGTGGGAGTTACACAAAGCAATGAGCAATTTTTAGGTTGTAATGGGGATGACATGTTAATTTTTAACATCTGACGCTCCTTAGGATGACTAGAAACTTTTTATGAAAGCCGGAGTAGGGTAGAAATAGTCAAATTGGTTTTGTTTTGCACCATGAAGTGTAGAATTTAAACAGAAATACAGAAGTAAAATGCAATGTGGCTAGCAAACAGCTAAATTAATAAATAAACTGTGAAATGACAATGTATCATACCAATATACTTTATCAAAATAGCACATCTTTTAGGAAACTATTTCAGCACTTAAGTGTACAAATAAGGTGGTCATTTCAGGACTTCTGTTTAGATTTCTACTGAATACCTTTTGTGTTAGAGCACTTCTTTGACCCTAACATGCCTCGCCTCTGTATGTCAAGCCTTCTGGCCAGTTAAGGATTTGTATCATACTTTAATCCTTCTTTTGTGGAGGAGTTCATGTGGAATGGTTTCTCAGACGTTTAGAAAATGTCTATTATATGAATCACATTGTCTCAGTGGAATAAAAACTGGTTGAACTGTGGTCCACATCAGCCTCTTGTTTTATAGTCATATGAATCAGTGTTTGGGTATTATATTATTCATACCATGAAGCTAGTGCAGTAGAATTAGGATTTTATGTTACATGTTGGAAAAAAATTACGTATTTGTACCTGGACAATCGGTCTGCAATGATGTAATGGAAGGCACTCTGTTAATTTACCATTGACTTTAAAGTTCATTAACTCACTCCAATTCTGAATGTGATTTTCAAAAAAAAACCAAACCACCCCAAACCCAAATTATTTGTATGTCCTACTTTATCTCTCTGATTTTAAAGAAGTGATTTAAAGGAAGTTTCCAATTGTTTTTACATTTAAAAAAAAAGGATAGGCTTTCTTCTGATAACTGCAAAGCTAACACACTAAGAATAGAATTAAGTAATTGGGAGGATTTGCTAGAATCTGTAATAACAAAAAGGTTCTTTTAAGAATATTTGGTATCCTTCATTTCTACTGTTGTAGCACATAAATACTCTGGTTATGAACGAGAAGCTGTTGTTTAAGGCAAGGTGCAACTAGGAGCAAATGGATTGTCCCTGGTGGAAAATACTTACAACATAAGTGTAAGTATAAATGTAGAAAAGATGCAATATATGGTTTCAAAATATAAGGAAACCATGAGACCACATGATTTGGTGTGATAGGTAATGGTTTTAGCATATTCATGATGTAGTCTCTTCAGTTTTCATTAGGCGTCAGAGTAAAGGAAAATTTAAGGCTGGATTTGAAGAGGATGGTGAATGTTTCCAGAAGACTGCTTTCCAGCATGAGGTGTATCAGGGAAGAAGGCACAAAGGTGCTTATTTCACAACATGAGAAAGGAATGGTGGAGGCTGGCATTACTGCTATAGTTCAAAGGCCAGATTCAATCTTTCAGTACTGAATGAGACTTCATGGATGGGATGAAATGAAAAACTAAAAGCATTACACTGATATTTTTTCTCAATAGAAGCAAAGTGGAGTCAACAAAAGATGTAGAGAGAAGGATAGCAAGATCAGAAAAAAAGAGTAGAGACACTGTCTTTGACATTTAGAGAATGAAGTCTTTGCTGAAGTTTCATCCTTATATTCTGATCAACAAAGGTGTGAAGGCTAATTGTATACACCATAATCTAAACCCGTGGTATCTTTCAGCAGGACTAACAAAGACTGTCATTGGCATTCCCAACATATTCTAGGTGGAGAAAAAATAACACTTCTTCAGTACTCTTATACTTTGCTTCTGATCTTTATGACAAACATTATTTGATTTGAAGAATAGTTGATTGATGCTGCAAATGAAGCTGAGTGGAAATACACTGTGGAAATAAACAACAGTTTTGAACTGGCAAAGGAATTGTAGAAAGCTTGTAGAGGAAATAAGAGTCACTTGATTGAGTAAATGCTGCTTGAATTGTGGATCTCTCATGTATACATTCCAGTGGTTGAGATGATTGTACAAACCGTTTCATGGCCTCTGTGTTTTTCTCTCTGATCCCTTAATGATTCCCTTAAGCCACAGATGGAGGTGTTATTAGAACTCTTTTGTTCTGACACAGTCTTAGGTTCACAATTTTATAGGCTAGTCTTGTTTTCTCCACATTAAAACAAGAAAAAAATTTGACAAAAAAATGCATTGTTATTGAATCCGTAATAGGCTAAACTTTTCTGAGTTTGTTGATTATTTCATCTCCCGATGTTCACACAGTCTGAAAATCCTCAACAGTTGATTGGACCACAGCCAAGTTTGAGAATTGGTTGAGGTCTATAAGCTCAAATTTAAACGTTCAAGTAGAAGGGTGAATAGAGGCTGTAGTTTTCCACGTACGATTCTCCAGCTTACAGGTGGGGCTTATTTGAGCAAGTGAGGCTTTAGAACCAAAGAGCTTGTATTGCCTACCCTAAAGGTCTGTCTAGCCCCGTGTCTTGTCTCCCACAGCACAAATGATACCTCACTTTATTACTTTCCCAGTCTCTGTTTTTTTGATTAGGGATTTTCTGAGCTAGATGTAGTTTATATATTTTTAATAACTCTCGGTGGATTTTCCTTCCATGAATTTGTCTGATCTTTCCTCCCCTTAAGCCCCTGCTTTGTAACAAACTTTGTTCAGTACTTGTACCACTGAGTTGATTTTGCACAGAGGGATCTTTAGATTCTAATGTAACAGTGGCCTGATAGTTAAGTGATGTTCGCATGATCTAAGTACCATTTTTTAAAAATGACCATTACATCATTAGTGGTGTCTGCAACTGTGGATTCTCTGAGCAGTAAGGGAAGTGGAAGTGCTGACAAAACTCATTTATTTTCTTGATTTTCTGCTCCCTCAGTCCTTGCTCCTTACCTCACTCACACGAGCTAATTTGAGTCTCTGTGTTACCTGACAAAGAACAGTTGCTTCGTTGAATGCAAGTTCTGGTGACCTAGCCATGATGCACTTTTTCCTGATGTGGTTGGTTAAACAATTTAAATAGTTACTTGGAAGAGTGTCAGCATATTACAAGCAGCTGTGCTGAGAGAAGAGATTACTGCTTACTATTCTACCTTCAGCTGCCTGTCTTGCCCTCCTGCCAGGAGTCATCACTCATTTAGATCTGCTTGCAGAACAGCTTGTGCAAACTCTTCTTTATTTTAGTCAAAATAAAAGGGCTACAATTTAAGCCATCCAGGCTGATTTAGAGTAAGGCAGACTCAGGGAATCTGATGCTGAGTCCAGGAATCAGTTGTAGAAGCAACCTCACTGGTGTTTAAAGAGAAGCAATAACCTCTTTTATTGAAACAGCTGGACCTGTCTGATTGACTAAAGCTATTATTATACAAGATGAACTTCCTTTGTGTATTCTAGAATGATAGAATAACTTAGGTTAGACAGGCACTTTTGAGGTCATATGCTCCAATCCCCTGTTGAAGTTAGGTCACGTTGCTCGGGGTCTTATCCTGCCAAGCTTTGTATGTCTTCAAATTTAGTTATTCCTCAGCCTCTCTGACCAACCTGTTCTGTGGTTTGACCGCCCTCCTTCTCTTTTATTAGAATTTCACTTGCTGCAATTTGTGCCTTTTGTTTCTGAGTCTTTTGCTGTGCATCTCCGAGATGAGTTCGTCTCTGTCTTTTCTTTAACTATCCTTTAACTAGTTGAGGATAACAACAAGGACGCTGTGGTAGATTGTCAAAAACTTCCTAAATTTGTGGTAAATTACAGTCTTTGCTTTCCCCTCATCTATTGAGTCAACCATTTAACCATCAGGTTGGTCAGGCACTGCCTCTCATGTGAATACAAATGACTTCCAGGAAGATTTGCACTGTAGTCTTACCATAGACTTAGATTAGGCTGGATGGCTTCTAGTTCCCTGGATCCTCTTTCTTGAAGAGGGGTATGACATTTGACTTTTTCTAGTCTTCACATCAGGTAGTTTACTTGATTGCTGTGACCTTCCGAAGAAGAGACCTGAATCACAGTGACATTAGCCAGCTTCCTTAGCACCCTCGGATGCATCCCATCTTGTCCCTTGAGACCTGCCAATGTCCGGTTTGCTCATCCGGTCCCTGACCCAGTCATCCTCTACAGTGGGCAGTACTTCAGTCCTGCAGACACTATCATGAGGCTCAGAAACCCTGGTGGGTCTGAGAGGAGACCTTGACAAAAAAGAGCAAGGCAAAGAAGGCATTGAATAATATATCAGCCTTTCTATGTCTTTTGTCATATCTTTTCCATGTCATTTTTTGCTTGGTCTCATGCCGTATTCACCAGGGACCCACACACTTACCTTGGTCGATTTTTGGTGCTAACATACTTACAGAAGCTCTTCTTGTTCCCCTGAAACTCCAGCTCCTATTTTCATTTGTGCTCATGTGGGTGGTGTTTCTGTATTCCTCTTAAGTAGCCTGTCCCCTTACCACCTTACATACCCTTTCTAACATTCTGGTTTTTTTCTCATTTTCCTTTGAGATTTTGTATTTACTGCCTTCATATTTGCAGAGGGAATTTATCATGAGGCTTTCTGCATGCCCAGTTTTTTTCCTCGATGACTGCTGCCGGGATTTCATCTGTTTCAGTTGGAGAAATACCTGGCTTTAAGCAAATAGTTCAATAACTTGAAGTCTCTGCTCATGAGTAATTGAATATGTTCCATAATTGCAGCTCCCGCTGTCTCAAACGGGAATGTGGTAGGAGAAATATGTTTCACCTGTTATGTTATAAAATACTAGAGCTAGAATACAGTCCAAAACCTTATAATAATTATCAATTTATATGGAAGAGTGTACAGTAAAATGAGATTAACCTTTTTCTGGTTTTAGAGTGATTATTTCTGTTAGTCTGTTCATAAAATGCACAAAGGCAATTGTTAAGGCAAGTCTCATTGTTCAAACAGTGTGAGTGGCTTTCAAGTGTGTATTTAAGCAGTTTTCCTTCTCTTTTCTTTTTTTGGGTTTTAAGACATTCCATTAAAAATAGGCAACTCTGAATACCTGACTTATAGCTACCTTTTTTTTTTTTTTTTTAAATCAGTCAATCATTCTGTTATGAGTAAATTTATTTTTAACAGAAATTCAGAGAATTATAAAGGTTGCAGTTAATATCCTTGTTATAGTGGCTTTATTAGCAAATGTATATTTAATTTTATTTCATTGAAAGAAATTTATAAAATGTTGCCCTGTTCATGAAGAGTTATTTTATGGCAATAAAATACAGAAAGCTTAATTACAGCAGTCTGTAGATGTAATGGATATGTGCTTAACACAGTTCAGGCCTCACTAACCAGTTTAATGGGCTTATCAAAATTCTCTCATAATGCTGTTGTGTTTGCAGCACTTACCATGTACAATAATTCTGTATTTTTCATTTTGTATGCTGTTTGAAAAAGTACAGAGCTTTTTTTTTGCCAGTGTCTTAAATTAGGCAACTCTAGTGGTTTTTAAATGAGAAGTTTAACTGCATCCAAAGCCATTTAATCATACCCTTCCTAAAAGAACTCTTTTCCTAATATTGTCTGATGAGATGATGACTTATCTGAAAAGACAAATTGTTCTCTTGGTGTAAAGCAGTTTAGAAGGCACAGATATTAGCTTTCAAACGATTTTGTGTAATAGTTTACAGACATGTAGGATGTTCAGTGACAGTTTCAGGCTTTATATGATGAAGTAAAATGAGTTTTAAACTGTGATGACTTCATGTTGAACAAAGTGAAATTTTAGCTTTGATCTTCAGGGATGGAACTTAAGACGTGTGTGATGACTCAGTTGTGGTTCAGAGTATGACGGTTTTAGTAACTACTTGTTGGATGGTGCTACATGTTGAGAATTCTGCAGGAATAAGTGAAACAACTTTTGTGTTGTAGCTGCAGTTCAGGTAATTCATGTTTTAATTACTGTCCTTACCCTTATAATCAGCCCAAATTGACAAATATTACACTTTTTATTAAAAGCATCTGCATTATGTTTTGAGATTTTTAAAATATACATTCTTTCTGTAATCTGGTTAAAGAATATGTGTGTTAGTCTAATTGTTGAAATCCCTTCCCAATGATCTTTAGGTGGTAAAGGAACAAAACATAGTCACGGTGTAATTATTACAGCAAATTACATTTGACATGTAACAAGAAAAAAAGAACAACCTCAGTATGCTGTTGTCATTCTGCGGCTTCTGGTTGAACCTAAAATGTAATTATTCGTATGCCAGTCAAAAACCTCTTTTACCATATTTTTTTGAAGTACTGCAACAATCTCTTTTTGGCAAGTTAACGTTAGAGATTAAATAACAAAGAGACTGGTGGCCAAAATTTTACTGTTCAGTTGCCCTGTCAGTGACTTCTTAATTAGGAGGTAAATGAATGATAAAATACTGACATCTGCCTCTATGAAATTCCAGTTGGCGTTTCAGCATTGGCAGTCCTGACACTTTTGAAAACCTATCTATTTTTAATTCAGTTTCATCTGTGAGTTATAAGAATAATTTTAGAAGTCACGTTCAGAGATATAAAATACACTGCAGCAAGGATTGTAATGACCAGGAGAAAAATCTTGGCCAGGCAGAGGATGCAAATAATATACAGCTATCTAAAACATCCTCTCAGTTTTTTATTTTCTGTAGACACCATCTTTACATATGTAGCAGATGAATATATGCTGTATGTCTATTACAAATCCTAGTTATGTGCAGTATCTCTGATGAAATTGATACTGTTGGTATTTAAAAGAAGTCATTGCCGTTATCTTACATAATAGAAATTATTGCAAGTTCTTAAATGGGCTTGACATATTTTAAGTAAAATTACCTAATTCAATATACTGTGAGATAACATTATCAAAAGTAGAAAATACTGTATAACCAGCTAGTAGGAAAACTGATTTCTTAAGTAGCACAAGTCAAGAGAGTATTTCTTCAGTGAAAGAATTTCACAGTTGGATGATTGTGGGGAGAGTCATGATGTTTCAGAATTAAAATTAGGATTTCAGAAGTTATCTATGAGAATGGAAAAACTGCAGCAAGTTTATCAGAGAATTGAAAACTGGTGCTGGATTGGATGCATCAGCACAACTCTGAGTTCTGGATCCTCAAGGCTCCTGGCCCGCACGTCGGCCCAAAGAGGCTCTCAGTTGTGTGGCTTGAGCATCCTGACCTGCGATGTGCCCCTGAGGGACTCCCTCCTGTGCAACCAGCACTGAGCTCTGAGATGAGCAATAACATAACAAGGCTGCCGTGAGTAAAAGTAATGAATTCCTAAGCAGAATTGGATTGAAATGTAGCATACCATCAAAGATGCTAGTCCAGAGATGTTTTTTTTTCCTTTCTTTTTTTTTTTCTTTTTTTCTTGTTCTTTTTTTTTTTTTTTCTGGTGAGAGCTAATGTGCACCATTATTGTTTAGGCGTCCTAGCTGCTTGACTAAGACTTTTCCTTCTAAAGTCTACATGCTGCTTAAATTCATAGTAGAGCCTGTAAGATTTCTTAGCTCTGCAGCAGAGAGTTTGGATCAATTTGACACCTCAGCTGTCACAAGCCTAAAAATCTATGTCAAGGCTTTGTAGAGGAATGGATTTTGGAGGCCTTGGGGTCCTTAGTTCAGCCCTGCCATCAATATATGACTTGGTAGGAGACTAGCAAAGCTCCAGGGTGCTCACTGAATTGTCTTTGGGGGCTTTTTTGTTACTTGGGTGTATGAAACTGGACTCAGAAGATGCAAGATAAACTTCATATCCAAAACCAAGAGAGAATTGCGAAAACTGTTCCAGAGACTCTGTGTTTCAAAATGCATGTATTTCAAAACAGAGGAATTTTCAAAATGTTCTCTAATGAAGTGTCAACAGAAGCTAAAAGTTTGAAGAGAAGGTGTTTGACATGCAGGAGGGTATTGGAGCGTTTAGAAGCATGCAGATGGATGACATTTTATCATCAAACTGTGCTACTGCAGATTGTACTGAACAGGAAAACGCACTTTGTATAACTTGTTCTGGAAGATATTTAGTATCTTCTGTTAACATTTATCACTATGCCCAAAGTTATCTTGAGCTTGCCCTTTTAAGTTTCCATTTCCATTCACTTTAATAATAAAATAACTGGAAAGCCCCAGTGCTGACAAATTCTATGACACATAAAGAATATAAGCATGAAAGGTCATCATAACCAGTAGAAGCAAGTTTTTAACATAAATATATGGCAAGATTGTACTAGTGGCTTGATATATTTAAGTATGACGTTAGTGTATGTTATTTTTGTCTTGAATCAGAGTGCAAAGTTTTGGAACATATCGTTACATCTCAGCCTCAGAAATGAAAGTGAAACACTTAGATGGACACAAATCTATGTAAGTTAAAGTGTGAACCTTTCTACATTAAGGTTTTTGAGGAAAAGGGACTACTCTGCTGAGGAGAAAGGATTGCCTATTACAATCAGGATTTGTTGATATATTTTCAGTTTTGCAGTTGGAATCTCCCTATTTTCCATTTGAGAACTTTTATGTTATTTGTGATCTATAAAGTTCACATTTTGAAGCAGACTGTCGGTATTCTTTGAATAAGACCCATGGTGCTGTCAAGGAGAGGACATGACAAAAAGTTGGTCTTTATTGTTGTAATGTAAAGCTTCAATTCAGCAAATTGCTAAGGCAAGTAATTGTTTTGAATGTAAGGTACCAACTGATTTCCTTGAGATGTAGATCCATACATCTCTTACATCTCATGTCATACACTGATGTACTTTGCAGATTCAAGGGATAATAGCCCTTAACAAGTACAAACATGATGTTACATTTCTCTGTGTAATGTTCACTAATTTGCTTTAAACATAAGCCATTGTTTGTGTATGAATAACAACAAAAATGTAATTTCCGCTTGGCACAAAGAACTTCAGAAAGCCAGAAAGAGCTCTGTACAAACTTAATTGTTAATGCTATGTTAAGGTTACTTAAATATGCATAATATATATAATATATATTTGTTGCAGCTGTGGTTTTCTAAGTTTGGAAATACAACCTCATATAATTAGAAAACAAAGTAGATTTTCTAATATTTAGCTTGCGCTGGTGTTTCAGAATACATTTTGAAAAGTACACTGCACATAAAATAATCTTCTGTTTCACTTCTAATGACTTAAAGAAATAGGTATTATTCACGCTGTTGTAACTTTATCTGAAAGTATTAAAATGATACAGTGAATTAATTATATTTGAGTCAAGGTGTTTCACAGAATAGGCCATGACACTGGTTCTAGTTGCGGTGCTGTGTGTGATGGAGAGAATGGTGTGGTTCAGTTTCTCCTTTGTGAAAAAGAATGCAGATTATTGCAGGAAGCAATACTGTGGGTAACAGTATGATAGAGGACCACTATATAAGGAAGGAAAAACATAGAGAGCAGTTTGAGTGGACTTTGCTTCTCTCTGGATGCTTTAAGATAGTAAGAGGAGGATATTCCTTGGGAGATTCCTTGGGAAGGTTTGCCTTGCTTGCCTTCAACTACAAATGAATGTCATTCAGAGCCTTCTGTGTTACTTTCTATCCTGCAGAATTTTCCCATCCTGCAATTTCTTTCCCTAAAGGAGAAGAGGCCTTGATTAGTTTCTCCCCCAAAAATCTTAAAAGTGATCAAGCATGTTATGGACTGTCAGATTTCATTTTTGAGAAATAAGCTTGAATATCCTTTGTTCCAATGTATATTGAGAAAATTAGCTATATTAATTAAAAAATCTGCAGTAAATTTAGGAATTAGTTTTAAGGTTTTACATCAAAATGTAGTATAAGTAAATATTTACTGCTTATTTCCTATACCCTTGAAAACATCAGATTGTAATGGAAATGATGACAAAATTTCTTCCAGCTAATGAAGCTGATAACGTCACTGAAAAGGCCTTTAATCAGTGTAAGCCCATCTACTGGGAATCAATGCCATCCTTTTAAATATTTAATATAGCTTCCATTATGAACTAAGCATTTGTAGGTTAGGGTTTCTGCCTAAGCACTTTTTTTTTTTTAAACTAAAAATAAATATTAAATAATCTTATTATAAATATGTGATCAATACAAATAAAACTTAGCAGTTTAATTAAAAAGTTCCAGAAGAAAGCAGCAATCTGATAGATAGAGCGTTTTAAGAATTTGGGTAGTAAGCCTAAAAAAAAGTCTGCAGGCAGGACTTGTTCAAAATTATATCCTGCCACATCATAACATGCAGCAAATAAGAAGCTAAAAAAAACCCCATAGAAAAAAACGATATAATAATTTAAAAAAACCAATAACAAAGAAATTGGAATAAAATGCTGAGAAGAATTGCTGAGTTTCAGCAGAGCACTGTGAGTTAATAAGCTCTCAGTTCAGTTCATCTAGATTTCATGGTTGTTGTTTCATTGAAATAAAGTCTTTTTTGCTGTCTGTCTTGAGATGCAAGATACAAGAGATGAGGGCATTGTTTTACTGGTTATTGTTTAAAAAAGTAATGTGATTACTATCTATTTAGGAATAAAAACATTTGGGAGCTATTCTGAGTTAGAAGGAAAACTATATGATCATATTTCACACACCATTTAATGTAAACATATTTCTTTATGCAGTTTGGGGTTTATGTTCTAACATTTCAAACAGGTTTTAGTTAAGTAAAAATAAACGGTAGCAGAAAATGTGGTTTTCAAGGTAAACTTGCATTGCAGTTCATACAATGCAGTAATCAATGATGTAATTGTAAAGATCTTAACTTCTAAATATCCTCTTTTGATTTTGTTTGTGTCAGATTTCTTTTGTGTTGTGTTTTCTGTCTTTGTGGCCTTACATGTTAGCATGCGTAAGCTGATTTGAGGAAAAAAAAATAGAGTCTAGGCGAGACAATGGGCTGTTCAGAATATGTCTTTGACTAACAGGTGTAGTGAAATTCAGCTGGAGTGATCTTCACTTGGCACAAACGGTGGTGTGAAGCTCTGGAGTGGCCTTCATTGTAGTACAGATAGGGTTAACAGGTATTTTCTGTAGATAATGTTCTGTATTGCAGGATGTAGAACCTGACCTTACACATAATAAGCATATGGAGTATGGCTTTTCCTCCGTATTTCTGGCATCTGAATAGTTTTGAGAGGCTTGATAATTCAGGTTGTTCAACTTCTAGAAAAGTGGCTACTGAGTACATGTGGCTAAACTGTGCATGAATATTCAGTCTAGCTCCAGCTGCGCTGGATTCATTGGACGTGACCAAACTAACTCTACTGTGAAAGTGCACTGATTCTGAGGCACTGGCTTTGCTGCACATGTGCAAAATTGTACATGTATGAGTCATCTGACCAGGATTGTCATAGATTTCAGGATTTAAAATCTGCCAGGGCTACATGTATCTGGGGCTTCATTTAATATGGTGCTTAAAAATGGCTTAAGGGCTTAAGTGCAGTTTAATGGGGAAAGAATCCCTGCACCAGGTCCTCTGCAGTGAGGCAGATTTCACGTTGCCTACCAAACTGCTGGGTCACTGCTTTTTATTCTTAATGAAAGATGTTCTCTTAGATCTTTGTCTGTTTCTACCCTTTATGTTCATCTGAAAGTTATACCTGTGTGCCGTGTTTCTAACATCTATTGAATAGTATTAAAGAAAAAAACTGTACTGAATTAGTCATCTTGTCTTCAATCACTTTAACACTTAAACACATGAAGTCGTATTCCTAAGTAGCGTATGTTGTGCAGGCTGTTATATGTTCAGGCCTGGAAAGATGTAAATAACATTACAGGAAAACTTGTGATAATTAGTATTTCTATTAAGTAAATGCAGAGATCCAGTGCTCTGAGTGTCTATACATACTTATACATCTCTATACGTACATATATATGACTATCTCCATTCAGTGCATAGTGCCAGTATCTGCTTGTGAAAGCTCTTGTTTCTCTGAGGCTTCCCAAGAAGATCGCATAAGAATTCCTTAGTCAAGAGTCTTGGGATGGTTTATACAACTGACAAGTTCCAGTCATTTGGGCTGAAATTTTTAATGCTATGTGACTTTCTCAGGATAATTTTAGTGAGAATTTAAGTGGAAATGTAGACTATTTAAAAAAAAACCAACTCTTTGGTCTGGGAAGGTTGCAGGACTTTACAGAGGACCCTATGTTTAAAGAGATGTCTTTTGGTATCCAAAATTTGACTAAGCATATCCTTGGAATCATAGAATCATAGAATACTTTGGGTTGGAAGGGACCTTTAAAGGTCATCTAGTCCAAACCCCCTGCAACGAGTGGGGACATCTTCAACGAGATCAGGTTGCTCAGAGCCCCACCCAACCTGACCTTGAACACTTCCAATGATGGGGCATCTACCACCTCTCTGGGTAACCTGTCCCAGTGTTTCACCACCCTCATTGTAAAAAATTTCTTCCTTATATCTAGTCCAAATCTAACCCCTTTTAGTTTAAAATCATTCCCCCTTGTCCTGTCGCAACAGGCCCTACTAAAAAGTTTGTCCCCATCTTTCTTATACGCCCCCTTTAAGTACTGACAGGCCACAATAAGGTCTCCCCAAAGCCTTCTCTTCTCCAGGCTGAACAACCCCAACTCTCTCAGCCTTTCCTCACAGGAGAGGTGTTCCATCCCTCTGATGGATTTTTGTGGGCCTCCTCTGAACCTGCTCCAACAGGTCCGTGTCTTTCCTGTGCTGAGGACTCCAGAGCTGGACACAGTACTCCAGGTGGGGTCTCACCAGAGCAGAGCAGAGACCTCCCTCGACCTGCTGGCCACCCTTCTTTTGATTGCCCAGGATATGGTTGGCCTTCTGGGCTGGGAGCGCACACTGTCGGCTCCTGTCCAGCTTTTCATCCACCAGTACCCCCAAATCCTTCTCAGCAGGGCTGCTCTCAATCCCTTCATCCCCCAGCCTGGGGGAGTATTGGGTAGATACCGGGGGTTGCCCCGACCCCGGTGCAGGACCTTGCACTTGGCCTTGTTGAACCTCATGTGGTTCACATGGGCCCACTTCTCAAGCTTGTCCAGGTATCCTGGCCCGCAGGCATGTCAACTGCAATCACTCAGCTTGGTGTCATCTGCAAACTTGCTGAGGGTGCACTCAATCCCACTGCCTATGTCATTGATGAAGATATTAAACAGTACTGGTCCCAATATGGACCCCTGCGGGACACACTTGTCACTGATCTCCAACTTGACATTGAGCCATTGACCAGTATGCTCTGGATGCATCCATCCAACCAAATCCTCATCCACTGAACAGTCCATCCATCAAATCCATACCTCTCCAGTTTAGAGAGAAGGATGTTGTGGCGGACCATGTCAAAGGCCTTACAGAAGTCCAGATAGATGACATCTGTAGCTCTTCCCTTGTCCACTGATGTAGTCACTCCATGAGAGAAGGCCACTAGGTTGGTCAGGCAGGACTTGCCCTTGGTGAAGTCATGCTGGCTGTCTCGAATCACCTCCCTGTCCTCTATGTGCCGTTGCATAGCTTTTAGGAGGATCTGTTCCATGCTCTTCCCAGGCACAGAGGTGAGGCTGACAGGTTGGTCCCAGGGTCCTCCTTGCTACCCTTTTTAAAAATGGGTGCAATGTTTCCCTTTTTCCAGTCACCAGAGACTTCACCTGACTGCTATGCCTTTTCGTCATGGAGAGTGGCTTGGCAACTACATCAGCCAATTCCTTCAGGACTCTGGGATGCACTTTGGCAGGTGTCATAGACTTATGTATGTTCAGGTTCCTCAGGTGGTCACGAACCTGATCTTCTTTTACAGTGGGAGGGACTTTTCTCCCCCAGTCCCTGTCTTGAGGTCCACCCACTCGAGAGGTGTGGGAAGAGAGGTTGCCAGTGAAGAATGAGGCAAAAAAGTTGTTGGGTCTTCCACGTGCTGTTTATAGATTTTTCTGGAGCTTCCTCATGACATTCATTTGTTTCTGTTCAGACCTGAGCAGTATTTTCCGTGGTTTGAGAGGCTGAAGTCAGGCTCCAGGGCAGAAATCTTAGGCCTCTTCCTGTGCTGTCGGCAACCCTGCTGCAGTGCCCACCACGACACAGCATATGGCTGGCTGCAGAGCACCCCAGCACCTTGTGGAGGTTCACGGCTCATAGGATGCGTGAGGAAGGAATACACAGCTCAGGACTTGTTTAACAGGAAACTGGACTTCAGAAGGAAGCAGAACTGGAGAAGAAATGCGGATTTGGGAGCAGTCGCATTAGTTTTTTAGGTGGAAGGGATTGGTAGGTGATCCTGGAGCTGGAAGGACGAGGTGTTAAGGAACCGGTAGCTAAGGAGGAAGTGAGAAAAGCCTGCTGAAGAGCCGTAACACTGGGGCTGACCAGTCAATGAGCAAATGGGAAAAAGGGCAGGGCACAGTTTGAGTGTCCAAATGGACAGATGGTACATAAAAAGTGATGTTTGGATGGGGACATATCAGAAATGACTGTGCCTGCTAGAACACAGTCCCTTACAGAGTTGGGAATGGAGCCAGTGTTTTTTAAAGGCTTATTTATGGTGGAAGAGGGGAGTCATTTTAAAATGTATTTGTTTAAAGTATTACTTAAGCTGTGTTAATTCCTGTGTGGACACAAATAGTTCTAAGTTAAAATGGACTTAACTTGATTTATTTTAATTCATTTTGAAATTGAACTTTCTTACTTCCGTATAAATCAGTCTTATATTTCAGAATGCTCCTGTACAGGCATCCTGCAAGTTGCATTACTCTTCTGTCGTCAGCAGTCCCAACTGCAGCGTGCACTGCACTCTACATAGTGTTCAGTGTTGCTGTAGGAAAATTTTACTGTTATCTTTTAGCAGCAGAGAAATCCAATACCTTGCAGGTGAAGGTAATATACCTTGTATGGTTCCTCAAAAAGTATACCTTTTATGGTTCCTTATATGGATCCTCAAAAAAAAGGAGCAGAGGCAACATCTATGAGATACAGACATACATAAAATGTATTTTAGAAGAACGTGATTGAAAAGTGAAGCACTCAAAAATTAGCTACTATTATATGCAATCTTGCACAAAACTGCACAGTATAGCTTGCAAAGTTTTAAGCCAGCTCTTTATCTCTATGCATTATTCTGTATATTCTTTCATTTTATGGGCATGTATACTGGTGCTGTTCACAATGAGATTTTTTTAAAGACTGAAGCTTGCCCAAATATCTTGTGTGGATTGTAAATGACATGTTCCGCAGACATTGCTACCAATGTCAAGCCAAATTTAACTCTGTATTCCAAAGCAGGAATGTTAGACAGGCTCAAAATAAGGCCTTTTTTTAAATATATATATGAGCAAAACACATTTTTCCACGAGTTTCATTCTTAGGTATTCTTAGGTGAACTGTTTTGGCTGAATTAAAAAACCACCACATGAACAGCCAAGCAATATGAACTGCTTTCTGGGCAATACTTTTAAAGGGAAGGGCAGTTAAAAAACTTGAGTGATATACTCAAATAACACTTTATATTGGGAAATTTTATGTGATATTAATAAGCGTGATACTACCAGCACTGCCTGTAAATAGAAATAGAAATGTATCATATTGTTAAGATTCTTTAAATTAAGGATTAATTTTTAGATGGATTTTAACTTTTTTAGCATTTGATTTAAGAGTCATAGAATCATAGAATCATTAAGGTTGGAAAAGACCTCTAAGATCATCGAGTCCAAAAATAGGCCTGTGGTAATCTCCTTGCCCTTCTATATCATACAAAGCAAATTAATATGGATGTGAAGTGAAAATTGATTACACAATAGTGTAAAGTACAAGATCATGAGACGATGCAATAGAAAATGAAAAAGATAACACCATAAAACAGAGAATTCATGAAATTCCGTATTTGTTTTTGAATCCCTAATTTATATTAAAAGGATTACTTTGTACTTGAAGTAGCTAAATTAGATGAACAGTCCATTTTATCTTCTTGACCAGAGGAGTGTGAGTGGTCAGGATAACTTGATATGGATGTAAGTAGGCAGGAAAACAAGGGAAACTATTAAGCATAATCCCAACAATAATAGTAGGTACTATGGTAATGTGAACAAGATACTATCATTTCCTGAAATTGAGGAGATGGGTGAAATACAGTCAGAACTCCCTTTGGTATTCTCTTCACACAGAAGCTTAGAAATATTTTATTAAATATTAATAACAACATGAAAGACCTTTGGTCTTACTTTCATTTTAATTAGGCAGGATATATATGCCATTCACTTTGAAGCCAAATGCTACTCCTTTGTATTAACCTGCAGGGGGTACTAGAAATGCTAGGTAGCATTTAGCTATTTCTCCTCCTGCCATTAGATAATTAACATCTACTCTTTTGCAGACTCTCTTAGTGTTAGCTGATCCCCATCTATAGGTTTCATATTGACTTCTAGAGTTTGTGAGGTATGGTGTGAAATGCTGCCTCAGCCCGTTTCTTATAAATCGCCAGAACTCGGGTAAGTTATTAACCTTCAACTTAAACTGCTGAACCTACAAGGGAAGCTTAATCTCATAACGAAATCAGATTGGAGAGACAAAATGGACAATAATTTCAGGAGGGAAAAAAAGCTGTATATAATATAGTGAACCCATTTTGTTCTGTTGTGAATGATAAAGACAACTGAAAAACCTAAGAACTTAACGGTAGCTGGTATGACTAAAAAGAATAGGAAGTTTTTTGACACATAAAGCCGAGGCAGGAATTAGTAAGAAGCAAATGAAGAAAAATTAAAAGAAACCGATTGTATGAAGTCTGTGGGTTTCTAGACTCTTGGCCAGCTGTTTACCCAACCTGCCTACCTCTTACATGGGTTTCCCACTCCACATCTAAAGCCTAAGAATCATCTTAAATGGAGCCTTGAAGCCTCTGATCTAGTGGCCGGGGATTCTGGGGCCTCTGTTGGGAGAACCTTGAAGAGCTGCCAGGCTCCTTGGCCAGCTTTTTTCTCTGGCTAATGGCCTTGGGCATCCACTTTGGCCAGAGCTTGGTATACTTTAGCCAACTGGCCAAGTAGCCTAGTACTTCTTAAGTCTTAGGCCTAAGATACTTTGCTTGGTCAGTCTACCACAGAGCTATAAGCTTGCCAATTCTGCAGTCTGTGGGACTGGACACTCCTCATAGCTAAGCTTCCTCAGACTGAAGAGTCTGGTGGACTTAAATGAGTTATGCACATTAACCGACAGGAAATAGAGCTGCTTTCAGAGGAAACTCACCTTGTTCCACTCAATGAAAACAAGTACGTTTATACTGAATACTTCACTTACTGATGAATTCACATTTTCCAATGATTATCAGAAAAACTGTAACAAGTTTGACTGTCACTATAATGTCCCATAACTGAAATTGTCTGCTCTGTACGTACTCATTATGAAAAATGATAAATTGCAGCATCACATTTTTTCATGGATATCCTCTTCCATAGAATAGATGGTTCTTCTTTAATTAGCTAGTACTTAACATTCTGTATATTTTGTTTCCCCATTGTGTAAAATGAACATCATTCCCTATTTCCTGCACATTTTTTAGCCTTGTTCTGGGGACATGATTATTCATTTTTCCATATAGAAGTACATGAAGGTGATAGTACTTTATCTTGCAGGAGTGTTCCGGAAATAAATTTCGGTAGTATCTATGAGACGCTCATGCTGTGGTGATGTTAAAAAGTTTATTTTTTCCAAAACTCCCGTGAAGTGAAGGAGTATAAATAGCTTTGTTTTATCAACAAGGTGAAATTCCAGCAAACAACAGCTTCCTTCATCTCCTGATTGTCCTTCATTTTTAGAGAAAATGTTAAATAGTTAACAAAAATATTAATCTCTACCTTTCCCTTTTTTCCTTCTTTAAACAAAATCACGTTAGTCTGGTTGTGATACACTGAGATACTTTTCATGTGTTTGTAAATTGTTAACAGGTATGATCAGGTTTGTAAATTTAGAAACTCCTATGTCTGCTGTAAAACATCATCTTAGGTTCCACCCTTCTGCTACTAGAAAAGCCAATTTAGCCTGTTACATAGTGGTTACCAGACTTGCACTAGTAATGACCACAGAAGTTGCAAAACAGTTTCTGATGTATCTCACTTCCCTTGTTCTCAGATATGCATGTAATGTGTTAGAGCTAACTGAAAGTATTAAAGCTATTTTGTACTGCTAGAGCAGCTGGTTTGAATTTGAAAATGTTAATGTTCATCAAAAGAAATCCCTGTCTTTGCATGTGGGAAGCTGTAAGAGTATTAGCTGTTACTAAGGGGGAGGAAACAGGTAGAAGGAATGCTTTTGCTAGTGCATACAAGTTTTTGCCTTTTTTGTGTCAATAAATAAATTAAAACAGCAACCCCCCCAACTATTCAGTTATGAATATTACAAGTGGACACTTTCTGTGTTTAAAAAGTAGTTACTCAAGTTTTCAAAAATATTAGACTTAGCTTTTGTTTCTGCTAAATAATTAAATTTAATTACTCAAGGGTTTTGAGGCACAGAAGCTAAAAAATGTTAGTCTTTTGTTTCTACTAAAAAGAATAAGCAAAACCAATTGATTATGCCAAAAAGATAATCAAACTTATTTCTTCCAGAGGTTCAGTAACTGAATTTAGGATACTTATGTAAAATACAATCATGGATCATTTATACTGTAATGTATAAAAGGCAAACTTTAATGTTTGAATTATATTGTATGGTTGCCATCATGGCACTATAGAACACTGATGGGTTTCTTGGAAAACCCAACTAACCCAACTCCTGAACTCTCAAAAGGATAATGTAAAGGATGAATGAAACATCTGACACTTCTCTGAAATTGAAGCACAGCTTTCTCATTTACTGTGGCCACATTTTCAGCTGCGGCAGGGTTGAAGACCTTGAAGTAAGTAGGATCTATGTATCAGGCCAAGGTAATGCAAAAAACTAAATCCATTCTACTTACGGTCAACATTAAATTTGAAGCAAATGAAAAATATATCCTTCGTATGTTTATGAATAGTGTAACTCAGTTTTTAATTGAATAGTTCACCTATTTAGAGGTCCATCATTATTGAATAATAGTACAGCATCTAATTATTTCCATTTCATATTCATTTATGGCTGTATTATGTAAGAAGAAAAAATAGCTTCCAAACTCATAATGAATTCATTGTATGTCTGGTATTTTTCTTCCATTTCCAGAAAATTCAACAAATGAAATGGCAATTGTGTAGTCTGCCTTAAAAGAACAGCTGCACAAGTTAGTTCACCACAAAACAAGTTGGACAAAATGATTTATGAAGTACTGTTTGCTTAATTATTTCACAGAACCTCTCTGGCTCTGGAGACTGATTTGAGCCAACTATTATGAATCTCTGAATTTCAGAAATAGTAGATTCCTGTCCTTCCTTTTTTACCTCCATTTTTCATTGTGTTTTTTCAGTTTTATGATCAAGAATGACTTTTTTCCCCTTGATTTTCAGACGCAACTGAAAACAAGCTTATAGGAAAAATTGCCTGGAAAGCTATTAATCCTTTGTAGCTTTATCCTAACAACTCTATATTAATGGTCTTTATATTTTAATAAGAATTTGAGATCTGAGGAACCAGTGTTAATCAGATGACTGAGTTAATCTGAGTTTTCTCTTGACAGCTAATTCTTACTGTAGAAATTTTGTGAAATTGTAAAGAAAATAGGAACACAGGGTGCCATGTACTTGACATACACATGAGTGTTTTAAGCAAAAACATACAGAATTCAGTCTCTCAGAGGCCTACCCTGATGCATTTTTTTAACATTATTTTGCATCTGGGCATCAAGAAATGTGAATGAGTACGCTGAAATTTAAATTATCTAAACTGAAACAGGAGGAAGGAAGGTAGTTTAATTTTGACTTTTAGCTCAGTGTGCTAATATCACTAATACCTGCCAGAAGGAACGGCTATTTGTTAGTTCATTATGAAGGGAGTGAAATTCTCCTTTTAGCTTGGGACTTCGAGGTCCTCATAAGCTTCTTGGCTTTCTTGATTATGCAGAATGATAAAACATATTTATTGGCCTGAGAGAATTTGGATAGTCCTAAGAATTTTTTTTCTAGGTGTTCCTAGAAAAGAACCAAGCTAAAGGAAGCCCTCATTTGCCCTGTTTCTAGGAAATATAGTGATGATCTTGCCACAGAAAGAAGAAATTCAGAAGCTTTGCACAGAGTCACTGGAAACTCTGCTTCCAATTACAATCATCTGTTCCAGCTCCCTGCAACTGCAGGCTTACTCCCTCCACTCGATTTCCCACTGGTTTTTCCTTAAAAGAGTTCTTCATCCCCATACCCAGTCTTCCTTTATGTGTGCCTTGAGCATCAGCTATATGTAGTTTATACTTGCAGAAAATGTTTCTTTATTCCTTGGGGAGGAAGTAGTTGTCTCTTTCCCATCCAGCACGTTTGCTTGAAACCACCATTGCTCTCATATTTAGGGGGCTAAAACGGTCTAACACAGAATATTGTGGGGAATCAGGACTGTATTTGGTCTAATAAGCAGGGGGAAGTTGTCTGTGGGATTTGAACCTACCAGCTTGACCTCACAGGTGTGCACCTACCCCTCTGTCCTGTTATGAACCAATAAGGAGAAGATGTATGTATTACCGGGGCTGGGGAATTATCAGTGCAAAACAAATTTGCCGCTGCTCAAGGATACTCCACATGTACAGTGCGAGTAGCATATAAGGTCACCATCACATTAATGGTCTCATTTTTATTGATTGTATTTTATTTTTATCGGTTCAAACAACCAGGGATTTCTTTGCCACAAATTCTCACTGGTATGAAATAGTACATGGCTTGAGTACAAGCAGCAGACTGGAGAAGAATAAATTATTTTCTTTAATAAGACGTTTTTAGGTGTAGTTAGGACTATTAAAAAAATTGGAGGTTCAGTTCAGTGGCTGAACTAAATTATCAGTCAAAATCAAGTGGTAAAACCAAAATGTTTTGTTTCAGATTAAATACAATATTTTGTTTCACCAGAAATGGTGTTTTAGGCTCTTAAAAAACCCCAAGAAAATAGAGATGCATGAACAAACAACCAGATGAGAGAGACTGAGACAGCACTGTTTCAAAGCACATTTAGGTTTTATAACATAAAAGGCATAAGGGCCATTCTAAAGATTCCATGATTCTCTTCGGATTTCAAGGGTAAAGTGTCCTTTATTAAAGAAATGCCTTTTTTTTTTAGTTTCTTACTCATATGCCATGTATTCTCTGAAGGACTTGCGCAGAAACAGAGCTTTTGAAGTCTCCAGGCTCCAGTAAAATGTTCCTAAACTGCTGTGGATTTGGGAGAGCTTCAGCACTGACTCTTTAATCAAGCAGGTAGATTGCTGCCAGAGGAGGTTCAAAGGGTCTGCATGTAGGAATGCCTTGAGAGATCCAGAACTAGGAGCAGCAACCAGGCTGTGGCCGCACCTACAGCGCAAAGGGTTCAGCAGCTAGGTCTGCTCACATCAGAATGGTCCTGCCTGAAGAGAAGGATGAGGCCAGCTAGTGAGAAGTGTGTGGTGCTCCCTATCTTGTTGGTCCTTAGCATTTGTTATAACCTATTCTCAATGACTTACATTAATTAAAAGATATTTATAAATTTATTTATTAAGTGCAGTGTTTCTGGCTACTATCCTAGCTCTTGCTGCTGATATAGATTAATTTCTTCATTACCTCCTGCATGTATAGCCCCAAATGTTTCTCTTCCTGGAATGTGAATGTGGGATGTAAGGAAAATAATATCTAATTTCTTTGATCTTTAGAACTCTAAAGGTCCATGAAAACCAGCTCATCTGTGCGTGATTAGGTGACAGAAGAATCACATTAACACTAGCTTCTCTATAGGGAAAGACTTGCCATTGCATACAGCCGTTTTGCATCGCATGCTATAAACAGTGACTTCTCTTCTGTATTGCTATGTCACAGCAGCAGGTGAGAGGAATATAAAAGGTGTTTTATTAATGTAATTCCTTTCCTTAGTGCTGTAACAGTCTGACAGCTACGGCCTGGGAATAATCACTTATTTAATCTCTCTCTTTGTTGATTTCCTGTCAGTATTGGCTTTTGGGGTTTTTTTTGAGGAATTACAAATTGACTAGAAGGTGATGGAAGAGTTATAGTTTTCTGTTAAGGAAAAACATCTGAATAATCCCTAACAATAAAATGTTAAAATACCAGTTTGCACTTACTGGGGTAGGTGTACTGTTGCACAGGAACTGCCCTAGTAGAAAATCTATTCCATATACATTTAAAGTTGTTATATAATTTTACACAAATTTATATGCATATTAAACTGAAAATTTTTAATGAATTTGGACTCTAATGTCTTTAAAAACTCTGATTCTCAAAATGTTAACAATGTGAATTAAATGAAATAGTATTTATCAGCGAAGGAAGAAGAGTAATTTTAAATGTTTGTTAAGGGTAACAATTTGTTAATAGTCGTGTAACTCAAAACAATGTGCTAGTCCTACCTACCCTCTCTCAGTTGATCCTGAACAGCAATTTATGGAACCAAGGGTCAGTCAAAAGTAGTAAAGAGTTGTGATTTCCTGATGAGGATATGAACAAATAAGCAATTTGGATCTTCTTCCAATTGCTTTTGTTTATGTTGAATTTGTAACATTTGCACAGTCTGGAGGGTTTCTGCTGCTCTCAGTAGAGCTGAGTAGTGACTGTATCATATTTGTATAGTGAATAAAGAAGTTTTCTGTAGAGCCTGGAAAGGATGATCCTGGCTTTGCAAAAGTAGCTTCTCTCCTAGCCTGTGTCATAGGCTTCTAACCTGGTATGTTCAGATCACTTAAACTGCAGTTTCTTAGGTGTCAGTTCACTGATTTTAGTATTTTGATAGCCAGTCTGGAGGTATTGAGCATGAAAACCTGAAGCTGAAGTCATTAAGGCTGCTTGTGTCTCTGAAAAAATAAGTCTTTCATTATTTCAAGCTAGGCATGCAGATACCCACGTGATCAAAATTAGAACATGGAGAATATCCTATAACATAGACTGAATGCATGTTTATATTTACACTGGTGATGAATTTATAAGTTTAATTGTTAATTTCTAATACAAGGTTTAATTATTCTTGGAGATAGGTAATATACTTACAAGTAATAGCAAATAATGTAACATTCAGAATACAAATTAACATGCACAAATAAAAGTAACATTTCAGTTATTCATGTGACTTACAGAATTTTTAATAACAGCAGTGATTATTTCTTCACATATCAACTATTACTGTAAAATAACAAATAGAAGGATTAGTCTGGGAAGTAAAAAGAACAGAATGCCATTCTGGCACTCCTAGATAGTGCTACAAAATCTAACAGATCAAGCTGAAAAAGTTAGGAGTATCAGACTTACTATCTCAAAATTAAGTTCCGATGTACTGAAGAGTTTGCTTTTTGCATTGCAGATTGTTAGCTTAATGCATGCCAGCTTTGAACAATTTGGCCAGTTTTTTGATAGAGTGTGTTTTCAAAGCACTGTAAATTGTTATAGACATTATGTTATAGCCTAGGTACTAGGCTAGGTACAGTGTAGCTCTAGTGTATGGCTGCCTCATCTGGGAGGACATCCTACTCAAGATGAAAAATAAGCTTCATATGTATGAGTTCATTTTAGATATATTTATCAGCAGAGAGAGCACTCTGCCGTCTTGGGATTTGACAGCTGAACCAGGCGGCGCTGTGTCCTCCTACAATCTCGTTGGCTTTGCTGTTTTCCCTGGGCTCCCATTCTGTTAGCCACCGATTCTCCTTTCTTTAGTGCTGCTCAAGTAAGAGAATTTCAGGGATGAAGAATTTCAGAAGTAAATCTTAAAAATCCGTACCTTGGAACAGTTGAAAGCAGATTAATTTGGTAGTAGTCAGGATGGGAGAAAGAATAGGATTAGGAACAGGAGTTGATTTGGGGGGTTAGCAGAGTGATGGATTTCTTTGCTGTGTGGAAGAATAAAATGGTAGATTTCCATAAGGAGAGCACTGAAGTGTGAAAAACATTCAAGTCACTTGCTCTTAAGCAGTGAAGACTTCAGATTTAATAGTCTGGTTTTTGCTTTGCTTGTTGTTTCTTTATTTCAATTCTGTCCATTAAAAACTAAAGTAATTTTCCCAATTTAGGACTGTGATCTCATTCAAAATGTAAATAAAAATAGGATACTACAGTGGGAACTAATTTTTCTGTATTTCACTTGCCCTAAGTAATGATGATGGATTTTCTCATGTCTGGCTTTTTTGTCCTGATTTTCACATGAATCAAATTTTAGCTGTCATAGTCAATCCTAAATTGTAAGAACATGGACTATAAAATTATTTATTTAAAATACAAGTTAAATAAAAGTTTTTATCTAATATTACTTATAAAGCCCACATGATTTGTAAAGTATGATCATACAGAGCAACACTGGTCTAAACCTCCTACCTGTTGTTACAGCTGAGTAATGACTTCATAAACGTGTGGGTGTAATTTTGAAACTGGAAAATGCCTTCTCTTGGGCCATTAATTTCTATCTGTAGCACGATGAGTTATGTTTTAATGTGTATGTACTTTTGAATTTCGTTTAAGTTCACTTTCTGTCATTGCATTCCCAAACGACAGTAAGACCAAATTGCTATCTGGAGTAATACGAATGCACATGGCCTTACCAGATACTTGTATGTGCTCATGCTTGTTGCATTTGTTTACATTTAAGTAAAAGGTAATAAGTAGATTAACAGCCTTAAGCATTTCTCTTTTCTTCCTCAAATAATTTCAGGTAAAAAAATAAAAAAAAAGGCTGTTTTTCAGTATGTACATTGCTAATACCGCAAGTCCTGGTAGTCCACGGGTGGTAATGCAGATTTCGGCTTATCAAGTGCTGTTTAGTCTGACAGTGGAGTCCGTGCAGTTGGTTGTACCACGCTTGTGAGGGAAATGGGGAGTAAGGCTTTCGATGATGGAGTAGACATGGGAAGAGCTACTGATGTCATCTGTCTGGGCCTCTGTAAGGCCTTTGACATGGTCCGCCACAACATCCTTCTCTCTAAACTGGAGAGGTATGGATTTGATGGGTGGACTGTCTGGTGGGTGAGGAATTGGTTGGATGGACCAAACCAGAGGGTAGTGTTCAATGACTCCATGTCCAGTTGGAGATCCGTGATGAGTGGTGTCCCTCAGGGGTCCATATTGGGACCAGTACTGTTTAATATCTTCATCAATGACATAGGCAGTGGGATCGAGTGCACCCTCAGCAAGTTTGCAGATGACACCAAGCTGAGTGATTGCAGTCGATATGCCTGCGGGCCAGGATACCATCCAGAGGGACCTGGACAAGCTTGAGAAGTGGGCCCATGTGAACCTCATGAGGTTCAACAAGGCCAAGTGCAAGGTCCTGCACCGGGGTCGGGGCAACCCCCGGTATCTACCCAATACTCCCCCAGGCTGGGGGATGAAGGGATTGAGAGCAGCCCTGCTGAGAAGATTTGGGGGTACTGGTGGATGAAAAGCTGGACAGGAGCCGACAGTGTGCGCTCCCAGCCCAGAAGGCCAACCATATCCTGGGCAATCAAAAGAAGGGTGGCCAGCAGGTCGAGGGAGGTCTCTGCTCTGCTCTGGTGAGACCCCACCTGGAGTACTGTGTCCAGCTCTGGAGTCCTCAGCACAGGAAAGACACGGACCTGTTGGAGCAGGTTCAGAGGAGGCCCACAAAAATCCATCAGAGGGATGGAACACCTCTCCTGTGAGGAAAGGCTGAGAGAGTTGGGGTTGTTCAGCCTGGAGAAGAGAAGGCTTTGGGGAGACCTTATTGTGGCCTGTCAGTACTTAAAGTACTTTCTATCTTTCTTAGTCTACAAGAGGATTACTTATTTTGAAAATAAATTAGTTTTTCTAAATTACCCAATGATTTCATCTTTCTGTACAAAAGCTGTGATTATTTAACTGCTAGTGAATTCTGAAAGTGTATTTACACTTTCTGTCATGCTCATAAGCGTTTGTACATCTTCAAGCCAAGTACTACATTCTTCTGATTGAAGCTGCCACCCTCAAGCCACCCACGCATGGTGGTTTGGTATATTCTAGACGTTTTTCAGATCGGTTTTTAAATAAACTTATCCACAGACGCAGATGAATAAAACGGATTGTGAAAATTAAGGTTTGATTTGCAAATTATGTTGGCAGTTTTGGAGCTGGGGTTTGCCACTGCCAGCCTGGCGTATGTAGCAGGCCATTCTGCCTCTTCAACCTTGAGTAGGATTGTGTCTGACGTTCCTACAGGGCTTTCTTTAGCTTGACTGTCAAGCCAGACTTCCACGAGCCCTTTTGGCAGCCTACTATGAAATCTTTCTCAAACAACTTCTCATCATCACAGACCCCGGGGCAACCTCTGAGTCAGCCTCAGGCCACTGTCTCAGGCTTTGCTCAGGTCTCCACTCTTCTTCCAAACAACGACTTATATGGCCAGACATGAGAGCGGCCTCGCCTACCGCCTGCCCTTCGTCAGCTCAGTGCTTTTTTCCCCTTGCAGAGACAATGTTTAGTTTCTTTTCATGTCTATCCTGTTTTCAGCCCATCACTTGCATCTTTATTGATGTCCTTCCCAGTCTAAGCTGGTTTCGGTTGTTAGATGGTTATCCAGTTTGTGCCAGTGAAGGGCTCTTCACGTTTTCTTCTGTGAAGGGATTTGGGATGTCTGAGCCCATAAAGATTTATACCTGGATTTAAGTTAGCTAAAGCATGTACAGCTTTGCAGAATCAAGGCCTAATCTGGGAAATAATCTGTTGGAAACTTGGTGTTAAATATTGTCTCGGTAGAGTGTTTAGGCTTTTAGAGTGCTTAATATTTGGAAAATTGCTTAACTTGGCAATGGATGGCAGGTACTTTAAAAGTGGAGAATATGTTTTTTACACAGACTTTTAAAATATGACTTACATGACTGAAAAGTATTACATTAAAATAATAATTTTATCTATGTTAGTTTATTTATGGGCTCATATTGTTAAGGATTCGGTGTTATGAACAGCAGATTTCTGCGTTCCATATTTCTATAAGTTTCAATGGAAAGGAGAAAAATCCACTCCTTACAGCTTTCTGCAAAAGAATCACAAGGATACATTTGAGCCATTTCTTGACTGACGTGAATAATTAGAAGGTTTGTGGCTGACAAACTTTGGTTTCACCATTGATTATTAATAAAACATTAGAAATGCACAATAGTTTTGAAAAAAAAAAGAAATCTAGAAACCTGGCAGTTAAATCAATCTAACGTGAATCAAACAAAGCTCATGATAGAAAGGATCGGATAGAAAGACTCATTTTTACTTGACTTAATAAACATGATTATTACTGAATTAAAGTTTGGATTTTTTGTCAGAACAGGATTTTTTCCGATATGTTTTGACAGAGCCTTGAGCTATGAGAAACTACTGACTGTAGATATTCTCTGCCAGAATGATGAATCTATTTCCAGTAAGCTAGTTGCTTCATCTTGTTGGATATACTCTTGGGAATTTATCACGTAATTCCTTTAATCCAAACCAGTTGTGTACATATTTTGTAATTGATGAATTACTGACAGTAAATAAATATTCATGCAAAATCAACTATTTGTTAAAGAATAAAAATATTGTTTAACAATTTTTGTATCAGATCTTAGCAGTCTTCCATTTACTGTGTCTTTTCACATGAACTAGAGTGTCATCTAAAACTGCTGTTTACAATTATTACAACATTGAATATATACCATCTCAGATAAGAACGCATTTACATTGCAACTCTATGTCAAATACTTTTATCAACACAGTGAGTAATACCAGATCACTAGTCCTTGAAATAACATGTCATTAAATCTGTGAAGATGAAACAACTATTCTTCCATCAAATTCTGCTCTACATTTAGATGAAATGCCTTGGTTAAGTAATGTCTTTGAAGACTGGGTGTTACTTCCTTTAGCTCTGATTGTAGTTGGCAGGCATTATATGTTCTTTGTGTATTACCAAAACAGAACATCTATCTGCAGCATACTCTCTGCCTTTTCTTCATAAATGGATGTAACTTTGGTGTGGTGTTTGCATTTGATTAATTGGGTCTTACTGCTTTTTTGTGTGCATATATCTTATTCCTACTACTGGATATATATGATTGATGCACTGAACTGTTGGCTTCTGTTCTGTGAATATTAATCAAAGAATATGCTCCTCTGCTTAATGGCTTTGCAGTGTAGGAGGCAGCCAAACAACATAGACTATAGTCTGCTTTTTTTGCTCTTTAATCATTATTGTGTAAGACACTGGCAAGAACACTTTTTTCATCTATAAACACTATTTCATGCTTAAACATATCCATTGTTTGGTCAAAGTTATGAAATATTGTTGCTCAATTAAATTTTGTTTTCAACATTTCCTGGTAAAAGCAGTAATAGAAGAGATAAAACAGTAAAGGAAAGGGAGATAATTAAGTAGAAAAAAATACTAGGCATAGCAAGCAGGGAAGAAGCAGAAGATGTGGAGTCAGTAAATTCAGCCTCGTATGGTTTCAGGTCTTACGATTTGGACAAATAGTTTTCTTTAATCAAAAGCCAAACCTGATGCTTTTCTAGATTCCATCACTTTGGTGAAAGGGATAATTTATAACTAAACTATTCTTAAAGAGAATCAGGGTAGACATTTGCTATGTTGCAATGTGCATTTAAAATGTGTATAAGGATAAACATTTATTAGGGTTTGACAGCTTCTTTGGGTGAGAAATTAAAAGACATCTTCAGTATTTAAAACAAAAAAGCCGGTAAATGTTTGTTTGTGGTGACGATGGTACAGCTCAGTATCAGAAGCAGCAAGTTTCTTGAAAACACAGCTCACATTTTTATGGCATATAGTTCTGAAATAAACGTTGATAGCTACAGCTTTAGTCATTCTCTGTGAATCTCACCAGTGAGGCAGCCAAGGCTAGCAGGAAGGCTTAGGGTTTGTAGTATTTTACAAGGCATTTTGTTTTAGTCTCTCACCCCCTCGCCCCCTTTCATAAAAATGCCCTGGAGTAGGGGCTTTCTCTAAATTATGCTGTTGGCAAAATTTTTCCCCTAGCACTATCAGTGGCTTAGCTGTACAACTACCAGAATTAGCAGAATTTAGTGAACAGGAGTTCCTCTTGCTGTCGCCTGTTGCCCTTGACCGTTAGGGCAGTCTTGCTAAAATCCTCTCAGAGTGGTAGGATCATAGAGAATATTACATTGTTTGTATTTACTAATGTTATTGTTCTACAAATTTTATTTTAACTGTTATGAGTGAAAGCCTTTTTTAAATTCCTTCAGTTTCAACCCAGAAAATATATTCCAGTTTTTGTTACATATCATGATTTTGTAATAATCTAGAAAGGCATAAGGCAGAAATCCCCCAAACCTTCTGCATTTTTGTATGATGTAATGTGTTCAAAGGCAGGTCTTTTTTTATGGAAAGGAATACAGTAGTACTGAAGCTTGTGATTCATAAAAAACAATAGTTGAAAGCTAAATAATTGAATCACAAAAACTTTTTGTTTGTTTCCAGTCAGTTTATTTGTCTCAGAGATGTATTTAAAGTATTTTCAGGAAACATCAGTAAGAGAACTGAACGGCTTCAATAAAATACTGCCTTAGTCTACCATTATCTAGTGAAAATTAATCTCTTTTATATTAGTTGAACAAACATTTATCCCGTGTTGTACGACCTCCCTTTGAACACCTCCCATAAATATTCCTCTTGCATATACACATATATTGATATTTGAATATATTAGCATGCTCTTGCAGAAATAGCTATTTGGAAGAAAATTTTTACTTACAGACTGTCTATATAAATTGAATATTTGTTTCAGATCCATGTCAAAACAGTAGACCTTTTATATTTTCAAAATCCTTTCTCCTGGATAAAGGCCATAATTCATACCAACATCTGCTTCTGTGATTTGAGTCTACTTCTTCAATTTTGATAATGATTATTCCCACATTCTCGTTGTTTGTCAATTCTGGAAAGTTAATTGTTACTCCAACTAAGCAATCTTCATATGTCTGGTTAATGTGGTTACTGCTTATTGACCTTCTGAAAATGCTAATCTGCCAAAGAATTTTTTAACGTAGTAAGAAAAGCTAACTGAAGTTAGGTGCCTTTCTCTGCTGATCCACACCTGTTATTGTCCTTCCCTAGTTTTTGTAATCAGGCCTTAAGATTTCAACAATAGTATGGAATTAAGAAGAGACAAAACCATGGCTTTTAAAAGACCTTGTCTAGTGGTTTTAGTTTAGTTTACGTCTAAATTTTTATTGTCCCTAATATGTGCAAATTTTAGCATGGACTACAGTCTTGTTAGACTATATATTCTTTTTGAGTATAGTTCTTCAAAAGGGTTCATATTGTGGTGATTACTATCATAAAAAATATACAGATTGTTAAAAAGAAGCAGAGTTTTTGCATATGGTAATTACTGGCAAGTAGTTTTCCTTCAGCTTTTGGCTGATATGAATAAGGTAACTTGTCTGTAATCAAACAGAATCTCTATTAATATTACCTCTTTTCAGTTATTTACATGTCTTTCTAAGAAAGAGAGCAACTGATTTCATTTTAGATGTAGTTTCAAAACTGAAGAAGGCACTTAGGAATGTCTTTGTGTGCTAGTTTAATTTCTGTATGTTCATATAATTGTCTATGGAATTAAAAATGAAAATATTTGAACTGAACAAAGCATCTACATTTGTGGTATAAATGTTTGGGAAACTAATACTTTTTCTCTTTTTCCAAACTTTAGGGGGGACACAGAGATTACCTCGTGCAATTGGAGTGTCTTTGGCAAAAGAACTAATCTTCTCTGCACGTACTGTAGATGGTGAGGAAGCAAAATCAATAGGATTGATTAGCCATGTGGTAGAACAGAATGAAGCAGGGGATGCTGCATACAGAAGAGCATTAGCTCTGGCAAGAGAATTTTTACCTCAGGTAAAACTAATTATTTTGATTTTAGTTTTTACCAAACATTAAGACTGAAAAAGAACCAGCTGTATTAAGAAAAACTGTCATGAAGTTATGTATTAAAAATCCATTCTAGTTATGTGGAGAGCAATCAGAAGTTTTCTCTCTCGTGTATTGAGTGGGGTTATTTGGTAATTATTTCATAGTGAAGGAAGAAAACTCTGTCAATCCTCGTGTTGTCATGATATGGTCTGTGTTTGTATTGCGTGTTTTGACTTCCAAGTTTTAAACAAAAAAGTAGTGTAAGGGTTTTTTTTTTAATAAAGCAGTTATCAATAGGTTATCCTGTTGCTCTTGAACACTTCAGAAGAGAGGTAAAAAGGTCCATATGAAAGTGGACATATCTTGGTGTAACTCCTGTTTTGAAAACATAAAGCTAAATGTAATTTCAGTATTACAGCAAAACCCATTTACTAGTGGAAAGTTTGCTTTCTGTCCTTTGTGTATAAGCTTGATGAAAGAATCATGCTCTTATTATCATTCATTCTAAGTGACATCCTACCTCTGGCTTTCATAAAAGACTTGAAATGGGATTTGCTTGTGCTTTAGAATTTGAAACTTTTAGTGAGAAGTTTAAATATGACCCTTACAGGAGTCTTTGTGTTAGCTGATTGCTACCTGTTCCCCTGTTGCCATAGACTGCAAGCTGTTTGTTCAGTATAGGAATGTGAGTTTGGAGCTTTTGATAAACTTGCTTTTCAAGTGAAGGGTCCCAGGTAGCAAATTCATAGGAGGCAGCAGAAGAAAATAATTAGTAAACCACTTTATTGGATCACAAGTGTAACAGCCAAAATTTTTCCTTGACAATGGAAAATGTTGCAGATTAAATATGGCATTTAACTTTGGTTGTTTGTGTTTTGAACACCCTCATAGAAAGACAAACATAAAAAATACAGTAAAAATTTTAACATACAGAGATTCTGGAAGGTTGATTTATAGTTACAACTTCGCATTGGAACCAGCTCAAAAGCATTTGGCTTTCCCAAAAGCAGCAGGCCACTTCTCTAAAGCAACATCTGAACATTCAGAAGCTGATGCTGATGGATAGGCACAGGACTGAGATGATTCCCAATGATGTCTCACTGTTCTGTGGCACATTGGAGGAGGAGGGTGAAAATCCCACTGCTCGCGGGGGACCTCAGTCGCTCACAGAAGAGTGTCATCACTTGACCAGTGCAGGCTTCGCAGTAGCCTATTTTGGGTTTGAAGCTGCATCAGTCCATTTTATTTCATTATCACATCTATCCCTGTGTCTCCGTTGTGTGATAATAGGGACATAAGATTGACCTGACGAAGGCCTATAATGATGTCTCTTAAGGTGGCCATTCTGAGCCTTGTTTTGAAGGGAATTGAGCAAGCTTGGCAAAAGTGGACGTGCTCAGCACCTTTGAAACATAAACCGAACACACTGCTTTAATTAGGTTCTTTTGAAAACAGTATACATTCACTTTTTGTCAATATTGAAACTCTCAGTTTGGAAACAAATGTCTACTATAATGATGTAATTTAGGATATTTGACCTATTTACTATAAATTTAATAAAGGTCCAAAGTCTAGAGGGTCCCAATGTGAGAACATTCATGTGCAGACTTCACTGCATAATCTGGTAGATTTTGATGATATGTAAATAAGCTTTTTCTTTCATTTTAGGGACCAGTAGCAGTGAGAGTTGCAAAACTGGCTATCAATCAGGGAATGGAGGTAAGGATCTGTACTTTCCATAAGAGTAAGCAGAAGTCAAGCTGGCAACAGGTCTACTGTGGTGATTTTTTTTCTAGAACTGTTTTTAGTTTCTCAGTGTATAGTCTTTCAAAATCTATTTGGTCAAAACTTTTTGAAAGATGAAATGCAATTTTTTGATGTCTCAGACTCCTGAGACTAGAGTTGACGCTGATTTCCATAAGGAGGCTTAGTAACCTCATGTCTGTCCAGGAGTAATGCACTCTGCTAATTATTAATACTAGAAAGTAAACATAAACTACTATGAACAAGTTGTATTTCAAATGCTGGGCAGAAAAAAACCTCAAAGTCATACTCTGTCAAGTCTGTCAATGCTCTCAGTGTTTAGTAACTAATAAAGTTAGAGGCCAAAAGGCATGTCATTTATTTTTAATAGTTTAATAGAGGTTAGTGTTAAAATTGTATCTGGAGTCTGATTTCATATTTGATTCTGATTGCCCCTCCTTCTTGAACACTATTGACCTAGCTCTAAAGCTCATTAAAATCCAGCCCTGAACACGTCTGGACATGTGTTTTACTTTAGGATTGTGAATCATCTTGCTGAGCTCAGCAGGACTATTCATATTTAAAGTTAAGCACATGCATAAGCTCTGCATCAGGACACCTTATAGCTCAACCTGGGACAAGGGAAAGGGCATCGCTCTGCATGCAACATCTGAATCCAAGAAGACGAATTTAAGAATGGTCCTTTTTTTCCTTAAGGTCTCAAAAGCAACCAGTGATATAATTGAGTTCAGCAAAGCATACCACCAGTAAGTTTTGGCCTGAGAACCAAACTCAGATGCTGTTGTGCAAAGAGTATGTTTGTTAGGTTTCCATGGCAAGTAATGATGGAATTCAAGATTTATTTTAGTGGTGGTACCCAAGGTTCAAAGTGCTACAAACTAAATTATCTAGCTACCAGGTATAGTGGACTGAAAGGTCAAAATCATGATGTTTATAGAATTAAGGACAATAGAGTTAGAAGGACTCTGCATGATCATCTAGTTCAATCTTGAGGCCCCAAGACGAGATCTACTGTATCAAACCCAATCAAGCTAAATGTTCATGCCAGCTGTTGTTGCAAACCTTCCACGGCAGAGATTTCACAGCTTCCTTTGGCAATCTATCCTATAGCTTATCTCCCTTGACAAATTGCTTGTGGTCCATAGCCACAATCCTTTCAGTGGCCTTGTGGAGAGCTGGTAAGTTCTGCAGCAGCTGATGCTTAAGACAGGCAGAGAAGTAGTGAGGGTAAAATTCAGCCTTTTCAGCTGTTCAGACCAGCTCACAAAGAAAAATACGGTATTACAACTAGGTGATGATGCAGGATGGCCATGGTCTTTTTTTTATTTTGAATCCCTTTATACTTGAAGTTATGTTTATTTTGTGGCATATGACATTTTGAATATAACTTGTTTCAGAACAATTTTTAAATAATCATGGAGTACACTGTATCTTTTCCCCTGTAGTAAATGAAATTATTACACATGTGCAAGCAGCTAATGGTTTTTAGTCCAGATGATTTGTAGTGAAGAACATACATTGTTTTGACGGTGTATTACATACTAATTGTATCACCAAATAAGGAAACTGTTACAGAAATACTGATCACTCTCACCACATGGCAGTGTAGCATTTCTATGTTAAAGTAGTATAGAAGAACTTTGCAGAAGTGTTTTAGTATGTGGCATATAGAAACAGTATTTAAGTTAGCTGTCAGGAAATAATATATAATAAATATACAAAAATTTGCTTTTAAAAGGCATTGTATTCTTTTCCTCAGGTCGACTTAGTAACAGGTTTAGCAATTGAAGAAGCTTGTTACGCTCAGGTATGTAACTATGATTACATGAAAAAACCCAGAAAACGGGCTTTGTTGGTGCCTGTTGTGAAACATGCAGAAATTCGACTAGAAATTGCTCTATGATAGCCTCTACAAATATTTTGGCATTGTATTTAGACCTTCCTTCTGCTTACTCGGTTTTTGTAAGGAATTTAAGGAAGGAGGTGTAGTTCAGGACAAAAACATCTCCCTGCCAAGACTGTTAGGGTGAAAGTAGTGAAGCACAACCAGCCATATACCTAACCAGTCATACACTGCTGTGCATCTAGTCCAAGAACTGCCTTCCTTTTGCTTTGTTTCGGTTTAACATGAAATAACATGAAGGGCACTTCACTAACATGTGCCACTGATGGCATATGTGCTAAGTAACAGAAAGTTGAGACAAACCTCTTTGCCAGTGAAACATGGGAATGATGTATTTGAATTTGTATGTTCTTGGACTTTGAGAGCAGTTTTTGATCATGGAAATAGAAGCATCAGCATTAGATGCTTATTTAAAACTTATGGTGATCTGGTTAATAACCTACCTCCCACCCCTCACTCCTCCCTCCAAAAAAACACCAAAAACTCAAAAACAAACCCTAAAGAGTTTCTCACAGTCATCTGTTTGGAGAAAAGTTACTCCTCCTTCTCCTAAATTGTTTCTCAGCCTTATGTTGTGCCTTTGAAGTGTCTGGTACTTTCCTGTATCTGACTAGACATTTTAGTTTTCATTTTTCTGTTGCATTATATGTTGCATGTGGGATGCATTGAAGAACTAGGATTTGTATGAAAATTTTTTTTTGGTATTGTTTTTGGTGTCAATAATGAATTGTTACTCTGCTTATTGTAGACTATTCCAACAAAAGATAGAATTGAAGGTCTTCTTGCATTTAAGGAGAAGAGACCTCCTCGCTACAAGGGAGAATAGAAGAAGCTGATGCCTTTAAAATACAGGGGGATAAAAGTACTATGAGGACCATTAAGGTGCACTTTGCGTCCGCACCTGGAATATCACAACCACCAAAGTAAAAGCAAATCATCATGATGTAACAACATTTTGAATGTGTCCATACTTGTACTGGGCCCAGATAGAAATGTGTGTCAACTCATGCTCATTACAGTTTCTGAAGGTTGATCTGTGTATTGGCAAGGTCACAGGTTCATGCAGCATTTTTAGAATTTCATATGTATGAAACATACCATTCCACAATTGAAAAAGCTCTGTAAATTCTTTATATAGACAAAACCTACATGTGACGTTAAGTATAAATCTGCTGTATCATTTTATCAAAACAAAAATGACTACTGAACACCAAAAATAAGAAATTGTACAAAATATGCATTAAAATGATTGTGTACATCAGTAAAAGTTATATTTGAGTATTCTACCTGAATAGGTACATTATTAATAAAGCTAAGGGAAATGAAAAGGATTATTGTTTGGGAAATGTTAAGATTTATTTATCTGACTTATGCTATTCTAACTAAAATGAAATTAACTTTAGCACATAATGGCATACTTTTGGTGAAGTCATTGCCATTATATTCATTTGATTGTATTAAATGAAGCCATTTTTGAGGGCAGCCTTTAATTATGCATTCTTGTATATTAAACCGGCTTTGTCTTGCATTCTTCCAACATACCATCTGATCAGCACTCTTTGCTGTGAAGAAACTTTATTTCACTTGCCCCAGTTATTTTAATTTTTTGATGATTGTATTAAAGGTTATTGTGCAGGGATGGGACTTATGTGCTGTTAAAGAAACTAGAGTTCTCTTACTCTCCAGAATATTCCTTTTGCAGGTCCTAATAATGTATATCTACATACAACAGGGATGATATTGAAATGTTCTTTATTCTGTGGCGGCCTCAGGGTTCTTTTCATATATTGAAAGAGAAATCCAGTTGGTTTACGAGGTGAGAAGACTGTTGTGATTCATACTATATATTTACTGTGACATGGCATATACAGCAAATGCCTGGAAATAACCTCTTAGAAAGTATTTTTGTTAACTTGACTGGAAAATAAACATGGCTTAGCAGACAGAGGCTGTCTTTTTATATGAAAACAAATTTCTTCGCGTTTGGTTACCATTGGCTCACAAAAGGTGTGCATGTTCTGCTGTTTCTGCAACATTAACTATGGTCACTGTCCATATCTATGATGATAAAGCAGCTGATCAACATGAAATGACAAGAACTCATTTAAATTCATATTTAGACATATCATTACATGTAAATTGATTATAACTGGTAGAGCACACACTTTGTTGACTGGTAAACTTGCTGAGTCAATCATTTCATGCACGATAATTTGCAAATAAAGTACTGCTGCTTGTTTTGATAGTCATATAAAGCCTAGAGGGTCATTTTCTCATGTTTCTGAAATGCTAACATGTCATTTTCATTTTTACTGAGTAGGAAATAATTATGTTAATAGGAGAAAAAATATTAAGTCTATGCTGATGGGTTTCTGTTTCATAACTTTGATATACAGTCTGGTTATTGAGCTGCCTCTTTTTCTAACAAGTGCTGATTAAGTAGCTTCTGTGAATGTCTATTTAAAAAAAATGTAATAACTTTAAATACTGGCAAAAGACTCTGGATTCGTGCTTTTAACTAGTAGTTTTGATCTCAGAAAATAATTTTGCTGTCACAGTGGTCTCTCCATTCCTTTTCTCAGGAGAAGATACTGTCATATCGTAGCAATTTGAGTCCCTTCTTTAAAGTCAACATTTTGAATATTATTACAAAGTGAGTACCAGTAGGACAATTTTTAAAGGTACTTTCTAGTGATGTTGAAATAAGTTCTAAAGGAACAATATTTTAGCAAAAGATGTGTTAATCATAATGTCTCTATTATTAAGTGATGTGTTATGATGGGTGCAGTGCTCATGATTAATAGCAATGTTAGAATTCTGCTTCCACAAGAGGGTGATTCGTAACAAAAATGCTCTTATAAAGGCTGAGTTTTCCTTACAAAAGTTATGATCTCCTTCAAGTGCCTAGGCTCAGCTCTTTCAGTTCCTGGTAAAACCATGCTTTTCTCCACAATACCTCATGGGTGAGTAAGCCCTTGTTCGTGTGGTTTGCTGAAAGGTTATCTCGTGGTCCCTGGGCATAAGCAGCTTTTTCTCCTGCTCCTGCTGAGCTCAAGTGGATAGTGAGTTCTTGTGCACTTCTCCACCGAGTTGGATATTGAAAAGTTATAGTACAGGTAGGTCCGTTATCTTCAGCTGACTACCTCTCAACGGTGTAAGTGCAAGTTCTACTTACGAAATTGCCTAGAAATTCTCAGTTTCATCAGAAATTAATGTGTGACTTTATATAACACGTATCATTTTAGCCTTTAGTCTGTGAAAGCATTTGTGTTTTCTCTTCAATATTATTGAAGTAACTCACATTCTTACTAGTTTTACTAAGTTTCTGGATACAGTTTTCAGAATTGTTTGAATAGCTTAAGTCAGTTCAGTGATTTTGAGTATCTCACCTGCTATGAGGAAGTACGGTGTTTTATTTATTCTAGACTGTGTAATGATACAGTTAAAAGCACTTGGAGGATGTTGTTCTATGGAACATTTCTATGAGATTTGCAGAGCCATTTGTGCCAAATTGTTGTTGAAATTCTGTCAGTCTGTGCAATTACTTATAGTCCTACACCAAGGTTCATATCAATGCTTTTCTAGAACTGCTTTTAACCAGCTGCATTCAGAAGAGTAAACATAGGATGTATCATTTTCAGCTGTTTAATATTTTCCTCAGTCATTGCTTTTTAATGCATTAAACATAATGAGATTCGTCGAACAGAACAAAAAATAACGGGCCTCTCCAGCACAGGAGAGGACAGAATATCATGCTACTTGGAATCTGGACTTAAGGAGTTAAGTAAGGAGTATGGTACTAGTGTCACTTCACACACCAAAACCAACTCATAGATGCAAAGTGAAAAGGGTAATTGAAACATCTTAATTTATCACCCACCCCCAGCACCCAGCACCCCCAAGACCTGGGCACCCCTCAGCACCCAGCACCTGGGCACCCCCAGGTCCCCAAACCCAGCCGCCTCAAAACCCCCAGCAACTGAGTAACCAGCACCTGGACATGCCCAGCACCCAGCATCGCCAGTGCCCAGCATTAGGGTTAGTGTTTGGTTAGGGTTAGGGTTTTTGTTTCATTGCTTTTGCCTGCAAGCAAATCCCTGAAAAGGTGTCTATTGAGATTAGAAAGAGGATTTATTTACAACTAAAAAATATGTAAAAAGACCATTGGTATTTTGTGTGGTGTACATTGAACAAGATGTGCTTTCATATATCATTTGTGGGATTTTAGCCTTGTTCTTGCACCTAATGACACTGCTGAAAAGCCATAGGGCTTCATTGTCTAGTGAGGCTGATACAGTCAGTGTACTCAAGGTGTGATAATGATCATGATGATGTGGTTATTTTAAGATGTTCTTTTTCTGCACACTTTTAGAAAGACAACTATCTCCAAAAATGAGAAAAACGAGAATAATTGCAAACAGATAAACCAAAAGGAGAGAGGTGTTCAGCTAAAGGTAATGAAATTCCTCTTGTGTATTCTGAGGGATTACAAAGACTAGTTTTTCTGTTTGTACCTTTTTTTTTCTGTTGGCTTTTGTTTTCCCTGGGTCTGCAGCTCGGACACAAGGGTGCAGGGAACACTTCTAAGAATTTGTATGAGTTGTTTGCACTTCAAAAACATTGATATCTTATAAGTAAAGTTGGGAAAGTTTTAAAAATTTTCCTAAAAGGTTTTTAAAAGATGAAATCAGAAATGATCGAGTTATCACCAAAGATTAGGTAACATACCTTTTTTATTACAGATTTAAATCATGTTCAGTTTCAACCTTGCAACAAAGTTGAATAGAAGTTTCTGTAGTTACGCAGTGTACTGTGTTTATGCAATGTATTCATTACGCATTACAATATCTATGTGTGTATACTGACATGTCATATGCATGCATATATATGTGTATGTGTGTATGCATATGTGTACATATAAATAAAATTCTTCAGACTGTCAGATGAGACCAAACCCCCTCAGGATGTGATAGTACTATTCTACTCCAGGCAGTTTTGAATTTGTCTGTGTAAGAGCACTACCAGCAAAAACCTTGCACCCCACACAGCATGCTAACCGTGACTGCTAACAAGTGGCCATACTTAAGAGTGTGGAAGTTCTGTAACACAGAAATTCTGCTGCAGCAGCAGCAGTCAAGTAGCAAGGGGACAGGCGTATGTTACTGTATATCTGGTGGTGCACGTCTAGTAGTTCAAGGCTAGAATAAATGTAGCAGAAGTCGAAGTGAGTTCTAAGTTTCAACAAAGGTGTGGCATCCAGATAGCACATTCCTCCAGTCCTATAGTACCGTTTGCTTCTGCAGTTTGGACAGGCCTACAGCAATCATGAGCAGCTCATTAATCAACAACTGTTGTAGATTATAAGATCAGTCTCCACCCCCCTTAAATAAGTCTAGACTTAGATTTCATCTTAAAATTTTATCTAGTAGATAATTCTTCCAAGGACACTCAATTCACATGGGAAGAAATATGAAGTATGTTAAAAGAATTTATTACAGAGGGTGTGAACGTTCTGTGTCAAAGCTAAGTCTGATTGCAATACTTGAGTTCAAAATAGTACATTAACCCTCTAAGGCATAGTCTGTACATGTATGTTTATAAACTCTTCAAAGTTCTGGCTAGTGACTACTACTCTTTGATTATAATTTCTGAAGCATATGCTAATAAAGCTTTTGTAACTTTAAAGAGATGAGAATACGTTGCAGTTTTCTTGTTGCATAATATAACCATTTCCAGAAGAACATGAAAAGTGTTTTGGTTTTTTAAGGAACTTATACATCAAATTGTTGCTTCTTTATTCTAGCAACTGCTAATTGATTTAACATTTTCCCTTAAGCATAAGGGACTTTGTGATATCATCTTTGGCTCAACTCTTTCTAGCATGTTAAAAAATCTGATGCCAGTTGTACAAATTCTTAAAAAATGTGTCTCTTTCATGCAGCTTAAAAAGACAAAGTTTAAAATTTTAATTGTAAGGATAGAGTTGTGAAGGTTGTGTTTTCATTACATATGAATGTTAATAATACGTCTGTATGCTTGTGTGGAAAGAGTTTGACTCTGCATCTTTTGTGTAATAAGTCTGTACTGCAGGGACTGTTGTCTTCAAAGCTGGTCTGTTGCTGAACCATTTTTGCAAATATATGTAAGTATCTCCAGCTAGTGACCACACAGGGTTCAATCTGTCGTTCATGTTGTCCTGTAGTTGTCATCTTTTGGCCAGCCTCCTCTTCCAAGTAGTGGTGAAAGGATGAGAGCGCCAGGGAACACACTTCTAAAAAGCAGTGGGTCCAGGAAGGATGGATAGGAGAGATGGTTTGTAGGGTGTGTTCAGGCTGCGTGTTTAAATCACAGTCCACTTCAGCACAGTCATTTCCAATATCTTCATGAGCAGCTCCACAAAGTACATTTTTCTATATTGGTTGGTTACAGCACCTGAGTTGTATATCCAAATGACTAGTAGAGATCATAACATCCAAACATGATACCTAGACTATGACATACGAAAGGAGGTAGGAGCCACAAAAATGGCATAATGAGAAGGGTTCTGCCTAAGTTACCAGTTGGTAAATGAACACATGGACATGATTTTTTTCCACTTTGTGCAGAACGAAATTCATTTCTTCATTTTGGATTTTTACCCTTTTTTCCAAATCTTAGCTGAAATCAGTCCTTTTTTGAAAAAGTGAAGAGGATATGCTGCAGCCCCTCGATCTATCTAATTGCTCAGTAGTTGAAGGACTCATGAAATAGCAGAGCAGCTCAGTTTCTGCTCTCTCCTTTCACATAATTGACCTGAACCGAACCCTCCTACAGGAGTGACCTCGTCACTGGATGCTCTCAGTCATGCCCGATGAAACTTTTCTACTTTAATTACTTATCCTACAAATTAATTTATTGCGATGTAGAGATAATGACCATTCACCTGTTGGTTTAGAGAGGAAAGGCCTTGCTTGCTAGCGTCCCTCAAGCAACTAGTATCACACTGTTTTTTTAATAGATGCTGTAGCAAGGATGAGAATCCTGCTCGCTTCCTCTCATCCCCAGCATCTCATTTGTACTGTATGGAGTCCTATCTGCCAGGCGTGAAGATGCCTACTGAGTCAGACTCCTGAGGTGTGGAAGGTTTAATTCATAAATCCTGAAAGGCCTTAGATCCAGCACTGTCCAATTGCCATTGCCTAATATGATCAGGACCGTGACTTCTTGAAGCAAAATCTCAGCAGGAATTTTGAGAATCTAAATTTTGGACTTGGGCAGCTAAGTCTCTGCGTAGACGTAGTCTTAGTTGTGTGCATTTGTGATTGTGCTTCTAGGCTGCTTTACTCTTCAGGATTATTAGTTAAGTTTGAAAATACTTCCTTAAAGTAAGTGAGGGATATCAGAAATCACTTTAGCCACTGGTGGCATATCGTAGATCCCATGACGGAACCGAGTTGCTGTTAACAGGTGGTAATACTTATGGAGCCTGGCTACCCCTTTCTGTACCAGCTCCCCAAAGTAGTCAGGCTGTCGTCAGTGAGGTAGAAGGAAACCCTAGCAAGTCAGGGAAGGGGTGGTGTAGGAGCAGCAGCGGCATAGCTGCGCTACCAGGATGGTTGGCTGTGCTAAAGCAGTTGTATTGGAGCTGGTTATTCCAGCTCTGCAGCCTGATTTTGCCAACAGAGAAGCATAAAGTAGCTGCGTAGAGGACAAACTTTTGATCACACTGTGTGTGTGTATATGCATAATATATAAAATGTATGTCCATATGTCCACTCTGCTTCCAGCACATAGTTTTAAGGTTATTCATAGAAGCTTTTAAAGCATTGTTTCCATTGTTAAAATAGGTCATTAAAACCACATCTCCACAGGTATGTGTGTTTAGAGTTACAAAAACATTTTGTCCTATACATGTTTTTATATTTCATATAATTACAGCATATTTATCTGAAGTATTTCGCAAGTATACTTTTGTGTAATACTGGTAGGAGATTAAGTAATAGCTGCTTACTAGCACTATTGCACAAGAACATCAAATGTTATTGTGATGTTCTGAGATTTGAGGTACCAAACATGCTTTTGGCTTCTTTGTTCCTGTGACCTTTATGCTCTTCTGGATAATAGAGCAGTCCTGTAACGATGCACATGTTTTCCTTTACACAAATGCCAGTAACCACTTGAGCAGGGCACTTGATTCCAGTTTTGATGGGTGGTGCCTATAATGGACAACGGTAGTGTATCTGAGCCAAGTTGGCCATCTTTGTGCTTTACAGTGCCAAAAACTTCAAAGCTTCTTCCTTTTAGAACTCTAAAGCAATACAAGTTTGTGTTTGTTCATATCATCAAACTTAATTATTGGCAATAAGCAACTGCTGGCAGGAGCAGCGCATCACATGGCTCCATTTCTGCTTTAGAAAAGGTCAGCATATGGCATAAACACTTTGCTGTATTATGCAGCCTTGTACTCTGATCACATAACACATGCTTCAGAAAGCATTATGCAATGTTATACTCACTGATTAATGACTGCTTGCACAAGAAGTTTTTCATTACCCTGAATGCTAGCATCCTGGGAATGATTAACTTTGTGACATAACTCTCATCACATAAATATGGAAGATTCAAATATAGCCTCAAAATAACGTGTTTCAGAAATAACTGAACACTTTCCTGCTTAGTACTGTGTACAGTACATGATTAACAACTGCTTTAAACCTTCAGAGTTGAATAGAAAAGCTTATTTGTGAGAACTGAAAACAAGATTTATTTTTAGGGTTTAAAGTTTTACCCAAGATGAATTTTTGCACACAGCAGCATCTCATTCGCAATGTTTTTCCTCTGCTTGTGTAAGTTTGAATTTCCTGAGAAAAATCTCTGCCAACTATTTTCAGTGTTCAGCCAGTGAGTTAAACAGAACAAGTCAAATCTAGCCCTTATTTAGACCAGCAACTGCATGTGTGTAAAATGACTCAGTCCAGTCTGTTCAGTATTATACTGCATATTTAAGTTGTGTGCTTAAATCAGCATGGTTGTAGCAGAGTAAATTCCCAATAATTGCCAATTTTTCTGCAGGCAGAGTAAGAAAGCAAAATGTGGTTCTGAATGAAGCGGCTTGCAAACTTACAGTCTGAACATTACTACACGTTCACGTTTAACATTTTCGTGTTGTATTGATTGATCATTCCGTGTTCAAATTTTGCAGATTCTTATGTTAAAAAGCATGATGACAGTGCATCACAGATGTTATCATCTTAAGGATGTACAACAGAGGAAGAGCCTATAAAAAGAAATGTTCCTCACCATATTCCTCCACATATGAAGATTCATCAATGAAGTAATGTCAATTGCTACCAGTTATCTGTATTTCAACAGCTTTGTTAAGGAGAAAGTTGGTTTGCCTGTTTGGAAATTCAAGATCAGTTTTCACAAGGAAATAACTATATTAAACTTCCGCTTACTAATTTCCCTTTAAATGTCAGAGTAGAAAAAATGACATCTGGTTTTTATGATTCTCTCTCCTGCAAGTAATCCTGCTTACTAACAAACAGTCACATTAAATAAAGCTACTTAAAGTCCTTGTAGTAGAGGGGAATGGTTTAGGATGTCACCATGTTAATGCATGTGTGCCATTTCTTCAGAAATAATCTTCACTGAGAACACTAGAGAAGGTAAACATTGACCTTCAGTATGTTCTCTTTAATTTTTGCCTTTTCCTGCATTCCAACTCCTACAAGCAGTAGCAAAGGCTAAAGGAAACGGCCTCTGACTAAGCATTAGCTACCAGCATGCCCTCATTATAGCTGAGGGCTCTTATTCTCGCTTAGCCTACGTGCAGAGCCAGCTAGTCTTTCAGCTGTGATGACGAAATGCCATGCATTTCTTCCTGGAATAGTACGCAGATAAGAGGCCACTTGTTATGCTGAGGTTTCAGATGAACTCCACTAAGGGTTTCAAAACACTCTGTCACAATTATACCAGGTTTCTTTAGCAACCAATTCATTTCAAACACTTTTAAGATAAAAAGGGAAGAGATGTTAGTTTATTTTCCCTTGTGGTTTCACTGTTTAAACCTTTACAGGATATGACTGGATCGTTTATACATGGCCTGACTTTATTAATTTTAATAAATCTAGCAGATCAAAATGGATCTGTTCCTCTCTTGAAATTCACATTATTTGTAGTTCCCTATGTGTACCTATAACTTGAGAGAAGAAACAAAAATCTCATGTCTGTGATATGCTGCTAGAAAGGTCGTGCTGTGCAAGCTCGGTTGCTGAGTGCCTTAAAATCATTCTGGATCCAGCAAAAGCTGAGAGTTTTCAGAACCTTGCAGCACAAAAGGTTAATCCTTTATCTTGGGGTTGAGTTCAGGTGCTAGGACATGTGTGCACAGTACAAGCCCAGTTGACCTAATTATTGCTTAGCAGTGGTGGGAGGACCTGTTTGTGAGATCATTTTGCAGATTTGGGGCCTGTTTAGGTGATTCTGAGCAGTAAAAAAAGCAACTTTAGTGGGATCAAACAAATCACAAAAGCGTCCAGACTGTAAAAGAAAGAGGAATCTATGAAGTGGTTGTTTCAAATCAAGCAATATCCTTAGTAACAGCAATAATCGTACGTTACTGTGAAGAAAGGAATATATTGTCTGGAATAACCAATTGATCACAGGCACCTTACATAGCTCTCTTTGCTCTCCCTTAGACACTAATTAGACATTTAGAATCTGTGGTATGCCCCATTTCCGTTACTCATTAAGGATGACATTAAGTCAGTTGCAACTTGCCTTTCCATTGGATCTGCATGCCACTTTAGATAGATGTAGTCAGTAGGGTGGACAGTCTTACGACAATAAATCTGAGTGAATCGCAGCCTAGATAGGTATTTATTATTAAAAAAAAAAAAACCAGCCCAAAATGGCATCTCTCCTTGATCACTTCCCCTGCAGTTCTCTACATTTACTAGTATCTCATTAACTGGGAACTAAAAGCTAAATTCAGTTCCCTTATAAGACAACAAAATTTTCTTTTTCCATTTACATAATGGAATTTGGATCAGGCCTTAAGTCTGTAACCTTATTGCTTTAATGCCTTCCAAATAAATGTGTAATTCCCAGTGACATCACTAGGAATCTTGGCTATTCACAGTCTGATCTTTCTTTTTTTCTGCAACTGTTCTTGTGAAGTGGATCCCCTTTGAAGAGGTCCAGAGAACACTAGAATTGTCAAACCCGCCACTTCCCTTAATTACTTTTTTTCCCCCCCCTTTCTTGGGCTAGTTATTGACTACTGACTCAGGAAAAAAAAAAGAACGAATTTCCCTCATGAATAAATTATTTCATGATTGTTTACTAGAGGTGGATGATTCTTGCACATTACTGTGAAGAAGTCCTGTCCTTGCCATATCAGGATAGACCAACAAGCCTATGTTTCTCCATGATTTTTCTGCTCTCTTTTTGTCAAAATGTGAAAGTCAACCTAAATACTGTTGCTGCAGTGGTCACTAGCAGGTCTTTTAAATGCTAGACAATTAATTTTCACAAAAATTCTGATCCACCAAGTATAAATATGAATTACGGGCATCTCTTTTTTTGAACTGCTGCTGTTGTGAGCTTTGGTTTTAATTAAATACCACGATGACAAATTTGTTAGAAATGGTACTCGTTAAATACTACTACTTCCAATGCTTCTCTGCTTTGTAAAATTGGTTGTTTATAAGTCATCTTATGTGTTGTTTGAAGCATCTTAATGTGGTTTATCTTATTTTCTATCTTTAGAAGATTTGATCTTAATGTCTGAAAGAGACATTGTTATTTCATGGAGTATCATGGGGGGAAAAAAACCCCACAGTGCCTTTCTTGAAAATTATACTAAAAAGATAACTGCTGTTCTGTGGTTCAAAACCTTGAAATGTTTTAAACTGAAATTACTACAATTCAAAATTTGTCATCTTTACTGAAATCACAGAACCAGCGAACACAGTCCCACCAGCACTCGTACTAGTGAAACCTGTTTTCTCCCCCTCTTTGGCATTTGCCACCTTCTGCCCATCCTTCCATACAATCCCTGCTCCTACTGCCCATGACATCCCCTGCTGAGGAGAGGGGGTGTGTGCCATCTAACCACGGGTATGTGCTGTTTGTGGTTGGAGCCCTCGAAGAGAAAGTGTGATGACCAAGTTACACAAGTTTTTCTCTGGGAGAGAGGTGGGAAGGGGACGCTAGCTTGAGCCTTTGTCTTCCATCAAGCCACTTCTAGAAAACTAATGGATCATCCTCCTCCACCTCCTTCAAGTGCAATTTACATTGTGTAATGGTTCAAAAGATACAAGGGTGAGGACTGACTGATAGTAATAATACCTTTGTTTCCTAAGGCTGTTGATGCATGGGTAGAGCATAGGGGATATCTGTGGGGCCAGGTTTTATCTTGTTGTGGAGTCAGTTCTAGCTGTCAGAGGCATAAACTCTGCTGAGGATTGAGAAACTGTGGCGACAGGCTTCAGCCAACGAGCAAGCGTCCAGGTCCTGGACTGTCTTGAACTGAAATAGTGATTCGTTGTTATCAGTATCCAAACTAGCTGGACGCGAACCAGCTCAGATTTCTTTACATGCATTTGCAAATCCTAATTGCAGAATAGCTGTAATGGGCATTTTGAAAAAAATAAATAATTCTCTACAAATTCTTTCCTACCTTAACTGAATCCAAGGTAAAGTAAGAAAGGGGGATAGTCTGCATTGTGCTCTAAATATCAGCAGCTTTAGGCTATTCTAAGTCATAAAAGCAATAGCAATAGCACTTGCCAGTCAGTCATTCTTGACTGAAATGTAAACAGTTTATGCCAGTGAATTAATAACTGATAAATAGGTATATTGAACACTTACATGGGTGTTATGACCCTCCAATAGTGGTTTATGAAATAAACAGTGCTTACAAGAAATACATAATTGTGACTTTCAGTCTTCTTGTGGAGAATGTAAGAGTTGGGGGTGGGCTTCTTATGCCTATTATCTATTCTTCAGAGAATTATTTCATTGCTAGAAGCAGATGGTGATTTTTAAGCCCACTGCTATTTTGGTGTACTTTAAAAAAAAAAAGTCCTAAAAATAGACCCAAGTTACCATATCCAGCAAAAATATGTTGTCAGCTCTTTACTCTGCTGGGCTGAAAACAAATCTGTCAGCAATTTCTTTGGGTTAAAGTATCTGAACATTGTGGGGATTTTTTTTGTTGTGTTTTTTTTCTTTTTTTTTAAGAAAGCATTTTATGTGGTTTTGTAACAGAGTCCATTTAAAGCTTTAAGTATCAACAAATTACCATCTGTTGTTATAAAGACACTTTATCAAATTGATGAGACCTGCACTCCGGTTAATGTTGTGGATCAACTGCATGAATTAGACTTTAAAGTTTGAATGAGTCTGAAATCAACATCTTCAGCTCTGCTGGAACAGACATTAAAAACCAGCCCATTTTCTGTAATTATGAAAACAAAAATGAGAGTGAGAGTTATTCATGTGGAAAAAAAAGCACTGGTAATGCATCTTAGTCAAATAGGGTTCTTATGTTTGCTTTAAAATAATTTCTTGGGTTAAAAGTGTGGTTTGACAGAGTTACTGAATGAGAAAGGAAAAAGCCTTTTGGATTCCCTGTGCACCTACAGGTGATTGATATAACAACAGACTGACAGTACAGTGTTTTCAGCAGTATTTTCAGTATTAGATCATTTTGGCTTAACTGTTGGCATAAGGACTAAATGTAAGGGTTCAGGTGAAAGAAGGTGATATTTGTTATCTCTATAGCACGTGGGCATATCCTAGAATGATGGATGCAGAAAGCTGAACCAAAAACAGATCTCTAAGGTAGGGATTTCGTTTTAATGATCTCAGTGCAAAATATTTTGTCTGGCAGCATTTGTGTATCTGAGGTGCAGCTCCTCAGGGTCAAATCCTGTTAAGTATTAAGAATCCTCATTGTTTGTTGGAGATTGGCAAGATCAATAATTCCCCAAATGAAGACTTTATTTTACTAATTAAGTGGAGTGAATACTCACTTCCCATCTGGAGGTGCCCAGATAGATTTAAGCGTGCTAAATCATGCCTGCTGGCAGCATCAACCACTTTCCATTGACTCTAGAGGTAACTTAGGCTCTGCAGTTTGGTCTTTGAATTCAGATGTAAGTCACACGCTTACAGAAAGCAGCGTGGCACTTCTTGTCAGAGAGTTCAGCATATGCTCCAGAGCAGACCTTCCTTCAAAGCCCCTGAACTTCACTTGCAACTGTCTCTCTGTAAATACATCGTCAGTGATGTTGGCAGCTGTTGCACTGCAAGGTAGAATCAGTTGGGCTTGAAACCAAATTGACTGAAGTATGCCCGGAGACGAGCTCTACAGCGCGCAAGCTGTCATGTAAAGGTGGGAGAGGAAACTCAGGTACATTTTCTATTGTAGCCTACTGAAGAATACGCTTACCTCTTGTGTGTCAAAGACCCTGAACTCTGTGCCTAGACCTGCAGCTTTAGCTGTCAGATCCACCTCCTGATGACCAGCACGTGCATGTACAACACTGCATGTAGTGAGGTCCTTCGTACAGGACCCTGATGTTGCTTGCTAGAAGGAGAGGTAGATTTTACACACATGATATGGGTCAAGTGTGCCAGGGTCATGGAAGTGCTGTAGGAATGGTCGTATCTGGTATGGTACACATATAGATACTTTTCTGTCAGTTTGTCATTCCGTGTTTCAGGTGTATGACTGTGCACTGATCAGTGCCAACCACGTCTGTGTGTTTGTTCATGCTGTGGTACCTTACTGTGGCCTGTCCCGGGTCTGGCCCTGTACAGCACCCCAGGACTGGGTGGGACAGGCTGTGAGTTGGAGGGAAAAAAAGAAACCACATGGTAACAGTCTAATTTCTGAAACCATTTAAAGTTTTTAGAGCGGTGAAATAAGAAAATTTTGTTTCAAGAAAACCCTTCTCCTCCTCTACCTTTTAGCCTTGCACAGGCTTGCCGTTTTTTGACCATAACTCCCATTATCCCAGTATTATTTTCTAAGTAAGACTGATCCTGAACCTTCTTGTCATCTTCCTTATCCCCCAAACATTGATCTTTCTGTTGTCTTTTCCCTGCAATAACAGATTACTTCCCTTCTCACACCAACTTTTTGGTGAATGTTAAAAGCCTACCTTTCCTACACAGTTTTGCTATCCCACAATCCTGAGATGAAAGAATCTGTGGGACAGTGGAAAGTGTGAAAAAATGCCTGCTCCTACCAGGACAAGCATGTGATTTACTGTGATGCTTGTGCTGAGGCAGCCAGCAGTCTGATGTTTAACTCTACTGATGCTTAATTTCTCTAGGCACAACCACATGGTCCACGGTGATTTTGAGATAAACTTTTGGTTATGCAAAGTCAGCCACTGTCTTTGTTGGAATTAAAGAAAGAGGAAGATGAAGTGAGAAACTGTTTTTCATGCGAATGTTATGTCATTCACATCACCTTAACCCAATGATGACCTTGAAGGAGAAGAAGGAAAAAAGTCACTAAACAAATAAATTTTTATGTTCTTGGCAGTAGGATTTGCTTTGCAAACACGGACATTTGGCAAGTTTCTACATTTTCCTCATCAAAACTAAATTGAAAACTGAGGAAAAGAATCAAAATCAAAGTTGAGGATATTGAGTTGCATTGACGCAAACACACGCTCGCTGAAGTCAACAGGGTTTACATGTCTTAGCAGAAGAGAAGGCAGGAGATCGGATCTACCGCCCTAAAAAGAGGCACAAATTTTCTTTTTTAAGGTTTGCAAAGGGATCTTCATTTGAAGAGAACAGGGAAAGAGCAGAAATTAAACTACGCAGACCTTATTGTAACTAGTATTTTTTTGTAAAAAGATGTAGGCAGACGATTGATATGTCATTTTCTTTGTGTATTTATGCACATGTGTATATACATGCATAGGGACATGTAAATGCTTTTGAACAGCTCCAGGTCTCCAGCATGTGTCAGTATCTCCAGGTGCACGTAAGCCATCTGAACCCTACAGCCTTGATTGCATAACACAGCCATATTACAAAATGTTACCACACCAAGATCGTTTACATTATTTCATAACAAAAAGAAATACTATTACAGAACATTTTTACCCTTAAGGGAAAATTACTAGTTATTTAAAACATTGTTTCTGCGTGTGTTTGTATATGGTGTATAGGGGTATAGAAGCCTCATTATGAAAAAATGTAGGGGTGGATTAAAGCAGGATCCGTGGGATACAGCCCCAAGGTCAGAGGAGTTTCAACAGACAAGAATGTCAGAAGCTAAACAGAAAATACCAGCACGGTTGATTATAATGAGCTTATTGGGGTGATGTGGACCACTTAACTTGAGGGGAAAGCAGCTGTTTTGAAGGGGAAGCAGCTGTGTGAAAGATTGTCATAGGCCTGGTCAGAGGACAGGTCACATCCAGAAGACAGTTTTGGTAGACAGCAGATGTTTGGGTCTCTGAGTGGAATCCAGACACTGGCGTTAAACTTCTGCATTCTCTAGACAGCAAGTGGATTGCTGACTTCTGAGGCAAATTAATTCAGTTATCTGTCTCCTCTGTTCAAATCCACATTTGTTTCTTGCTGCGAGGCAATAGTACAATTGCTGGACTACTGCCTACGCCCTTCTGCGTTAGAGAGTTTTTTCAGTGTGTAAAGTTTTGGTTTGGTTTGGTTTGGTTTTCATGACTGGTTAGAAAAAGACCTGGGTTCTTGTTCCTGCTCATACGATTACTTCATCTGGTGACCAAAATGGAGGTCTCCCCACCCTCAGGTGGGTGCCCCGGTTTCCTGCCCATGGAGGCTCACTCTTTTCTACGTGCGTTCATGCATGCCCCACATCCACATGAGTAATTTGCTGGTCAGTAGTGCAATTCCAGTGGTTTTGAAGATTCACCCCTCTGGGCTGAAGCGCCCAGGATGCTTTTCTGTGAAGTGAAGAGTTACATCTCTTCAGGAAAAGATGGTGGTGGCTTCTGATTGTCCCACATCCAGGGTAAAACCTGTATCAGCTCCAGCTATGCTGAAAAAGAAAGTGGGGGCTATTATTTTTTATATCAGCCTGACCCAATGAGCGGAGTAGATGTACACTGACATACATGTGTTAGACGTAGCTCCTTCAAGGGTAGATAGGAGAAACACCTAGTTTCTATGTTTTAAGACTGGGGCCTGGGCCTGAACGAGGTGTCTAACTGCTAGACCAAGAAAGTTTTTTGTTATTCTGGAGTGCAACATTCAACACAATCCTGTTCAGATGCCTTCATGGACAGACAAGGGCTGAGTGTTTTTTTGTTCTGAGGATTGTAATGTGGGTGCATACTTCTTTTTTGTCTCTGAGAGTCAGAATTTGCTTGAGTTTAGGATTTGCAAAATACTGGTTTTGATACATATTTAGGCCTAATTCTTTTATAGAATAGGGCTTATTTCTCAGTATCCTAATGGGTGATGAAATACGAGATACAAAAGGCTGTCTGCAAAGTGCATAGAACTCCGCTAGAAGATGACGATGTGTAGTGTAACAGTGGGAGATGTAGCACATTTTGGCAATGGGCCCTCAAAACTTAAAAGTTAAAACATGCATCTGGAGTGAAATATAATTTTTAGAAGTGCATTTTAGGGCTTTTTATTATCTCCAGAATTCTAGATTAATACAGTGAAACTAAAAAAAAAAATCCCTACAAGCAGTACCTGGGACCACAGCACCTTCTCTCCCTCTCCTGGAGCATCACCAGGAGGGAGTGTTCTCAGAGGGCAAAGCAGGCTCTGGGCCGTGGACGAGGGGAGACTGTCCCCAATCTCTTTCTCATAGTTCCACTGTCCTAAATTCTCGCCTGCTAAGCTGGAATGGGGCTGTTAGCTTGGTGGAGTGGAAACTTTGATATTAGTCAGAGGAATTCCCCTCACAGGACAGGAAATCCCTTCTTGAGCAGGTGTAGTGAGGGGGCTTGGGAGCAAATGTGTGCTCTGCTGCCATCTTTCTTCTCCAGCTGAACTGTGCCTGTTGAGAAGGGGGTCTTTATGGTACGTAGATGTGGCCTAGGGCTTAGCAAGTGACACTAGCAATCAGGATACACAAGATACTTCTGAGCTTGCTGTTGAGTTGCATATGCGAAGAAGGCTAATACTTCACCCCAAAGGGATGACACGACTTAATTCCTGTATGTCATCTTGAGGCTTTCTAATGCAAAGAAAAGCAGTAAATACTGCTTTTGCAGGGCAGTGCTGGGCAATAGTCTGTGCTTGTGCTCATTCACCTGTTTCCACATAATACAGGCTTCTTGTGAAATACATCAGAAGATGTGTTATTATAGAAGTGCACAACTGAAATTTCTCTGATTTTGACAGACTTAAATTGTGTGGCAGCTAACACCATCCAAATATTTCCCATGTCTCTGATCCATCTCCTGCAACCGTTGCCATTGTGAGACCCCATGCTCCCTTCTTCTTCCTGCAGTCCCTTCCAGGTGCCTCCAGATCTCAGCTACCTGTAAAACAATATATGACTGTCCACTCAGAAGACAGGGGCTTCCAGCTGCCTGATCATGTAGGACACACTTTCATTTGGCAGTGGTGGATCAAAACGGTAACTTGGTATATCATGCCTGACCTGTTTGTTTTTCAGGCTTGGTGTACCACATCTTTCTTTCTTTCTTCTTTTCCCCTAAACACAAGCATACCTCTGCAGGTGGGAAAGAGGGCAGAGCTTCAGGTTTGGTCAGGCTACCCATAGCTAGTAATAGAGAAGTTTTTATAAAGAACTTGCTTGCAATTGCAGCTGACGATCAGCTGGACTTAATTCGTGAGCAACTGAAGGGAGTTAGAGATGCAGCAGCTGAGAGAGGTCTTGCTTTCACAGCACATATGATGTGCTGGCACATCCCCCCTTCATTACCCTTTCTCTGAGTAGGCTTCTCTTAAGTATTCTTTGAACTGACTTGTAGGGCTGCACTTGTCAATTATTTCAGTAGTCAAATAGACGACACCTTCTGCTACCAACTATTTATATTATCAGAGTTTTCATCCTTGAAAATAAGAATAAAAGAGGTGTATATACTAAAAATTGTCACGTAATTGCATACACCAGCTATCTGCAGAGGCAATGCACATATGCCTATGTCTATTTAGTAAGTATGTAAAGTAGAAAATTGCACAGACTGTTGCCATTCTCTTGTTCTCCAAGTCATTTTGTATTGGAAATATAATGAACTCACAGCTAAAGTTGAATCCAAAGATTACGAAAAGGGTCAAATTGTTCATGTGCCAGTTTGTAGCTGTATGCTACTGGATTTCTTTTACTGGTTTAGGCTAGCACAGCAAAAAGTAGACCCATCTGTGCTCATATTGTATCCTGAAATTAACCAATGCTCGTTCTTGGGAGTCCAAGCAAAGCGAACACTCTTTCATGGAAAAGTTTTATTAAACTACAGATCAGTTCTCTGTTGTCATCAGCGCTCCAGTCAGCATGCAACCTCTCCCCATCAGAAGCAACTCCAGGTGGCATAGCATCGCTTGAGCTGTTGGCAGTACTCTAAAGAAGACTATCCTGAGCAGAGCGCTTGGGCCTCGTATCTCTCTTCCCTATTGGATAAAGTTCAAACAGTAAGTATTGTGTAGGACAATGTTTGGTAGTTTTAGCAGATATTGGTGGCTTTAATGTCTGGAATGGCATAATTAACATTAAAAATGCAGTATACCTTAAATTTAGCACTAATATTTTCAAAGTAAATTTAGAAAACTGGCACAAGTACTTTTCAGGTGAGCAATAACTGTGTGCGTAGCTGAAGTGATAATTCCGGAAAGGAATGATGTGTAATTCTGTGAAATACACATGAACGTATTACATATATTTATGTATTTTTAATATGGCTCTATTAAATATAGACACTAATATATTCATTAATATGTAATTAATATAGTCATATATATACCGGTATGCTCATCATACCCATCATACATGAAGCCTATTTTAAACAATCTTTATGGAAAGAAAACAGCCTCTGTATCTGGCTTTTCAGTTATCTTCTCAGGACCAGGAGGTGAATTTGGACGTCACGAGTGACTTGTCTAGTGTAATCGCTGAGTTTAGCATCTTCCATCAACGCCAAGGCTGGCAGCACAGCAGTCATTCCGGCTTTCCTGAGCAGCTCTGCCAGTGTGGCACAGCCCTGCCTCTGGGGCTGAGAGAATGGTTTAATTCCCATCATTATCCTCTCGGGCTTGTCTGCTGGAGAAGAGTGCCCAGCAGTGATGCTTTTTGGTCAGGAACTGATTTACCTAATCTGGCTGGATTAGAGCAGCAGTGTGTTTCATATAGTCGGAACACAGGTTCGTGGTCAGAAACCTTATGTGTGTGAGTTACCAAGTTGCAGCTATCTGGCTTCACTCAGTCAGACTGGCATTTCGCAGGGCTAAGGTATCTGTCTTCTAACTTCGGCCAACCAGTCAACATTTAGCACTTCTAACTACGATCTCAGTCTATACATTACAGCCTCAGCAAAACCCCAGTGCATAATCTGGCAGATGGACTGTCATTTTCAGAGAAAGCATGCTTTTGTCCACTGTAAATACGTAACACAAAATTTCGGAGTCATTGTCAGTTTCCTTTTTTCAGACATCGTTGCTTCTTTGCACTCACATAATCTCGCAATGAATAAAATGATACTCTTGTTCTTTTTCCTCCTACTGAGAAGGAAGGAGGATCAGGAAGTTGTGGAGAATTGGTGAAGAACACAGAGAAAAAAATCCTTACCTTCGCCTTGAATCAGTGGCGTAACTAATCCGGCTTGAATTCATAGATTCTTGCCGGTTCCTTAAAATAGAAGCTGGGTGTGGTGGTGGTGCTTTCTGAAAGTAGAGTCTGTACTTCCTAAAAATAAAGTTAATTTATCAGCGTAAGCACTATAGAGGACCAGCATGTAATCTTCTCCATCTCCAGTGGAATTCAGAGCTCCTTGTCGTTGGTCAGGATGAGGCCATGAAACCCAAGTAGATATTTTTGGCAGCTTTCAGTAAAATGAATCCTTGTAAAACTGAATTTTGCCCCGTCTGACAGGGCATTTTGTCTTTGTCCTCTGTCATGTTTGAAGGACAGAATGCAGGAAATAAACTGGTTTGTTTGTTTAGGGCTCTATTGAATGACAAAAGTTGAATGGAAATCCAAATATACTGAAATAGTATTAATTGTATTAATACAATACAATACAATACATTTAATTAATTAAATGCACAATATACTGGCTTGTATTAGTCATTCAAAACGACTCCTCCTCTGACAAGGCTGACAAGGAAAAGTTCGCATTATGCGAAGACTTATCCATGATTTGACTTTATGTGACTTGACTAACTGTGGAAATAAAGTTAACTACCTACATAAAACTTGGTAGGACTGGGACTTTCTTCTGCTTTATTTTATTCTTCAGAAAAAAAAATCATCTTCAGATCTTGAAGTTAATTTATATGACTTCTAACGGGACAGAGGATAGAGTTAAGATTAAAGGATAGGTCTTAGATTTGTGTCACATGGTTTCTTTCAGCTCCTCCTGTGTCTTTCTCAACCATAGTATTGTTCATACCAGCCAAACCGAATTTATCTGCGATTACGCACTTAAGTTTCATTAATGCAGAGATATTTTTTTATTTGTTTTAGCTGACAAGGTTGTATCATTTCTGGACCCGGTTTGTGTGGCAGTACAAATGACCCACGCAAAGCTCTGTGTTGCGGTGCTAGACGTTTCTGGTACCTGCAGCAACTTGCTTCTAAAGCATGTTAAAGCAGTCACCAGTACGAACTGTACTTCACCGGGTTTCCCAGAATGGAACGCTTTGCAGTGTTTTTGTTACTGAAATTTCTGTTTCATCGGTGCTTTACCGATAGATCTTTAGCAAAGTCGTTGTCTGGGTGTTGCTGCTGTCTAGCGTGGTGTACTTCCCCCCAGCTCAACCCTGTCTCCTGCGCTGACCCGAAGTGCCCTGAAGTGGAGGGGAGAGCCATGCAGCAGCTGACTGTGTGTGATACCCGGAGGTCTTTTCTGAAACCAAACCTATCCTAGTTTTCAGTTTTGAAGGACTCTCTCACCCTACTACCAGAAGCATCTTAGGAAAAGTGGAGACTGTTGCTTGGAGTCCATGAATGTCGCTCTTCTTAGCGTCATTAGTGTTAACTGAGATTAACTTGAAGGCGGTGGGACTGCTGATTCTGCCTCGGGCTGTCTGCCAGAGCAAAACTGGTTCCTGAATGCTGTCCGTCTCTGTGTCTGAGGCAGGACTGCAGGCAGATTGTTGGGTTACCAGTGTGCTCTAAACCTGTACTTCAAGCTGATGTACTGGCAATAGTTTAAAACTGGAGTCTGGTTATCCATGAGCTCTCCGAAAAGGAGTGCTGCCTTGACTGCTTTTGTGACAAAGAGCAAGAATTTGTTTTTTATCATCTGTAGTACCAACTCTGTAGCTCAAAAATCAGTATTTTATTCAAATAGAAAATGTTAATTTACCACAATACAGAAAATGGTATTTTTCTAAAGATATCTTACAGAACCATTGAGCTGTGGCTTCTGGCCTTAAAGTCTGGGCTTTTATTTCCTCTAAATGTACTCTATTCTGTTTTCTGTGTGTCTGTCATGTTGAATAAGTGACAGGGAGTGGGCACAGGACCAGGACTCATGTCCCATGTATCATGTAAAACAAAACAGGCAGCTCTTTGAATTGTGGGGCTAGATTGTCATCCGGGGCTGCTTCTGCAGTCACAAAGCTGGAATGAAGGTGCCAGAATCCTGAGATCAAGTTGCAGCCTCTAACTCAAAATATGCTCAGGGTTTTCTTCTTGCTTATAATATGTACTACTGTAGTGCCTACTTGGTGTCGTCCACCTTTCAAATTTCTGGTTGCCCTGCCTCAGGTTCCTTCTGAGCCATCCCCCAGCCTCCCTCCTTTGTTCCCCTCTTTGCTGTCCTTTACGGGTGCAGCTTTCTCTGCTTTTCTGCTCCACCCCATCATGGCCAGTGTCCTCCTGGCTGCCCTGGCGTTGCCGCTCTGCTCGGCATCAGAGACGTAGGCATGGGCAGTGATACACTGGGGTCTGCCGCCTTCGCTCTCGCTGAGTAGCGCGTCAGCCTGTGAGCAGTCCCCCGGACTTGACATTCAGGCTCTTGTAGGATCCAACTGCTAATCAATCGCATGCCGCTTGCGTGCTATGTGCTGTGTGTGCTGCGAGTGAGAGAGAGAGAACAGGATCCTGTGAGAGTAGGTTAGCTGACTCATATAATTTTCTGGCCTGATATTATCTCATCAGCAGTAGATTTGAATAATTCACCAAAGTAATGCTACTACTGCAATTAAAAGAGGGATTATTTGCAAACGCTCTCTTAAATTATTGTGGATCACACTTCTGAGAATACGTTAGAAGGTTCATTTCATGTTACACCTTCCTTAATTCAGGGCTTAATTTATCTAAATTTTGTGGCCTATCTGTTCAAAGGCTTGGTTTGGTGGCTTTCAAGATTGGTGTGCCAGTCTTTTCCAAACCCGAAGTTGAACAGATATTGCTGATGGGCTGATTGGTGATGCCTTGCGCCTGGGACAGATAACGGTTCTTGACCCCCCAGATGGCGACGTATGGAGGTCCCCATCTGCTCGTGTCCCACCTCTGGCATGCATGCTGTCAACTGCTGGCACTGGCAGATAAGAAAATACCCCTGCCCTTTAGCAAGAAAGATGGATTTTGTGCATGTCTAAAGAAACCAACTCCTATGATGTCATCTGCCAACTATTAATATGTCATGAATGTAATCGTTTAGAGGAAATTCTGCAAGATTTTTTCAAAAGATTAAATTCTTTTCAGGTTGCATTATTATAGTTACCTACCTGTTGAATTGAAGAAGTACAGTTGATTATTTTCTTTCTAGCCTATCCTTGCTAAGTACCTAGACGGTAGTATTTCAGTGAGGATTAACTAAATTCCCTTCAAATCATAGCTGTTGATCTCTCTGTTTTCAGGGTTATTTTGTCTGAAGTGAATTCCACTTCTCTGATGTTTTCTGTTTTGATTCTTAAACACTGTGATAAATGTTAGGGTCTATTAAGTTTCAACTTTCTATTTTTATCCGTTGGTAAACACTACACCAGATGTGGGCGTGAAGGACCCTGAGAAGCTGAGGGAGTTCTGCTTTTATTCAACAATTTTAACTTTCATAACTGAGAATTTCAGCTCATTTTTTAGGGTTGTGTATGTGCTGTTTTGGGTTTTTTTAAGAGCTGAGAAAAACAGGCTTACGCAACTTAGTTTGCATAAGTGCAGTGAGTCATTCACATTTCTTTTTTGCCTGTGTCTCTGTGTGTGTGTTGTATCGCTTTATATAACCTTTCTTTGAAAAAGTACTACTGTGAATGCTAAGAATATATTTTCCCTGTAAAACAAAAAAGAAATGTGCCTGTTAGGTAGATAGCTGCTTCTCAGTGATGTCTCCTTATAGATGCTGTTCTCCAGGAGGGCATTTTGGTGATTTTTCTTAAGGCTCTGGTATATGAAGGTGTAAGGGGAAGGTCAGGTGGCTCTATCCTTTCCCCTTCGTGGGCAGCGTTGTGGGTAACTCAATGTGGTAATGTTGATTATATATGTGTATATATTTATATAGGGGTTTCAAATGTAGGGATGTAGTCCTTTCAGCATACTGTAGCTTATGCTTTATCACATTGCTTCTTACCAGCTAGGGAAGAGTGAAGCTTTTAGGGCAGAGTACCTCTGTGCATTGTTGGAACAAATTTGGGGCTTAAGTCCTTCACATAGCTGTCAGACACAGGTGGCAAGCGTCCTCCATAAGGCACACTTACAAAGGCCTTATCTTTTTTGACACTACTTCATAACTCTGTGTGATCAAATGTACCATGAATGTCCGGCCGCTTGGAGTTTACTGTTCTGAATACAGTTACAGGTGTTACGTGTCAGTAGAGTTTAAGTGCTAGAATTGCTGTTTTGTTTTATGTTTATATGGTTCAGATATGTTCTCCTTGACATCTGATGGATGGTGCTACGTCACTGTGGCAAAGAACTCACTGTTGGTTTTCCCAGAAAGGGAGAGTGTAGTTCATGGTGCAAAGATCTGCGCACAGGTTGTCTTCTTGCCCTCGTGGCTGTTCTGAGGCTTGCCACTCCATTTGTCTCCAGCTCTCTGCTGTATCATCATGTTTTCTGATCTGATGTACATCCTCTCTGGCCACACTACAAATCTCTCCCGGCAGGAAAAGTTCCCCACAACAGTGTCATACCGATTACTTCTGTGCACACTCAGAAATCCCTCCCCTCTGCTCTACAGCCCTGTGTTTTACCAAATCAGATTCAGGGCCTCTTCCTTTCCATAACCCAATTTTGATTTCCATTAAAGTACATCACAGTTTCCATTTGATTTCAGTGGCATCCTACATTTTATGCAAGTAGCATTGTCCATCATCTTCCTTGTTCATTCTTGTGGCAACATTTTGACGACTGCGGTAATCACTGAAATAGAGATACTGTGTTTTCGGTCCGATGCAGAGCAGATGTTTGCAGTCGCAAGATAAAGCAGTGTTCATCTACTGCTTAATTAGCAGATTAGCAGTATCTGAGGTCTGTAGAAGTGCCATGAAACATTCAGGTACTGTTTTTAATTGTCTATGGGAGTGTACTATGGTAGTTAGGCATGAGAATAAGACTTTAATTCATCATTAAGAAATTGGATTCACATAAGGAATTGGATTCACATAAGGAATTGTAGTACCTGTCTAGCTTCAAAAATACGAGCACTTTCCATAAATGTACTTTTATGTGTAAAATGAAACATACACTTAGATTCCTTGCTGGATTGATGTTCAGAAGAGCAGCTCAACTGGTTTGGGCTCTAAATGCAATTAACATACCCAGAGACAAAAATACTGAGTAGGAGTCACATAGATAGAACTGTTTCCTCCAGCAACTGTTGACAATAAGGCATCTCATTCACTCAGCAGATAATAACTGGCATGACATCTGGAGGTAAGAAAGATCTCTGAACTTGTGGAACTCTGTACGAATAAGAAAAATTTCCTACTCACACACGCAAAAACTACAATTGAGAGTAGCTCTTCATATTTAATCCCCTTGAAGAGGTGTTTTCCCTTTCCACATGGTTGTGGACAATATCTGCATGGGCATAGAGTTATTCTCACCACCCTTTGATTGTGTCCAATGGCCCCATGTATGAGCAGGCAAATGACTAAGTTGCCTACACCTTTGTATTAATCATGACCTCAAATGTAGGATGTGAGAAATGGGAGCCTCTTAACAATAAAATCACACAGCGAATTTTTTAACATTTATTCTTGCGCTTCCAATACGATGACTTAAATTTACTGATTCTTGAGATAGCCCTTGAAGCCCTCGAAGCCCTCTGTTTCTAATCAGTCCTCTTTCCCTAATGGGCATTATCCCTGTGCCCGTTTTTATGCCCACGCTGCAGAAGTCTATTACATATATTGTCCATAGAAGTCAATAATACAAAGCAGCCACCTCAATGTACCACATACTGTAAGTGTATCAGGAATTAAAAAAGTCTCACTAGAAGGTGAATGTCCACTTGCATAAAAGGATGGCCCTATAATAATACATTTGTGTGCGCTCCAGACACAAAGATAAGAGTCTAGAGAAATGGAACAGACTAAGCACATAAGAGATCATATGTTTATTCAGGGAAATATACCCTCTGTTCTTAAAAGTCATTGAAGCTTGAGTTGAAATGAAAGTTTCTCTTCCTGCTATTGCCATTTTGCAGATTTTTTCACATAATTTAGTGCAGAATCAAAGATTTTATTACTTACAGAAGGAAAAAAAGAAGTGACTAACAGGCAGGGCATTAAAGGAAAAGAACAAAAGTTTCTCAAAGCTCAAATTAATCGTTCTCTGTTTTTCTGTTGCATCCTCATCTGATTGCTTGAGCACCACTCACTAGAGCTAAATTTTTAGCAATTGGGTTTTAGAAATTTCACAGGAGTTCAGCACAAAGCAAGTTAACTTTCTATAACCATGGTAAAGTAGGGTCACTGCCTGGAGTAGAAATCTGGGTCACTACTCCACTGAGCAATAATGTAAGACGTCAGGACACTGCTGTATTCCAGGGAAAGTAAATTGCCCTCTTCCTACCGAAGTCAAAGGAGTGATCCTGCTCATGGCCATGAGTTTGTTCTGAGCTTGTCTGAACTGTCAGTGATATATTTTCTATGCATAAACTTGTTAAGCTTTACGTTTTAAAATATTCTTTACTTACTGACTTGCCTTTGCCTCCTGTTCATTTTAATGGAATTTTTTAAACATTGCCTTCTATATGGCAGGAAAACCGACCAGTCTATTTTGGATATCAGTGAGCTGAAATTTATATGAAACACAGTATATCCTTCATCTTAACCAAGTAGCCTCAGCAGATCACCACTACTGTTACTAAATGCGTATGGCCAACAAGTTAACTCAGTAGCAGAACAGGTAGCATGGTTATCAGCTCATTTCTAAAGTTTATTTATAAAGCGTCTTCTGAAAAACTCCAGAGTGCCATGGAGAATTTCCTATCAGAAGGAATCGAGGAGAAGAGCACTGTTTTACCCCAGGCATATTCTCTGGGTGGATTTTTGGCACTAATTTAGCCTGGGATGTAGAAGCCACTCCATGCCAAGCTCCTGCAAGGGTATCAGATTACATTAACAACATACCGGGAAACAAGTATTCAACATTACCAGCCTTGGTCTGGGTCACAGGAACAGGCTTGAAATAATGCGTATGAAAAATCCTTTTTAGAGGTACATGGGAGGGGAAAAATAAGCTTCAGCAACCTATTATTGGAGACTTTTTCTTGAACCATTTTTTATTTGTGAGCCAAATACTGCAGTAATTAAGCTGCAAAATTAAGGGAATGTGCTTTGCTTTTAGTGGAAATTAACATTGGTTTTCTCCAGGCATTCAATCACTTAACTCAGTTGTCTTTTTATATTATTCAAATGTGATACACATTAGTCAAACATAAGTGGTTGAAGAATCATGTTGCAGAATGCCTCTTGAGAGAGAAGTATGTTATAAACATTTCTACTAATGGAATATTTATGTTAATGTAAATTAACTCCATAAGGGTGGCAAATCCTTTGAAAGGTGAACATGAAGTTCCTGCTGCACAGTGGATGCTGTTGTTATTTCGTTACTTGTACAGCACAGAGAGTGGTGTACAGACTTCTGCTGTAGCCAACAAGGACTTTGCAAATGCAGTTTGGTGACCCCAAAGAATCAAGGCCTGTCACACACTGAAAATATTATGCAGATTTGTGTGATGTGAAGACAGGAAGGACATTTTGCAGAAATAATTATAAGAACTGTGGCCTAAGAAAAAATGCAAAATGACCTGAATCTGTAGGAGGGTAGAAGAAAAGAAAGAGCTATAACTAGCAGGTAGCAGATTTAATTAGATTGATAGAGATAGTGATCATTTTGGAGTGGGTGATCAGAATACTGGGGACAGGGACCTAAAAATGGCAAGAAAGACTACAGCTATTGTCATCTCTATTTCCTGTAATCCAAGCTACAGGCATTTGCTTAGAGGCGTGAGATCTGACAAATGTTGGAGTGATGCAGGGGACTGGTAGGAGACCTTGCCTGGAAAGCATTTTCATAGTTACAGCTGAATCCAAGACCCAAGAGCTTTCCAGAGAGCGGTCTAATGCAGGCTTCCCCACTGGAAGCAACTGCTTTGTAATTCCCTGCAGATAACCTGTCTACAAACTCTGAACTTTTGTGGATGCATATGTATATATGCATATATATATTGTACACACCTGAATCCTGCCATGAGGAGGAAGATGGGCACAATAACTTCAGGGATGGCAAAATGGAAGAGACAGTTGCACCATCCTTGGGAAGACAGTACAGCAGCCAACAGAGCCATGTCTATTGCAACAGTCTCCAGCTCTATCTCTATGCTTTTGTCCATAAGGGGAAACGGAAGCCCTGGAGGCTAGGGAAGGGCAAAGTCCGGTGAAGTTGTGCCCAGGGTTTCTAAGCAGGTGGGGATTTACCCAGCTGCCTGTTTTGAAGTCCCCTACCAAATGTAGGAACAGCCTGCTAAAAAAACTTTGTATCTTCGGGGGTTTTGTTTGCTTGTTTGTTTTTGCAGCATGTAAATTTGTTATCAAAATGATTTATGTTGCACAAAGCCCTCTTTCAACTGTGTTTTATTAATTCAGAAACAGCAATGATAAGATCTAGTTCTTCCCAAAGAATTTGGTATGCCACATCTCCCAAATGGGATCAGATTACAAAGACAGTTCAGCTCCCAGTTAGGCTCTTCAGTGAAGTGGTTAGGTTTTTGACAGCACTCAGCATCCAGTGGGTCTGGTGTTCATTTTCAGGAATGGGAGCTAGTGAGCACTTCTGAAAATGTAACCTTTTGTACTTAAATATTTGTGTGTCTTCTCCCAACCCCATTTTCCATGAAGTTATGTGATATTTTTTCGTTGTTATTTTCAGAGTTTGTTTCCTTGCTTAATAAAACAAAACTAAATAGTTCTGCAAGAGTTCCACTGCATTTCTGTGCAGTGGGATTTTCATATTTTTGTGATTATTTTTTCATATTTTTGTGATTTTCATGATATTTAAAACTCAAGCGTTCATGAATATGTGCACAAATGAAACCGCAAATACCATGATGAGTTAGCTATACAGTAGTGATAACTCCAAGTACAAATACTAAATTTAAAATGTAAGTTGTTATTTGTATAGCCAATTAACATGTATGTCTGATGAATCACAGTAAATCCACAAACACATGCTGAACTGGAATTTTTGCACATGTAAATCCATTTGCCGTAACGCCATGTTCCTTGGATAAATATGACAGTTTTATGTGGCTTATATCTTTCCAAGAACTACAGATGACTTTCTTCCAATGGAAATCAGTATGGTGGCCTAACCCACCTTAAATATTCCTCTCTTCCAGATTATTCTTTAATTATGTTTTTATCTCTTGAAAAATCCTCCTATTTTCAGGTGTTGTGGAAGTTGTTAGGTTCTAATCCCTGATGGATATCTGTGAATACTTAAAAAAATATACATCATATAGCCAGACTGGTGGTGCATACCATGCCTTTGGCATTGACCCTGTGCATCTCTCCCAACTTCTTCTTACACGTTGATGCCGTTTGTGAGCTTCTCAGTCCAGCGCTTCCCAAAGACCTGCTTTTTCTACTGTGCCAAAAAGGCATTCATCTCTGCATTAAGTGTCCTCAGCAAGAAAAGCCAGCTTCAGTCACGATTTCTTTTGTTCCATTCTCCTTCCTCTCATCATCTGTCTGACTTTTATCACATTGCCGTCGTCCTCCCTCTGTTTGTCAAGTCAACTTCTGTAGTTTGGATGTGTTCCTGGACAAGAGGCAACTCCTTTGCTTGCCACTGTAGCATGTGTGGCATGTACTGGAGTGTTAGTGTAGTGTATTAAGAAGTTTATTTCGATATAGGTAGTGATTAATAGTTGCAACAATTCATGAACTGTTACTGGTCTGTGTCAAATGTCTTAGTGGCCTCTATTTCATTCTTACAAATTGCCACCTAGGCAAGAAGCATGGCTAACCTGCAAGTCAAAGTGATGGCAAGCAATGAGCTGTGACTTCTGCTTTTCACTAAATTCTCTTTAAGTGTTACCTCATCTTCCCATGCCATCCCCGCACCCTTCATCTGTTCACATACTCATTTTGCCTTCTTGGTCTGAGTCTGAGCTCAATGGGTCAGAGATTCTTTATGCTCGTGCTTATTGCTACACCACTTAGCACAGTGGTCCATATCTTGCCTCCTCCCAGAGCTCCTGAATGCAGTGTTAATGCTTTGATATTTAGGATATAATAACAGCAAAGGTGGTGTAAGATGGAGAGGCGTGGAGGCATCACGCTGATCTTTGTTCCCCAGAAGTGGTCTCTGGTGCGATGGATGGAAAGGGGTGGGTGGTATGTGGGTGGGATGGGAGTCTTCAGCTCCCCCCACCTCAGCTGAGCTCTGCCTGTTTCATGGCCATTCGAAGGGTTTCGTTCCTCAGGACAGGCTGTCTGGCCCCTTTCACAAACACTCAGATCAGTTTCAGCACATGGAAAAAGAAAAGGTCTGGTTGCACGGATCTAGGGGAGAGGCAGCACTGCATAGCTTCAGCAGAAAGCTAACCTTTCCTTCCACTGTTCCTCTGCTCTTCCCCCTCCTCCCACTGAGCCCTGCAGAGAGAGATTAGCGATCAAACTGTAAATCCCCCAAGTACAGAAAGTAGTAAACCTCCCATCCCCTCCCCAAGAGGACATGTATGCTGACAACAGCCTCATTCAATCTGACACCTGTTTCACTTTAAAACAGGCCCCTATAAATAGAGTGAATGTAACCCTAGGTGGCATTGCAAAATATTATGGAAAATACAGCTTACAACCCTGTGAAGAAGGGGGAGTAAAGAGAGTGGGGGTGGGCAAAAAGACACTATCTACCATAAAAACCTGGCAGCTTCATGCAAGGGCTGTTGCTTTTAATTTAAATGCTCATTTCTTATTCTATTTTCAGATCCTCTCTGGGATTTTAGGAATGTTGAGACGTGCTGGTTATAAAGCCCTAAGTACAAAATGGTCACGGATGGCTGGAATGAGGCATGTTCTAATGGAAACAAATCACTTGTCAGTAAGCAGCCTTCAAACTTTTGAACAAAAGCTCAAAAGGGTCAGGGAAAAGACATGTTTGTTGACTTAAAATGGCTGGATGCAGGTCATCAGAAAGGCATAGGCTTCAATATTGTTGAGGTAACTCTTCAGTTCTATGTAAAATTGGGGTTTTAAATGAGGTTAAGTACTTTGATGGCAACCACAAATGGAATGAGCAACTTACATTAAACAGAAAGCTCAATATATACACGTGTATATACTGAAGTGTGCATACTACCGAAATGTAAAGTGTGTACACCACTGCAAAACAGCCGCAGAATGGAGCTCAGCTGTGGGAACTACATTTAGGTGTATAGACATGAATGTTTGTGAGGAAGACTGTGCTATATCTACTGAAATTTATAAGGGTGACCAGTATTCCTATTACATAAAAGTAGGTGTCTGTGATTAATTGGTATTTTAGTTAGTTAAAATAGTGTAGCTTAGCTTTATAGTGATTTAAGGATAAATCCAAATCCTGAGTCTGTTTATTCAACTTTCTGTAGGTTTTAACTCTAAACGAAATTCTGCAATGCAATTGTTAAAATTTTTTATTTGCTTGCAAGACCCATAATGAGGTTCATGACCCCTGGACCGACTATAATGAGGGATCAGCCCTTCTTTTTCCTGTGTAATATTTTGTGTTGCTGTGTAAAATGGATAATGTTGCTCTCTAAAAAGTTGTATAAGGTGAATGAATTACAATCTTTGCAGAACTTCATGTTGAATCTCGTAATTCTACTGTAGCTTGGTTTCGTAAGAAAACGAAGCTTATGCAATCTTTCCTTGTCATCAATCTGCCTGTCTGCTAGTCCCCCTCACAAGCAGCTTCTGAGCTTGTTCAGTCTTCAACTGGATTTGAAGAGGGATTACAGATAATTGTTTTGACTAGATTTGTAAAAACTGCTTTCTGTCTAGAGGAAGAGAGGCAGAGGCAGTGCCTCTGCGGAGGGGAAGGCAGGTAAAGCATAGGTGTCAGCTAAGCGGTCAGCATGGCAGTCCTTAGCACAGCACACACTGTTTTGTGCATAGAAAACATGCATGCACCAGGGATACAGCGGGGACTGAGGTTTGGGCAGAGGTGACTGGGGAAAGAAAGCTGATGGGACAAAGACTTGACCTCCGTAAGTAACCAGGTTTCATTTCAGTGTTCATGGAATAATTTCTTTTTCATATGGAAAGCAGCAGCAGAAGAAAAGGGAATGACTCTGTGTGGTAAAATGATATGTGTGAGCTTCAAAGTGCAGGGCAGGCTTTTGGTGTTTCTGAGGTTTACTCCGCTAAGTAAGCATTATTCTGCTTTCAAAGGGAAGAAACCGAGACACTTTCTTCACAGAGATTTGACTTGCTCAAAGGCACCAAATGACTCAGCAGCAACCAGGTACAGCATACAGACATATTTAGGTAGCTTAGAATCATAGAATCATAGAATCATTTAGGTTGGAAAAGACCCTTAAGATCATCGAGGCCAACCGTTAACCTAGCACTGCCAAGTCCACCACTAAACCATGTCCCTAAGTACCACATCTACCTGTCTTCTAAATACCTCCAGGGATGGTTTCTCAACCAGTTTCCTGGGCAGCCTCTTCCAATGCTTGACAACCCTTTCGGTGAAGAAATTTTTCCTAATACCCAGTCTAAACCTCCCTTGGTGCAACTTGAGGCCATTTCCTCTCGTCCTATCATTTGTTACGTGGGAGAAGAGACCAACACCCACCTTGCTACAACCTCCTTTCAGGTAGTTGTAGAAAGTGATAAGGTCTCCCCTGAACCTCCTTTGCTCCAGACTAAACAACCCCAGTTCCCTCAGCCGCTCCTCATAAGACTTGTGCTCTAGACCCTTCACCAGCTTCATTGTCCTTCTTCAGACACGCTCCAGCACCTCCATGTCTTTCTTGTAGTGAGAGGCCCAAAACTAAACACGATATTCGAGGTGCGGCCTCAGCAGTGCCGAGTACAGGGGGATGATCGCATTCCTAGTCCTGCAGTCATTCTGTGTAAACCTTCACCCGCCACATGCCCTAGCCAGCCCAAATATTCTCCTTCCTCAAGGTCCTGGAGGTCAGCAGTGCTCCCCACTGGTGCCTTTTGGGTTGCTCTTTGAGTCCTTTAAGTCTGCATCTGCTAGTACTGCAAGACGAGAGCATTGCCTGTTCAAGCCCCACAGTTTCTTGACATCCACAAAGGGTGTTGTGTGTGTTGCCATGACAAGGAAAACAGCTTCCAAATGCCACTGGCTGTTTTGCTTTTCTGCCAGAGGTGAGGGGATGTTTCTGAAGGAGGATTGCAAAGCAGCAAAGTAGCCTGCAGAGAGGTCCAGGCGGTGTGGACAAAAGTGCTCCTGGTACTTGACTTACCTTGTTTGAAGTTAACTCGGGTTTGTCCGTAGTATCCTGCCCTGCTCTCCTGCCTTAGGTTTGCAGCTGATAGTCATTGCTGTTTCGTACCGTTCTTCTTTCCTGACCTGTCCATCAGCACCTGAAGGACACTCTGAGACTACGGGGAGGAGTAATCCTGGGAGGCACTCCATGTCTTCTTTTCAGATGCTACACTGCCTGGGAGGAAGCTTATCGGCAGTTTGGGCTTCTCAGCGTCGGTGCGGATGGGTTTACAAACACCTTGTATTTGCGTTAGGAATGGCATCGCCCGTACAGTACACAGCAGTGCTTCCGTCCAGCTGCACCCCTGAAGCCAGATGCTCCATCGTAGACTAATCTGGGTGCTGGGGTAGAGGCGGGAGGAGGCAAGGAATAAGAATTGCTCCCAGCACCATGGTTAGTTTGTGGCAGCGGCACTGGGAAAGTGCTAAAAGTTGGGGGGGCTGAGGGGGCAGGCATGCTACTGCAAATTGCTGCTGCATCTTCCAGTAAGATAAGCTGATTTCTCTTTGCCCAAATGAGCATCAGATGGGGAAAAACACTTTTAGAAAACTTAAGTCTTGATAGTACGTTTGTTTCTGGGACAGAATTATGCCTGCTGCTCATGTGACTTGAATGTAATGTACTTGCGCACACACACACAGAGTTTTTGATATTTATCACATGGCTGCCAAAAATAACATTGAAACGTATAAGTTAGGCCATTATAACACAATGGCACTTCTTTACCATTCAGGGCAGCTCAGGTTTCCCTCTGGGCATATCACCAGCAGGCAGTAATGGAGGAGTACAGAGGGCAAGTAAAAGGAACAGTGCAACCTCATGGCATTTTATCCTAAATGTCACGCATGGTCAGTGTCCCCTGGTGAGTTCCGCAGTGTATGGATTTAGCATCTTCAGTAATTGTCTCTCACGGTGTTGAATTTAACATAAATATGGTAATATCAAATTGGCTGCTTCTGGAGTTTTTTTCCAAATTACAGCAGCTGGTCTTATGAATAATTTCTCTCTAATCAGCTGAGTCTCTTTTTCCTCTGCAACTCTTCTTCTAATCTTATTTTCGTAACTTGCTACTTCTCTGTCCTTCAATTAACACTTCATCTACGTTTTTTACTTAGACACAGTAGGTGTAGCCTTTTGAAATTTTTCCCTAATGTGATTTTAGTGCTGTCACTTCAGTTAGGGCCATGGTGATGACTAACCTCTGCTCCTGTAGCTCTGTTGCTATGTTGCATAATGACTTTTCAGAAGTTCTGGATTAATGCAGGTCAGTTGATAATTTGGGGGCACATGGCAGTATGATGCCTGGAAAAATCCATTTGTAATCTGAAAGATCTTATGGGAATGTTGCATAACTTGAGGAACGTAATAGCTCATTAGCTAGAAGTCTGTAGAGTGAGGATGGGTAAACAAAACCTGATTAATATCACTTAAAAAAAAAAGGTTTATTTCTTAAGTACTCTTCTCACAATACAACATCGTAGTAGCTTCAGGTAATGGCAGATGTTGCAAACAAACCCTTCTGCTCTGGAGTCCTGTTTCTGGAGTCCAGTCACTTACCAAAGCTTATCCTACGTGTTGGCACAGCACACCCTCTGCTCCGAGTTTCCTTGCTAAACGTGCCAGGTGTGGTGCTGCTGTAGAAAATCTTGCTGTGCCGTTTGCTCCATTCTGGCACATTCTAGCCTGTAGGCCGTCAAACAAAATAAGCAGAAAGAGTAAGTCCCATGTTTTTCTTAGCAAGTAGTTTTTTAGGAAGTTGATGGAGGAAAACATAGCAGTTAATATCTATAAATTGTGAGTGCTCTTTCTGTCTAGAATGTAAGTTTTTTTCCATCCTGATGACAAGATCTTTTTTTTTTCTTTAGCTCATTAAATAATGAGAATTCAAGATGAGATCATGATAGCAAGACCACAGCAGTTATCAGGGAGTGTCCTGGAGCACTGAGTAGCTGGCACGGTAGATAGGGTTGTTATGAAATTGTTTTTAAAAATAATTCTGGAATCCTGCCTCTCTTTCTGCTTATTTTAAGGTTCATATGCAATGTGTTGAATGTCTATGTCCTGAATTATGCTGTTAGTGGATCCTCCCAGCTGGTCTGTCCAGTAACTGTTGACTAGTACGATCATGTTTCCGTGTTAAAACTTTAAAAATAATTTAATGATAGCTATGTTTAATGACATCATTTTAGCACCCATATGACTTAACTCTCCCTTGCACTTTGCCTGAGACATACAACAGCTGCATTGTACCCATATACGTCCCATCACTTCAGGCACAGTCAAATTTTTAGAAAGAGGGAATTATACTGCCACAGATCACTGCATCTTCCTCAGCTGTATGGGCTCTAGTTTCACTACAGAGATGCTTGAGCTTTCTTTAGTCTTCATAAATCTTTGGAAAAAAAAGTTAAAAGTTTCCTAAAGGAGAGGCTGTAGTGATTCTTTTTAATAACTTTATTCCTTTCAGGGTGAAAAACATGAATTTGGAGACAGAGGATTTCTTCTTAAAATGATGTATTGCCGTTAAGTGATACAGGGCGATATTAATAGTTTATGCTATTAATGAAGAATGGTGTTATTGAAATAATAGTTGAAAGATATTGATCTTCCCATTAGAAAGCTTTTGCACAGAGAACCTCTATTGTTTAGGACAATTATTTCTGGAAAACCTCCTATCACCTGTCTTCCCTACCTAGCTGCTCTGCTATTTTCATGCAGCTGTGATTGGGTATCAGTTTGCATGTTAGCAATTCTGTTTATAGTAAGATAAAATGCACCATAGTTACTGGCCAAAGATTGCTCTTAGCTACATTGCTGACAATACAGGGTAAGTTGGCTAGTATCATTGACAGACGCAGAGCTGTGAACAGAATTTTTTGCCTTTTTCTGTCGATGAGGGATTTCTTTTTGTTCATTTAAGAATACATTATTTTCATTTCCGTATGTAGTGAAATAGTGTTTCTCATGGCCAACATCAGAATATTTTTCCATCAAGTAAGAAAAGCTCTTGCTGCAGATAATGGTGTAATCTCCTGTTATGGGTGGAAGGGCAATCTCTAAGAAATTAATATTGAGTGTGATGTCTCATATATGTCTCTAACTGGCATGTAATAAAAAGCCCCCCTGCTATGCCTTATGTTTGTGTTTCACAGGACAGCTAGTTTTAGAGGATTCTGTCAAAAGTTTTACACTGTCTTTACCGTGAGAGAGAATGGGTGAACTACTTTTCCCCTCTCCAGCTCCAGTTCAGGTATAAAGCTGACATATTTTAGCCTTCAAGTCTGTGTAGCAAAGAAGTCTGAGCAAAGTCCACTCAGGGCCATGCATGGATTTAGCTGCCCAGGTGTCTCCCCCTTTGAAGTTGCAGACTGATCCTGTAGGTAAACCTGGATGTGCTCTCAGTTTCACCCCGGAGAGGGTGATTTTTTAAATCAGATTTACGTGACAGGCATACTTCAAAACCTGTCCTGAGGTCTCCGGTAGCGGGTGACAAAGCTGAGGTGTTAACAAAGAGAAGAGGTGATAACGCAACCTGTGTAATCGATCATCTGATCCTCAGAGCTGTGGTCTGCGTCCTCCGAGGGAGGAGCAGCCGCCGGGCTGCTCGGAGGGCGTGTGGTCTGCCACAGCTGGCTGCTGGCTACTGTTCCCAGTTATAAAATTCATTCTGGTTAATAATAAATTCAGTTAAAAACTAGCTAAATAAAACAGCCTGACGTGGCTTGTCAGACACAGTATTGTGTCGGAAAGCCAAAAGATGCTTTTGCTCCCAGTTTTCTCAGTCTTTTTCTGTAACAGCAGGCAAATTGCCCCCGCCCGCGCTCAAAACAAATCCATTGTCAGTCCTGCTTGTTAGACAGACAAATTGCTTTGGGAAGAGGCTGTATTTCAGGATGTGCTTGTACGGTGTCCAGACAGGCCTTGGCCCAGACGGAACCTCTAACGCTGTATGAGCATCTGTGCTAGATGTCACTGTTACAGCACACAATGAACCAGTGTGTGTCCTTGGATGAGGAGTCCCCTGCTCTCTCTCTAACCTGCAGTAGGTTTGGGAGGCAGCTCAGTAAAACCAGTTTTCACAGAAGAAATCAGGTCTCCAGGGAAGAGAGAGTGAAATGAGAGGGACAAGACGACTGATGCTGTTGCGTGAGTTAAGAGAATAAAACGCAGTAGGAGGTTTGTGGTGTAGAATAGAGCCTGGTTTGAGAGCAAAGGCACGATGGTTGCAGCTGAGAGGGGACAGCAAATCAGCGAAGTGGCTCAAGTAAGGGTCCCAATTTTTCGCCTCTCCCCTATAGCCATGGCAGGTCAAAGCACAATTATCCAGGCTGAGCTTGCAGGGCTGAGGGATCGTCGTGCACAGGGCCTTTGCGCTCTGCCCAAGTTCTGACCGACCGTGAACGCAGAAGTGATTTCCCCTCCTGCAGGAATTGAACGCTCCCTGCCTTCGTCCCAAGCCCCATGGGAGAAAATTGGAAAGCAGATAATGAATCAGTTTCTCCTCTCTTCACTCAATTGTAAGTGTGAAGTAATTCAGCTGAAACTGGAGTTGGAAGATTGCAAAGCTGGTGTTAGTGAGAAGCAAATGAGGCCAATATGTTCTTCAGTCTAGGCAAGAAGAAAAGCTGGGCAATTTCATGAGGTCATTTGCTCAATCTCTTGTAAAAATTTAAAGAAGAGTCAAGAGAAGAGTGCAGAAAATGTTTTAATAATATTAACACTTTATTTTATTTCCTAGCTACCTTGTTCTGTTCTTGGCCCTCCACTAAAAGTAAAACGTTAGGAACTGACGGAGTCCAGAAAGGAGCAATGAAAATCATTAATGGGATGCTGTCATTTGCTTTACTAGGAAAGTGCTTGTGGCTGACTGATAGAAAGTGCTGTGAAAGGGCCAGTTAGCGTTACAGATGGAAGTAATAGAGAAATAGAGATTAACAAGATTAAGATTATTTAATTGCCAGAAAATACAAAAGCTAAGCTATGTCATATAATAGAAGGTACAGTACAGAGGTGAAGATTTAGTTGCATTTATTAATCTTTTCTCTAATACAATCACTTAAGTACATACCACGAAATTTAAAGGCAATGTTTCCAAAAGGGAGGAAAAAAAATACTTCTGATGCACTGCATAATGATGATATAGGCCATCACAGTTAGCGTAAAGCACTTCAAAAAAAAGATTAGACGTGTGTCCAAACAAACTGAAGTAGGCACTTGAGTTCCACAAAGCAAATGGACACTGCAGGCATTTACCTGCGTTTGTGAATTCTGGCCCCCTGAGCGCTGATGCTAAATGGGTGATTTCATGCAATAAGAAAAATCAGGTGCTTAGGTTATTCCACTTACTCACCTGATTTGCCTGTGCAACTGTAGCTGCTTTGCCAGCTGGCCGACCTGCAGTTCTAGGTAGGGAACACTCAGAGCAGTCACTCTTAAAAATGTGGCAGCGCGGGTAAAAATGAGTAAATGAGAGGAAAGAGCTTCTGTAGCTGCACTAACCAAGCAAGCATTGTTTCATAGTTTTAGCTGATCACCTACTGACTTCCTCTGTCATATTTGAAGACAGGTCACTTAATGAAATAGGATACTAGGGATTGCGCACGTATCCAAAAGCAACATGAATCTATTGCAGATTGGTTTTGCTGCTTCAGAAAGCACGGTCACATACACAGTCTTGAAAGAAGGTGGGAGTGAAGCCAACGTAGAATTAACCACACTGAATAACTTGCACATTTTCAATGAAGTCTTTCATGTATTCATTGCTTTTCAAAAGTGAACAAGGGCCAAAACCAGCCACATCACTGGGACTTGCTATAATGAACTCCTGCTTCTCTGCAGTCTGAATCTAAGCCACTATCCTACACATACCACATCATAAGAAACCACTAACCCTAACCATGAGACCAGCACATTCATGTCTCTACAATATGTTCATTACACTCACATTAATAAGTGAATATAATGTTACAATGGCTGTGCCATTAAACAACACCTGTTCGGTACAATGGAAACAAGGCAATCCATGATTAAATATATTATCTTCTTGACAAAGAACTGCACAACTGTTTGGCTAGAGCTGTGAAGCAAATGGTGTATTTACATATGAAAAGGAATTTGTGTACATTTGATGAATGACAGAATAATTGCTATATATTGCAAGGAAAAGGGATGTAAAATATTTCGTATACTCATTACTGCTATGGCAAGTAAGTGGGAAAGGCCTTGATACAGGGTGTGAATGTACCTTTCTTGACCACTGCAGCTAGGCAAAGCATATACAGGCTGCTGGCAGCATTACAAGAGTAAGTTTTAATCCTAGAAATCTTAGCTGGAAAAGGTCTGATACGATGTGTTCCAATCATCCCCTAGGAGCACATGCAAAATGGATGTTTTATCCACCTGAGTTTCAGGGGTCTCAAATGTGGGTCTTCCACCATTGCACTTGGATGTCTGGTCCGGATTTTAATAAATTCCTGACAGTGATGATTTTTTCCTTTTTATTCAGCGAACGTTTTTCTTTTTTCTTGGTTTCATTCACATTAGTCTCACTATACCTTTCTAAACCACTCACAATTACGGGCCTTGGCCCTAGGTGGGCAACCCCAGCCCAAACCTCTGCGGAAGCAGTGGGGGAAAAGTTAAAGAGGGTGGAGCACACCAAGGTGGGCTCTATACCTTCAGCAACAAGTTTCAGGATAGAAAAGAAGATGGGATCAGAGGGTTATAGACAAGATACTAGGTAAAGGCAAGGGAAAATGATAGTTTTCTACTTCAGTCACCTCTACTACACACACATGCATGCACATACACAAACCACGAAGGAGAGACTTTTCATTGCAAATTTCTCCTGAAATTGCTGCCCTCAGCAGTTATCAGGAGCTGAAAACTAGACCCAAAATTAGAGATGTTGTCCTTCCCGCAATCCAAATCTTACTGCCCTGGTAGGAGGAGGAAGATGGCATCTTTGGTGTGATACAGTCACTAAAAGGGTGAGAAATAGCAGGTGAAGAGAAGGATCCTGAATGGGTGGGGAAGCACAGTAGCTTCTTGATTTAGGAATATCCATGTTTAGAGGTGTTGGTCTGATTTGCAGAAATGCTAAACCCTCACAGCAGAAACTGATGTCAGTGAGAACCATATTCAGCAAATACAGAGTGCTATCAAGTACTGAGAATTGTAGTTGGCATCTCAAACTGGCCCCCCAAATTAGCTTATAGTGTGGACAAATTTGACTTTATTCTCACTGAAACACGTCTCCTTGTGCATCTAAAAATGGTAATAATGACATCTCACTTTTAGTAAATGTATTCAGGTTTATTTAAAGAAAAAAAACCAGCGGAAAACAATGTGAGCATATTGTGATGTAAAAACCAGATAAAAGCCCAAGAAGAAAAAAATTCTCTTTTGCTTGTAGGGTTTGAAAGGCATGCAGCAAATGACACCTGAGATCCCGTGCTGAATGAGTAGGATAAACATAAGTATCGAGTAACTGCCCATTCACTGGAATAAGGCAAGGTTCCAGTAGAAGAATGTCTGACCACGTTTTATATTATGTACCCGCCTGTGGGTATGAGATGTGTAACTGAACACGGCCACAGGAACTGAGCTTGGGGAGCATGGGGGGGGCTCAATTAAGAGGCAGTGGAAAACCTTAATCCTGCTGCTTAATTTGCTCATTTTCAAGGGCTTGATTTTGTAAGTCTTGTTATTCTTTTCACAGTTTTCTTCTCCAGTGCAGTTCATGGGTATGGAAAACAACGACAGCACTTTCTGAAAGACAGCTGGCACAGCTGATTCCTCAGAGCACATGACCACAAACCAAACCTCGTACTGTTAACCTACGTTAATCTTCACTATGCCTTGCTTAGATTAGTGATCCATCAAAATGTGGTGGTGTATAATGACCCTTTCTTCTATAAACACTTTTCCCCTCTTGTAGCTGATTTTCGTATCTGGATAGCACACTGCATAAGTAACAAGCTCCTCTCAGTTCATAAGCGTACCCAAGAAACAGTGATTGCCTGGTGAAGATTTTTAGGCTAGCAAGCAGGGATCTCTGTAATGAGATCTTGCACAACATTTGTTCACTCTTAGAAGATCAGAACATTCCTTGCCAAACCCTCAACCTTTAAGTGGAAATAGGACACATTGCCCTTCCAAGAAGACACGGATAGGATGGTACAACTCTTCTGACATAGACAAGGAAGCCTAAAAGAAGCAGGTCTTCTCATCTAAGAAGACGAGTAACCACAATTTTCCTCTTCTTACCGACTCTTGTTTTGTAACATAATGCATAGCAACCATGGGCAAGCAAGATGACATACAACTACTAGTGCTTTCGTACCTGTTGAATGGGACTAGGGCTCATAAAAATGTTATTTGATCTGTTCCCAATTATTCCTCACTTTATTTAGTAAAAAATATGATTTATCAAAGTAACAATGATAACTATCATATTTACAAACACAGCTTTTTATCAAAACTAGAAACTGTAGATATGCCAAACAAATGTCCTAAATATGGGGAGGCAATCACTAACTGGAATAAAAGGAGAAATGACTGCACTGAATTTTTTTTATATAGGGGTTTTTTTTCAGTGTTTCATTTCTTTCCCTATTTAACTTTTCAAGGATATTAACATTTGATAAAGCTGGTAGCAGCACAAAAGAGAAGGGCAGATATTCTTCCTTCTTTAGATTATCCCCAAATTCTGATCATCACATAATTTGTTGCATCAAATGACCATAAAAAAAAAGAGGGGAAAAGAAAGAAATTTCTGAAACTAAAATGTTTGCAAAGAAAAAGCAGACAAAAAGTAATTCTTCAAATTGCCAAATGATAAATTGGATTTTTTAAAAGTGCATCAGATCAGTTCTTAAACGATCAAAGTTTAGTTCACGGTCATGGATTAAGGAATGTTGCATTGTGTTGAGATTAGTATCAGACTCAGTATAATATGTATACTGAACCCCCATTCTCATTTGTGAGTGTTCGTCACTGTCAAGAATAAGCATATCTGTAAAGAAGGAAATATTCAGTAATAGGTTTAACTTTAAATCAGAGCCACTGCCAGAAAAAGTGACCAGGATCATACAATTTCTCCTGCAACTGTTATTCTTCTTTTCTGTTCTGAGTTAAATGAACTTTGTGGACCTAGTGAAAATATGTGGCCTTACTGCATTGAAAAGGGTTCAAGTTATTTTGTTTAACAATAGAGGGCGTTGTGTTTATTTCCTTAGATCGATGTAGAGATGCAATGTCACAAAGTAAGCAAACTCTTGTTATAGTTCTGGCATCTTTGGAAAGTTTTGCCTTGAACACAGAGTTATTAGCAGATGATGAGGTAATAACTCTGTTAGTAAACAAATGAACAGAAAGGATGTTAATGCTAAGATGAGCCAAGGAGGGCAGATAGAGAGCAGAAAGGCACTTTTCTCCCATTTCTTGTTAGGCCAGTCAAAACTGAAATCCCAAGATTTATATGGTGTAATATCAGATATGCTCAATGCATAGGAAAAAAGCGTGGTCATAGCACAGTAAGACAGCAGATGTTATGACAGACAGGCGTCAGCTGAGGTTGTCAGGAATTTATGTGGCATCGAAGCATCCCCATCTTGCCAGATGTCCTACTCCATGAGCCAGATAGGCACCTACAAGCTGGCTCCCTGGCTGGCTTTTTCTCTGAGGCCCTGGGCAAAAGAGAAAGCTGATTAACTTGAGATCCAAGCAGACTGCAGTACTAAGCACCCCTGATAAATTAAACTCATTTACATTCTGCTCATAAAGATTCTTCCTTGAAAAGAAAAAGTTTCAGATGTGTTGTCTACTCCAGATGTATTACATACTCTCCCCCCTGTCCCAGTTTAGGTTTTTAATCGAAAAAGAAGTATGTAGCTAGAAAATGCTAGATCTACACTTTGAACTGCAGTGCATCATGCTGCTTTCTCAAGTAATAAAGACTAGGCACACCAAATTTGGAATGGAAAAGCACGGGGAGTTTCCACCCCTTACAAAACTTACCCAGCAACAGCCCACTTACTAGGCTGGCACAAGGGAGCACAGAGTATGACTGCTATAAAGCGGCATACACGTGTCCATCATTTGCAGAAAGTTATGTGTCTTATGTGACATTGTCATGTAGTGTATTTTTCAGTCTTTCTCCCCCATCATTTTTTGACTTGAAAAGGCAGAAGACTGTTGACATCATCTTTTCCGTTGGGCAGATGTTCTTTCTTTTCCCCTCCCGTGTTTCTCAAGATTATTTAAATTAGATTTTAGCAATTTTAACAGACATGAGAGATGTCATATTGAAAACCTAGGCAACAAAGTCCTGCGTTAGTTTAATTTACACAGATGATGACACAACAGTGTTGTACACCAGCTGCAGCCAGCAGACATTGGTCGTATTCTGAACAGGTCAAGGGCAGGTTCAGTGCATATGAAACTAATTCGAGGTTTTTTGTTCATTTCCTTTTGAGCTCTCTTCTAAAGCTGCTAACGATGGCACCATTTGTATTACGTTGATACCACAAACATGTCTTGGTAGGGCATATATTGTACTCGGTCTAGCGATCGTAATGCCAGTCGCTAATGACCTAAAATAGCCTAGTGCACTAGCGAGTACCTTTAAAAGTATGTGTTAATTAGATTAATTAGATAATTTCCCAAAAAGTAGCCACAAAAGAAATCATAAATACATTAGAATTTCTATAGCCCCACATGTACTTATGCACAGATATGTACTTTTGTATTCAGGCAGTTCCTAGTGATGTGGTGATTCTTCCAGTGAACACAGTAGTAGGATAACTGCGTAGAGATTCATTTTCAGTTCCAGCAAGTGACAGTCTATCTCTCTAAGTATGGTAAGTAAACAGCTTTGCAAGATTTTTTAAAAATCACCTCTTAGGTTTTACAACTTAGGAATTAAAAATCTTGACTATTTTAAAGTCAGTATGAAAAGGGCTACAAAAGCTGCAAATAGTGTGCGCAGTAAATCTGTGCCATGGCAGAAACAATCAGAAGAGTAAAGAGTAATGATTAAACATTTAATCAGAAGCATTATACTTTGTTGTGTTCTCATTGTAGCTGCAGGAAAAGATGCTGTAACAGATCTTTAAATAGAAAACCTGAGGCTAAATTCTACTTCATCCATCAAAAGCAGCTGCTAGGAGATGACCTAATTTTAGTGGCTTATCAATTCCTTAGTGCTTGTTGGTTGATGTAACTTTGATCCTCTGATGCTAGATGACTTTTGTGCTGAATATAGCTAGAATTTAATGTGAATCTTTTGGATGGCTGCCCAGCCAAGCTGCATAATCCAAACAAAGAGAGCGAGCAGTACATGATTCAAGCTACTCACGTGTACAATAATACAAATATATGTATCCTGATTCCTTTGGGCAATCAGCTCCATGTCAGCAAGCACATATTTCAAATACAATGTCCTTGTGGGTTTTTTTGGTGGTTTTTTGTTTTTTTTTTTCTTTTTCCAAACAATGCTTTGCTTTTCATTGGAAAAACAACACAAGATGCAGTGAGACTCAGCTGCTGCCAAGAAATAATGATAGAGTCAATAATTGCAGGACGTTTTTAATGAATGTTTTCCAAGCAAATCATTGCCATTTCAAAGGGCTGTTATTTCTATTTATGTAGAGATTAGCCTACACGTTATCAAGGAGAGGGAGTGGTTCTATGGTTTTTTATCATTAGTTTTTGTAGCATTTTTAAGGGATTTTTTTTTTTATTACTAGAAAATGTCTTTGTCTCTCTATCTTACTCTTTATCTGGACTGTAACTTGTTTTCCTTTTCCTTGCTCTCTGTCTCCTTTTGGCTTTTCACTAGAACCATCTGTGACACACATGCAAGTTGCTGGGTGTGTGAGCAATGCTTCACACATATTTACTTGCCCTACTTGGCATTATTTGCTAGTCATTAAAGATTATGCAGGAGTTTTTCATGTCCCATTTTTTTTATTCTTTTAGCAAGCTAAGGTAGAAATAGGAGAGTGGTCAGGCTGTTGTACAGCTTTTTTTTTTTTTTTTTCTTTTTTTTTCCTGGGGAAGACAGTGTCTAGAGTTTAGACTGGGAAGGATTTAGACTGGGAGGATTAGACTGGAAGGATTTCTGGGTTTTCCTCCTGGCACTGACAATCATGCATTATGTGAGCTTGGGCCAGTCACTTAGGGCCTGTTTTTCACACTCCAGTTGAAATAAATGGGAACTTCATGTGCTCAGCACCTCTGCAAACCAGGTCATTTATCTCTCTTCCTTTCATTTATGCACTGATAAATATAACAATCTTTGCCTTTGCATATGCAAACTGGGTAGAAGGATACAAATATGGGCAGTTAAACATGCAAATCCCTCATTTTGATGCACAACCGTCCATTTCATACAACCAGGGATTTCTACATTTGTGAGCCTTGGGTTCTTTTTGGAAGGATGGGCCATAAATAACAAAATCTATACAGACTTGTCAGAGAGGCACCGCTGAAATCAATATGTTTGTGTAGCTTCTTTTCTATAGTTTCACTTCTGTTAAAAATACTATTACCTATAATAATAATTTTAGCCTACTTTATTACTGGATTAAACCATGTTGTCAATGTGCAGATGCCTTGGGCTTTACATAGTAATTGTAGGTTATTACAAGACCCAGTGTTAGCTGTTTGTCACACTTTCGGATTCTTAGGTGGGCTTAATTATCCTTTCATGGTACCTATATTTCTTCAGTAACACTAAGGTTGTCCAAAGTGGCTAGGCTGCTACTCAAGATTGCCCCAGTGAGGGGCAATACCCTATGGACATATAGGAAGGGCCAAGTCTGGTACAAAAAGCAGGAGAAAGAAAACGTTTGTAACAAGCAGTCAGATTGACATCTATTTTCACTCTGCCTACCTCTGCTCAAAAAAAACCCCAGTAATAAGAACAAATTTCTTCAATTGAAATGAGGGTGATCATTTAAATGCTACTGTTCTTGATATAAAAATGTCAGTAGCTCGTAGCTCCTGGCTCCTGTGTCCTGCTTGTGTAGGAACTTGCTGGAAGTCAGAAGCACTAAGTGTCTTTCTCGCAGTCACAAGATACTCTCCACCAGCTTCATTGCTGTTCTGCTGCTTTAAAATGATCAAATTTTGGTGAATACCCCAGCTAAAAAAAAGAAAAAAATTCTTTTCAGTAGCATTGTTGTGGAAAAATTTAAATGCTTATGTTTGCCCAAAGTCTCACAAGAAGACCAGAGCATAATCTGCGGCTTCAAATCTGGATCCTGTTTGCTGGGACAATTGCTCCTGTCTATGCCACCTTTTTTGTCACCTTCCCTAGGACTCCACAATGTCCCCTTTCTCATAGGACAGACAAGCCCATGACACAACTGAAACACAGAGGGATGTCCATACATCCTAGAGGAAGCCTTTATTGCCAAAACCTTGTTTCTGGCGCATGCATCAGTCATGAGCTGGGGAAATGCTTTTTCCTTGCATGAGGTACGCACCTCCAGTGATGACATGGGAGGACTCACAGTGTGTGTGCAACCCTCGGCTGCGTTTCAGGCTACAGGAATTGCCCCGGCCAGAAGATCAGCCACTCTTGTGGCAGAACAAATTGCTGAACCCACAGCTCTTGTGCTATTGCCCCGGCCTTCCCAGTGTGCCAGTCAGCTTCCCAACTTGAACCTGGTAATTACAGTGTTGTGTGTAACCATGAGCTTACCAGGAGTCTTCAGTGAAATCGGACCAGCTTAAACATTTATGACCCAATTTTGTTCCCACTGGACTGGACAGATTATTATCTTCAATGGAAATAATCTTAGATGCTCTGTAAGTGTCAGAGAACAAACAAACAGCTGCTGCCTCTAGAAAGGAGCGGTGTATTTTAAGAATGGGGCTGGCAGCCAGGCATTCCAGACTCCTCATGCTGGCCCTGGGCAGATCCCGTATTCTTGTTGCCTCGTAGTCCCCGTGCACCACAGACAGAATTGCTTTGCCTTCCTTTGTTGTGGGTGTGTGTGAAGATTAAATAAATCACCTGAAAATTACGAGCATTAAAGTTATTATTATTCTGCACAATCATCAGGAGCCCCTTGCCAGTCGGTCCCCTGGCTTCTGATGTTTCAGTTAAAAATTCATACTGGTGGGACGGTTTTTGCTGCGTTTATGGTTCTGTCCTTTGCTGAGGGTTTTGTGACCCTTGTTACCAATGAAGAAAGCTCCTACTTTACGTGATATTCTAAAGATTAATTTCATACTTCATGGGAGTGAGTCGATATTGCAAAATGCCAGGCTTTACTACTATCAAGATTATATTAAGTAGTTAGGGCTAATAGGAGCGAAAGTGCCCCGCTTGCAGGGTGAGCTGCTAAGCAGCATCACCAACTGGCCCAGTTGCCTGGTTTAGAGAGGAAGCCAGCTGAGGCAAGGATGGGCTGGGAACCCAGATGCATCTCATTGACCTGGATGTGGCAGCTGTACTCTTCTACCTGTACTTAACCCACATTCTGGATATCTCTGGATGTGGGTTAACCTAGTTGCTGAATATCCCTGTGTGTTTTTCAACCCACTTGCTATGTTTGTGAATGCAACGTAAATGAGGCTACAGTGCTGTAAAGTATGATATTACCTGCATGAAAACAGGCTTTTAAATCCAGCAATGCATAACATAGTTACAAGAGCAGGTGTGATCAAATATGTGAAATGACCCTGAAATGTTTTTGGAAGCCTATTTGTTCTTCCAGCATCCTTGAACTTTTACTTTTCAGCAGTGTGAAAAACAGTTTAGACACGGATTATGTGTTATAGAGGCATGAGCACTGAGTGTTGCTAAATGATCACAAATGAGCAGTTAGCAATTTGAAAGCACTCAAATTCTGAAATATTTATTTCATGGAACCAATATCCTAACCAATGTTTGCTACAGGTCAAGTGAAAAAGTGTGGATATAAAATCAGATATAATAGAACACATACCAAATTCTACTCTGCTTTCTGATTTTTGTGCTTATTTGCACTTTATCCATGAAGTGCCATGTATAAAAGCTCATCTTCATAAACACTTGTGCTGTGCGCCAAATTACATGCCACTATAGTTATTCTGGATTGACAGTGCTAAAACTGAAAACTGAGTTTTCCCTGTCCAAAATACTACTATTTGTTCCTGCAATCAGACATTTGTACATGGAAGAATAGCATAAAATACCAGTTTTGCCTTTCAATGAGTGAATAGAGACTTTTGGGCATTTTTTGGCACTTTCTGAGGAAAAGATCTCGTATATGTGTGATTAAAATACCAAACACCGATCACAAGTGCGCAGTCCCTTTTCTAGTAGTCCATAAAGATCCACCTGTCTAACTAGACTTTTGAAAAATACTTTGAGTAAAAAAATGTGTCCGTTAGTCGAGAAGGAGACTCCAAAAAACACCTTATCTTGACACGCGTCAACAGGTAAGACCCATGGCACTGGAAATACAGTGTCGGTGGTGATTCTTACTTCATTGAAACTTTAGAAGCAAACTAGTTCATGGCTTTTGCTGTAAATAGTGTAACAGCCACCATCAGCACTGTTTTTGGGCAAAAGCCTGGAAGCCCATGGTCCTTCCTGGGGCAGTAGGGTAAAAGCAATGAGGGGCAACTCTGCCCAGCAAGTGCCAACAGAGCTCTGGAGTAAGGCTGCGAGACCTCTGGGCAGGCAGGTCGAAGTTTTGCCTCAGTACATTATTGGAAATAGCTCTCTGTGACTTGTCCATGATCACACGTGGTAACCATGTGTGAGCGGGGAATGAACCCAGGTCTTCCGCATCCGTGGCAAGGACCTCAGGTCATGCACCATCCTTCTTACCTTTTTCTGATGTTTTAGCTCACAGAAGAAACTGGTACTTAAGAAACAGGGAGTCTGCTACAGGCAGTGTGACTCAGACAACTATGAATTTCTTTGCTGTTTTAATGATTTGTTGTGCAAAAAAAAAAAAACAAAAATTAACAGTGCTGCAATTATGACGGTTGTAACAGAATCAGTTACCAGGCCTAGGTTTTTCAAAACCAACTTCCTTGTTTATTTTATGTTTTTATTTTCTTACAGCTTGAGAAAATTCAGGAAATAAGACTTGTGTTATTTAAGAATGCCCAGTGTCTTTTTTGGAAGGAAGTCCCAGGCTGTGCTACATTGCCATTAATGGAAATAAGAGTTAAGAGCCTAATCCTTTTGCAGCAGGGGAGATTAGAGCATATTGTGAATATGATTTCAGTATATATACTAAGTTCCCCAAGGGTATCTCATCAACAGCAACTTCAAAAGTTACTTCTATGCCACTTCCACTCAACTGACAAGAACACTTGACATTTTGAGAAGGTTTAGAATAGAAAACATTAGCAGTTCGTGTTGATCATGTAACTCATTGGCAAAAACACTACCGCTTAAATATCATGTTCAGTCATTGCTGGATTGCAATCTAATGAGCGTTAAAGATGAGTACTTCTCAAAAGTGACTTGTTTTGTAACTTTTACGGTTACAAACTTGCAAAATGAAAAACATGGACATTTTCTTCCCCCCAAATATCATTTTGAAGGACAGTGTCCTTTCGTGCCTTGGAAAGGCACTCCAAACAGCTGTAAATAAATAGTCATGATTCTGACCTTTCTGCTTGGTGAAATCTCAATAGGAAATTTTAATTGTTATGAACAGGATGAGTAATCTTGCTAATGTCATAGTTACCAGGTATGTTCTAGCTTGTCTTTGAACACCTCCAGCTTTATGGATGTATTTAGCCATTATCCACGAGTAGTGTTCCAGGTAATCCTCCAGTAAAGGGAAATTTAATGTCCTCTTTCCTCCAACTGACATAATCACTGCTTGACTTTTCCTCTAATTGAACCGACCAGCTTTTAAAATTCACTTTGGCATGGATCAAGCAGTGGGATTGCTGATGTCTTTAACTTGCTTGTTTATTTAACTTCCCAGTACATAATCAGTTGAATAAAAGTGACCTTCCCCTAAATATATCTGAGTGGCTATACTATATTATACTAATGACTGCAACATGCAGAAAGCCAAAACAAGCATTTTGCCAGTATCAACAGAAATGATGAAAACACAGTTTGCAGCAGTGTATGAATTATTGCTGCCAGCTTGCAGTTCCCAAGTTAACTCTTGATGAAGTTATAAATTGTGACAATGAATACTGTTTCTATCTTGAGTCACACTGTGGGCCAATTTCTGCTGTCATAAATTGAGACTAAACCCATTACAATTATATGGTTCTATTTCTGTCCAACTAAAATCAGAATTTTCCTTCCAAAAATCAAGTAATGATGGTGTGAGATGGAAAAAGGCATACATGGTGATTTCTGTTGCACAGTTTCAACCAGTTCAGGTACAGAGGTGAAAGGCAACTCAGTGACTCAATCTGGGAGTTAACTTCTGCCAAGATGTGCGGTTCAGAGCTTTGTTTGTGAACAAGAAAGTAAAGGAAATCTAATTTCAAGCTCCATTGGAAATTGAGGGGAAGCAAACAGTATCTGAGAGATAGAAAGCAAGGAAGGGATAGGATAAAAATTCATGAGAGATATAAGAGGTGGGGGGAGGAATGGAATTGTTTATCTGAATCCTCCCTAAATGTCTTCAGAGACTTTGTTCCAGACCATCCTAGTTTTAGCTTTTTAAAAACAAATCCTCCCTCTTATTTTAAATAGGGGTATGCTAGAATTAGAAGCACTTATCCAAACCACCCAGGCTTTAACTTTCACGGTTCAGAAAAAATGGGACCTGGAACTGAAACAGCTTTGGTTTGGCTTTTGCAAAACCCAAACCACCTTTTCCCCCCGCCCCATACCTAAAGCCTCAATCAGAGAACTAGCAGTGAATGTGTAAAAACAGCACACACTAAAAAGAACAGCTGTAATTCAGCTACCTCGCTCTATGCAGTGCTGACTTACGGGATACCGGAAAGACAGAAGAAATGTTTCCACTCAGGAGGAGCTATGGAAGGAAGCAGGATGGTTTTGGGAGCGTGGAGCTGTATCGATGTAGCAGCGAGGCTGTCCCCACAGACTTCCACTGATGTTACATCCCAAACCTACCCGTGCTAGCTAGCTTGCGTCTTGGCTGAGAATAGCTGAAAGTCTGAAACCTTTTCAAGTACAGTATGTGTACCCTGTTTCACTTCATTGCTCTGCTTCATTACTGTGGTAATCTCCTTCACTGCGAGTGTTTATAGAAAGCTTGTTCTCAAGGTTAGAAAACATGAATTGCTTTCATTGTTGGGCTTCTTCCAAGCTCTATCGTTAATTATAAACATATTTTCTTCAAATCTTTTTTCACAACCTTTTGTCTGGAAACTTCACTATTTAAAGACCTGGGTAACATCACTGTTTGCCAAAAGCTGTATTGTCCAAGGGGAAGAATATCCAGGATGAAATGCTTATCTTCTTTTTCCCCTTGTGCAATAATGCCTCATTACTGTTGTTATTTTGCAAAAGGGAGAATTTTTCTATCAACAGCATATCTCTTGTACCACACTTTCAACATTTAATAGCCATTAAAAGAAAAAAATTTTAAACATGTTTTGCTACAGATGAGTTTGGATTAACTCCCCTTCAACTCCTAAAATCTCGGGGACTTTTTTAACAGTAATTTGCCAGAATTTTTTTTTAAAGTTTCTGGAGCAGAGCAAGCTTAGCAATTCTAATCATAATGTAAGCATTTTCAGATGAGAATATTCCTTCTGAAAATATGTCCACCAACAAACAAATTATGTGGAAAAAATTAAAAATATCTCAGAAAAATTCCCGGCAATCTTAGTGCATTTGTCATGACATAAATCTCCATTTTATGAGCGTTCCGCTGATCCTTTCCAGTTCTTTTCATCTTCTTTTCTGTAATGTTTTGTTAGAGAATAGTAGCAAAATATTTTGTCTTTTCCAGGTAGAACACGGAAGGGTTGTTGCATGTGTCCCCGGAGTGTCTTGGTCAGAGTTTTTACTGGAGAGAATAGAAGTCACATGTACTTCAAATACTTTCCTGCACAGGGTCAGCTGGATGCTCTGGAACATATTTTGAAAAAAAAGTGTAGCAGAAAATTGTAAAACCTAACAACAACTTCCTCACCATGGAAAACTTCTGTGCAGAATGATGATGTGTACAGAACAGTGATTCAATATTAATGTAATTTCCTGTAATAAAGAGCCAAATTTTAGGACACTACATAGAAGACAAACATCTTCTGCTGACTCACCCTCATCTTGCTCCATCTTCATATATTACAATATCTCTGGTCAGTATCAGCCTTGGGTTGATGCTGCTGCTGACACATCTGTCCTGTTTTAATTCCCTTCTATGGCAGGGGCATAGGCCCAACTTAAGTGTGATGTGAAAATAGGTGAAATTCCCACCTCCTCTTTTACACTCTTTTTCCTATGCAGGAAAGGCTGGGGTTTGGTTTGGTTTGGTTTTTTTTTTTGTTGTAGTTTGAGTTAACAACCAGATAGATAGACTCACGGGTGGGTATATATCCAATATATATGTTGCTCTAAGAACAGGTGGGAATCGCTGTAGAGACTCATTAGTTTTATAGTTCCACTGTTGTTGCCAGAAAATTACATGCTGCTTTTCCCCAGCCTGTTTTGAACTGGAAGTGCTGCCAGAAGCTTACCCACCATTTTCACGTAAGCAGTAAATGATCTGAGAGGTGGGAGTTTTGGGGTGGCACATCAATCCACTGGCATCTTTGAAGGACAACGAGAGCCATTTGATTTAGCCTGGAGGGAGAGGCTGCTCAAACTCACTGGGGAAGGAGTTACTTTTACCAGTAACAAACATGAGTCCTATTCTTTGTGGATACAGCTACACACGTTTGCTGGAGCCTGATGGATGGGTCCCTTCGTTCTTTGGTGGCGGAAGCAAGGACAATGCACGAACTGATGTGCTGATACTTGGAAAACGCTGTACGAGACTACACAGTGGCAGTGGTGGTAGGAACCAGGCAGTAAGTGTAGGATTACCTGATGGCTTCCAGGATCACCCACTAGAACTGGAAATGAGTTACTCCAATCTACGACAGAATTAGCATAGAGAAGAATTGTGAGATTTCTGATATTCCAAACAGGAGCAAAGGAAGGGACTTCAGACGTCTCTGCTCTTTCTGCCTATCCTCTTTTTCTGCTGTAAGTGTAGGAGGACACTGTCCTGGCTCACAAGGAAATTTCCTCTCAAATGAAGCATCTAAATCTACAGTGGTCTCAGGGGACAGAATATCTTTGTGGGAGCTCAGCGTCACCCTAAATGAAAAGAGTGGAGGTGTTGGGTTTGGGGACAGGTGTTTGGTGTTTCTACCATTGCTGATGGGTTTTGGAGATTGGAAAACCTTCAGGTCTGGCCATTCCCAGGGAGTGGAGCAGATCAGCCTGCTGGGGTGGCACGCGCCATCCTCTACCGTCCCCTGTTGCCTGCAGAGAGGCTGGGAGTACTGTCTCAGCAGAACAGCCGTGGACCTGGTTTGTTCCTAGAAAGGAGAATGCCTCGCCCAGGAAGGATACAAGAGTTTTTGGAAGGCCCCCAAGGTATCTGGGGGGCTGAGACTATGCATACCAGAGGGTGGGGGGAGGAGAGAGGAAATGCAAGATGCTGTTCAGAGTTGGCCTGAGAGTGGAAGAGTATGTAGCAACGTTAAATGTAGCTTGTCTCTGTGTGTAATGTTCTTTGTTATGCTTGATAATTTAGAGAATTACAAACTGCACTTATGAATAAACAAATCGGAGCATTGCTGCGGGCATGCAGAGAGCACAATATACGCATGTGAAGTTATATAGGAAATAGCACAATGTTGTCTTCGTGATATCGGGGCCACATGCTTTGTGTGGAGGACTTAAACATTTACTAGCAGTAAAATCCCTCAGGAAAGGCAATTGTTTCCTCATATTGGCTTCCTCCAAAGCCAGCACATTGAAAAATAGGCTGTTTCCTTCTCCAGACATTCCTTTTGAGATGACAGAAACTACCCCCACTGCAGCCTTAGCACAGGAACCTGTTGACTTAATGGTTTCTTTTCATTAATGATTTTGTATTTTGGACTTTGTTGATGTACTTCTGCTGCTATCTTAATGCAGATCCCAATTTGATCTTGAATTTAGGGAATGGAAAATCCTGATAAACATCCGGGCTGTCGTGAATGCAAAGGACAAAGCCTTTGTAGTAAAATGTCTCTGACATACGCCCATAAGAAATGTTTGATGTGTTGGAAAAGGCATCTGTCTAAAAAAAAGTGTTTTTCCTCTTTGGCTTTGTTGAGCAGACTGTCGAAGTAAATGACACAAAGTAACCCTTCTTTTCCTCTCCTACTGCCCTCTTTTTTGTTTGATCTTGCAGCGATGTGATAATGGTGAGTCTGTAACTTGAAAGTAATTTCTGTAATGACTTATAGCATGAACAGAGGGGTTTTTATTTTCTGCTGCTAAAGGGAGATCAAAGTATGATCTAGAGATTAGACCTGTTTTGAGAGAGAGAACTGAGCAGCCTATTTCTACCTCTGCCACTGAATTGCTGTGTCAGACTGGGCAAGTCACTTAACTTCTCCGTGCCTTGGGCCTTTGCTGTGTACTATAGCATTCAGCTCTTGCACTACTAGCAAATGTTTTGCATGGCTTAATCATAAATGACTGCCTGCACGCTAATTAGCCTCAGCCAGTGCAAAGTTCATTACCCTTATTTTCAACCTTTACACCAATTCAGGGGACATGATGGCTGGTTTTGATTTAGGTTTGGTCACAGCTTGCAGGAAGGGAAGGAAGAAAGTGCTCAGGTCTGCAAGGGAGATGCAGGCAATGGCACAGACTGTAGGCTGATGGGAATTTCTGGGCTCAGGGTTGTACTGTACAAAGCAAAGCATTATTACAGCGTTTTATCTTGACCTGGATTAGTTTAAACAACCAGCTGAGCTACTAACAGCAATATACACAGTGTAGGCCAATCTCCCAAATAAGTCCTGTGTCTCACATTGGTTGCACTTGACTTTTGGTCACCCGGTTTTTACTGTGCTGCTGCTCAAACTAGTTCAAATAACACTAGCTGAGGTATGCTGGCCTTCTCTTGGAGGTAGTGCATGCTCGTGAGCTCAAACTGGCAAATGAGAAAGTCAGGTCTGTCAGTCTGCCAGCGTGCTGCATCTGCACGAATGCACAATCTGCTGAAAAGCAATCGACTGGCCAAGCCCTCCAAATACCAGGGCAAAGTTGTGCCAACCGTTGTCTCCCTGACAACCGTGTGAGCACTCTTATATGTGGAAGAAATCCATCACAATCAGTCTAGAAGGAAGAAACTTGTGGAAATCCCTCTGCTCTACAGACAAGGCTGCAGTTTTGCCATCTGTAAAGAGAGAAAGATGGCAGGAGTGTCCTATTCTGTGGCAATATTGGAAATTTAATCCATAAGTACGTGCAAAGGCAACACGATTAAATCAGAAGTACAGGAGCAATGCAATGCTGTATGTGAAAGCAGGCTCACATCAGTTCTGCATTTTGTACACAAGCAGCTAAGAGAATAGACTCCCTGCTGCAAAATGTCTGCAGTCTGCATCCCCGGAGAATCAGTAGGAGTTGAAGAAAACTTCCAAATGTTGCACGCATCTGTGAGGGAAACAAGGAAGCTGCCTTCTCCCAAGTTAACAACAGGGAAACTTTGGAATAAAGAGATTAACAGGCTCTGTGTGTGGTGCAGTGTGTTGGTTTTTTCATTTTGATGCACCTGAGAAAGAAGCAAATGCCCCAAATTTCCCAGCATGACACGGCAAAGCAAACCCCATGAATCCCTGCAGCAGTTGCAACAGTGTCTTCTTGCCCTCTGCCCTTCTAAGGCGAAATGTTGGGTGGCATACATTTAAAAAGTTAATGGTAGGCTAGCCTCTAAAAGCTAACACTTGTGGCTCTGGGTTCCAGGAGCAAGGGAACAGGAGGGCAGCCTGTTCATACCAAATGTCTGAGAGTACCTTACTCACGGGAAGCACTGGCAGACTATAAAGTGCTCTGTTAATTATTGTTGACATTGCATAGAGAGCTTCATGCTGTTCTTTCTCTGCCTGCTTTGACTTAATTTGTTTGAGAAAGTACTTTTTCTGTGCTGCAGATTGCGTAAATTCATATATTCTATTGCACTGACAGATGTGTCTTTGTTTTAGAAGCAGCCATTATTTTTTTCAGTGCAGAATGCGAATGGAGCATTTCACATTGGTGGCTTCCAAAAATATTTATAAAGCAAAGCTGAGCAGCTCAAAATATTTTGCCCTCCTACACTGACATTCACAAGCCTTTATAACTGTGTTATCAAAAGCATTTGCAGTGGAACGTGCATGAGTCGGCCACAAAGACTGGGTTAGCCAACAAATGACTGAAGGCACACATTTTAGTCAGCTCTACCCCACACGATGTGTAGCAGAACCCAGTTAACACAACTGTATTCAACGGGGCAGTTATTCTATACTGTGGGTCAAAGACTATCTTGTAATGATCATTACCTCTCCTAACTCCTGCTTGTCTGAGGAAACAGAAGGTGAAGAAGTAAAAAGGTACTAAAATTCCCCTTTCTCCCTCTTTCTGCTGGTAAGATATGGTTTGACTCTTCACGGACCTCCACAGGCAGTACTTGCTCTGAGGCACGCCATGACTCTGGTAATCTGCCTGTGAGTAGTGGCATTGTTCACCTTCCACATTTCACCACTGATGATTACCCAGGTGTCCTTCAGCTCACTCTCCCATTCATTGATTCTTCCTGAACACGCTGCTGAGAAATGAAGCACGCTGCATCCACGTGAGCAGACAGAAATGCTCCCTATGAACACATAAATGCACCAAACTTACTCTTAGGTTTCATTATAAATTAAAATGACCTCTCTGCCAATTGACTGTAATGATTTCCATAATCTTCACCACTGTATTGAAACCAGGGCTTCCCACGTATTTCTTCCCACAAAGACTCATCCGAGTGAACTACATCTGCAATCAGTGCCCTCCAGCTGCAAACAGAAGAGCATGGCTGACTGACCTCATTAGTACAGTGATGATAATTGACACTCAATGATTTGAATGATAAAACCATATGTATTCCATGTCCATTCTCAGCTTTGTGCATTTCCATCTTCAAAGTCTTAAAATGTGCTATAATGAATAGCAGTGAGTCCAAGGAAAACTACTGATAAACCTGCTGGATAACGTGTATCTCCATTGGCTTTGGTCAGCCCATCCGTGCTCCAAGGAATCAGGGACAGCGAGGCTTAAGCACCATGCTGAAGCACTCCGATTCTCATCAACGGGCAAGTGATTGGACAAGACATTTTAAACAATGAGAAGTCTCCCTTGCTGAATAGTATAGCAAGGAGCTCAACAGCCGGAAGAGCCAGGGTCTGTCCTTCTACACTATCCTGCCTTCCTAAATAGGAGTTTGTGATGATGGAAAAAAGGTGGGCAGCTTTACTCAACAATGAAAAGGAACTCCACCTAATCCCCCTTCTTCATTATTTAGGAGATAAAATATCACCCTAGTATAGCCAATGACTGCACCCTGGTAGGATGCCATTTCCTTCAATAGGTGTAGAATTTTCTTTCCTCATAATCATTGTATTGTTTGGACACAATTCTTTTCTGTACACTTGCATTTTTCCATTGCTAGATGATTTTTTTTTAATTGCTGGTGAGTGTGTGACCCTTTTGTTGTCCGTATGCAGTGTTAATTCTGTGGTATTTAAGCATGTCAAAATGAAAAGTGCCTCAGCTGAAGATCATTTTCAGTGGTGATCAGGGATTAATTTCCTTTTTTTGTAAAAAGCCACTTATTTTGGTTTTGTGCGTTTTGGAGGCTTGTGGATTGAAATTACTTCTAAAACTTTGAAACAGGAAAGAATAGCACTCTTTCAAGCATGTGTTGCAATGTATTTGCTACCCTCTTGCTAATAGCTTGCAGCAGGTGAAAAAGCAGTAATGGGTGACCCAGAATGCAATTAAAGAAAGAAATGCAGAGAAAAGTAACAACAGACACATGCAGTCTTTTGTACCCTATGAAGTGTTAATTCCCTTTAATGAATTGTAACTTAATTAAAAAACCCAAACAAACTCAATTTTCCCATTCAGTCAGTGCAAAGTAAGAGAATATTAATCATTTTGCTTAAAATATTATTGAAGAAACTACTCCTCTGGTATTTTGTGGACTGGGCTTGGACAGAAATGAGATATGGAGTTTGCCTCTAATGTAACCATGCCAAGGGAAGCGGGAATTGATATGACAGATCATCTCAAACTATCTGAAGAATTGGGTTAAAGGATGAGGGTTGACAGGGATGTTCTTCTGTCATGAGGTAGCCTTCCAGATGAAGGATGACGTGTATCTGTGCAGAAGGCATTTGTTTTCGATGGCCAAGCTGTGACTGTGAGGTAGACTTCCTTTCCTCTGGGAGCTTATCTCAAATTTCACCAGCTCCTACTGCAAGTGAAGAGCACCTTTCTTTAACCTTGACATTTCTGGCATAAAGGTTTAGGGGCGTATAAAATCCCAAAACAAACGCTCCTCTCCTTGGGGAAAGGATGAGTGAACAAACACGTGATAGATGACAGTGACGTTACTTAATGCATGACTGATTTGCACATTTATTCTGCTCTCACTGAAGTTGTAAGTGGCCACAGAAGAAAAACAGGGCATGTTATGACACCAGTGTGCCTGGGGCATTAGTAAGCAGGTACATAAGCATATGCCTAGACATAGGTACAATGTTTGAAGATGCTTGATTTCCCAAGGAAGCCTTGAACTTGCCTGCAGAAGTCTTGCTAGAGCTTCTGAACTTTGTAAAAATGCAGTTTCAAAATTCACCTCCTTGCCCAAAAAGTACAAATGAGGTTTTGCAACCAGCTCGCGAGATGCTCATCTTCCCATTGCAACATGGTGTCTCTGTCTTAAGAAAGCTTTTTTTGGAAAACGTCCGTGAGTTACTTGGGCTTGCATGGTTATGCTTGGTGGGTGTACAATGCAGTACCCCTTAGGTGAACCACCTTCTGTTGAGAACAGCATTACCGCTGTCCCTCACCATGTGCGGACAACAGACACTGAGCAACAGCCGCAGGTGGATAATGCACACCGAGATGTCCCACTGCATGGAGAGATAGGAGAAACAAGAACTGGCCAAACTGGTTATAGAGGCCCAGTTAGGGGCTCCCTGATGCTGGGTCTTGTTCAGGCAGGCTATGAAACCTGCTGCGGCAGGTTTGCTTCATTTGGAAGGAGCTTTGCACTCCCGTTTTTTTCATCCTCTCCCACTCCCATTTTTGTCCTAATTCCTTCTCCCCTTTTCATAGCGTTTTGATTGAAAGAATACACTGGCAATGCTGAGTGCTGCGTTGGAGGGAGGCCCCAGTTAAACTGGTTCCAGATGTGCTTGAACTGGCCGTGTGCACTGGAGAGGAAAGTGTGCCTCTCCAGTCGGGAGAAGGCACCCATGTGCCAGGCGGTGCACGTGGCTGACTGCCACAGTTACGAACCTAGTATTAACTGCATTAATTGCGGACATAAACAGTGTTTAGTGCCAAGCATGTCACAAGCTGAATATAAAAGCTGCGGTGGAGGTAGAGTTTCAAATTATGCTTCACTTTTAATTTTAAGGGCCTTTCCCTCCGCCCTCCCCCTCCAAAATTCCTTGAATGTGTCTCTGTATTCACGAAAACACAAATGCGTATCGAGCGAGAGAGCTACCAGCTTGTGAATACTATGAGAGTACCTGCTAACGGCTGGCAGCAAATTGTCAGCAGACGCCTGGAGCCGGGGCCGGGGCCGGGGCCGGGGCCGGGGCCCCTGCAGCGTTCGGCGAGGGAGAGCGCCCGGTCGCTCGCCTGCCCGGCCCGCCGCTGGGCGCAGCTGACCTACTTTTTCTGCTTTTCTCCCCATACTGCCCGGCCCCCTTCCAAACACGGGGGCTCAAAGGCTTTTAACCCTTCGCAGAGCAGCAGCATCCGCATCCTGCGCTGGTCCCCCGGGGCGGGCGTCCGCTGCGTGCCCGCGCAGGGGGAAGGCGGCGGCCGCGGAGCGGAGCGGGGCGCTGGCTTGTCGGGCTGGGCCGTGAACCAAGCTGTCCCCGCAGCACCATCTATTGGAGAGTTTACGTGTTGCCTTGATCTGAAGCACGCTTTCTATTTATTTGGTTATTGCCCTAAGCTTCCCCGGGATTGGTGCCCGACCCGGCCATTATCTCCCAGTAATTAATCTTTAACAAAGCAAATACCCATAATAAAACATGACGTAACTAAGATTCCTTGTATGCACAGAAATGGTGCTGATGGCATTTCTGTACAATGCAGCCCCACCTTCCTGCAAGGGGACAGGTCATCAAAGTGATTTGGAAAGGCGCTGCCCTTCGTGACTCACGCTCCGGCACTTCGTCTGGGAAAGGCTCTGCGATTATTGAGACAAGCTGCGCCCGGCACACCGTATGCTGAGTACTACCTTGGTGTGAAGAGCACATGTAAGCGCTTTGTAGCAGACCATGTGCTTTGCATGGTGAAATAGTGCTCAGCATCATTTTCAGCTGATTAATTGTAACTCACTTCTGGATCGCGCTTTGCCTTCCTGTGTTTCTGGTAAAACAGTGGAGTCTTATTTGCTCTTTTTAGAAGAATGTTAGAGGAAAAGCCCTTTAGTTGCATAAAAGTTTGGAAAGGGAGAAGGTAATACTCTCTCATTTTTAAAGATAATACTCTTCCTAAATAGGCCAGAAGTAAAATGTTCTGAAATTATAAATTTGGCTTGGGTGCATATCTTTTAGAGTACAGTAATCTTTGCTTGGTTTGAAAAGTGCATGCTGGTGCTGGGTTTGAATAAAGATTATTGGATTATTGAAAAACTGTAAAGAACTTGTCAGCAAAGCATTTTCTCAAGTATATAAGCACCACTGAGTATACAAACAAAGTGCATGCCAGTACATGCAGATAATGAGATGGGCGCTTTGTCCAAAGAAGTTAAAGCTTCCCTGGTGCAGCTAGTAAAACTTGGAACAAAAGCAAAACTGCTGGGAAAGGAGTTTCCTGGCAGCAGACATTTCATAGGTTCGGGGCCAATGGGTGTTCATGGAGTAATCAAGCTCTCTGGGCGCTGTGACCCTGGAGTAACGGCTGTGGGTCACACATTTGGCCGTTGTGTTGTTGAAGGACAGTGGGGACGGGCCCTGTTTCTGTTCTAGAAGGCGGCAGGTGCTTCTGTGTTTTGAGAGGATGGGCTGTCTTGCATGCTTGGCTGTGCTCCATTGCTTTAAGACATTTCCCACTGAGGATCTCTTGGCTGCTAGTGGCTACTGACCTATTCGTAACCTGTGTTTCACAGAAGTTTTATTTTGAGTACAGTAAGTGGAGAGTTGCAGGGACATGGGGGTTGATCTTCCCCCTCCCGCAAAGGAGGCACCTTCAGTCAAGCTTTGGGCTATCTAATGGTGTTGGATTATCCTTTGCTAATGTAATAGTGTCCTGCTGTTAAGGGTAATAACCAAATCCCCTACTGACTGTCGGAACTTTCAGCAGCTTTGATAGGAATAACTGCCAGGTGTCAGCGATAAGGCTGTGGTCCTTGGCAGGACTTTAGGGTACTGTCCATGAGATACTGGGGTAATTCCTGGAAAAGAAGGATTTTATAGAGGGGTTGTAGGTATTTGTTCATCTAAATGGGTTAGGGTGCTGCTGCTTGCCATGTGTCTTTCTCAAAACACAGTATGAATATTGAGTTGCAGATGGCAGTCACCCAAAAGTATAAATTAGAAGGACTACTGGGTACAGCCAAGCGCAACTCTCTACCTCCTTTGCAGTTGTCTCTTTCTCAATAGCTATCTCGGTTACCAGATGGTTCAGGGTTTATTTCTTTTTTGTTTGTTTGTTTTCAAACAGTTGTATGCAAGTTGCAGCGAACAGTAATGTGCAGGGACAAAGAATTTGCACATTACACAGGGAGTAAATTTTAGGTACCCATCCAAGCAGAAAAGTGAAGATTTTGTAGAATAATTGGTAGGCAAAAACATCTCAGCTCCAATTTAGTGATCAGTTTATGGATCTTTAGTTTTCTTTTACACAAAATGAATTATTTTTTACTTCATTAACGATTAAGTAAAAACTGAGTAGTGACTGCAGGAGTTGGTCTTAGTGACAGAGTTCATGGAATAATCTTATTAAGTGGAATTTTTCACATGTTTAGGTTAACCCACAGAATCTTGGTATAGGAGGTAAAAATGCTGTTGAATGAGTGCCACCAAGTGTCCTCCTGCTGTATGTGAAAGCCCAAATCACAACATTGCACCACAAAGTTTCGTAACTTTGAGATGGACATCACAGAGACAGCAAATTCTGTTAGGGTGAGAGAAGTTATAATTAAAATCCCATTGAATTGCAACAGGGATCTCTGGAGATCTGATAAAGGTGAAATGTCTGTGGTAGCGGCAGAAATACAGACATAACCCTAGTTATCCATCCAGTTCGTCTATCTGTTCCATTTGGTGTTTCCTCTGAGTGACTGGTGCTACTCGACGTTGACACTGCGTTATCTGTGGCTGTGCTGCGTTATGTCAGATGATGGTATGATACACCTGATCTTCCTTTAGCAGGGCTGGTATGTGTCACAGGACTTCCTAACAGGAGACATAAGTTACAGATTTGGCAATCAACATCTCCATTTCGGCCCTCCTTTTGCTACTGTTGATGGCAATGCCAACCTTATCAATAGATGCAGTGGGGGCATGGCCAAGACTGGGTGTGTGTAACGAGCAGAGTTTCAACAAACAAAACAAAGCGTTGCTAAATGTCCTCCAAGGTGGTTTCATCCCGGCTTCTTTGTAGATTAAAAGGTTCTGATGGATCTTCAGATTTTCAGTTCATACACATGAGTGTGATTAAAGAAGGAGGATTTATATTAGTATATCTTTGGTCCTACAACTTGCTGACATTCAGATGGTTCAAGCAATGGATGCCCAAGTGTGCCAAAACTCCAGTTGCATTTCTCTATGCTGGAAGCTGGGGCAAAAGAGAGATGCCAAAAAGCCATTTTATGTTGCATGCAGTAATAACTGCCCCTTGTCATGTTGGAGTTCATTGCCTGAAATTCCACACTGCAGCTAGAGACTGTGTCTAAAGCAGCTAGACAAAGAATTTGAAGGAGATTTTTCCCGTGGTGGGTGGCAAACCAGTCACCTCTCCTCGGCAATGTGAAGTGCCTTTTGTACGGGTGAAACACCAGAAGGGGAGTAGACTAGGACAAGTGCCTAGCCAAAGACACTGTTTATTGCAGGGTTCTGGTAATGTACTTATTTGGAGATGACAGAAATATTTTAGGTACTAAAATGTGCTGAAGCCCGCATGTAGAATTTTAACATTTTTTACTGGAATATACTTATATATAGATAAACTAATCTGTGCCATGGTACATGGCACCCATTAAACTCGGAGGAGTGCCAGGGAACAAAAAGGAGTACATTGCTGGGACTCTGGGCAGCAAGTGAGCAGCAGACTTGCTCTGTTTAATCAGCAGCCCATTGTATGTCTCAAGGCCTTTCCACAGGAGTTAATGGGTGAACAGACCTTTGCTGGCACAAATTTTCCATTGTAGCGCTCTCTGTTCTGCTCTGTTTTACTGTTTTGCTATAAATTAACTTAAAACAGTCAGGTTTACCGCTGTCTGAGCATACTGTGAAAAACCTCACTTTTGAAACAGTGTGTAACTCTTCTTTGCATGATGAGGGGTGGAACTGGAAAGTACAGAAACAGGAATCAATGTAGTGGCCTTAAGCTATTTGGAAGGACTTTCACTTTTTGTATGGGTGATGTATATTTTGTGGGACCTACGGTATCCAAAGGGGCCGACGTTCAAAACATTTGGTCTCACAACATGTAAAATACATGCTATTGATTTGGTATTTACCAGTGTGCAGGGCTTTCTAAGCACCACTGTGTGGTGTGGTAGATAACTAAGCTGCCCTCTGCGTGTGGGTAGGTAAGGCAAGGTGCTAGAAGCATATGAGCAAGGTGAGAAGTACCCCTGTAGACTCAGATAAATGTCTAAGCTTTGCTTTAGACAAAATTAACCTTCTACACAGAACAATAAGGAAGTAGCTGTCCTTTTCCTCTTGTGTCCTTGCCAAGCACAATAGATACAATTATCAGTATTCTCGCCAGTAGTTCAGCTATTATCTCAGTTTAAAAGCATTTCATTGTTTCAAGGACAGTTTTTAATATACTAGAGAATATTCCTATCAGGCTGTGTTATCTGGGCACAATCTCACCATTCATACGAGAGGAAAAATAATAGCTGCTTCTCTGAAATGGCCAACCTTACTACAGCTTTAGAAGCACTCTTTGGGGAGCTGAATAGAAGGAAATGGCAAACTGAAAAGGGTTGCTAAGAAACAATTTCAGATGCTTCCAGATTTTATGAAGAAAAGGACACACCCACAAAACTGTACTAATCATGTCCAAAAGGAAATGAACAGATAGCTATTCTTCTATTAGCCAACAATACTAGTTTACTAAATAAGGAAATGATAAGGAAATAAAAGCTTTAGGACCCAGTATAATTAAAAAACATGAATGGGGAGGCTCTGCTGAGGAAAAGCTTTGCGCAGGGCCTGAACTTCCAGTAAAGCTTCCACTTTAATAGCCTCGGTGGAGAATCACTTAAACAAGTTGCACAGTTGATTGCACATGTTGCATTGGTGACCATCAGGTGGAAAACCCACAGTAATGGTCTACTTTTATGCAAGGAGAGTTCATGTTGTCATGACAACTGATGTGTGATTGTGCAGACCCGCCCTGCAAGGCAGTCCCACGCTCCCAATCAGTTATCTGTAGCAAAAGATTTTCTCAGGTTCCAGTTTTTGGCTATTAAATAGGTATAAGAGAACAACCTTACACTTGTAGCTAGTCCCAGATACGTTCTTCCCTAATGCACACAGCTTCAGGTGTTTGGTTTTCTGTGTAACCTACCAGCATTTCTTCATGTTCCTACTCAGCTCAGCTGGCTGTTGATGGTTTTAGTGATGGTTTGGTTTTCCTTTGTTTCTTAGACTTTTAATGATGTGGGTTTTCTCATCCAATGTATGAAGGACTACTTTAATATATCTTAATATCTGGCTACAAAAGGTCAGAAATTATACAAACTGGTTCATTAATAGCTGATGCCCAAGTAAGTCCTTTTTTTTTTTTAATATGAAATCTTGCACTCATTACAGCTTGCTACAAGAAACATTACCTGTGAACAAGTAAATGAACCAAAAAGCAGATCACAATTTAGCAGAGTAGAAAGCCATGGAATACCTCTCAGAATGAAATGGCTGGTATATTTTTGGTCCTGGAACAAACTATGGTTACTTTAGTTTTTATTTAATTAAGTAACACAGGAATATATTGATATCATGACTCTATTCTCCCATGTTCTTATTAATATAATTATACCTTTATACATCTTTGTCTTTGTCAAATCTTTTGTTTTTTTTACAATACCAAGTAGTATATGTTTTGTATTACACAGAATTGTGTTAAAATGTAAAAATAATTTTAAATAATTATATGACACAGAGTTTCTCTCCTCCAACAATTAAAAAATTTCCATTTTTAACTAACAGCAACAATTAAAAATTACGTACGATGTTTATTTGGTTGAGGACAGCTTTATTAACACCATGCTAATTGATGCTTAATCCAACTTCTTTTGAAGTATTTCAAGTTAAAGGCATTTGGAATGGACTGTGAAATACTAGTTCGCATGTAGGAAGATAGTTATTCTGACTTCCTTTTATTCAAAGGTTGATTGGACCTCCCTTTGACTGTAGGGTGAAAAATGTTGGCATTCTTCAAAGAGTAGTTTCCTTTTATTAAAATCTTCTGCAGTCAGAGAAACAAGCTTTCATTGTGCTTTTTGCGATCTGAGTCATGTGCTCAATGTATGATTGATCAACGCTTAGTCAAGCCTGGACACGGTAAACTACAAAAGCAACATGATGAATGGAAGCTAAAATGTATTTCAAAATATAGTTCCTTCTTTATGATTAAAATGAAGGAAAATATTCCACCGGGATCTCAAATCCAGGATAAAACTACCAAGTTAAACGTGACAAAGTTTAATTTAAGGTTATATTCCAACTGCCACGTAGACATTGAAGAGAAAAGTCAAACAGACAAAAGAGATTGCCAGGCGGACAATGCTACACTTAAGTAGCAACTGAGCCTTTTGGATCTCAACATTCCTCAAGCGTCTTGGAAAATCAAGAGACAAGTGACAGTTTCTGACCATGTTCCTGCACTAAACTGACTCTCCTCCTACCATCTGCCTCAGTCCAGATCTGTGGGGACAGTGTCCAGAAGGAAGAAGGGAGTTCTGCCTCCTTGAATGTCAAGTTCTCGACTGGTTTTGTTCCTATCTTTGGTCGTCTTCTGCTTTAATTATCTTTTCCTTTAATTTTTAAGAAACAGCACCTGGAAATATGACCATATTCTTCTTCCTTTAGATGGTTTTTCTTCAGCTACTAACTTCATATCTCATACTCCTTCACAAGGTGACTGCCTGCATTGACATGTAGAAATGGGATCAACGTATAGTGACCACACTTGTGTAATTCATTATCTTTCCTCTCCTTCAGTCCCATGTGTGTCCTTGTAGTTTTGGATTATAGGCTCTCTGGGATAATTCCTTTCCTAGAAAGTTAGGCAACATGGTCTTGACTAGGTTGTTAAACATAATGGCACAATAAATAACGAATAATTAATAGCTTTTTTCCTATAGCAGCAAAGGTGGTTTTCAGTGATGACGATTACTTGAAGTAGGGACAACAATATTTTACAAAGTTACTATCAGGCAGCTGATAGTAAAGTTTACAGACTTACTATCAGACAGTAACACCTTGTGATCAATGTCCCCAGGAGATGGCAGTTTCAAAGGTACCCAAGGCAGAAACCCAATGGTTTCTTTAAAACATTTCTTCTGGTTGATGAATGCTAGTGGCCTCTTACCGTCCATCGTGTAGGACTTGGATGTGCTTGTTATTAGGTTATGTGATTAATTATGCGATTATGTGTGGCTCCTCAGCCTGACAGAGTAGCCCCGCCTGCTGCTGGAAGGGTGGGGGGAGCCCCAACAACCCCGTGAGAGACCCGAGCCCCTGCCCCGAGTCCCCTGGGCTGCTCCAGGAGCCAACTGCTGGAGGCATCCATATGGTGCATGTATTTGTGTGTATTTCCCACTAACAGACCATCATCCTGACCCGCCAGCGAGGGAACAGGACGACGAGGCCCTTGATAGTGTTTGTGTTTGCGCGGGGGCTGCGCGTGCCTGTACCCGTGGTTGGCCGTGTGGGCGTACGCCGACGATCAGCCTCGCTGCGGGCTGGGCCGGGGGACGCGGGGTGGTGGCAGCCTGACCTCTACCAAGCCACCAGGCTTGACAGCCCTTAAGTTTCGTAAATCCTTTACACATCGTTAGGTTGCTGTTGACAGGGCAAGTGACACAATACGGCAATTTCTGACGTTTTCGAGATAGCATGTCTGAAAGCTTAGAAAGCAAATCACGTCTTTTTATACGTTTGGTTAGAAATTATATTTTAGTTCGCATGCATACAGTTACTGGAACTATACTCTTGTGTCTTGATTAATAATAACTTTTTTAAAAACTGTGGTTTTAAATGAATAACGTTTGTTTCCCTCGGTGTGTGGTCACAGAAGACTTGTCAGAGTTTGTATAGGTTAACTTACCTTTCCAAGAAGATGTATTTTAATGCAAGAAAATCCTTTGGTAGGGTTGAGGTGCACGTTATTTTGTTTGGTGGATACTGTTGCCCCCTGGAGGCCATTTCTCAATTATCACAATATTGGATTGGAACTTAAATTAAAACTCAGAAATGTTTGCTATTATAAACAAAATATTCCCTTTAGCAATTAAAAATATTGTGATTTTAATTAAAAGGGTTTATGAGCTTATCAGAAAAATAACTGATTTCTTACGATGCTAATTATTTTTCTACATTTGCTGTTTAGATTTGCAAATTACTAGACAGTAAAATTTAATTGCTTTTTAAGGGAGATGAATATTTAATTTGAATACAGTACTTGGGAAAAATAAGGATTTCGCGAATGTGTGTGTTTGTATCGGTGTGTGTTTTAAGCAGCGTAGATAATCAAACTAGGGAGTGCGAGTGTCTCCACGTGCACTGTCGACAGGTTTCTACGCAGTGCTACTATTGCTCATCTAAGTGCAAGAAGAAGGGCAGTGCAAGACTGTGAGTAGTGGCAGCCCTGGACCGCATTCGTGCTTTGTAGCTGCTCTATTGCCCCTGGTTGGAAACAGCACTGAAGTCAAAGGCAGCTCACAGAGCTAAGAGTTTTCCTTGGACATTGATAACCAGGGTTAAGCTGATGGCCAAGCAGGCAGTCACTCAAACCTCACATCCAGCTCCTTCTCTTCAGCGTGGCCTCCTGGCCTCCTCCGTGCAGGGGGCACACCGTAAGGGTCACACCCCCAGGGTACCTCACAGGCATCCTGAGGTGGAAGCTGGATTTCTGTACTTGTGTAAAAAAAGCACCCTCTTTTTCCTTCATTTCTGGTCTGCTAGAGACTTTGAGCTCATTACAACAGTTTGGTGGATGACTGACTGCAACCGACATCCCGCCTAGGTGCAGTGACTGTTAGTCCTTGGCCATTGGAGTCAAAACTGAACTACTGATCCAATTGCAATGGTAATAATTAATTGGGGTCCCCATCCAGAAAGATATTTCTCTATGTGAATAAGAGTCTATTTCTAAATATTTAGTTCTTACAGGCGTTGTTAATCACTATCACTAGTGGTATGAATTAGGTATTAATTTATACATCTCTAATTGTTTAGCTTTTGCAATTAGTCCCTTGTCTACACTTATAATTAGACTGTTTTTTCTTCATAAATGCTGTACCTCCCAGCCTTTTTTTCTCTGCTGGTGCTCTGATTTCTGCTGCCTCCCCAGCCCCGTGGGGTGCTGGAGTTAGCTTTTGCTATTTTTCGCTCAGCTTCCTGCCCCAGCGAGGGCCAGCGTTTTAGGAGATGATAGCCATGCCGGCAAAGAAGCAACTCTGTCCTAGCGCAGAGAGGAACAGAGCTATCTGTGAAGGAAACAGGACGAGGGCAATGCTTGGTACCGCTTCTGGTACACGTTGCCCCAGTGAGGCCAATGTTGCTGGTAGTTAGTGAGCCATGCACCGGGACAGATGCCCCGTTCTGGACCCATTCTCTGGATTTAGCTGTTGCTTCCCATCCTCACATCAATCCCGTGCTGCAGGAAGGACAGCAGCTTTCTGGACAGGCATACAGAGAGCATTCATTTCTGCTTGCAAACTCTTCTTTGCCTGAAGGCTGTAAGTGTCCCTCCTTCTCCAGCTCTTCATTTTCCTCCTCTCCTCACCACAGGCTCAGTACTGCCTCTCTGAGTGCAATTCACGTTATGCTTTGTAACCTTTATGCAAAATGTAATCCAGTCTGTTGCACTGAGCTTCGTTAGTACTTCAGGTAAGCTGAGTGACAGTCTTAAAAGTGCTGAAAAGCATAGAAAGGGTGCCTGTTAAGGAGTGCAACAACTAGGCTTGCACTAGTTATTTTCTGTCAGTAATATCAGTACCACATGCGGTATGTTCAAGTATTATAATATAGCAAGGTAATATCAGTTCAAATTATTACTGCTTTTTCTGGGCTTGGACGTGAATAAAGATTTCATACCAGCTGAGATGCCAGGAATTTGTAGCTGAAGGTCTCTCAATATGTTCCCTAACTGATTAAAAGGATTAAATTTTCCTCCAGTGGAAATATTCAGTCTGTGACATAGCTCAGCAGTGTTGATATACCAAAAAATATTTAAATTTTGAGGATGAGCTGACGGTTTGAGTCTCATCATGTGAGATTTACATACATACACCTCCACCTTGTTTTTACATATCTCCTGCACACATTAAAGTTTAAACAGTTACATGTAAACCAACAGGAGTAGTCTATTACTATTCCTTCCACAATTCTAGATTTAGAAATAAAGACATACACAGACAGGAAAGCATTGAGAATGCCCATAAGAGCGAATGGAGAAGTCCTTACTTTCCTGCTTCTCTGCAGGTTCCCTCTGTTGCTTCCTGGCAGTTCCCAACCAGCCTCTCCCTACCTAATCCTCCAGCCGGGCTCCTCCTTATGTTACTTTCACTAGACATATATTTTTATCATTTTTTTTTTCTTATTCCACCGTCCGCAGCTCCTGAGTAACCATATTTGTCAAGTAAATGAGGTTACCCCCCAGCTGCCTCCCGTGCTCCCGCTGCAGAGGTGCCGGCACAGCCTCGGCAGCTGGGGGTCCCAGCTGGGCCCCCAGCCCGCGGGCTCTGAGCAGCCGCTTTCTGGGCAGAGGTGGGGAAGGAGACCGCTGGAGCAGGAGGATGTAGCAGGGGAGGAAGGAGGCCACTGCAGAGGCTTGCACCCTGTAAACAAGCCAGCTCAGAGGCAGGTGGGATGTGCAGCTCATCCTTCAGGGAAGACCTGGCACAGCCCTGCCAATGTTGGCGGAGTAGGTCTGGTTGGTGGACCTTAGATCACGGTCAAAAGGGTCTTTCAGGGTCGGGGCAGGAGAGTTTCACCAGGTTGAAAATGGGTGAAATATCCATCTGCTATTCTTTTGGAAAGGAAAAAAAAAATCTGTGCATTATTTGCAGGCAGGAAGCTTAAAATGGGGAGGGAAAAATCTATATTTTTGCTTTCAAAATGTCATTTTTTCTCCTTGGTATACTTGAGACTTTGGTCATGACAACACTTGAGAAACAAAGCCTGCATATGAAATGAGGCCTCCGGTGAACAGAAAGGGGCTCAGGCTTGGGACCGAAGCTGGAGGAGGGTGACTAAGGTCAAGGTGGATCAACAGCACTGCCTGTGAGATAAGCCTGCTCAGCTCTTTCGCCAGTGATCATGACCGGAGAGTGTTTACCATAGCGTTTAACACACAGAGAGCACTTTCCCATGCAAGTCTTTGAGAAAACTGAACAGCTGTTACAGGGAGACTGGGGCACCCAAGAAAAATGAGGTGTCTCCCCACAAGGCAAATGTGGTCTCGGAGATAAATAATCCAGCTGTGCTGACTTCTGCTATATGTTACTTCTATTGGATAAAAAAGGGGAGAAAAAAGGTAGATGTTAAAGCCATGTTGCTTTGGAGAGGAGAAGAAGTTAAAATATCCACTTCTGTTTGAAATATACCTCTTCTTCCCGTTAAAACCTCCAGTTTTAGGAATGGGGCTTTAATGGTGACCACAGGGAAGGTTTACACTAACCATGGTAGCACTGACAGCTAATCCTACCTTCTGTTTCTGCTCTGACCACAAAATGCAAACCCTAACAGGCCCAAAGGCAACAATGAGGTGAGAGCTGCTCTGCGCGCATGCTGGGTGGTATTTACAGTTACAGGAGTACGAACAAAGCGTGCTCCAGAAAGGCGTTAATTGCCGTCAGTTACAAATACCACGGCAGGAAGGAGAACTAAAACTGGCACACAGTGTCTCGTGTTAGTGATGGAGGGCAAGTATAGCCACAAACGGAAGATTTCAGAGAGAAAAAGGTATTTGTAAATAACAGCGAGGAGGAATTCTAAATTGGAGCAACCGCACGCCGACCACAGTGTGGCCTCAGGACCATCCGCGCCGACGGCGGGGCCGGAGCTTGGCTTTGTCTGCCACTGCGAACGGGTGGATGGATGGAGGATGCTGCTGCTGCATGTGTGTGCATGGAGCAGCTGGCCAAGGCGCTGCAAAAATTGGCAGGACTTCCAGCACTTTTCTCCGAAGACAAAGGGAAGGGGAAAAAATATAAAATCAAAAGGACTTACTGACACAAAAAGGTGTTGTGCATTGCGATGCACCATTAACCCCATCCTTAAAACTCCTGAGAATCACAGGCTCTGTTCAGGAGTATTGCTCTTGCTGGGCCTAACTTACTCAGCCCAGTAACCCCCAAGCCTCTGCACAGCTGTTCTGGTCTAAGACAGTATGACTGACTGGGGGAGAAAAACACACAAGACCTTTGGAACGTCCCTTCCCATAAATTAGTTCAAATGAATTATTTACAGTGTACATTAGCAGGCACACCCTACACAATATCATTAAACTTTACAAGGGTTTGAATGAACAGCTGCATCTTACACAATATTTTTTCATCTTCACATGTGCAGTTTTCACACTGTTTCTCCCCGGGCTGTTCACTAGGCAAGTAACATTATTTTTTTATTCAGCCACAGGGCAAACTGCCATTACTTGCTTGAAAAATTGTACCTCTGTTTATAATGAAGTATTAACAGTATTTCTTTAAAGCTAGCTTACTTTGGCCTTACAGGTAAGGTGTGTGGGGGAAACTTGCTCTCACAATAATTTAGAAAACCAGTTTATTTCAGAGTTATGGTTACAGCTACAGTGCTAATGACTCATGGCATAGAAATCTTTTGGGTGGTACCTCTGGTGGAGAAAGCTTCCTGCCTTCATTCTCATGTTAACATGGGGACTTGTGCAGCTGTTAAATCAAAGGCTCCAGAGGCTGCCCCTTCTTGGAGATGCTTTAAGTTTGGGCAAGTTTAGTCTGGTGGGGATACGGTGTTGAGGACGGGTTTTGCTTACATGCAAGCTGACACAACCCAAGGAGAGTTGGTACCTGGGGTCTGATAGGACTTATATGGCTTTCCATATAGGGCCTAAGGTAGGCAAGGTCTTCTGCAAGGGGCTTGGAAGGAGTCCTATATCCCATAGCCACAGCTGACTGGCTGAAAGACCAGTGAGGACAAATGTAACATCAGATTTTCCTGTAATGCAAAGTGTGAGGATGTTAACCTGAATTCATACACCTGGGTGCCGATGACTGGATGAAGTTGGCATGGCAGATGTACCTGGAGCAGCTGTGTAGCAGCCACACTGGGGCACCTACCAGGCTCTTCTCTACCTCTCCCACCTTTCAAATCAAGAGACAGAGCCTGGCGGTTCCTTCACATCCCAAAACAGCTTCACAATGGGGGGGATATGCCTGTGTTCCCCATTCTGGGCCCCTCCTTCTTCTTGACGAGACTTGAAGTAAGGGTCTCCAAACCAGAGGCTGGATCAAAAAAAGGTGGTGATTCACTTGGGAGTGAGCCTGATGGACAGGGAAAGATGGTGGCACAAGCCACCTGCATCCAGTGCTAGGGCACCGTTAGCTGGCATTTCCTAAACTGTCTTGCACATTTGTTGTTTGTTTCTGACTTGTACAAAGGAGCAGCATCCAAGTGTGTTTTGTAAATTGACAAATGACAAGAAATTAGGTGGCTGCTTTTCTGATTTCTCTTCCTGATAAGCACAGCCTCCCCTTCCCCCTGCTGCTCAGCAGAAGTAAACAATATTCCCTGGACCAAAATTTAGCTTTCCTCTAGCTCTTCATAACATTTAGGTCACGGCAGTTAATGCCATTAGTCAGAGATCTCCAATTTAAGTGTCATAAAATACTAATTATAATAAGGCGCTTGATGCGTCTCCCCGGGTGTACCAGCTCAGGATGCTGCTGAAGTCCTACTGAGCAGGAGTTAGCGGGACAGAACGAGAAAGGTGTTTTGTCGTGCTATCGAGGACATTAATTAGAAAACTTCTCACATTATTGGTGAACCTCATTAATTTCATTACTTTAGAAGAGAGTCCTGATTACATCTGGAAAATAGCTAATAACCCCAATAGCAAATTATGGGTAATTTGATGCAAGACCACTCAAGTTTATGGTTACATGGCAACAGCGCATTTTGCTGACTTTTGAGTAAGAGTAATGACTAAGACCTGGGCAGAAAGAGCAACACCGAATATCCACAGGGTGCCTTGTTCTGGTTTCCTGGGAGGAAGTCCTGATGATTTCAGGGAGTAAAAGAGGATGTTGCCATGGAAGGAGACTTACTGGTTGTTCCCTGTTTCCACAAAGCAAGTTATGTCTGGAGATCAGCTTCCCGAGGATACTATTTGTCAAAGCTTACTTGCTTGCCCTGTGTTTAAACTCTACTGCACAGTACTAATGGGCTGCATTCTTTATTCTCTCTATGGGTTTATAAATAAATAGTTCTTCTCAGAGACGTTATGCAAATAGACTTACATGAACTCAAAGTTAATGTGGCTTTCAGCCACCCCTTTACACCTGCCCTTTGTGAAGATGTATTTCAAAAGCCATTTTCCCGCCAGCTGCTGAGCTGATGATAGATGGGATTTCATTATTAAGGCAGATAGATACAAGCTGACATCCTGGTTGAATCGGTTATTGGCGCTGGGGGTTATAGAAAATCCTTAGGGATGCGTGTATAGGCATGTAAAACCACCAAGGAAAAGAGCAATACAGAGAAAGTCGTTATCTTTGTTATTGCTCAGAGCTGTGATAGTTGTCCCAAAGGTTAGGCTGGCTTTGGAACTACTGGCTGAATGTAGCAGAGAAGCCCTCTTGAGCTAAATACACGCCTTTTATTTTGTTGTATCTCCTTTCTTAAAACACATTTATGAAACCTTGCATGTTAACGTAATAAATACACTATTACATCTGGCTTGCTACAGCCTGTTGCTGAGAGTGACTGGGAGGCTGGCAGAGCTTCCCAGGGATTCGCCAATGCTGGGAAGTCCCACTGAGGTTTTTGGGGCGTTCATCCCCTGAGCTGCCAAGCCCGGTCTGGGTTCTGGAGGAATCTGGCAGGGTGGGGGAGCAGAGCCTCCTGGGCAGGCACTGGGGCACGCAGCAGGGCGGTGGGCAGAAGGCCTGGGACTCCCCATGTAACTGGGAGGTTGTATATGAGCTTCTAGCTGCCTGGAATGGTCACACAGGGGCCCTGTAATGAAAGGAGGCAAAAAGGAACATGAGATCTTGCCCACGCTGGAGAGGGTTTGCTAGCTCAGATTTCCAAGGGACCTCTGTTAAAACAACAGGGGAAATTTTTCTGTAAAGTAGTTCCTTTTGGCTGCCTTGGCAATTGCGATTTTTTTGCCAAATGGATCTTGCATCTAGAGCTTTTGCCATTGTAAGCGTGTCAGGCAGGGAATGAAAAAGAAATCATAGCTGCGCTGACAGTACCTGTCAACACCGATGAGGAATGCCTACGATCACACACAGAGATGGGAGATGAGTAAGAGACTTGAGGCCATGTTCTGCTCCAGCTATGCAGAGATGCTGAAGAACAATAAAGTGGAGCAGTTTGCTTAGGAAAGTCTCTCAGGGCTTAGGGATGTTGGATATGTGCCCCTATTCTTTTGGAAAGTAATAGCATTAAGTCATGGAGAAGAGAAAGGAAGACACACAGTCCTCTGAAAAATGGCCTATTACGTCTCTGTTTTTTCCTCTTTCAGTCCAGGGAAAATATTATGCAATGCAGGTGATGGATGTGTTGCATTTGCAAAATGATGAAAAGTCAGTTCTTGCAAAACTCACACTCAAGTTGGGTTGTGTAAGAGAATAGACCTGGCACTGCACACGATCTGATCGTGAATGGAAAGTTGTACGTGTGCTTCTGTGTTTCTATAGATCAGGAGTTTGTAGCAGATTGTGTCCTGCCCCATCAAACTTTCATGCCCTTAGCAGAGTTAGGTGGTGTGAGACAATTTCTGTCAGGAGGCTTTGGCAAGCAGAATGCCTAGCTGCTCCGGGCCTTGCAGCATCAGCCTGAATGTTCGTGCAGACGGGATGTTGATCTACAAAATTTGAAGTGTTCAGGTTTGCACACAGACTACATCAACTTGGAGTTTTCCATGCCGTTTCTCACCAAAATCTGAAAATTCTGATGCTGAAATTCTGCTCGTTATTGCCTCGCTGACAGAAGTATTTTTGGTTGCTCTCTCCCTGCAGATACTTGAAGAAAAAGCTGTTTGTCTTTTCAGAAGAGGCTTAAAACCGTTTACCTGACTTATTTTCATTTAAGCCATTGTAATCAGTTTATGTCTGGGTATGATATTTTTTCTTCCCCATAATTAGGCCAGCTTGCAGTCTTATCTTTTTGCTATAGTTTAAATCTTTGAGTAGAATCTCAATAAAAGACAAATGCCAAACCTTTTTACAAGCATTATTACTGTTTGTTGGATATGTAATGTAAGCATTGAAGTCTGAAAAAGTTCTGCCCACTACGCTATCAAACCCATTTCTGTGGCAAAACTTATGGCACACTGAATGTTTACTTGTAATAACTGTCCCATATAAATTGCAGTAATGCCATCTTAAATATGTTCTTTTCAATGCAGAACGGACACAATAGTAAAGCATAGTTTTTTGCATTCAATTTCTAAAAATCTGGCTGTTCTGTACCTACTAGCAAGTACTGAAGTGTTTATAATCATGCTGAGCTGGAGGCCTGCTTTCAGAACCATAATACGTTCATGAACGCATCCAAAAGGAGCTGAAATCAGCCCGCATATGGAGGGTTGACTTTCCCTTTAATGTGTAGCCAGTGGAGAGTATTTCTATAGACACAGAAGGAAACCAAGCATGTAGATGTTTGGGGACAAGGTTCTGAATTTATGGAAATCACTGCTACCCAGCGGAACTCAGTGAAGCTATGACAGCTCATTCCCTGCAGCAGATCTGCCCTTTGGCTTCTGCAGATGCATGTTTGTGTGGGTAATGTGGGTCAAGCTGAATGTGACTATCCACGCTGACTAATGTCCTTCCATGGGAATAGGACACCACTCTCAAAAACATTACTTTTGCAAACTGTGTGCTGCGTAGGAACGGGTTTCTTTCTGGCAATGCAATAAAATGATGATGCAGCCTGCATTCAGAAAGACTATTTCTTACCAATTATTAAAAGCTCTCAAATTATATCAAATATGGTAAAATCATTGTATCATATATGGTAAAACTCCTATTGCCTGAGAGGAACTATATGGCCAAATCAGAGTACATCTAAAAACTTCAGCATATATTCTTGCAGGTAGGAATATCAAATCTGTTCTTACCTTTCTGGGTGTCAGGACTGAAGACCCCAGCAGGTCTCCAGGTCTTGCTGATTCAGATCTCTAACGGGGACACTATTAAATAGGTTCAGGAAAGATTTCAGTATTCCTGCCCATCTCCACATCTTTGCAGGGTTTTACTGTTACTGGTGGTTTTTCTGCAGCAGATCATTTTGCCAGCAGTGTACACGTGGAAATGAATTTGGCTCTAAAAAAAGAAGAAGAGAAGAAAAAAAATCCATAGTTGTAAGCCAGAACAACTTATGATGAACTTGTAAAGAAAAACGATTTGCCATCCCTTCTTCAAAACACAGTGTAATTTCTCCAAATTGATTCCTACTCATTTTCTTGTCCCTGGTGGATATGACATGAAGAAACAGACTCAAACTAAGGAAAGAAAGACTTAGGCAAGGCATTAAAAACAGAGATAGTGAAACACTGGGACAGATTGCCTGGAGAGGCTGTGGAATCCCCATTACTAGTGTTTGATGTTTGTCTTATCTCGTCTAAGATAAGACAAGCATTTGTAGGGAATGACAGAGATAGTGATTTTGCCCTAAGAAAAAGAGTAAATGGCCGCTTGAAGTTTATTCCAGATTCCTGCCATCCTCCCTTCTCCTTTTCCTGTGATTTATGTTTCCTTGAAGTTTCTGCCTGCCCTCTCCTATTTTCTTAACTGCTTATTATGGAGGACTCGCATATAATTGTTGGGTATCTGAGTGTAATAAGCTGTTTTTCATTTTCTTTGATTTTCCAACTACATTTTGGTTGTTACATATCTGAAATAGCATATGACCTTGTTAAACCACACTTCAGTAAACCATAGTTAGGAACAAAGAATGCAGTTTTGGATTTGGTGTTCGGCAAAGAACAAACCAATCTCATGCTACTGTCCTGCCAAAGAAAGACGTGGTATACTTGAGGTGAAGGTCCTCAGAGGCCACTCAGAGGCCAGCGAGCCATCTCCTCAGCCACAGAGTATGTGGGTTGGATCATAGGGAGGGTATTAACCACAGGATCATCTGGGTGGTCTTCATCCCTCAGCCTGGCTGATCTGCAGACTATGCAAATCCTCACTCGGCAGATGAGCAAGGGAAAAGACTGAAGAGTGCTTCTTTCCATGGCAGGTAAACCACACATTTCACTCTGCCCTTCAATCGTGTTGCTTGAAGCCAAGCTTCTGTTGAATCATGAAGTCAAAGCTGTGTTCCCCTGTGATGTTAAAAAGGTAAGACCCATTCTCCAAAAACATTGTTTTGCATGAGACATTAGGATGCCTTTTCCTGAAGAATTTTACAAAATCTCCAGAGTAGAATTTGAGGGTTATTCTCTTTAATCATGGAATCATAGAATCATAGAATCATAGAATTGTTTAGGTTGGAAAAGACCTTTAAGATCATCAAGTCCAACCGTTAACCTAGCACTGCCAAGTCCACCGCTAAACCATGTCCCTAAGCGCCACATCTACACATCTTTTAAATACCTCCCAGGATGGTGACCCAACCACTTCCCTGGGCAGCCTGTTCCAAGGCTTGATAACCCTTTCGGTGAAGAAATTTTTCTTGATTTTCCTAATTTTTCCAGTCTAAACCTCCTCTGGTGCAACTTGAGGCCATTTCCTTTTGTCCTATCGTTTGTTACTTGGGAGAAGAGACTGACGCCCACCTCGCTACAACCTCCTTTTGGGTAATTGTAGAAAGTGATAAATCGATCCAGCCTGTCCAGATCCCTCTGTAAAGCCTTCCTATCCTCAAGAAGATCAACACCCCCGCCCAACTTTGTGTCATCTGCAAACTTGCTGAGGGTGCACTTGATTCCCTCGTCCAGATCATTGATAAAGATATTGAACAGAACTGGCCCCAAAACTGAGCCCTGGGGAACACCACTCGTGACCAGCCTCCAACTGGATTTAACTCCATTCACCACAACTCTCTGGGCTCGGCCGTCCAGCCATTTTTTTACCCAGTGAAGAGTGCACCCGTCCAAGCCATGAGCAGCCAGCTTCTCTAGGAGAATGCTGTGGGAAACGGTGCCAAAGGCTTTACTGAAGTCCAGGTAGACCACATCCACAGCCTTTCCCTCATCCACTAGGCGGGTCACCTGGTCATAGAAGGAGATCAGGTTGGTCAAGCAGGACCTGCCTTTCATTAACCCATGCTGACTGGGCCTGATCACCTGGTTGTCCTGTACGTGCCGCGTGATGGCATTCAAGATGATCTGCTCCATATCCTTCCACAGCACCAAGGTCAGACTGATAGGCCTGTAGTTTCCCAGATCCTCCTTACGGCCCCTCTTGTAGGTGGGTGTCACGTTTGCTAACTTCCAATCAACTGGGACCTCCCCAGTTAGCCAGGACTGCTGATAAAGGATTAATGCGTATATGCATACATATATGGGAATATGCCCACGGGTAAGTAAGCCTACAGGCTAGGGCTGGGTACTGCGGCTCTTATGCAGGTAGTCCCCTGAGTTTGTTTTGAATATTTGCCACAGATAAAGCAAGAAGGCCTCAGGAGGAGGCCTTATAAATCTTGACCTCACGTTACCTTCTCGTAGCCTCAAACAGCATGACCTCTGAATACAAAACGTCTGTTTTATCACACTGCAGGCACAAGTGGCAACTGTCTTTGCTGCAAGCAGAAGACTGATTAGACCATTACAAGGTTTTTCTTCTCTCAGCAAAGGTTGAATGGGTGAGTCTAAAAAACCTTCAACTACTTGACCACCCACAGTTTGTGCCTGGAGCACCCATCGATGCTGATGGATACTGGTTTAACAGTATGGGTACCTGGGTTTAAGAGAGCAGATGGCCTTAAGTATTGGATTTCATATCACAAAATTGACCTTAAGCATCAGCTATGGAAATAATACAAGGGTTAAAGTGAAGGGGAAAAAAAAAAAAAGAGGCTTTGGGGCCATCAAGGTCTATATTTATATCTTGTTGCCATGAAGGAACCAGTGCCTGAAGTTGGTGGTTGAACAGTTGTATTCACAGAGAATGAGCGTGAATGTGTGTGTGGGGGGCGTTTTTCTGCTACTACAGACCAGGACTCCCCTATAATTAGAGATGGCAGGTGGTGAGGCCCTGCCACAACCATGCATTCACTCTGACTCCTTGCTCAAAAATAGGATTTGGGGAAGCGGGGAGGCGTGCGGGAGGATGACGCAGGTTCTTGGTTTTTGCACAAGGCGCACCTAACGTGGTAACGCTGAGCATGATTGATATCAGTTTGAAGCAAGCTGGGTTTTATTTTTTTCTTTTGCCCCTAACCAGACCTGAAAAGCAGTCCCAGGCTGTGGCTTCAGCAACCGGCAGCATGAGGCCAGCTGAGTTGTGTAGACTCCCACAAAGGGTGTCTTGCTTCCGGCAGATGTCCCAGATACCAAGCCATTTGATCCCACCACAAAAATAGTTGCGTAAAATATTGTGCGTTGGCTCTGGCCTGACAGTGATGGGACTGTTCCGCTTCACTGGGCAGGTGAAAACATCCCGCTGGGGCTGTGGCTTGTGTCCCGCAAACCTTCTCCCTCCACGGGGCAGCGAGGTGCCTCTGTGCGAGAACGAGAAAGAGAAGAGATATGGGGGAGTTTCCCCTTCCCTTTTACAGTCGTGCTTTTAAAAACTGACACGTGTTTTCCTAACCAACTGCTGGCATCTAGCTTTGCTGTCGGGAGAGATGGGAGAGGGAACCCAGCAGGGCTTCAGGCTTCTGACACATTTTGGGAGCGTTGCTGTGCCTTCAGGAAAATAAGGACCTATGGCCAAATCCTCAGCTGGTGTCAGCTGACAGAGATCGGTGACCGCTGTGCCGGGAAGCCGATTTACACCTGCTGGGGATCTGGCCCTGGAGAAGAAGCATGAAGGAAGCATGCACAACACAAGATGGTGAGGAGCCTGCAGCCTCAGGAGTGTCGTTAGTGTTGGTCTTCTCAATGCCGCTTTCTCTTTTCAGTGTCGTGCGCTTCCCACCAGTGGCCTTTCCCAGCCTTGTTGGGAGCAGAGATGTGCCGTTGCAGAATTTGAAGCTGGTAACCGCTGCTGACCGCTGCATACATATATTTTTCAGAAAATTGTACCATAAAAATCATGCCACAAATTATCCCAATTCCACAAAATAGTCCCATGTGGATTGGTCGGTGAAATCATGCAAGAATGCTGCTTTTGAAAACAAAATATTCTTAGCCAGAAGAGGCCTTCTGTTTTGTTCAGTGGGTTTCAGACCTGACTGAAAACTGGCTCTGCCCACCTTGTCCTTCCTCCTGTTTTTATGGGATGTGTCCGGTCAATCTGAGCTGTGAAAGTGGGCCAGGCACCACACCCAGAGAAGCAATAACCTGGTACCGTCATCAGCGAAGTGACTTCTCCCAGGCCGCTGCGCGTGACAAAGCCTGCCCTGCCTGACTTGCAGGCAGAGTGAACTAAGTTAATCCCTCCTGGGAAGTTCAAACGCGTTGCAGCCACACGTGCTGTCCCAAGCCTCTGCCCCCATCGGCTTGCACCGCCTGAGTAATGCAGAGTGGGCAAAACAGGTGTCAGCTCTTCTGATGCACGCTGGAAAATGTCACTGTTGCTTAAGTCAAATGTAAGTTATTTTACAAGCTGTAAAATGGTGGGAAATGAGCACTTGCACTCTCCTGCTTTTCATGAGCTGTTTCTGGTGTCCAGGACGTTGGTAATCCTCTTCACTGTAGTTGCAAGTGTGAGCTGCTCTGGCTCCCATCTGCAGCAGCTCATGGCTTTTACAACCTTCCCAGCCTAAAAGGAGGAGTATTTTGTGGTGCACTGGCAGTTTGTTTGTTTGTTTGTTTGTTTGTTTTAGAAGAATCTCCAACCATAGCAGATTTTTCCATTTTCTAGGAGAAGCACTGTAGGCCAAAAGTGGAAGAATGAGAACTGGGAGAAAATATAATAGGTTAATGTCTCCCTAGGTCTGCAAAGCAAGTAAATTGACTGTCAGTACAAAAATAACCGTATAGGATCAGAAGAAAAGTTCATCCACTCATGTGTCCTGTCTCTGGCGTGTGCTTAGACCAGAACAAGCACCTAAAGCATCCTCCGGTATAAAACTTCCTGGCTACCCGTCAGACTCAGAGACTTGCCATGCTAGAGGTTGTTGCCTCTCTATCTTCTGTTACACAAAGCATCTTGTGGTGGTGAGTTTCACCATTTCACACTATGAAGACGGAGTGAGGGGCTGTCATTTCTCAGCCTGCTGCAAGAGCACGAAAGCACAGAAAGCACATGAAAACAGCAACCCCACTGGACTGCGTCAGCACCCAGCATTGATGTAAAAATCAGAGATGCCAGGTGGAGTCGGGTTTGTCTGTGCCATGGTGCAGCAACATCTAGTACTAAATAAATATTCTTGCTAGCATCCCTCCAGGGTAGAGTAGGAGAGAGGGCCGGTGCCAGGTCCTGGTCTAGCTAGGCGAGTCCCTAACTGCTACGATATCAGTACTATTGATCAGTTTTATTGCAGCAGTATCTAAAGGTCCTAACTTGGATCTGATCTGCGTTTTCAAGATCCTGTAAACATGCAGCAAAAAGACAGCTCAGCTCCCGAGAGCTGGCCCCTGAAATTTGTAGTGAGCGGGAGCAGGTGGGTTCAAGTGTGTGCACAAGGCTGTAGATCGCCGCTACCTTTCTTTTGCCATTTCTAGATTTGCTGGATGCCTGAGTTAGCGCTAGACAGTGCAGGTTCTGGGAACACCTGTCAGACCATAACCAGAAAAATGAGAAGGAACGGTTGGTTTCTCGGCTCCTTACAATGCCCTCTGCCCCGGGATGGAGTGCAGGGCTGTGTCCGACACATCCGCCAAATTCATCTCTGCTCTTGGTATGCCTAGAAAGTATTAGTTCAGTCAAAACTGAAAGTCTCTTCTTGTCAACAATAGCCACTCAGAAAGGCAACAGAAGTGTGTATCTGCGTGTCAGCCAACACAGGCCTTCCCTGCGGAGGTGTTTAAAGGAGAGCATGCCCGGCTCCCTGTCTTTGCTCTTTGCCTTCACCAAGATGTTTGAAGCCTGAACCATTGCCTGACAGTGAAGAAAAGACAGCCTCTTCCTCTGCAAGCTGCAGTGTGTTTTGAAATAGGTTGTCAATTTCCTTAATAGTGCTAAAAACATAACCCCTATTTTATTTTTTTCATTGATAGTTCAGAATAGGAACAGGTCTGTAGCTTTAAAAGTCTGGTGTCCTAGACCATCCTTATATCTGCTCTGGGACTTTACAACCTGCTGTTAACACAAAAACTTTATTTACTAAACAGGATGCAGAAAAATGAAGCAACCAAGCAGAAAGCTCTAAAACATAACGTAAATCCTGTTGTGTGGTTTCAGTCTCGTTGTGCTCAGTGCTTTTAGCTAGGGTATGTTGTATAAGTGATTTCTTTGCTTTTATGGAAGGCAAGGTAGAAGAGAAGGTAAAAGTATAGTGCAAGGACAGTGTAATACTAAGACTGCAGTTTGTAAAATTGGCCATTGTATTGCTTAGTATCTCAGCAAATAAGGTCAAGTACGTGCTTTTAAATATTCGTTAAGCCACGGTCTTTCTGAATTTAATATTGAAGATAAAATAAAGCACAGAAATAACGCTGGTAATTAGTTATTAATTTTCTTTTCTTCTTTTGCTTGAAACTCACTTTTAAAAGCTTGAAATAGAATCCTCTGGTTGAAACAGGCTTGTGCAGCTGGTCAGAAAAGGACAGAAGACTTGAGCTATCATAGGAAAACGATGGGCCCACATCAGCTATGGTATAAATGAGAATATCTTAAGATGCTCATTGAATTTGTTCATAAGGGTGCTAAGTGCTAGGTGGTGAAGTCTGCTTGTCCTATTTGTACTTGATGCATGCCAGCACCTGAGTTTTCTGTGGGTCTGAATGACAGCACACAAGATCATGAGGTGCATCTAGACCATCAGAAGATTTCACACTGATTTTACTGTCGAAAGAGAAAAGTGAAGGAATGAGGCATGTGAAGACCAATAATCATGTGAGAATGGTGATTGGGGAGCAAAACTTCTTCAGTTCTCTGGCTAAAATCTGTTCCAGCCAACACTGTGATCCAAAAGGCACCCAAGGAGAGAAGAAAGCTGAGGCTGAAACTTGCTAAAAACAACTGGCTTAACCTTCAGTTTATCTGTTTATGCACCTTTTTCAGTCCATGTCCTCCTACACACAGCTTGAGGAGGATATTGAAGTTAAACTATAGGATAACATTTGTGTAATATAAGGAACTGTACGAAGCTCTAAAGGGCAGTGGTGACACAGGCTGTATTTACCATAAGTCTGTACCAAGCACTGAGCACGATCTTGCTTAGTGCCTCCATGAGCTGTCAGACCTGCAGTATGGCTGCTAGGCAGGCTAGTACCAGCACTAAGAAAAAAAGAAAAATGTTTAAGTACTCAGAATTTGAAGGGAAGGTAGTGAACATTGATTATTGTTTCATTTCTGCCTCAGCCCCCCCTAAACACATAAAGATGGTAGAGCGCGTGTGAGGTTTCTCTTAAGAAGATAATAATGGATGCGAAGCGTGAAAAAAGTGCAGCCTGATGGTGCCTCACGCTCGCTATAATCACCCTTCCTCCCCGCACGGCTGGTCTGCGCAGCCCAGCTTTCGGGCTCAGTTTACCTCCTCCTCAGCCTTGCTGTGGCCAAAGCGGCTACAGGAGCTGCAGAGCATCACATCTGGGGCAGCCAAGGGAGGCGGGGGTCCACAGCCACGGTGGCAACCTGCCCCGGCTGTGTGTGCGGAAGGTATTTTCCCGCACACTGCTGGGGGACACCTCAGCTCCTCCCGCACCAGCGCAGCCTGCCATGTGGAGAGCCTGGCTCAGACAGGACCGGGCATCTCCCATTGCAGCGACCACAAATCATCACCCACCATGGACAAATTCCCATGAGAAGGACCATCCCATGGGTGTCCTCCTAAAGCATGTCTGGACAGATGCAGATTCAGACTGGCCACAGGTCAAAGAAGAAATGATCAATTCTTCCTGTGCTCAGCCTCTGAAATGAGAGGCAGGTGATATCCATAGATAGAGAGGGAATTTGTTTTTTTGTAATTATCCATTTTTACTAGAGGGATATGCTCAGCAGGATCAGTGGTTCAGCACAGCGGTAAGGGTGGATAATTTCTTGGCTTATTTCTGTGGGCTCACTGTGGGGTCTGCAGCTCACCAGAGATCCCAGGATAATGCAGAAACATAGTTTTCCACATGTTGGTTTTCAAGTAAAGGAGGAGACCCTTGAGTTCACATGGGCTAGACTGAGGCATACAGAAGGTCACTTCAATGCAGGATTATTAAACTTCTCCTAATTTAGTCCTTTGAACAACTGCTTGATCTACATGTCCATGAAAGGTTTCCTGGTTGTGTATGTGTGTGTGCATGCCTGACATAAATAAAAGATGCACTGAAGAACTGAAGATATTGAAAAGAAATCCCATAAAATATTTTTACACAGAACAGCTGCATGTCTGGCCTCTTTAGCTTTATGTTAATTTCTGACAAGTAGCTTCAAATTTCTCAGTGCAAGATTCTTGTTCTTGCAGCTATTCTGTAAAACTTCTCTTCTAAGCCCAGGCACCAACACATTGCTCTCTTTTCTCCTCTTTCCCCGTACATCTGCATCAGACAGATTATATTTGTTCAGCAAGACAGATGAATTCACTGCCTTTCAAACTTGTGCTATGTATGTCATTCTCCTACTTGACTCTCATTTTTAATAAAACTTTGTCCTTCATCTACTGGGAGACCAGGAAAGGGACAATTTGGCTGCAAAAGAACATGCTCTGGGATCAAATGGTGAGGGTCTTGTGGAATGGCTACAGCTCCACATCTGAGTTTCGATTCACCTTCATCCTCCATCATTTGGGGTTTTCTAGGTCTAGCAGTAATCCGAGCAGCTCGTTTTGACAGATTTAGAGTGTTTCATACAGTAATTGGAATTTCACTGCTTTAATGTCTTCATTCAAACAGTTTCTCTGATCATGGAACTGAAAGGGAAGTCTTAAGCTATACATAGCTTTATGTGAAAAAAAAAGGAGGTTTATGTGATTATGGTAATAGTTCATAAAATCTAGCAGACAAAGAATAATTTAGAATTCATTTATTCATAACAGCAGAAGTTGATATTCTTCTTGCCTACAAAAGAGTTTCAGACATTAATTTTTTCTCCTGGATTTCTGCTATTCTGCAGAGCTAGTTTGGATTGCTTCAGTATTACAGATGCCCTAACTTCTTTTTTTGTCTTTTTTAGTCTCTTCAAAATACTGTTTTTCCTTAAATAAATAATGCTGATTCCATGAAGATGGTATCAAAGCTGTCTTCCAACTTTCCTGCAGATTTATGTAAGTATTTGAACAGAACACTGAATTCTGGTCTCTGTTTGCAGCTAAGCATATTACTGACAGAGAATAAATCACTTCCCTACAACTGAAGATTTAAGATTTAAGCAACTTAGCATATCCTTTCATAATTTGAGAATTTCTTGTTAGTGGTGCATTTGCTTTGGAGACAGGGGAATAGTGTGTGTGCATGTCTGTTTATATATTCTATTTATATTATTTCAGTAGGATACTACTTTTTCCTTTTTTTTTTCTTTCCTTTTTTTTCCCTGATGATCCTCCTCTATTTCTTCAGCCTCTGTCTTATCTAAGATGGTTCAAACCTCCCTAAATGTAATTTTAAACTGAACTCATAAAAGGCTGGCAACAGCTTCAAATACTTAACTAGTTAGTTGGGATGAAATTGTGTACTCCTTTGGCCTGACTTTGTAGAAAGCCTTGCAGTTGAAAGCAGAAAAAATTTGGCATGTAGTCATGAGAGAATTGAAGAGTGAAGACCATAGGCACAGTGATTCACATTAATCTCTGTATTAACCTCACTGAAGCGATACATCTGGAATATATTAAAACAATTTTGCTGTATGCGCTGTCAGTTACGTGTTATCATTCTAGAGAGTGGCTGTTTAAAGCCCTGTCCTCCAGGTTAAATCAATTTAGCAACAGCGAACTGACAGATCACAGGAGATGCTTTTCCTTAGAGGTGTCTGTGGGGGGAATCTGCAGCTTTTGGTATTAGGCCCAATGCCTTTTCATGTTTTTATCGGGGAGCTGAAAATAGAGGAAAAACTGCTGTTAATAAAATTTGCGGATGACAACAGAAACAGAAATCTGCTAGAGAAATAGGAGAGAGGGCAGGAAATTTCAGAAGAACAGTAATCTGGCCATTTGCCTTTTTCTTAATAAGGCGTGTTGGCTAATAAGAATCCCTGACCATACATGCCTCTCTGTGCGTGTGCGCGTGCACACAAGGATGGAAATAACATAGTTCTCTTCTTCGTTAAACGTTGGTGACCTCTGGTGAGCTTCTTGCATGCTCACTCCACCTGCGAGGTGCATAGCTGGAGAAGGGGCTTTGTCCTTTGGATCAGACGAGGGTTGGATGAGACCACCCGTTCGGGCCATCCAGATCCACAGGGTCCCCACCTTCCCTGGCAATCTCTGCAGTTTTGGAAACTTGGCTGGTTTGAGCGGGTTTTGTTTATGGCTTTGTTGAGTTTATGGCTGGGGAGCATCGCCCCGAGAGTTTTAAGGAAAGTGACCTTTTGGTTTATTCATTGTCACATGCAGACTGTGAGGAGCAGAAACAAATAAGCTGTTGGCATCACAGAACCGATCTGAAGTGGTTTTGAGTTACAGGCCGAAAAAAAAAGAGGTGAACTCCTGACCTTGAAATTTATGGGCACTTGGCTATGCACTCTGAGAGAGTATTGCCTTCTTTCTGGGTCCTTCAGATTCACCTAATCACCTAAAGCTAGGTATACATATTTCAGTTTAAAAAAAAGTCATATGCTGTAACTAAAAGGGGAAAAAACAGTTCAGTGCCAAAAATACACTCTGCCACAGAAAAGAGACACCTTTCCAGAATACAAGAAGAATCCCCACCAACAACATGCACATCTGTCCCGCACATCATCGGTTCTGTGATGACAGCTAGTGCCTCATTTCTTCCCTGCTTTCCTTGCACAGGCAGTGAGACTGGCATTCCCTCTGGGGCAGCCCCAAAACAGCCTGCCTGCAACAAGGAAAGAGGAAACAATTCATTGGGGTGATCAGCACTTGTCTGAAAGGCAGAAACAGCACTGCTACCAATCGTTTGTCTGAGGTTTACACTGGCATCCTTAGTCTCTGCCCCGGCTCATCAGCAGCAAGTGGTTCTGCAGAACGGGTGCGCTGCACGGCTGTGCCAGGGCTCTGACGTTTTTGTCACCTCGGCGGGGCGGGTTGCCAGGCCTTGTTTCCCAACAGTGGTGGGAGGTAGCACCGGGCGCTTTTTTGGCATTTCACCCTTGCCTGGACCACCCCCCCACAGAAGCCTCTCAAAGCTGACAGCTGTCCAGTGCCCTTCGCACAAGACCTGCTAAGGGGCAAAGGAGTTTCTGTGGCTGGCAATGTAATTGGTGGAGAATCATGGTTAGTCCAACAGGAAGACCACGCAGAAGTGCAGCAGCGGTGAGCATGCAGCAGTATCTGCAAGGTTTTCCTCCAGGAATGGGTAGAGCTTGGCCAAGCTCACCCTGCTGCTGTGGGCTCGTTGCGACCAACAGCAAGACTGGAAAGTACATGCCTGTTAATTAGTGGTGAGAATAAAATATTTCTGAAATAAGGCGTATTTATATATGGTTCCATGTTGCTAAGCTCATCTCAAGGAAAATAAATAAAACAACCAATGAAGGCACATTAATTTAATCTTACATGGGCCACAAAGATGAAATGCCTTTTTAACAGGGCTCTATCACAGTGCCCCTACCAACACAGTACGACTGCCAGGGTGCAAGCTGAGCCTTATTGCTGGCCTGAACTTCCCAGATCCAATTGCCAGCTACTTTAAGTTTATTAGCTTATGACCAGAAAACCCTGTTTCTCAAAGGTTTTTCACAGGTGATATGTGTTTGTCTCTTCCCACCCCATCCCACTTTTTGGAGTTATTGATTTCCCGGTGACCCCCAAAGGCGTGCGGGCACAGCCCCTAGCCAGGGCATGAGCACACTGGCAGCAGATCAGCTCCTCGAGGAAGGAGGAGCAAGGACTGGCTGCGTTTACTGGTTGGTTATAGGGAAAAACAGCCCCTTCCCTTTGGAGTACATGTCCAGTACGGATGACATTTCCAATATGTGATGCTTACATTAGCTGAAAAGTGTGCAGTATTTGGTTTTTTGTCCCACAGCAGGCTGAAGGTCCAATAACCCTCCCCAAGGCATTTGGACCACCACATCTCTGGTGGCACAGGGCTGTCCCCTCCTCTTGTCCCCTCCCCCCCATCCCCCGCCCTTTGGTGGGCATTCCGAGGATTGTGACATGCTGACGTAACAATCGGCCAGCGGGGGGCGGCTCTGAGTGCCCTCTGCCTCCAGGACAGTGGGGAAAGTGCCAGTGCCAGCACCAGTCCCATCACCATCAACACCGGATCACGCAGGTGAGCTGGGTCCACACCTCCCAGGGAGGGAGGGAAGGGTCCTGGGAGGGCCTGCAGCAAGGACACCCGGACCCCCCCCCGCCCCCTTCATGCTCACAGCCTCCCTGGTACAAGCTTGCCCGATTTTTGCTCTAGAGAGGTGCAGACCCACACAAGATTTATGTTAAATGGCAGCCTGCAAACAACCTTGAGATTCAGAGCCCCTGGGTGAAGCACAAGGCTGTAGGAGAGGCTAGGTATTTCAAAGGGGTTCGAGGGTGTCTCACAAGCAGCAGAAATTGGCTGCTCAAGCCGTGGTGGACTGATTACAATCCGAGCGATGGCTTTTATGTTCTCAGAGATCCCTATACCTGATTGCAGTGGTCTAAGTTGATCAGTAGTGGAAAATTTACTGGTGTCAGGAGGAGAACAACCTAATTCAGGGAGCAATTCAGGGGATGAAGCATGATAGGGAAAGATGGGGACAACTCCTTGGTGACTACTTGTAAGAACGTCTGTGAGATTTAGGCACTTATCTGGGGCCTGGAAGACAATCTGGACTCTTTATCATCAAATAACAGGCAAAGCATAAATCAGCTTACAAATGCAGGCATTTGTTATTGAGACAGTCCAACTGAAACTTGTATTTCAAAAAGGTTCAGAAGCTTTGGATGCCTCGTTCCTTCACATGCAGCGTTCATTGCTTCACCCCAGAGCCCCACCTCCACCCCTCCACCTTGCCTTGGGTCTCAACCCATCCCTGCCCAGATCCTGCCTGGATCCCAGGTGTTCTGTGTCAATACCTATGTGGTCATCATAGTTGTCCCATGGTGGAGAGATACGTGCAGGTGGCGCCCCTTGCTCTGCTGGAGATGAGGTGCGTGGGACATGAGTGTGTGTCCAGCAGCTGCAGATGGTCTTCAGCTTCTTCCCTGCCAACGTCTTTTCTCCACAGCAGCAAGATGTCTGAGGTAGAAAATGCTTTCCGTAAATTTGCGGTATATGGTGACACATCTGCCAGTGGCAACGACATGACGGGGAAAAACTTCTCCAAGATGTGCAAAGAGTGTGGAGTGATGGATGGGAAAGCCGTGACCAGCACTGACATTGACATCGTATTCAACAAAGTCAAGTGAGTGTTGCAGGGAGGCACGGTGGGCAGCGCAGCCGGGCGGGAGGCAGGCAGGCTCTCATGCGAGGGGGCAGCCCTGGGGGTTTCCATCCCGCTGCCACCCAGCAGCGAGGTAACTTTCCTCTTGGTCTGCCCTCGCCATAGGACCAAGGGTGCCCGCACCATCACCTTTGCCGAGTTCCAGCAGGCCATGAAGGAGCTCTGCTGCAAGCGCTTCAAGGGCAAATCGCCAGAGGAAGCGCTGCAGGCTGTGTATGGCCTTATCGAGGGGAAGGAGCCCGGCAGCGTGGGCGCCACGGTGAGCATGCGTTTCCTCATCCGCTGTGCACCGGGAGCTGCCACGGGACCATTCTTCCCTCCTGTAGGGACGTGTGCTGTCCTTGCATGTAGGGAAGAGTTTGGTTGTGAGCTGTTTCCTAACGCTGGCTGCCTCTGGCTGGCCTCCTTTTTTGCAGAAAGCCACCAAGGTTGGTGGGGTCGAGAGGCTGACGGACACTAGCAAATACACCGGCAGCCACAAAGAGCGTTTTGATGAGAGTGGCAAAGGGAAGGGTCTTGCTGGCCGCGAGGATGTGACAGACAGCAGCGGCTATGTTGGAGCCTACAAGGGAGCTGGCACATACGACAAGACGCACTAAGACTGATACGACTTAAGGAAACAAGGACTTTTCCCCTATAACACGGGAGGAGAGGCAAATAAACATCTCATGCAACCAGCCTTCTGTGTCTGCGTACCTCAATTCCGACAGGGTGGGAATGCATGGGGTGGGCACTGGATGACTCCGAAGAGTGCTGCAGGTTTCCCATCTGACCACGCTTTGATTGCTGTGTGGTGGGGTTAAATCCAAGCACAAGCTAGCCTTCTGGAGGCAACTCTATGGGCAGCTAGTCCACTGCCATCACGCTGCTTTGCATTTCCAATCAAGTGAACAGTAGGTTGTCTCTGAGTAGTCACTCGTTATTTTTATTCTCCCCTCCCAACACACTATACTTTTTGGTGTGATTTTTCATTTGGGGAGCAGCGTGTGCATGTTTTTATATAGCTACGCCGGGCTACATTTGAGTTGATGGTTTCTGGTGGCAGGCAGCCCACCAGTGGTGCCTCACCACACCTTGAAGAGCACTCTTGCCCTTGAAGGGCATAGGATGCAATATGTACCACATGTGGAGAGGGAAGGGGTACTGATAGCACCAGTTCCTGCTTTTTGCTTTGCCCTTCCCCCAGGTTAAACCCTCTCACCCGTTCCTAGCACTTGGCATGGCCACTCATTACTGTTTCCCCAGGCTTCAGGACTCTGGCAGCTGAGGAAGAGTTGTGAGCCTGAGGAAAGCAAATAAAGATCTGTGGTGTGGGGGGATCAGGAAGGAGGGAAGGCCTATGTGGAGCATAGCAGGCCCTCTGTACTCAGAAGGATGGTTTGCAAGCTCTGCCTGCAGCCAAATCCCTTCCCTCGTCTCTCTTTCCCCCTCTGCTTCCCAGCCACACTGCTGTGGTTGCTTACGAGATCTCTAGTGCTGACAAGACCTAAAATGACACGTGCGCTTGTTCTTTCCCCCTGGCATTTCGGCAGGCTGGTAGGACTAGCATGTCCCATGTCCCTGCTGCTGGATCTGCAGCTGTGTGGCCAGTTTTGGGGCGCCCAGTGTGGGCACCCATCCAGGACACACTGCTGGGCAGCAGAGGTCTGTGGGGGGCTCCTTGGATGCGTGACCAGCTCTCAGCCCACTGGGGCTGCCTTCCCTGCTGAGCACATTCAGTCTCTTGGATGTAGCATAACTGAGCTTTTAGGGATAACTGGAACAGCACCTTTGGGACAGTTTCCCCTGACATCATGGAGAATTACTTAGCTGTACTATTCCAGTCCTACAAGCCCTCATCATGGGCCATGACATGGGTGCTCAAGGCACAACACTTGCTCAGAGCACATTGCTCTTTGCCCCATCGCACTTACAAATGTCCTCCTTGCTGCCCTAACCCCAGATAACATAGCATTTGGGTGGATCTAGGAATTAACAAATCCCACTCACTCGCTCGCTCTCTCTTACGTACCGATGACCTTTTAAGCTACTTTAAAAAAGATCCATTGTGCCCCTAGGTAACTCATGTGTGTAAAGTGGTTTGGTGATTCTGGAATAGGTGACAGAAAGTCCTACAGAAAAGCGAGCAGGTGCATTGGGCATAATTGGCAGGGTCTTGGTAGCTGGGGACTGCAGGGGTGACTTGGGAGGAGGAGATCACAGACCACCCTGTGCTGGCCCACGGCCTGAGCAGGGCTGGAGCAAAGAAACCCCCTGAGCAGGAGCAGGCATATAGAAGACACTGGAGGAGGACTCTAGAGGTACTGCGGCTGGTGGAGAAGGCCACACCAGAGCAGTGCAGTGAGAAACAAGGACCAGCAAAAGAAGACCCAGTGGCTGATCCCAATCTCCTGTGCTGTCCATGGCCTCCTTGAAGGTACTGAGGGGATGGGAGATCAGGAAAGGGGGCAGGAGAGTTGTCTGGGGGGAAGCTGATGTATTTCCTCAGTGTTTGTTTAATTGCTTGTCTGTCTTTCTCAATACCAGAATTGATAATTTAAAGTTTATGTTAGTTGGCAATAAAATAAACTGTGAAATGCAGACTCAAGACTGCCTCTTTGCGCAAGACACTAGGAATGGGATATAGTAAAATGAAAAGAATAGCACTGGAACATATGTAAAAAAAATAGGCCTTATGTCTGCTTTTTCATTTTTTGTATAACTCAGATCCAGATCTTTAAAACACATACTCAAGGTGGCTATCCTCAGCAATGCTGTCTTGGTACATCATGTCCTGTACAACAGTTTAAGCAAAGTACCTGTAAATTAAGAGATGACAGAATGTTGTACAAAAAAGAAAAGCTAGTGCACTCAGTAAAACAATGACAGAACATTCTCACATAGCTCCACTTTTGGTGGCGTAGCATTCCTTATTTAAATACTGTCAGCAGGTAATTGCAACAAATATTAATATTTCAGAGCTATGATTGCTATTCCTGACGCTTTCTCTTACTCGTTCCTGAAGTGGCTCTGCTCATCCTGTTGCTCTTGAGATGCTCCTGCAAAAACATGGCTGAGGCTGCAGGACTGTATGATGGTGCCCCCGGACATTTTTAACTGTTTTCTATGCTTTGGTGTATAAGTCATAGTCCCCTGGTCTTCCCAGGATGAAGGGCTGATTGATTTCTTCCCCACAATGTAGCACTATGTGGGGAGCATAGCTGGTACGTGTTAGAGTGTAATCAAAGACACGGGTTTGAGGTGCTCACAGTATTTTCCACAGTCTCTTACCCCCAAACACTTATTAACGCATGATGGGTAGTAATCAGCAGGGTCCTGCTGATGCTTGGTGGCCAAGCAGAAATGAGTACCGGCTTCATGGGCCCAGTAGCGTACTACCACCAAATAATGCAGTTTTCAAGCAAAAGATGTAGGTACCAGCAGTCTCACAGCTGTATCAGTGTCCAGGTTTGATGTGGTATCTGATGCCTCCATTCCTTCTAGCTGCCCTTCAAACATCTTAGGACCTTTTCATTTTGGGGGAAAGGAAGACAAGGACTGCCCTCAATAAACAAGCAAACCTTGAGTATTTCTTTGTTCAGGCCTCAGCTTCCTTGTAATTAAATGACTCAAGAAATTGCCCACATACAGTTCTGCAAACAAACACAGGAATGTGTTGTATTATTAGTTTCTTTTTTTTTTTAATATATATATAGCTGGCATGGAAAAAGCTGTGGGAGCTTTGGGAACAGAGAGCTTTGTACTTGTGCTTGTGTAGTACAAGCTCTGGTTTGCATTAACTCGGGTACAATGTGACACTGGAGAGTGAATTTCTGAGCCATGATTCAATCTGTACTTCATCCTGTAATCTAACTTGTGTAGCACTCCAGCACCAACACGAATCACTGCTTGTCCTGCCTATTCCTTATAAGTAGAAACCACAAAAAGATGAGGAATGCCATGCTCACTCCCTACGGCAGCTACAGAGTGGACAGATAAAAAGGAAGTCATGGTTGACTGAAGAGTTTAAAAATAGTACCTGATTACTGCATGCCCTTGGGGAAGCAGTAATACCAGTGGATATAAGATTCTAAAATATCCAAAAACATACATGTATCAATGACAGAGTCAACAACACATTTGCAAAAGAAAAAAAACAAGTTTATGCTCTAGCGCATTGGGAGCCTGCAAAAATTGAGGTGGCTCCCCAGTGCAAGGTGTGTGTGCAGGGTCCTGTTACACTGCGGCCATCTGATAATAAATATCTGTACCATTTTGAATTTGCTCTCTTAAAGAGCCCATATCATCTAGAAGACCAGCCATACTGGGAGAAAAAGGTTAGGAGCCTTCCTCTCGGCGGTGGCTGAAGCTTATTGTGCCTCACTTCTCCACGCTGTTCTTTGACGGTCAGAGGGAGCCTGAGGGCTTTGGGAGGGGACAGGCTGCTGGTGCTCCTGTTGTCATGTAAGCACGTGTTTGCATAGTAGTCAGAATAACGAGGCCCGTGGAAGCTGCTAGAAGAGAAATGTAGCTGCACACATATAAATGGCCCAGTTTGGGGGATTTACTGGCAACAGTGGAAATCTTGCTGAAACAAAATGACATTGATAATCTAGGTGTTTATACCCAGCTATGGCTAAGATGTGTCATTACTGTGGAAAAATAGGGAAGCATTGGCTCCAAATTACACATCTGTTGGGGAAAAGAAACATCAAACCGAGCCGAACAGCCAATATACAACTACTCCAAAGCAGAGTGGAAAAAATACCCCTAAGCCCCGCTCTTTGCCAAGCTCAGTGAGCTTGCTTCTCTGGTGCGTCTCTTGATGTAACCCTCCACCCGCCCCCCCGCCCCGCGACGTTCCCTTCCATGCGTTTTCCTTGCTATCTTCTAGAAATACGACTCAAGACCAACATCAGCAATTCTTTGCCAGCCGGTCATTGCTTCAGGGTACTGATACACCAGTCAGATAGAAATCCCTTGATAACATCGATGAAATCTGCACGCAAATTAGAACAAGATCTGAAGATATGGCTACAGGGGCTGTGTAGTAAGAACTGAGGCAGTAGGACAGGGCGTTCTCGCACACAGATAGGAAAAAATGACGAGAAACTACACCCTCGCGTGTGCATGTGTGTGTGTTAACGTTTTTAAAGCAAAGTCTTCAAACTGTGCAAGAGACAGCTATAAAAGGCCTCTGCTACCTGTTCTGCTGCTCAGGCATGCAGTTACAGTCTTGGCACTCTTGCTGCTGCTGAAACTGGCACAATTTCACCTTCGCAAAGCAGGAAGAAGAAAGAACAGATGTTGGTGTCAATGCAGGCACTGGCTGGTGGCAATGCTGCAGGACAGACAAGCGAGTATCCATGCAAAGCAACGCGCTGCAGCGTGGGCTGATGGCTCACACTATTTTCTGTGGTATTGAACCCTTCTTTGCAAAGTTGTTCCTATTTTTTTTTTTGTTGCAGGTTGTATTTCTGACGTGACAGAGGCAAGGGGAGCCCCGCACCCAGCTTACCGACCCACTGTCTCACGGGGCCTGCCGGGTGGGCGGCTGTGGCCGCACCCGCGTGGCAGTGAGACTCCTCCACAAGCACTTCGTTACAGTTAAGCAAGGCCTGGACCTAACAGGCTTGTACCCAGACAGTTCAAGGCATTTGTCGTGGTAGTCAGATGTGGGGAGTTAGTGATCTATGCACATTTATACTGGAGTGGTCATCCAGGTGCTGTTCACATTCGAAGTTATGAATTTTAATGGACGACAGTGTAATGCCTTCCCCAACTGCCTCTTGCTTCTTCTGCTTCTCTGGATGTTGAGAAATGTGCACCTCTCCACTGCCTCGGGGAAGCAGTGGTTACACTCGGTGCAGAGTTAATTATATGCCATGGAACCCAGTGGGTATTCACCTCAATTAACACATATATGACAGAAAAGAAAAAAACCTCCCATTTGGAGATTGATGCACAGTGCTAGCCTGGCTTCAGAGAGCTCTGGGTTGTTGTTTTCAGTCAGGTTTGCGCTACATCTCTCTGAATGTTGTTCACAGGAAACCATGGTGTAATACAAGCCTGAAGGAAGACGTGTTAGGCCTGTCTCTTTTTTCCAGCACTATTAATCAGTCTAATAGGAGACAATTTCTTTCCCTACATATTTTGTCTTTCTGATAGTCACTGCATGCTCCACCCTCGTTCCTCCCCTCCTTTTGCCGCCACGAACCTTCACAGGCTACCTGGCTGCCCCAGCACAGCTCTTTGCCTCTCAGCCCCCAGCTGCCTGTGGTTGCTGCAGGAGGCATTCGGCTGTTGAGTCTTGCCCATCAGCTCTACAACCACTCCTCGCTACCACCCGGCCCGCAAGCCGCCCCGCAGGGAGAGCCAGGGCCCGAACGCGGTTGTGCCACTGTCTCGCATCGCACCATGGCGTGTAGCGCTGGGACACGCTGCCGGGGAGTGGCGATACTGACTCTGGAAGTGGCTTTTTTCCATCGGAGTCTGGGATTGCTGTAAGTCCGATATTGTTTTTCTTCACTGCTGTTTTTCTTCACTGTCAAAAATCAGATGGTGCATTTTTTCTCTCTCTCTTTTTCTTGTTTTTCTGCATGACTTAGAGGCTTTCTGTCCTCACTAAACTTAGGGCTGGTAATTACAATTGCTGGCTTAATGTTCCCCTGTACTATTCAACCCAGATGCCACCCTCCCTCCCAAGCACGTGTGGGACATACTCTGTCTTTCTGCCTGCAATCACCCGCTGCTGGTATCACTTAAAAGCAAGGGGAGACAGAGTCTCAGAAGTCTTCGTTAATCATCCACAGCTAACCATTCACGATATAAATCATTCACAATTTGTCCTCACATGCAACTTTGCTTCACAGCAAGCAGCAAACGGACGAACAAGTTCCTCCGTACCAGACGGGCACCACAACAGCCGGGGCAGGAGGGAGAGTGCCAGAAGTGCTGGGGTGAGCGCACCAGCCCAACAGCGCTCGAGCATTGCCACCGCCCCGCGGGGCCGGGCCACCCGGCCACCCCCCACAACCCACCTGCACCGGCCGCTCTCCCGCCCACTCTTCAGCAAACCCGCAGTTCTGATCGTGACGACTTCAGGTGTGAAAACTATGGGTATTTTTCACTGTCTGGTTAAAAGTCCCCTTTTTGCAGTGTTTGAAGCAGGTGGAGATTGTGCCGGGGTTTTTAAGAAGTTTGGGTGGGTCTTTACGGGAGAAGGTGCACGGACTCCTGTGCTTCGAAAAAACTTCATGATCTTGCAGATTCGAGCCCTAACCAAAGCTATAATTACACTGTGTTTTCCTTCACTGAAAAACCCCTTTAACATGTTCTCACCTTCTCCTTCTCTGAGTTACTCACACCAGCCTCCCTTCCTCCATGCTGCAGTTTGCAACCCCTTAACTCTGCTGTGCGATTACTTGTGGAGCTACTCTGCCAAACGGCATTTCTGATACGAGTCAATCTAAAAACAAAGACAACCAAATCCAGACAGCCAAAAGACAACAGCCCCTTCATATCAGTAGATGGGGCAGTCCCACAAGTGGGAAGGTAGAACAATTAGGCCAGATTTGCTACGCAGGAAAACAACCACAGCAGTACAGTGTAAGTTGGTCCCTGACTGATCCCCACAAAGGTAAGTCCCTGCTTGAAGAGTTGTCTACCTTTCGGCATTTGTTGTTTATTACTCAGATTCACGTTCAGTCCCATCCAGCCTTTGCTTTCCTGAGGGCTTGGGCTTGCAGCAAAAGCTAAATGAAAGACTAAGATCTCTCTGTTGTTATTTCAGAATACCTAGAACAGTTGCCTGCACTTTTGAGGGAGGATCCATGTGGTATGTGACTGAAATCCTGCATAGCTGATACCTGTAACGCAGAAATCCTTGGATAGCTGATACGCTGCACCGAATCCTGACACCTCTAACCTTCCAGATCCAGCCCAGTGTTGCTGAAAAGCAGTACCTTGGAAAGGCTTAGGTGTAATAACAACATGCATATTTTGGGAGGTTTTCCTGCTAGTCCTGAATAGCTCCAAAAGCAGCCCAGGCTTCAGTGGGCTTATCTGTCATGTCAGGTACCTTTCAGTGTCAACAGGGGAATCTCAATCTTCCACAACAATCACAGTAGTTCAGTAAATATGCATGCTCTGCACAGCATCAGCATTTTTTAGAAAGCTCTTAAATATTAAAGGATTCTTGTTAAAACAACATATTTTGTAAAACAGTGTCTTTAATTTCAATTTTAAAACCCAATCCATTTATTTCACAATACTTTATATTCTCATTGTAAACTTTCATTACATAATAGTGAAGTTAAAAATAATTGAGTAACACCAGAAAGTGACATTCACTCAGAAGCCGGGGGAAGAAATATTCCTCCAGCTTTGTTGCATCAGATAACACTTTTTAAGATAGATAGATAGATATTTATATATGTATATATATCAGGGAAATGGAGTACTGTCACTCACTGGCTAGTAGAAATTTGTGCAATTTGTTTATAACTAATATCCCCATGAATGTACTAATTGCACATGTAGAGCTAACAATTTATATGCAACAGGATTAAAGTAACAAAACTTCTACATATAACTATGGCTAACTTCTATACAAGCTTTTCTTGTAGAAAAATGTTTCTTAAAAACAAAACAAAAAATAAATCATCTTCAATATAAGTCACGTTTGGTCACATTTGAAACATGGTCTATTGCACTCAGTATCTTTCAGTAGCATGTGCTTTCTGAAGTGTCTTGCACTGGACACCCAAGATTAAACTACCAAAAATCCCAGGTATTTTTTGAAAAATAGACCATAAACTTAGTAAAAAGAAAAAAAATTACAATAACTCCTACACTTTTTAATAGTAATCTCTTTTATGAAAATTATTTCACACTTTCTCACTGTAATTGCCCACACAGTTTCTTTGCTAGAGAAAAAAAACCACTGCATCTCTAAGAATACCCTGTTCACACAACAATTAAACACGTATGTTCTAACAAGCCATATGCAATAAATATATCTACCTCTAAATTTTATTCTTTATATTCTTCTCAAATCTCTATATCTAGTAGATGCAATGTATGTAGTCTCCTGAGATATATGTAAATGCCAGTAAAGTAGCTGCTTGTGAGGAATAAGTGATAGAAATTTTGGTATCTATAATATTTAAAATGGGATTGGACAATCAAAGCATAAGGGTAAAAAAAAATCAGAAGTTGATTACATTATTTTTTACTACCATTGCTATACTTGCACATTAATGGAGATGCATGGTGCATTACAAAAGAGTGATAAGACAAATACCTTTTCCTGAGATGCTCACAGGGATTAGTAACAGGACAAATACTAACATTTAGGAGTGGACAAAAGTAAAGTGGATGTCCATATGCCTGTTTTAAAATATTTGAGCTAGGGGTGAAATTTAACTTTAGAGGTGATAAGGTGTGGTGAATTCTTACAAATGCTTTTCAAGAAAGCATTTCTATCAAAAAGATAGAAATGATTGCTGCTCAAAACACAACACAAGGAGCTTTGGTATACCCGAAGAGATACATGGAAAAGATATCTCTGGAGAAGGCTGAAACAGCACAGAGAAAGAAAGGTGCTGCTCTGTCACCTTTCACTGTACAGCTGTCTTTTCAGGAATGCAGTGATGGAGTTTATGTTAAAACCCAGAATCATTGTCTTAGGTGCTGATATGTTTTGTTCCAAGATGAGAGCAAAACCCTGAGTTCCCAGGTTTCACCAGGAAAAAAATAACTCCCTGAGGGACAGCTGGGCTTCCACATGAGATGAGGAATAAGAGAAGGTGGTCACATTTAAAGGAGATGATGACGTTAGAAATTCACATCTCCCCGTTCCCCTCTGCCTACATTACTACTGAGAAGAATACGATTTGGTTTTAAAGGGGTTTGGCGGTAAAAATCAGACATGCTGTCAGTCAAACTGACTGACACACTTTCACAGTGAATTTCCTTCACAGTGAGAAATGTTTATGCTGTTCTTCCTTGGGGAGGGGGAAGGCTGGAACAACTCTTGATGCATTTGAGGGCTAAGAATATTAATAACAAGAATCTAAAACCCAATCCACATTCAAATGCAAGAGAGAAAGAGGGCTGAAAGACATTAAATAGGTTTTACATGACCACAAAATGTAATGCCAACAAAGCTGTAAATAAAATGAAATGGAATGTAGCAGAAGTATAAGCATCTGCTCTGACGTCCTTGCTGCTCACTTTGGGGCCTCTCCACTTTCAACACTCTATTTTGGGGCTGGATATTGCGCAGAAGGCAAGAAAAGGCAACCCTACAGACATAGGGCTTAGCTCTGAGCTTTGCAGGGTGAAAGCGGCAGCACAAAAATCAAAGTTGCTTGGTTTCGGAAACTGAACTGCTTCTCAGAGGGTGCTGGCTGGAGGCAAGGAAGCTGCTGTTCTTCATGCTCTTAGTGGGAAATGTCGTAATAGTAGTTACGTAATCGCAGCTCGACCGCAACAAATCCTGGTCGGTCATCAACGCTGTGGAAAGACGACAACTATCACTGCCTAGGAAGGAGAAAGTTGTAAAGGTGCGTGGGCCTTGTAATGCTTGGGACTTTACCTCAGTGATAGCTCATTTAAAGCTGCTCACAATATTTTAAGGCTACCAAAATGATGCTACAAATGAATACCAAGTGGCAAATGTCACTACAGAACATCCCGTCAGTGGATTTACTATCATGTCATTACATCACATACTATCATGTTGGTGAAAGTTCTACAAGAAAGAAATGGTAAATCAGCTTCATTTCATTTTCTACTTCATTTACTTCAGCAATAATCTAGAGAAAAGAATACTTACAGTACAATATCTGCCTTATAATGTGTACTACAGTCATACAGAGTGGCTTAGCACCACTGAGAGGAGCCTAGGCATACACTATATGGCTGCACTTTCTTTCCTCTGTATCTGCAACTCCTTGTTGATTTGGGAGGACACAATTAAACGGATAACAAGCCCTTACAATAAAACATTACATTTTGAGATAGTTACACTGCCTGACTTGAGCCTTTTTTTAAATTTTTTTTTCTTTTCTTTGCAATATTAAAGATATTTGAGTACAAACAAATAAAAAGCAGCATGCTTTATGACATGCTTAATAATCGTAACAAAAAATGATCCCTTTCAATCTAGAACTCTTACGGCATTCTTTGCGTCAAACCAAAAGGCAGAAATTATTTTATGGCTCCACATTCTTTCTAGAGTACTAGGTGTAATAAAACTAACAAAGAAGCAAGGTACTTAAAAGCGAAGTACCACAGTTCCTTAAATGGAACCCAGAGATCTTTGTTGGACAGATATATTGCGCGGATGGTGAACTGGAAGAATAAGTGACATTACAGTAGACTTTGGGTGCTTTACGGAGACCTTCCCACAGCTAAAAGTAACTTCAACAAAATAGCTTAAAATGATAAATCATAAAACATTTTTAATAAATTTTTGCAATATACTAATTAAAAAAGAATATCAAGTAGGCTTTCTTTTTTTTCTTCTCTATATTTCATAATTCTAATTTCTGAATTATTACCGATCATAAAAAATGTTTCTGACGTATTAGGTATGATTTGAAAAGATGTTTTGCCTCTCATTAATAGGAAGTCAATGTGGGACCCAATCTGAGTATATTCAGAAATGAGAGAAGAGAAAAATAGGTCAAAACAATTAATTATTGAGGAATGGAATGAATAATTTGGCAATATGACTTTGAAATTTTAGTAAAGAAAAAGTCTTGGAAATGAAAATTAAACAAAATACAATCCAAAATGAAACAAAAATATTTGCTTAATTTTAAACTTTCTTTTCAAAATGCATCAGACTGACCTTTCTGTGGAATGACTTGCTTTTTATGATACCCTATCTTTTGTATGTAACTGTTCCAGCAAAATCAACTGTACAAAATCAGCTTCTAGCAGTACACTCAATAACTCAAATAATTTTCACTCGAAAGTGCCACTGACCCCTTACTTTGGAGATTGTTTGTAAGCTAAACACCAGCTGAAATGATGTATTTTGCAATATGCCCCCCCCTTTCTGGCTATTAACAAAGTAGATTAAAATACACTTCTATTTAAAAAGAGAGAGCACCACATCACACTCACTTGTATGTCCAACACAATTTCATTAGATCATAGACTTCTGTTGGACAGACTTCAGGACGTTCCATCCGTTCTCCTCTTTCAATCATCTGTGCAACTTCACCACCTTTCATTCCCTGGAACAGGGTGACCAGAACAGTCATCCAAGTTGCAAATGATTACAGCACATGTGCTAGTATAAAACAAATAGAGGCTTGGAGTTGATTTTTGGGCTATCCTTTGACTCATTTGTTGCAACAGATGGGGCGCTAAGGCCTGCTTTGGCCTTAGCAATAACCCTTTTTAAGTAGGAAAAGGTATTGGTTCAAATTTGTTCTGAATTTTTACAGAAAACAACCTGCCAGATAGAACTACTCACCTTATATGGTTTTTGCCCATAAGAGAAAGCTTCCCACATTAAAACCCCAAAGCTCCAGACATCACTTTTGCTAGAAAATTTGTAGAAATTCATGCATTCTGGAGCATACCACTTGACTGGCCATTTTCCATGACTTTGTGCCTAAAATGAGTCATAACAGAAAGGAAAAATAGCAGGCTAGAGACAGTGGTAAGTAGTAAACAACATCAGAATTCATACAAGCCAAGTTAACTTAGCACTGCACACATTTGTACTAAGGACCATAACATTTCTGATGCAGTTGGCATTAGAGAGAATGGGTAGCTGCTTCTTCAGCAGTGTTACAAAATTGTTCCTATTCTTCCACTTTCAAAATAATGCACTGAAATGAAATCTATGGTAAAGCAAAGCTTAGCTAAATGACCTGGAGTCACGTTTTTAGTGGCATTTAATTCAAAGTTGCTCTGTAAAAGTGAGATTTTTCATCTAGGCTCTCCACAGAGGGTAAGAGATACACACCCAGCTACACTGAGTCTCATTATTCCTTGAAGTTGATGCTCCGTTTCAAAGCACAGCGACCGCCTTGCGGCAAACTGCAGTTTGATTAAATTATGCCATAACACTGTGTTACGACAATGTAAGTGTCAAGCTATCCCAGCACAGTGCTAGATCTAGTGAAAGAACCCCACTGCATTTTGTGCAGTTGTAAAGCGAATGGGCCTTTGATACCAATTCTCAAACCTCTGACAAGCAGCTCTGGCTAGGCTAGTGGCAGTGATTTGAGATGTTACTGCCTTTTCTGGCAGCAGTTACTATTCCCATAGGAAGGTCATCAGAAGGGAGTATGTGCTTGCTCCTCTTTTGCAGCGTTTCATGGTCTGGCTTATTAGTTTTAAACAGCTGATGAAAGGGAATAGGCAGAAGGAAGAAATAATTTGAACTGCAAGAGCAATATATTAGAAAAAAAGAGGCAGACACGATTAGAGCCTTTGTCTCTCATGGATGTTTTTACCTTATTAAATGTGGCAGTTATTTCAGTCCCTTTAGCTGTACAGAGATCCAATGAATTTAAAACCAAGCTAAACAAATTCTGCTTAGATCAAATGATTATTTACCAATGGTATTCCTTCAAAAAACTCCCCAAATTCAGTTCTATGAGTCAATAATACAGTGTGCTAGCCTAAATTTTCCTTGGATATGGTGAAAACCGTAAGTGCCCAAAAGTTCATATCTGCAACAAAGACATTTTCCCCCTTTTATATGAGGGGGTATCTCATTTCCACCGTAAATTTCAACGTTCTAATGACAAGTTTTCTAAAAGTAAATGAAAGAGGTAAGCAAATAAGGCACTAGCTTTTTCCTCCCTACACATCTCAATGTTGATCACGTATTTTGAAAATCAGTGACCTACTATCAGGGTATAAAATAATGGATGATACATATTATTTCTAATTTTCAACTTTGAAATACAACTGCACTTCAACTAAAAATAACCTTATTAAGCTATGCTACTATACAGTGTTTATGTCTTGTACAAACCTTACCTTATAATAATTTTCATCAGCACTAAGAGCTTTAGAAAGTCCGAAGTCACTAATTTTTGCATAATGTTGGGTGACTAATAGCACGTTCCTTGCAGCCAGATCCCTATGAACAAAGTTATTCTCCTCCAGGTATTTCATCCCCATGGAAACCTGATGTACCAGCTCTGTTATATTCTTCTCCGTGACATGTCTGAAAATCATAATTGAATTTTTGAGAGGTCAGGAGTTCATTTCCATGACTTTTCATGGAGTTCAAATATAAATCTTTATTATGAACTTCCCCACATCATACTAGGAACCTGATCCACTTATGTTTAGCTAAGCTTTAATTAAAACAGGCAGCATAAGAATGTCCTGAGCAAGATGATGCGTGATCATATAAAAAAATGAGCAATTGAAGGACACGTGAAAATTCTTTCATTTATTCAAGATGCACTATTTTACCAGAAATATTCGACAGTTAGGAGACATGTACAAGATAATCATGTCCCAGTGAAGAGTAGCTACAATGATTAATTATTACATTAACAACATGCCAATTTAAAATTGCCCTTAAAGAGGGGGTGGGGGGTGGGGAAAAGGACCTGTATCTTTTTTCCCCTTTGGATAGATCCTACGAAATGGAATCAAAGTTTACATACCTATTTTTTTGCAAGAATTTGTTCAATGGCCCAAGCTCAGCCATTTCCATCACTAACATCCAGGCCTCAGCTTCACATATGCCAATCATTCGGACAATATATGGGTTATCCAGTTGCTGCATTACATTTGCTTCTCTCAGTAATTCATCCTTTATGGCTGGATCATTACTCTCATTCTTAAGAATTTTTACAGCCACTGGCTTGGCACCCCTACAAAAAAGAATCCAGTTCTGGGATTAGTTGCTGAAAAATATGTGTGCAAATGCACACTATCTTCTTCTGATGTTTCTGTGCACATAGTACAAACTGTGACAAAAGACAGAACTGACATTCAGAGAGGAAAAAACCCGACTGTAACAGTAACGTCTCTCTATCAAATGCCCAGAAGACAGCTAAGCCAGAGAGAGAGAATGGAAAGAACCTGAGAAAATTGCAGTCATAAAAACGTCTTAACAAGCCTGAAAACAAATGTACTGGACAAAATTTTCTTGCCCATTCTGGCAAGAATGCCATAAAGCTTTTCTGGCAAGAAAAGCTATAAAAGCCTTTCTAAGCACTGAGGTGTTTTGGGGATGAGACTAGAACATGCAGCATTGCAAGACCCCACGGCAGTGCTCTGAAAGCCTGAGAAACTAAGCCTACTCCTGCAACCTTCAGCTCATACAGCTAAGTGAAAGAGTGACTGATGAGATTGACAGAGCTAAAGTGTGAAACAAGATTAGCAAATACACAAGCTGGGACCAGAGCCCTTCAAATCCCCCCAGACTGTACTGAAAAAAGAAAAATTCTTCCTGGCTCTGAAAACCTTGGTTAAAAAAAATGCCACCAGCTTCAAGTGTTGAAAGCATATACATAATCAGCCCATGCACTTAAACAACGTACTGATAACTTTTTACTATAAAAATGCATGAACAGTCAGGTGCTCCCACTTCTGCCAGTATAAACAGGGTCTGTTCCTACTGCAATTACATGATAAAAGAGGTCACAACATGTTCTTGAAAATCAACATTCCAGCTTCATGAAACAGGTATTTATCATACTTATTTTAGGTGAAAATCTCTTTGCTACAGGTAAGCTGTTCATAGCACTCTACGCTATTTCTCGAAGAGAGGTTGTGCAGATGGGAAATACTGAGTAGCATCACTGCCCATACAAACTATGGAGGAAGGCAGCGGACTTCTCACTCTACTATTTCCGACATGAGAGAAAATAGTCATAAGGGGCACTTCCCCACTTTACAGACAAAAATAATGGCTGGGAGGTGACTATGCTCCAGGCAAAGAGGTCTCTGCAAACAGAGGAAAAGAAAATGAGTGTATAGAAAATGAGTGTATGAGTGTATGTACAAAGAGCAACCAGTGAATGTTAGCCTAAATTACTTAGGTACAGTCTGTAACCCCAAATGACATGCAAAGATTACCGCTGCTCCGAAAAATAAAGGCTAGAGCTTTTACATATTAGACTCCATGAAAATACAAGGAAACACTTACTTTTTCATCTTATAGAACCCTTTCTTTACAGTACCAAAGTTGCCAGAGCCAAGTTCTCCTTCCTCCAAGGTTAACAAATTCCTGTCAAGAGTGACATTTTTTGGTTTCATTTCATCTGGATCAGCATATGGACTTTCATAGACCTCAGTATCCATGGGTAAGGCCTCTCTCTGATCACCTGCAGTTCAATAAATGAAAAAATCACATGTTATGTGAGACATTTTTGCTGCCACAGCTACTATATTCACCCTTTCTATGTTCAGGATCATCAGCGTGTTTGACTTATGAGGGCATTATAAAGAAACCACATGCAGTCCAGCTACAAGCACTTTAGAACACCCCAAAAGAGCGTGACCTCCAGCTGGTGACATGCTCTAACTAGTCAGCATCTGCATAATGTGAAACCAGGAGGTTCCTTGACAGAAGGAGGGTTAAAGGCTGGCCCTTCTCCTTAGTACTTCCCATTAGTTACCTCAGACAATTCTTCACTAAGAATGCTGCCTTATATGTAGTTCATTCTTAGGCACCCATCCTTAATTGCCTTTTACAGAAAGCCAGAGCACCAGCTTGGCACCGTGGATGCAACAGGGCACAACTCTTTTTATGAAGTCAAAGGATGCAGCTTCTAGAGTCAAGGAAGTAAAAATCTTTCACTTCAACATGGAAAAAGGGATTTCTGCTAAATGATTTTTTTTACAGATGGTGACATCTGGCAGTTTCAGCTACCAGCCTGAGCTATGATAGTGGCTACACCAATACACAACATGGTGTGAAATATATGCAAGAAAAAAGCAATATGGGTTGAGAAGAGATCTCTGGCATACAGAAGGAAATTGTATTAATGACATAAATTACTCTGCGTACCTTTTTCTGCTCCTGTAAGACCTCTCTTCCTTTGCAGCACATAAGGATTAAAAGGTGGTTCATCAGGTGGGTGGCCAATAGTTGGCTGACGCTGTACCACACAAATAGAGTTTTTATGTTTAACAATGAATAGGTAAGTTAAAAGCATTTTTTCCCCCGAGGATTATGGCAGATTGCAAGAGACATATAGGTGAGAATCAGAAAGTAAGACGGGATCCAACAACGTCTATTTAATTCTGGAGGTTATCGCTTGAGTAAATATGCAGGCCAAATGAAACATACACTGCTAAAGCATTAAAAGTTATTGCAAATATTTCAGAGCATTTGATCCGAGAGAATTAACTGGAATGGGTCATGCACAAATCTTATTCTGCAGATATTAAATTTACATGCTCTTTTCAAATCTGCCTTATAACACAAGTAGTCATAAGGATTTCTCTTTAATCTGTCCTTCCTCCATCTCCAAGTTCTCTCTCTCTCCATATTTAGGCCATAGAGAAATTCCTAGCACAAATGAAAACAAAAAATACTTCCCTGTTTCTCCTGTGGATGTTACAGAGTGACTCCACTTGGAAGAAACTGGGGTAAAAAGTAATTATTTTAATAGGCTTATGTAACGTCATGGACAAACATCATGGACCAGATACTAGGCCAGTCTGTCTGCTCTGAGGAGGGAGAAAATAACCTAATTCTTACTGTACTTGAACATCTGGTTCAAATACAATCCCTCTGCCTTTACTCTTTGTCAGAGGAATACTATGGAGCATACAAACCACCCCAGCAGAAACACGGTGTGTTCTGGAGCTCCTTGGCTGAAGTCTGAGCCTGGCACAATAAAGTGTAGATGACAGAAACTTATAATCTGTTCTCTTCTGTCTGTGAACTGTCAGGAACAGGGAATTACAGAACTTTTATTTGGAGCTTAGTCCCTTTTCTTTCTCAGTGTAGAAATTTTACTCTACTCATGAGTGACCTCACTCTCCTAAAGAGTGTTTTAAAACCAGAAATTCAAACATCAACACGAGTGTGCTCAGCTCGAATAGGAAACAAAGGTATATTGTACTTGCAAAACACTGGATAGGGCTATTTTTGCAAATATTTGAGTATATAATTCTTCTTTTTAATAACTGAAACTTTCAGTGACATAAGTTCCTGCCTGAAACAGTTGCGGTTTTCAAGCAAAGAGAAACACAGCTTGAGAAATGTCCAGGAGTGAATTATTGGGCGCAATAGAAGTTTTATCACTTGGAAACTGCATTTTGTAGAGAAAATGCCTGACCCGGCTGGTACAGACCATTAAATTGTAATGAAGTGATCCGCCCAGTTGGATGAAGCAGAAAAGGTTTCACTACATAGATTTTACAGCAAACCCCGAGTAGGAGGCAAGCAGTCGGCAAGATTCTGGACTAGGGGCATGAGCATGGTGGCATCAAGGGATGGTAAGGGTAATGTTTCTGACTTGAATTCCTCAGTCTTGTAGAACAGAGTTGAAAGGCCATTTGCTGTCAGGGCAAGCCACAAGAGCCCTAAGACTGTTCTGAGACAGGTCAGAGACCAAACTGACCTGCCAATCTCACGAACAAGAAGGCAAATGAATGGTACAAAACAAGATATGCAGAAAACAAAAGAAGATATGGGTGGGAGTGTTGATCTGCTGGAGGGTAGGAAGGCTCTGCAGAGGGACCTGGACGGGCTGGATCGATGGACTGAGGCCAACTGTATGAGGTTCAACAAGGACAAGTGCTGGGTCCTGCACTTGGGTCACAACAACCCCATGCAACACTACAGGCCTGGGGAAGAGTGGCTGGAAAGCCCAGAGGAAAAGGACCTGGTGTTATTAGCCAATAGCTGGCTAAATATGAGCCAACAGTGTGCCCAGGTGGCCAAGAAGGCCAATAGCACCCCGGCTTGTATCAGAAATAGTGTGGCCAGCAGGAGTAGGGAGGTGATCGTGCCCCTGTACTCGGCACTGGTGAGGCCGCACCTCGAATCCTGTGTTCAGTTTTGGGCCTCTCACTACAAGAAGGACATTGAGGTGCTGGAGCGTGTCCAGAGAAGGGCAATGAAGCTGGTGAAGGGCCTGGAGCACAAGCCTTATGAGGAGCGGCTGAGGGAACTAGGGATGTTTAGCCTGGAGAAGAGGAGGCTGAGGGGAGACCTTATCGCTCTCTACAAGTACCTGAAGGAGGTTGTAGCGAGGTGGGCGTCAGTCTCTTGTGCCAAGTACAAGTGATAGGCCAAGAGGAAATGGTCTCAAGTTGCGCCAGGGGAGGTTTAGGCTGGAAAAATTAGGAAAATTAAGAAAAATCTCTTCACCAAAAGGGTTATCAAGCATTGGAAGAGGCTGCCCAGGGAAGTGGTTGAGTCACCATCCCTGGAGGTATTTAAAAGACGTGTAGACGTGGTGCTTAGGGATGTGGTTTAGCGGTGGACTTGGCAGTGCTAGGTTAATGGTTGGACTTGATGATCTTAAAGGTCTTTTCCAACCGAAACAATTCTATGATTCTATGATTCTAATATCCTCAGCTCTAGTTTTGTTTTTCTAGCCTGGTATACCTTGCCAGGTCTGCAAGTTAAGAACTGTATTTCCAAGACCTATATCACTCTATTTCACACACAGGCCATTCACTAACTCAAAAAACCCCACTAAGATTGGAACTCAATCCTAAACCTCTCAAGTGATGGGCTGGCAGTTTCACTGTGAACACTTAGGACAGTCTTTCCCTATACTGTATCAGGATGTATAGGAAAATGCTTATGTTCAGTCAAAAATATTAATCATCTTTCACAAAGCAAAAACAAATCAGATGGAACCATACTTACTGAGACCACAGTGATTTTAGTTTGTGCATTTCATATATCCTGTATTGCTTCAGAACACATCAACACTTCTTAGGGTTTTTTATCTTATTGCTAATTACTATGACCCATTCAGTATTACTACTAAGAATTGATTATAGTTCCACTGTAAATCTTCCTGGATGTATTCTTCCTTCCTACATTAACTATATTTATACTTTAAAAGGGAGATCATTTTACATTCCAAAAGGTAGTTGGAATCAATTAGCTGAGTGGATACAAAGCAGCATGGACCGACATTAATACCTGTTGCTAGACAGATACAAGTACAAAGGAAACAGGTGCAAATTGCCACATCGCACAGATTTTATGGAAGCCTCTGGTTAACACTTCTTGGCCAAGGCGTCCAAAAGCAGAGTGGGCAAAAAAAGGATAAAAATATGGTGACTACCTAAGAAAGGGACCGAGATGCTGCATCTTCAGTGGCAGCTTCCAGGATACTGGAAGGCAAGTTCTGAAATACTTAGAAATGATAGAATCACAGATTCAAAGGATACCTTAAAGTAATCTTTCTGATAGAAATGCAAAGTGTCCAGAAAATAACATCTATAAGAGACTGCATTGCTCTGGAACTCCTTTGCTTTTTGAAAGCTTTGATAGGACTATGGATTGTCCTCTGTTCACTGTGGGGAGTACCTCAACTGTGCACCAAAAAGTGTGATGGGAATATCTGAACCCAAGCCTTGAAATGTCCCACAGCATACCCCTCACTTAAAACACTGAAATCTTTTCTGTAGTCACAATTTGGTAAAGGGTGTAGCTGTAGCTCCAAGCTAACCAATGAAGCATGAAGTGCTGGATAGAGTTTTTGTAGTTGCTGTTACGTAACAAGGAATATAAATTCAGCCCTCAGAAGGGTACAACTTCAGCAGATCTTCCTTCTTTTTAGATGAGTAAAAAGATTGTGTACCACTTTTTTCTCATCGTAATCCAAGGTTACAAGAAATGAGATACATGCACTTTGGGAAAGGCCTTTGAAAATGATAAGCTCAAGACTTGAACTTACTGTTTGAAGAAGTGATGCTTTTTTGATGGCAATATAACCCTGCAGGCTGAATCATAATGATGGAAATTATCCATCTGCAATTCCACTGCAACACCTTGTGTAGGTCTGATAAGTAAGCTTCATTTGATTGCTGTTGAATAACAGGGCAGAAACACTTCAGAAGTACTCAACCAGTACTGGATAGCTCCACAAATTTTAAAAAAACTTGGAGGGCATAAAGTCTCACGTGATTGTAGACTAAAGATGTAGTCAAATATCCTAGGTCTCAGTGTATGAACTGGCACACTCTGGACTGGCCAAACAGAATTCATGTACACCAAATTCATACATCTCAAGAATCCACTCACTAGTGCAGACCAGCTGGTAAAAATATAGCTCTGGCCATGACATAGCTGACTCCTCAAACGGGACATATAAAGACGTTTCTGCTCTTTGCAGTTCAAGAACAAAATAAAAGAATCAGAAAGGATTGGATGCTCTTGTCCAGGAACGGCATTAAAAAAAAAAACAGAGTGCATCACTCCTGTGCTTGTGAATAAAACTCTGCAGCTGTGAATTGGAAATGACACAGTGACACCAAACCTAACAAAGCAGGTTCTCTTTCTCAGAGAGCTAGTCGTGTTTAAGATGAGTGATAATGTCTTACATATCATTAGTATTAGTTTAGTTAACTAATATATATGTATATATGGAATGATATTCCCCATTGTTGCAGTTTGATTAAACAGCTTAACAATGGCTTTTTCATTATTATTTCTGGTTGAACTGCAATTTGATGTTTCACAGGCACTTTTCAGCTCCTATTAGTAACTCAGGAATATTATGCAGCATTCAGAAAACCCCAAACATTTTTCTTTAGTTCTGCCAGTTATGTATTCGTAGCATGTAGTACCCTGCATGCCTTTGAATGCGATTTTCTAGCAGAAAGGTTGGAATTTTTCTCTTGAAGTCAAGGGAGGCTGACTAGAAACGGTGCAGGAGGCATGTATCATTGCATGTACAGTGGTCTAAGTAATAGTACAATAAAATTTCCTTTTTATTTAACTGTCGTTGAAATCCAGAGTCCTTTCTGCCTTACGCTTTAAAAACAGCAAGTTTAATTCTGCAGATCTTTTTCTGACAAAGGGAGCTTTGTCTTAATACAAGCAAGCTATAGGGTGGGAGATTACTCCTTGTATTCTTACAAGAAGCAGAGAATGAGTAAAATGACCATGGATTTGCTCATCCAGTGAAAAGGAATACAAGAGAAGAGTCCATTAGAGGGGAGACTGTTAAAAATGGTACATACTATGTGACACCTTGTGGTATGTACACTTGTAAACTATGGGGCAGGCTGTCATTTTACGCTCTCATACTAGAAAGCTGTTGTGAGCTTGTCCTGTTTTCACATCAACATATTCTTTTTGTTCCACTAGGGTTTAGTTTTCATTGGTTTAACTTCTCAGGTACCCATAGTTAAGCTAATCTAAATGTGCCATTCTTCCCCTTATCAGGGACTGGCTATACTAGTGTGGCACTTTTATAGTAATATAGTCACATCCACAATGAGAGGAAAGCAGGAGGCAGAGAGTTTGCATTGATATCTTTCTAGTAAAAGGGATACCACTTTCTACGCATGAATAAGGCCTTAGTTTGATACCATCTAGTTGATACAATGAGAACAAGACCTGCTTACTGTTTGCTTTAAAATATGAATGAAACAGTTCTAACTATTCTAAGTCTGATTTTTATAGTAAAGATTATAATTTTATAGTAAAGAATATACTTATAAAGGTAATCAGTACAGCAAGTGCAATTTCTTTTCAAGTTAATTCTGATTTGCAAAAACGCAAACGTATATGTAAGACTATAAAGTCGTCTTATTTTGCTAAACCAAACTGAATAGCAAAATACTGCATGACAAAGATCTTATTAACCAAATCCTCAATGAACTTTGGCTAAGACATCTTAGTCGCCACTAGGTGGCACGAGTTCATTTAAATTGTAGTCTAAAGTGCCAATTTTAAATTAGTCAGTAAAACAGCTTGAAAAATTTTGATCTGAGTGCTAAAATTATATCCAAATAAGCAATTTATGAAATTTTAAAAATTCCGTAATTTCCAAGACTTAATAAACATAACAGCGTAAATTTTCTGGTTTACTGTCTGAAAGTTTTTGACATAAAAGAAGTAACTGCCTAATTAACCAGGTCTAAAGTAAACTCTTTATGTTGTGGTTAATGGATGGTATATCTTGGAAATGTTCAGAGCAGGACTTTTGTTTAGCGTCTAAAATTTGGCAGTGTGATGAAATTTGTGAGTTTGAGTATTCAGGGTTAAGTACACGTAAATGGTGAACAAATCAGATTTCTGAAATTATTTTCTAAAATGATTGGTCTTTCTCTGCCAATATGCGTCAATCTGTGCTCTGTGCATGTTCCCCAGAAGGCAGGAAATAGGTATTTGACTGCAGAAAGCAACCAGGGAGAAGCACAGGTTTTACCAGGTGAACAGACAGCAGCGTGACCAAAGCCATGTCTAGAGAATTCAGACCCCACAGTCACTTCTCTGAACAAAACTAAAACACTTCTCTTGTCTAATGTGTGATAGCACAGCATTTTTTTTCAGATGGCTTTAGAACATGTCCTGACACTGTATATGTATTTGTAGAAGATGACAGCACATTAAAAACACGACGTGGGTCCTGTAAGGGTATACAGATGACAACAGCTATTGGTACTTCAGTATAAAAGTGAACTGAAGTTATAAAAAAAGAATAATTGTTATTTACCAGGATTATCAAATACAATATACGTCAAACATAGTTTTTCACTCTGAACAGCAGTTGTACCTCTAGGGCTTTTTATGCCTGCTCATTTTTGTTGAAGAGCAACTGGAAATAAATAAATAAATAAATAAACAAAAAGAGAGAGTCATGGGTGGAACAGGGACACACATGTTATTCTCAGCATGCAAACAAAGCTCGTAACTACATGCTTAACAACTACATCAATTACTGGACAGCATAATTTTCTGGCCATGCAGCAGCATTTTCATTAGTACAGGGCTGGGTTCCCCTTGATTCCCTGACGTCTTATCGTCTTCCCCATTCTGCTTAGTCTTGTGACAGCTTACACTTGCCTAAATATAATTAACGTCAATGCATAACAAGATTTGTGCACACAGGTTCTGTAAGAATATATTTTGCGGTTGTTATTAACAAATTGTTCCCTAAATGTGCTCAGTAATAGCTTTGTGTAAGTAAGCCAATCTTCTGATTAGGAATGACAGTTCAGAGTAGAAATATCATTTTATTCTGCTGTAAGTGACTGTTTTTTGAAAAACACTTTACCACTTACATTTTATTTGCAGACATGTTGAGATCCATACTAATATTTCGGGATGCGAGAAATTACTTAAAAATAGCCTTCAATTTTAAAGATTTCTTTAAAACCATTGCTTTAGTTATAAAATCAAGTCCGTAATTATGCAGATGATTAGGAAAGAAGCAGAAAGCTTACAAAATCTTCACAATCTGATTGTTAGTAACCAAGACACACATTTAGTAAGAGCAAGCCAAAAGGGGGGGGGAAAAAAAGAGTGAAATTAGTCAAGTGTAAGTGCTTTTAACTCAGTCAAAAACCTAAAAAGACTATATGAGGCACCTTTTTGCTGCCAGCCTTTGGAAAGGTGTATGATTTGAGTCTTGAGATAATTCCACCTCCTGCCCAACTCTAGAAACCACAACGTCAAAGAGGAACAGTAAATGTGTCAGGAAAATAGCTAAAGGTATTTTACAAAACAGACGTAGTATACAAGAACAAAACACTCCCAAACTTTCTCTTGTGTGTGCCTGCAAGTACACATATGATGCATCAAACAAATGTAGTATAGGAAATCTTAGTACTAAATTTTCTTTCAACTGCATTACTCTCAAACCATCTTGAATCTGCAGATATACCTTAAGGCAGTTTTTAAATTCAAGCACATTGCCCCTTCCCCACATCTTTTACACAGTATGTTTCTCCTGCCTCTGTTAATGAACTTTAGCCACCCCCCAACATATTTAGCAATGTAAATCAGTTGATAACTTTAGTGTCTTGAAGTACGACTAACGTATCGAACAAGATTTGAAGCACACCATGGTCTTACAACAAACAATGTGGTTATTGAAGCAAAAAGCACACAAACTGGTATTAATTCCAAACAAAAATGAACAGGCTTTAGATTTTACATGTGCACTTATGTTCTGTGTAAAGATACTTTAAAAAGAAATGCAAATATGTTTTACAATAATACATTAATTTAATTAAATGTGACTAATTAGCATTTCTAGGGGCCCTGAGAGATCATACCTGCCTAATTAAAACTGCGATGCAGTACTTATTGACCAAGCATTTAGGCTGATGCTGAGATTGAAATAATAAATCTGAGCCACATTCTCAGCCTCTTTAAACAGCCTTTGAACTGACTTACAGTTAGATGTTCTGAACTTTTAAATAACCCATTTGGACTTTTTTTTTTTTCTCCTGAAAAGATAGCTTTTCTAATGGATAGGATTGGTATTTTTCCTAGCTTTCTTTTAAAAAAAAATATTTGATTTCACATAAAAAAGGTATCTTTTGTTTTAAAACACCAAGGATAGCCATGCAGTCCCTATTCCTGCTGGAAGAAGAGAAACTTTTTTGATGCTTGACAGTCTTTGTAGCTGTGATACATAAAAACTCAGTTATTGCATATTGAAAAAGCTTACTGAATCCGCTATTTTCTTTTACCTCACAAAATTCTCTTTCCATAGTGGGAATAAATGAAACCTGCAGCACTTCTTAGCTATAGTTTTGCAACAGATAAACTCTCTAAGAGGTTAAGTGCTCTTTTGCATATGGTGAGCATGGTCCCTTATACTTTTCCAGTAACAGTAGCTCCCAGCACTTGACTAAGCAGCCACCTCTACTGCCTTGATGGTAATACTGCTTAACTCAAATGTTACATACAAATGCATGCTAAGAGGAATACTTAATCAGGGACAGCAATAGTACTAGTCTAAAGTTACGCTGTACTCACAAGGTTTAAGTCTATTATTACTATCTGATAAACTGTGGCTAAACAAATAAAATACTGAAAAAGGTTAAGTGGAGAATTTGGGAAGTGGCCAGAAGTTGGCAGCTTCACTGTAATGTCAACCACAGATTTTAGGCTCATGTTAAAAGCTCCTCTGCGGGTTTAAATACATATTGGGATAATGTGCAGGGAGAAAAAAGTAATTTACAAAGTCAAAGGGGATCAAAATCGCCTTAAATCTAGTTATGGAGCCTCTGGTGAAAAGCAAGAAAAGTCCTAGGTCCATACATGCGCTGAGAGAAGTAAGAAGGAGTAACCCTCCATATTCTGCATGGAGAAATTATCTCCAATGTAGACTTTCAGCACAAAGTCCTTCCTTTTGCAGAGGAAGCATATTAGTAACACTAAAAAAGGGGATTACAGGAAAGGGGACAGTAACATCTTGTTACTCTAAGTTTGTTCTTGGATCATTAGCAAATACTAAACAAATCCCTTCCCTGATGTTGTAAATTTTACTCTAAGCTCTTACACACCAACAGTTTGCAGTTAAATTAGTTGGACCATCTGCCTTGCATATCATCCAGCAGATCTTTCTACAGTGGTCATACACTCTCTTAGCTTCAAAGCAACTTCAGATTTGGGCATGCTCTCCACTAAGGGTTTGGAATCTCACCAGTATATTTTAGGCATTAATATATATATAATAATAAAAAATTATTGAATAACTGGTCTGGATGGGAACACCAGTATTAGATTGTCCCTCAGAAGAGCAATTCCCCTCCTTTCTTCAGCTGTTAATAACGTTTTGTCCCTCTACTCTCTCTCTTTTGCTTCTTTATTCTAATCAATATTTTCTCACAAGTCACAATCATTTCTGTTGCCTTGCTCTGGATTATCTCCTGTTGGACAACATTCTTTGGTACAGTGCCAAAAACTGGTGAAAGTATTCCAGCTGAGACCTTACCAGTGTTGAACAAACTGGAAACATTCTTTATGTTTCCCTTTCTTCTACCAGCATGATGGTTGCTGGTCCTTGTTCCTGTTCTGATCCATTACAGGCACCACATCCTCTGAAAAACTGTTGCTGCTCCCCATCCTATGGTCTACAGCTGCCTATTAGAAGTGCAATATCTTGCACTAGTTTCTACTGAATTTCACCCTGTTTTTCCAGGACATTTCTCCAATCCATCACAATTATTTTAAGTCCCAATTCAAACATTCACAATCCCAATTCACACATTTTGGGAATCCGTTTTGTAAAATAGAAAAGATGCAGTACTTCAGAAATGTCAGAAACTCTTAAACTTAAACCTTTATGATGGTGTAAACAATGTGAAGATAGATTGCATATCCGCTAAGACTTTGTCATTATATTTGTTCTTTTCAGGATGCATCTATGCTTTTGCAATCTGAATTCATTGTATTTCAGGCTCTGCGTATAAAAAAAGCTACATGAGTGGTCTTTAGTGAGTTACTGCTTTTGCACAAAGATATTCATATATGAGAACCTGGCAATATTAACTGAAGTCTTTGAGCTCCATAAATAGTAATATTAATTTAAAATTTTCCACTTTCTATTTTTATGTTTATACTACAGGAAAGAAAGTTAGCAGGCTTGTTTTATAAAACTCCTAAAGAAAACACAAAATTCAGATTTCAGTTTTAAGAAGTGCAGAATGTCAAACATATTGTAGCTTTAAACAATATTTTAGGAGAATATACAAAATATGCAGTCAACACATCTCACTTTTATCTTCGGTGCTTTTTCTTCTATCCATCATGATGAGTCTTAAATGCAACTACTACTGATCAATTCTGAAAACATTAACAGTTGTATGTAAAATGTGAAAGTGACCAAGCATATTTAAATCAGGTACTTGCTAAAGAAGTACATGTTCAGGGGTGGAATTAATCTCACCTAACTATGGCTACCTAAAAGCAAGGCATACAGTCTTGGCTAGTCACCTAAGCCCCCTCTGAGTGGAAAGACATAGGCACATATTGGTGGAAAGTCATTCCACCACTTTTAGGCTGAAGTGACATGTGGACGGGTATGTGTCTCTCTCTCTTGCTTCAAAATTCCTCTGAAGTGAGCCTTTGTGATTTGCTGAATGACTAGTTCTTCATTTGTGTTCATTAATGTTAGGTAAGATTAATCATACCCTGTTAGCATGATCGAGTCTTTCACCTGTAAAGCATCATGAACAACTGGGGTGGTATTACAGCAATGCATTGATGAAAAAAGAAGAGGTTGGCCCATTTACTTTCATGGCACAGTCCTAAACATCAGTCAACTTAGTCAGATACACGGGGTTTTTTGTGACTACTTCTTTGATAAGTTAAATACCTAAAGTAAAATTTCTTGAATTTACTTTCATTTACACTTAGACTGCAAAATTTTCTCTGGATAATCTAAAACCTATGTAGTATTCCCACATTGAATGTGCTTGCTCCATCACTATAACTGCATATATATCAGATGATACACATGTGGTCTCATGTGCTTAAACTTCACGGTCGTCCTTGTAAATGGCATAGATCCAAACTTCAGGACAACTTTAAAAAAAAAACGGCACCCATTTTGGCTGTGTTATTTCCAATTATTTAAAAGAGCACCTGATTTTCAGGAAGTGGTGGTATGAGAATGGTTGTTCACGGACCCATGGGGACTCAATAGTACTGAAATAAATGTAATTGACTATTTGAACAAAAACATTTTTTTTCTATAATGTGGGACTGCATCAAGATAATGACCTAGACGATTAGGCTCTCCAGGGAGTGGTGAACCAACTAAATTAAACTCCAGATGAGACCAACTACAGCTGAATGAGATGGTGTTATGTATCACGCCTCCAGTGGCTCCTTTAATCAATGGACTTGAAGAACTTAGGCAATTATAATCACAGATGGGCTTGCTCACTCCTCATGGAGTTGATGAAAGAACTTTCCTTAATTTCACTGCACAAGGAATCAAACTCTGCACACACCAAATATGAAAATAAATTGAACCTCCATTTCTGCTTCAAGTCAGCAGTACCGAAATGAGAACTGGCTTCAGGATGCAACGGCCCAACACCGCACACCATCTCTTCGGCCCTGAAAGACTGTTATAACAGATGGAGCCCAAAGTCATAGACTAAATGAACTCAGTGGACATTTTAGAGGGATAGTCCATAGACCGAGGGAATGATATCTGTGCGTGCATATATATATATGTGTGTATATATAAAGAAAGATAGTGGTGGTTAATTGAAATGTATTAAAAAAGATGTGAGACCTAAGCACGACGTAAATGGTATGGAATAAGGGGTGGATACTGTCCTGGTTTCGGCTGGGATAGGGTTAAATTTCTTCCTAGTGCTGTGTTTTGGATTTAGTACGAGGAGAATGTTGATAACACACTGATGTTTTCAGTTGTTGCTAAGTGCCCTCCTAGTCCAAGGACAGCTCCCGTGCCTACTGACTGAGCTAGGTACACAAGATGGGAGGGAACATAATCAGGACAGCCAGCCCAGCTGGCTAATGGGGTATTCCATACCATGTGACGTCATGCTCAGTATATGAACGGTAGGCGTGATCCAGGAAGTACCGATCGCTACTTGGTTATCGGTCAGCGCGGGTGGTGAGCAATTGCATTGTGCATCACTCATTTTGTATATTCTATCATTATCATTATTATTTTCCTTTTTTTTTCCCTGTTCTATTAAACTGTCTTTATCTCAACCCACGAGTTTTTTCTCACTCTTACCCTTCCGATTCTCTCCCCGTCCCGCTGGGGGTGGGGGGAGTGAGTGAGCGGCTGCGTGGTACTTGGCTGCCTGCCAGGTTAAACCGCGACAGTCCATCTAAATAAACAACATCAACGCCGCTGTCCTCCATTTCTTTCCTGTGTTTTAAGTACATGGGCCAGACGTGTCCAAGAGCCTTTGGGTTTTCGATAGTCTGAAAGATTCGTTTGCTAGAAGCTTAAGCGCTTCCCAAAATGGACAATGTAAACAAAGCAGTATCTCTCCTCGTGTTGATACAGTCACTATAGAACATGACTATCAATGAGGCATTTTGCATACGAAAAATACTGATTTTCACATACATTATATGTATAAAAGAAGTTCACAAAATTAAATGATTAATAGCTCATGCAAAACACTGATGAAAGCAATAACCATGCTACAATATGTTAAGTTTATTCTTTTCAACTTACTGCTTATATCCCTAGAAAAACAAATTCACGGCTGCAATAATATCCAAGCATCAGGATTCCTAGAGCAGTATGTGACTGTAAGCCTTCTCAAATGAATGCTACTGCTATATCACCACCTACTCTTACCTTAGAAGGGGTTCCAGGAAGAGGGGGACGAATGTTAAAAACATTATCTGTAAAAGAATCAAACATAGAGGGATACTAAGCAAGGTGAGAAACATAATGTAAACACAAAATTTTACATGGGGGACCAACTTCCTCGTTTTTAAATCACATTACAGTGTTTCTCCTGGCCCACCTTCTTTGCTTTTGTCTCTAATGTGCAGCAGACTCTGGTACTTGCTGCCACAGAGACAAAAGTACATGCAATGCCTAAATGATTAAAGGAGCGGAAAAAGTATGGGTGTATTCTCTTACGATGGCACTTGTGTCCAGTCAGAATGACAGAAGGAGGCATTAGAGAGAGAACACCACTTCTGGAATAGCACGAATTAGACAAGTATCAGGCAGAAGCATCTTTTTTTCCCCTGGCAGTCAGGGCAAGAGCGAGGACAAGGTTTCATCTGTATTTAACATGACATTAAAGAAGAAACAGGCCAAAGAGCATACTGGACCTCAGGACACCCACCCACCCACTCACTTACTCGCTCCCTCCCTCCCTCCCTCCCTCCCTCCACCTTCCCTTCCTCTCCCTTCCCCCAAGTTATCAGGAATGCCTCTCTGACCCCCATTTTCAGCATCAGGTGCAGCCAATCCCTTGCTCTGCCCTGGTCTCCCCAACATGGGAACTCCTCATCTACCAGCAGCTCGCCTGCTGTGTGCGCCGCTCACCACACCCAACCCGAATGCCTACAGCAGCGCTGCTGACGTGCTGGCCTCAGCTCGGAGTAAGGACCATTGGAGGAGTGCTGGGACGACCACCTTGTTAGTGTGTGTGGGCCAAGTAACACACGCTGCCATTTTGAGCAGCAAAGCACATTTTGGATCTGACATTAATTTAGACCAATAACTGGAGTTGGTAGCCTCCCTTAAGCTACAAGATCTGTCTCCATCCTGCATGGTCTGGCAGATCTTAACTCATTTAACAAGTTGGAAAGTTAACACTTAAATTTTTTTTATCCAACTTTAATCTACCATAATCTGCACCCACCTACATGGCAAGTGGAAAAAACGCACACATCTTCATCATTAGCATGGCTATTTGTACATATCAAAATAATAGGAATAACTCACCATTTTCTGAGCCGAGTTGAGGACAGGGAATGGTAAGAACCCTTAATAATCCATCTGGTTTGTATGAATAATGCTCAACTAACTACCAGAATGAGAGGGGAAAAAAAATAAGAAGTAAGGAGAGAAAAATGTAAGGGAGGTATAATTAAATATATTGTCTCTTTAAAATTGTGTGCATATGTATAATAATTAGTATATATGACAGCAAATGAACTGGGCATACAGCAGATCTTTATTGCACATGTTCTTACCTCATCTTTACTTCTCTTTAGCAGGGGTGCATGTTTCTGAAGTAACCTTGTGGATGAATCTGGAACCTGATCCAGGAACTGGATTTGTAAGGCTCAGCATTCCACGTCTGGTTCTGCTACTAACCAGCTTCGTAACTCTGAGCAAATCACTTCTTTTTATACTTCTGAGTTCCCGCCCTCTTTTTTTTTTAATTTTTTTTTTTAATCTTTTTTGTTTTAATTATTTTTTTTTTCCAAGATGGGTATAACTACAGTGCAGGAATTGTCCTAATACGCAATGCTTTCTTTGGACCTCAAAGTCACAATGGGATGTTAGCAGTTAATAAATGTAGAGCACCAATAGTTGTGGCCATTTGTGTTCTTCGATTGTCCTCTCCATGCCATTTTATTACAAGTTCGTTACTGCTATTTTGGCTTTGGTGCAATTGGGTAGAAAGGAGGGGGTCTGTAAGTGAAAGAGGTGCAGACACATTCAAAAGAACTTGTAAAATAGCATAGCTGCTTTTACATTTCCAGTGACTCCAAGGAAAGAAATATGCAGGACATTTACAGGAAAGGCTAAGGATTAATATATGCAAGTAAAGATTCATATTTTAGATTTGTGACTCGCTTTACTTGTTTTAATAGAATTTGAAGCAAGAGGACATAAGAGATTTCTGCAGGGGTTTCAATTCCCTTAGCATTTTCAATTTATGCAGTCATTTCTCCAGTTTTATTATCGACTATGGCACAGTCAACTATGCATTCCTTAATTGCCTAGTCTTTACCAGGGTTCAGACATATTTCGGTGGTAACCCTCAGCAAACTATGCTTTTTCAGCCTTGAAGGTAGAGAATTTCAAAGTTAGAGAATGCAGTATGTGAACAGCATCCTAAACCATCCCCTTTGTGCTTCTTAGAATTCTGTTTATGGATGTCATAAAGGACATTAGCAAAAGACTATACCTAGCATAGCTATTATTGAATATGGTCACTTGCAAATGTAAACGATCTTCCATTCTAGAGAATGCTCAGCTAACTGAATACTAATTACAGCAATTTTGAACTCAGCCAAGCTGCAACATCACATTTAAAAATTATTAAACTCTCTACACTTACATAGCTTTCTACATTAACATATATTTTCTTGATGTATATGTCGTGGTTTAACCACATAAAGTTGGAAACATATGACAAATAACCTGCCAAAACATGTTGCTGTTTAGCTAAAGACTGTTGTCGCACAGCAAAGTAAAACAAGCTGCCTTAGTCAGTTATATGGAAACATGACGACAGATATCCAAGTCATTCAAATTCAACAGACCTGCCAGAGGGTGTCAAATCTTTTTCCGTCCGGTATGGAGAGCTTTCCTGTCTTATCTCTGTCAATACGGTAATGCAGTACTTTTCCATCATTCAGCAGACACAGGGCATAGGAACCATTGCTGTCCCTTTCTCGGATACTGTCGGAATAAGAGAGATTTTCAGGGTTATGTTTTACTGGATTGAAATTCTTTTTTAAATCACCCTTTCCTTTAAGCTTTTGAATTAAAAACAAAGCAAAATCAGCACTACACTGAAGACATTTCATTAAGCCTTTCATTTATTTCTTAGCATCATTTGTTTTCAGACAGAATTCCCTAAAGTTTCTTTTTTTTTTTCCCCCCCAAAAGGCAACATATAACAACAGAAAATCCACGACGTGGAGCTCTTTGCTAGGCAGCTACAGAACACTGTGCAGTGCACAAAGCGCTCTCTGAGCAAGGAAGCGTTTGAAAGCTTGTGCACTGCAGGCCTAGAAAGCCCATGGAAGTCTGAGGCCAGGATCCAGCTATACAAGCAGCTACACTTCAATCTCCTCTACAGCTGACCTAAAATTAAAAGCAACAGATAAATGCCTTCATTAAAGCAAGGTTTCTCTCATATCTTTTATTTTGAAATGAAGAGATGAGAGTAAGGGCAGAAGATAAAACACTAGAAGAATATAATGTGAAATACAAATGAAGGGAAAATCTTTGTGCACTGAAACAGCTTGTTGTTTGGCTGGGAATTTAAAGTAAATCATACGTTTCTGTAATCATCAATTCTTATAATTTCTGTAAAGACATTAATGCTTTGTTGCAGATTTCACATAAAATTCACATGGTATTGGGGTATATATCTGGTCTAAACTTCACCAGGGAGAGATCATGGAACGTAAGATAAAAACATTGTCTAAAATTCAGCCAGGATGATCTCCTTCTTCCAGGAGACCTGCAAGCAACATCTGAGATGCCTGTAAAGTGTTGCAGAGTTGCTTCATGTGTACTCAAGCCTAGCTCACACTGAGACCAGCATCTTCTGATGACTGGTGGATAGGAATTTGCTACTAGCTCCATCATAGTTGGTCTAGCCTTTCTGAGTAGAAAGTAGGCTTTTTCTTCTAGTTTGAGTTGCCCATGTTCACTTGCTCCTGACAGTGAGACAGCAATAGAGCTAGATTAAAATTTTCTGGAATAATGGGTTTTTCCTACCAAAAACCCAGATTCAGCAACAGTGAAACATTTCTTGTTCCAGTGTGCACAGAAATCTACTTACTCTCCCTTGAATTTTTCAAAAGCCCTGAAAAGAAATACAGCAGGATACCCTCACTAACATGTTGGGAAGCTTCGCTGGTGCAACACTAGTACTTGCTATCACATCTCAGAAGATTGCAGAGACAAGCATTAAATTCTGCTCCTCAGCTAACTCACTCAAGGCTGAACTAAAACCGTGTTTTGTCTGAGCTACTCATGCAACCATTTTTTCAAGCAGAGTGATTCTTGTTGCCTAAGATGTGAACAGGACACTGACTAAAGGAAAAGGGGAGTAGGGTCAGGTTTTTTTCTGAAACCAAAGTAATTTGCCTGGTGTCTCTAAAGCAACTTGAAACACATTGTGGTTTTTCACGACATGCAGGTATTTTCTCAGCATGCATATTTCCTGTGCTGACTGACCAGTGGAGAGCAACAGGTTCTGCTAAAATGAAGAGTGACTTTCAGTTTGTCTTCCTCTGACCTGCTCTTTGCAAATACAGCTTGGAAAAATATTTTCAGAATAGAGGGCATTGTTTCTAAAACACAAATGAATGGCATTTCATTGCATTCAGACTTCTGTTCAGAATACAGCACAAGTAAGATTATAAAAATGCAATGGATTGTTTCCCAGTAACAAATGTCTTTCACGTTTCCCATGAAATTACAATTAGCTCTACTGAAACTCATTCTCATTTGCAAGAGTTGTTACTATCACAAGAGGCATTTTAAACATTTCTTGAGAGCACGGGCATCCATGGGAGAAGAGTCCTGATTTCTAAGGACCATGGCACAGATCCAAACCACCCTATCAGTACCCAGTGCAGGATTTAGGCAGAGTTCAGATTTATAAGGTGGTTGTTGCATTTTTGAGCTCTTCCTTCCCCCAACCCAACAGCTACATAACTCTGAAGACATCTGCAGTTCACAGTCATCGCAACTTCTGTCAGACAGCTCTATCACTGCACATGCAAAAAATCTCCATTCTAACACTTATGATTGACCGGGGTCCAGAGGGAGCCTCGTTCTCTTGGGGTTATGGTCCAGGTGGTTTTTTTAACTGTAGCCAGTCAACCCCAGCACAACAACAGGAGCTACTGCTATCTTCCAAAACATGTCTGAAGAGCAGAATTATCAAGAGCATTGAAGCAACAGTCAAATGATGGCCTAAGTCTTAGTTTTGGCAACCAGATCCCTTACTGGTCCAAAAAGTGCTCTCACAGAACTTACAGTCCAAATCAAAAACTTGTACTGCCTCTGGTGACAAGGATTGTCACAGGCCATGTTTCACAATTTCATTTTGGTTTTGTAGACTGTGATAATGGCTGTCTAGGTTAGGCTAAGCCTCCAGAACTCCAGCTCGGTACACAGTATCCAGTACCTTACAATTACTGTAAAAAATGGAATCAAAGAAAAAGGCTGCTCAAACTGAAAGGTTATAAACTGAAACCTCTTCAAATGGAAATCAAGGTTTTCACATCTTCTTGATGGTGCTGCCTGTACTACTCAGGGTCATCACATCAGATTTGGGGGCTCTCTTCATATATGGAACTTCCCTTCTATAAAAAGTAACAATTTTCAGAATTGAAAATTCTTGAGAAAAAAATCCAAAATTCCAAATGCACTATCTGCTTTAATTTGCTCTGAAATTACCCACAATATTTAATGTTCTTCAATACAAACTGATAACAAAAAAATCTTCATTTTAAAAAGCTATGTTTTTCTTAAAACCATTTTGGCAAGGAAGGAAGCCAGCAGTGAAATATCACTTGGTCTTCCATTTCATGCGATTGCAGAGAATTACAGATCTACAGAATAAAAACATAAATAATAAACAATACTGTCCTTTCATCCACTGAGATTAATCTGAAACATGAACAATTTCACTGAGAGCAAATTTGAATTCACAGATATATCAGAGAAGCACTGAGGTATCTAGATTTTCTATGACATACATTTTAAAACAGCAATTTCAGAAGGAACTGAGAAACTCAAATTGTTAGGTGATGCAATGCAAAGAAAGTTTAGTTATTGATTTTAATTTTCATGTAAACTGTGTCTGAGTATTTTTTATGTTTTTGTGAATGTAACCCAAATAGCAACCAGTATCTATTTGGAGTATCATTACAGACTCTGTAAATAGCTATCCATTCTCTTCTTTGGTAGTCTCTATTTTTGCTTGGAAGCAAAAAGAACAATGCCCCAATTTTTTCTGCTTCCAAGTGAAAAGCCAAATGATCCCTTTCTTTCTAAAGGAAAAAATCCCTGAGGGTAAAAAAAGTAAAATGCCTTTACAACACGCCTCATTGTGTACAAAAAAAGTCACAGCATTCTACAGTGGAGAATAATGAAGGAATTAAACTAGCAAAATGCTTGCTTTAGGAATGATGTGAAATTACTCTCACTCCCGAATCCAAGGGCATGTTAAAGTTTGTTCTTGGCCTTGCTTTTCCTTCTCAGTAATAACAGCCTCGTTGATCCCCAGTGCTGATCATCCTCCAGCCATTCCCTGCTTGTCTGCCCTTATGACCATCTCTCTTGTACTGTTATTAACAACATGGCTATTCATTATCACTTAAGGTATCTGCAGCACACTGCGCACGTTCCAAGTTTGAAGGCAGTGAGAAATGAACTCAGTGCCATCTGTAGAAGGATCATACAAAGGAAAAAATGGATTGACTGCAGGCTTCATTTACATCATTTCTTCTGCCCTCTTTGGTAACATATTCAAAGCTGTTTCAGAAATGTCAGCAAACTGCAGAATTTAGGAGCTAGCTCAGCCACACGCTCTTGCTATCTGCAATGGAACCTAAAACTTCTGATAAGGCTATTGCGGTGTGCTGCACAGTGATGAAACACCTTTGTGAGAAGGACTGCATCACTGTAGTCTATTTTGCTGGCATTGCCCTGCCAGCAAAACACACGGTGCTCCACCAAAGCCCCAACAAATAGCTTTGCTGTATAACCGCACCTGCAACAGGGGATCTCCTCAGCACAGCTATCTCAGTCAAGGATCGCATCTTTTCTTCACACCTCTGACCCACTCTGCTGCTGAAGCGCAGGGCGTAGAGCTAGCCTTGAGAAGCCATAGCCCTGCTGCAGTGGTCTGCAAGTGGCACCTAACCATGTGCCTAACTGAAGATCAATAAACAGCTCTCCCAAAGAGCTGTGGGCATCATCCAGGCTGCTGTGGAGGGGAATACAGCACCTCCAGAAACACGGTTCACTGTCTGTTTTTTATCATTTATCCTGGAGAATTTTTATGGTCATCTAAGCCTAGCAAATGCTTGGCATTTTGAAGAGGAACTTCATCATTAATTAATATCCCTGAATTAAGACCATGTGTAGTAGGATTGTTTTCACCTTGTCTGATATCAACAATGTCTAGTTCCATTTATGGATACAAACATAATACTGATAGATTTATTTGAAGAATAGTCTACAAGGTCAGATAAATCTCCTAGCTCAGTATGCACTCCAGTAGTGGTAAATTCCTAGAGGAAGACATTAACATTAGTGTAAGTATAGACTGCTACATGTATCAGAAACACAAATTTTTGGTCAGACAAAAGACAAGAAAACTTTTACGGACAACTGCACTTCAAAACTTGTTATTTTGAAATGGTGTTACTAGTGTTAACTATTGTGACATATAAGAGACAGTTTAGTCTCTAGATGTCATGAGATGCCATGATGAGTAGTGCTGTGAGTCATTCTAATAGTCTAAATTAGTTTTGTCCGCTTTAGTATATCTCGTTGCATATTGAAGACATTCTTATGATACTAAAATTATTTTTTACTTTTCTTTTACACAACTGTTCACATTTTATTGGAACTACATATGGCTATGAACCCATATAAAAGGTTTATACAGACTAAACTGCTAATTACGCAATGCCTTCACTCACAATTTCCTTAATGTTGAATTTTAAAGTTTAACAGTATTTCTGAATATTGTTTATCTCCCTTCAGCTTCAGAACTTCTGGTTCTTAACACACATGCAAGATCACGTGTTCGTATAACTGAAGTGGTCACCACCAATGACAAACCAAGATGTGCCAAGAGCTATCACACGCTTTCCAGAATTGTTTCCTATGTGAAACTGCAGAGAAAACTATCATTTCTTATATTGCTGGTCTGTCACTGTTAGCAAATTTTTTGTTTATTTTTCAACTGGTCCACACATGCATGCACTCACATAGATAATATTAACAATATTATCAATAATATTATTATATATTATTAATATAAGTATGATTACAATATTAATAACAGTATTAATACTAATAGTATTATCTATGATCATCTAGACAATATTGATCATCATATTCTACAACTATGCCCCCTACCAGGCAAAGTCTAATGAAAGAACAGAAGTCTAGTAAGAACCAGCATCCTACACAACATGCAAAGTAGTGTGAATGAAGCTAATAGGGGCTTTAAATAAAGTTCTCTATTTTCAGTTGCACTTCAGGTCATTTTAGAGATATAGTATTTTCTTTCTATTCCACTGCTATAGTTTTTTCTCCAAATTTTGTGGCTAGAGTGGCAATCTTTCATGAGTGTTCTTCCCAGAAGAGGTGGGCACTGCTTCCTATTTCACGTCATTTCATGACATTGTTTCTACATTTGGCTTTGAAAAAAAACTCTATAGCACCCACATACATCCTTATTTCACTAACTTTTCATTCATGACAAAAACTTTTAAAAGGCTTTGAAAATTCCCTAGTAAAACACGCACTGTTAGCCCAGAACTTTTCCAGCAGCTTAGATGAGTCGCAGTGTTAGATTTGTGATGTTATTTGTGACATTTTGAACTGCAATCAGGAAGCTTTTCAACTATTTCCATGTTTATTATATATAAAAAAATCTAGATTTGATAATCTTGTAGTGCTGCAAAGCAGTGCTAAAGAAATCTAGGCGTTAGATGTGTTCTCACAGAGACCGCTGTACTGGATTTTGTTTCAAGGTAGGTAGGTCAGACAACAGATTTCTGGTGTAATGAAGTGTCAGAGTAAAAGAATATATAGAAATATTCCAGCCTTCTAAAATTTATTATTTTTTCCATAATAAATAACATTATTTTTGTCATAGACCAGCACCTGCTTGTGGACTTGTTGAATAGCCTTGAAGTACCTCATCCCATTGAAAATCTAGCTTTCCTCTATGTTCCCAGGGTCCAATTCCTACCTCAACAAGCGAACTTCTCTTAGACATTGAACGTTTCTAAGTTTCTACTTTTCAGTCAGCTGCCAGGCTTGAGTGTCTCGAGCAATGTGAGAAGAACAGTCCCTTAGCAGCTATATTCACAAGAACAAATTCACAGTCTTCAGTCCACAGATGTACAGAAGATTCTGACACACGCTGCTGCTGGGTAGGGAAAAAGTATGCGATGCCCATGCCTGAAATGTAAAACATTGCAGCTCTCTAACACTGAACAATTTTGCTGCTACTGTTTCAGTTAGCTAACAGATGAGTGGTTTATTTCTCAACACCTGCTGAGCCAGTCCATGTTAGACAAACCACTGCAGAAAACAGAAAACCTCTCTAAATTAGACAGTTCTTTTGTTATTTGCTATGAGCCTCTAGGTCTACCGATCTGAGAAAAGCTCTACAAGGAAAAGTAACCCATTTGATACAAATGAATACCACATTATTTCTCTTGCTGCTCTGGCTGCTGAATTACGGGGCAGATGAAGATCTTACCCTGTTTCTTCCCTGGGAGCATAAGAGTAAACAGCAGCTAAGTGGTTACTGAGCTCTAAACCTGCCAGATAGGCCATGCAAGAACAATTAATGCATTGGAAAGCACCCTACAGATGAGAAGTAAACAGTGTTGTCCTTAATAAGAGGGACCCAAGCTCAACAAACTATCAGTTATATTTTCATATTATTTAAGCTCCAGTGGCACTTCTCATGGTTTAAACAGAGCCTTAAAGTTAGCATTTTCTCTCTATGGGTTTATCTACCTGAGGTGAAAGCAGCCGCCTGAGTCCCAGCAGAACTATGTATGATATGCACCCACTGACATAACCAGTCCCACAGGAGAAGGTCTGACCGCTGCCTCCACAGCTCATCAAGCATGTCACTGCAAACAGCACCAGCAATGCCTCCTAGGCCATCTCTACAGGAAACAGGAAAATGCTGGGGAAGTATTTCTATTTAAAGCTGTAGGAACGCTTATAGAAGATTAAAAAGAAACCAGGGTCTATAATAGAGACTGAAAATTTCAAGTCTGCTAAAAAATTACACTCCCTTACTCCAAAGCCCATCCCTGTTGTTAAGAAATGTTAGCTAAGGGATCCGTTTCTTTGAAAAAAATTACCTTCCTTTTTTCCCCCAAAGAGAAGCACTTTGACCACACAGAAACCAATGTGTGCAAGAGGTAAACTGGAAAGGCTGCAAGTTTAAATACGTGATCAGCATCATGACTCAGGGGATGTAACATTGATTTGGTAAGATGTTAATAGAGAAAGTAATAATTTTTTAGAAAAAAAAGGTGATTAAAAGAAAGGGTTGCTTCTTTGTATCAGATTACATATCCACCAGCCTCTATGTCTAAAAAGTAGGAAAAGAAACTAGCAAAGTCACAGGGCAAAGAAAGGAGGCATGGCAATGCTGTGATGGTAACCTACAACAGCAACCACCTTCATCAAACTGATGAAGCTTCTCCTGTGCTATAGGAAGAAGCATTCAGAAAAGATGAATCTGTGATAAGGGGAATCTTCGGCTCCACAAACTTTTGTAGCAATTTTTTGTTACAAATGTAACAAAATTTGGAAGAATTTTATAACAATTTTTGTTACAAATGGCAACAAAAGCAACCAGGTAAATGATCCTCTAGATGTGATCCCAAGAAAGAGGGAGTATGAAGCTGAATGGCAACTTGAGTGGGAGTGACTGAGAAACAGAAAAAATTCAAGGACTGAGGGAAGGAAAAAGATTTCAAGAAATGAGATGTCAGTACACTCAAAGTATTTGTAGGTAAGACCTGTTAGGAATTAACTCTACTGGAAATAAAGATTTAGACGAGTTACCAGTTCCTGACAATTAAGATTGAAATATGGAAACATATGAAGGTTGCATTTATATTAGCAATTAGTGTGGCACAATTATGGCAAATCTGTAAAGTGAAAGAGTTGGTACTGAAGAAGCATATCCATCCCACGCTCACTCCTGGGGTTCTACTTTGGACTAACTTTAAAAAAGTCAAAGATAGTTGAGTGCTGAAGGAGTCTATGTAGGTAGGCGATGAAATTTCTCTCAGGAATTACACAGCTCCAAGTGATCCTTCCTTGGCCATGAACTTGAAGCTTCGCTTTCTGTCATAATATAAATACTTCCATTTGGGGTGGGGATGAAAAATGGCTCACTGAAAACATTGATTTTTTTTCAAATGAGGATTTTCCAAACGAAAAACTTTTTTATTGGAAGATTTTGACTGGCTCTAATCCTCACAAGATGATGGCTGTTAGTCTCTATCCTAGATGACACATTTGCACTCAGAAAACAAAAGATCATGAGGTTGAGTAAACGCAGACAGCGCCAGACACAACATAGGCATTACCAAGGCAAAAGCAATTCCTTCTGCTGCTTAACTGCAAAACAAAGCACCGCCACTGCCCCGGGAAAACTGACAGCTACGGATCCCTTCAGTTGTTAACATAGGCAGTTTGTTTGTATTTTTACCCCTTTGGTAAGTCAGCACATTGGGTGCAGGTGGCCAGGCTTTGGCAGCGGGGCTGCAGGCGCTCTGTGAGGAGGCCGGGGGCTGCCCTGGGCCGGTCACGACTGGTTCCAGCTGGCCCCAATGGACACCCCTGCAGGGCACCGCCAAGCCCCTCAGCCACGTGTGCAATGCCTCCCTGAAAACATCCTTCAGAAAGGGCAGAAAAACGCCTGGTCGCTGGCGGCGAAGAGAAAACAACACACACAAACCAGAAGCCGCAGCGCAAACACCCAGGGCAGAGGAGGAGGCGGGGAGGAGGCGCTGCGGGCGCTGGAGCAGAGTCCCCTGCAGCCCATGGGAGAGGCCGCGGTGGAGCAGGCGTCCACGTTGCAGTCCTCCACGCAGGTGGGTATTTCCTGAAGGGCATTTCCTGTGGAGCGCCCACGTTGCACAGGGAACAGCGTGCGGAGGAAGGAGTGGCAGAGAGAAGCTGTTACAGACTGACCGCAGCCCCTGTCCCCCACCCAGCCTCCCCCGCGCTGCTTGGTGGGGAGAGGAGCTGGGTGTGAAGGAGTGAAGTTGAAAATTGGGGATGTGGGAGTGTGAGGGGTTTTTATGTTTTTGTCTTTGCTTCCTACTGTCCAACTCAATTTTAATTGACAATAAGTTAAATTACTTTTCCCGAAGGGGAGTCTGTTTTCCCTGTGAAAGCTAATGGTACATGATCTCCCTGTCTTCATCTTGACCCACAAGGTTTTCCATCCTGTTCTGTTGAGGAGGGTGAGTGGGACAGCGGCTTGGTGGGCCAAGGTTAACCTACCACCGTCACTTAGTACTGCTTATCGGTTACAAAACAAAGTCCAATTAATTTTTCTTGGTATTGAGTTTCTTTGATGCTCCCTTTAGAATTGAACCTAGTATTTGATTAAAAAACAATGACCCACCCTTTTGCTATAATTTCCCATCTTTAGTTAAGTGGAAAACTAATCTTGGAGACGCTTGCTTAGTACAGGAATGATTATGTCATGTATATCATGCTGGACTGGGCTCTCTGACTGCGAATGAGCCGCCTTTTAGGGCAAACTCTCATTCGAGATTCATTCAAGGGAACTGTGTAATAACACCGGTGGCAAACAGCAATACCACAGAAAAAAGCACTCACAGAAATTTTCCATTGTTTCTTGACCCAATGAGGATACGGTGTTCTGACTCTTCCCGAGAGATCCTCCCGTGGAACCACGGCATCTTCTCATGGGCTGTAGTGGCAATCAACTTCTCCAGCTGAGGCTTTTGACTAATGATAGCTTGTTCAAGAGCATGCCCCTAGAGAGTGGTAAAAACACAGCGGGACAGTCAAACTGTCTTCTGAAAGAAAAACATGACAGGTAGGCTTCCTGTATTGGATTGCTTTTGGGGCATCCAAAATCTGCATGTATTTGTTGTATGTGAAGAAAAGATCCGGTTGCTATAAAGATATTAAACCAGAAACTAACGTATGGTAATCTAAACATCACACAGCTGGGATTCTTCCTTTACATCTGAGAAACAGAAGGAAAAATAACCAGTAAATTAAGCTCTTAATATATCAGTATTTCAACTGAAAATCTTATTTTTATACTAATGAGACATAGCTAAATATACTTAGTGTCACTCTGAGATGTCATAACATACCTCCATGTTACACTGCCCTATGGCACTTTACTGAAATAAATTGAACACAGTTTGCATTGTTGCAGCATGTCTATGTCGAAGACATAAATGCAAATTTCCCAAAAGCAGACAAGAGAGTCCCAATTTTAGAGTGAACTATGTTAATATTTTAGGTATAACCTAGACACTTCTGCACTCATCTACAACCTATCACTTCTAAATTTGGCCCAGAATCTGGAGGGCAAAACCCCCTAGTTTCATCAGTTTTCAGCTTGAGTTCATCAACTTCCTACTAGATTGGGCTCAGACTCATCAGAAAAAACTGTAAGCCTCAGCACTTGTAGTAAATGTAGTATAAGTTTCAAGCCTTTCCACTTTGGGCATTGCTTCACATATTTTACAGAGCAGAACACATAGGATTACTTGCTAGTACCAAAAGAGATTAAAACCCTAGTATAACGCCATGAGTTCATAATGGTAACTCACGGCGTCCCAAGGTGAAATAATATTCCTGTTGCAGCCTCCTACACTAGTGTTTCCATGTTAAGACTGGCTTCTTCACAGTTATTTTAAGGAAAAAATCTAGCCTGTCTTCCTCAGCGTGGAACGTTCCTGCTTGACACATGCAGTACCGAAGACATATAGGCAGTGCTCTGCAGTCAAGAAACCAAGTTCTGTTTTGGACATAATCTAAATATGCACCACAGAAACAAGGCCAGCTAAGAGGGGAGGATGTAAAACAAGTCACCATGTCGCCATGCCTGCCTGCACATCAATCCATAAAACTTCAGAATCAAAAGCAATCAAACAAATCATTCCTGCATCTTGTGCGTTACATCTATTAACTTTTGGTGCATGTGGAAATCCAATGACATAAGTTAGTGCAATGGTAGATAAGGCTGTGCTAGCCCAAGACATCACAAAAGTCCTAAGTTTTGTAAAATTTCAGGAAAACTAGAATTATGGCCAAGTTACTGTATGTATTGGGGAAAAAAAACCCCACTGTTCAACACTCAAACAGCTATGATTCCATTATGAAAAAATACTACATAGCAGCAGCAATAGCTGGAAACAAACACTGCAACCTCTTTTTCTCCTAACTCAAAGATCACTTTATGGCAAAATCAGCCTGTGTTTACCTGCAAGTTCCAAGTTTGTTTGACATACTCTCTGATGAGGTTCTCTTTTAAATCTTCAAAGGGTCCTGTTTTGGGTTCAACGCCTGGTGGTCGGTTGAAAGGTTTTCTCAGTAAACAGATAAGGCCATCCGCTTCCTCTGAGTGATAGTTAATGAGTTCAGCAGGACTGGCATGCGACTTGCCTCCTGCAATAGCATATGAGCCACTCAGCTCCCTCTCAATGGTATAATGATGAACCTTCCTTCCATGGGCCAAGGATAAGGCAAAGCCCCCCAGGTAATTCCGGCTTTGGCGGAGCAAGTATAGTCCATCACTCACTCCTCCTTGCATCAGATACTCCTCGGCTTCTTCACGTGTAATATTGCCAAAGAAGTATGGCAAATGGTTAGCAGGGTTCGCCGTGTTGGAAGCCATGTTTTTCCTTTTCCAAGTAGCAAACTTAGTATTCTATATCTGAAAAACAAAGACAGAGACATGAGTATCAGTTGAAAAAAAGAGCATAAACCAGTAACATGGCAGTTCACATGTGGTATGTCGGTAATACATTTTCTAAAAGATGTTGGGACGAAGATCACATTTTTGTTTTTATCTTGTTAGAAGTTGCCTTTCTAAATCCCAACAGAAAATTTTTCCCTGTTATACAGCAATATAAAAGTTTCCTACAACTGCACAAGTTTCCTTTAACTCTTTCCCTCTCTGGTCCTTTGCCTAGCCATATAGAGGTTCTGACATTTTCACTTGCCTGAATGCCTCTATCCAGCCTTCTGTACTGGCCTTAAGGTGTTTCCCAATAAAGGGAAATAACTAGGTAAGAAAGATCCAGTGAGAAGAGTTTTTCATTCCAGTTTTGTGCCATTATAATTTTGCTTGTAAGAGTAGCTTATGCCAGTATGTGGGCTGAGTATGGACAAAAGTCTTATGTTAAAATAGTTAACATTCCTCTCCACAGAGATATATCCATGGTTTTTTAATGGTTTTAAAAAAAAAAAGTGATAGTGTCTTTTTGAACAGTTTTCATTTCAAACAGCTTATATTGAAATAATACGAAGGCACACTACCAACATAAACACAGAACAGAATCAAGTTCAGCGTTCTGAAGAATAATAGTGCATACAAGATAAATGGCTTCAATTCTTTTATGCTTAATTTAACAATAAAAATAATCTCTTATATATATTTAATATATATTTTACATATATATGACATGATATTGTTATATATATTAATATATGATATATTTTTAAAAAATATGCACAAGGACTCTATAGAAACTCTAGCTACAGGAATACTGTTCTTCTTGTGTCCTGTCTTCCCTAAGTTATTCCAGCCTCTAACCTACATTGTCAGCAGAGAAATTTATTTTCATTAAACCCCATGGCAGATTTACACTGCCTGGACAGCTAAGTATTGCACTGGAATTACTTTTGTTTCTTTCAAATTACTGAAGAGGAGACATCAGAATGCAAAAGTTTAATTTGGTTTATTATTCATATTAATGACCTTTAAATGACTATCTAATGGATACTGGGAAGAATACCCCAGCTACCTGCTGATAAAATTTAAGTGGATAAGAAGTGTACATATTGACACCAATGAGACCTGTATTCTTGCAAAAGTATTTGCAAGCTCTTTTTTGTCAGATGAATTGGCCCACAACTGCAATTACTTATGTAACTGCAAGTTCACCAGTCGAGTCATTAACTGTTTCCTGCAACATTGCGAGTTTTTCGTATACTTTCTCCTCCAAATGCTTCCCCAATCCAATCACTGTTTGATCAGGACTGGCCACAGACTGTTACATCTACAGTTTATGGGGTGTAAGAAGGAAGGAATTCCATTTAGGAACAGTTTAACATCTTCTTTTGGTCTAGAAAGAAAAGAAAAATCCCACTAAGTATTATTGCCTGCACATCTGTAAAATGACTTCATCATCTGAAAAATTACTTCCAGAGAACACATGAAATTCTGAATAAAACTAGCAGTATGTGCTTATGTTTGTATTATTTGTGTGTGTTAGATTAAACTTTTCCTTAGGAAATATCTCACAACTTCATCGCCAAAATTTGTATTTCCTTGTCTTTTAAGTTCAGTTGTGACAACTTGATCTGTGACAACTGTTATCTATAGTGTATTATGCAGATTTTAGGCTAACTAGGCAAGCCTACAAGTATATCAAAGGAAAAACACTGTTGTTTCTTTGTATTTACAAGATCACTGCACATCTTGCATCCTTTTTTTCCAATGTATATATACTAAGTAAAATGTATATATACTGAATATGAAACCCATGAAATTAACCTACAAAATACTGTTATCTGTGTTTTATTCAGGTTACTGCAGCTCTCTTTTCCCACCTTCCATCACCTTGTCTAGAAGCGGACAAAAGGATCAGAAGTTCAGTTCCTGTTGGTATTGTTGTGCAGGATACAGCAGTAAAAACAATGTGCCCTTCACAGTTAAATGAAAGGCACGATTTTAGGGAAGCCATGCAGCAGTTTGTGGAATCAGCATTAAATGATTCAGGATGTATGTGAACAGGGTTAATAGATCTCTCAGCTTGCAGCTGGCCAAAGTGTGCAACTGAGTTACGTGAGCACAAGTGGAGAGGACTTTATGGAAGACCATGTAAGAAGGGAGGGTCCATAGTGCAAAGCTGCAACTGAGGTCAGGAACCGGCATCTTAACGTAGGGTCTTTTGGCATAGTGCTTCAGGCTGACACCTTCCCTGTGGTGTGCCTACTGCTTAGTTCAGATATGTCCCAGCAGTGGACCATAGCTGATCTGCTGTCTCTTGCACTTGGGTCAAGAAACAGTAGAGAAATACCTGTGCTGCTGTATGAATATGTGAAGAAGGGGTGGGGAGGAGCGGAGGGACACACAAGTCAAATGAACAAGGCTCACACAGTATAGAAAACTAGACAGGACACAGTTAGGACAAACCACATGTTGTGCAGATCTTCTGGTCTTCTCTCACTTTCCCAAAGAAGGTAGACATCGAAGTTGCAGAGCTACTGCAGCTCTACAAAATAGAGCTGTGTGCAGCATGTTATTTATTACTCTTGTCGCTTGCAACCAAAGGTTACTGGTTTAAGATCGCATACTATGCTCAAGTGAATCTTTCTGGCATTTTTGTTGACAAAAGTTCCCTCTAGTTTCCTATTTAAATGCCTCAGTTTGAGAATTCATGTTCTTAGCCCAAATGATCTACTAATACATCTTTTTTTTATTAATTGCAAATGAAAGCTGTAACTGAAGAGACTGAAGGCAGCCCTCAGTCACCACCAGACATTGATTCTGCATAAAATACTACGCAAAATGACAATTTTGACTGTACCAGATGAAGACAAAGACAGCTTTCCTTAAACAGAATGCATTACTTCATAACATAATGCCGGGCCAGAGGATTGTAATCAATAGTACAAGGTCCAGTTGGAGGCCAGTTAATAGTGTTGTAACCCAGGGTCAGTACTGGGGCCAATACTGTTTAAGACCTTCATTAAGGAGGTGGACAATGGGGAGAGTGCACCCTCAGCAAGTTCACAGATAATATAAAACAGGGAGTAGTGGCTGAAACACCATAGGGTCGTGATGCCATTCAAAGGGACCTGGAAAGGCTGAAGAATTGGGCTATGAGGAATTTAATGAAGTTCAACAAGGGGAAACATCCCGTGGAGCAGGCTTTCCCCCTTTGGGGCATCGCCTTCCTGGCTGCGCAGCCATCAAGGGGCAGCCCCTGACACCCCTGTAATGTCACTAGGGAATGGCTGTGACAGCCCTGACCTTGCTGCTTTTCAGCAGCCACAGCCTCTGTGCCCGCACATTTTCTCCAGGGCTCCTGTGGGTGCACACGAAGGGCATGCAGGCTCCATCAGGACCTTCGGCTTGCTCTATCAGCTTTGGCATGGGAGAGAGCAGCAGGTCTGGGCGCTCTGTGCAAAGGCAGCCTCTTCCAGAGCTCCTCTCTCCTCTGCCCAGCTGCGCGGTGCTGCGGGGCCCGTCAGCACCTGTCCCAGGACCGTGGGTGCGACGAGAGTGCCAGGGACATCGGCAGCAGTGAAGACTCCCAGCAAGTTCCTCTGTCTTCCCCGACCGCCTCCTGCAGGTACCCTGCGCAACGCTGGTGGTGTCTGGGGGACAGCGCGGGGACTCGGGGGTCTTGGCTGTACCAGCTCTTCCCGCAGGGCCCCTCGACAGCTTGCCAGAGCCCACCCCAGGTGTCTCGCCCGACCCGGCTTGAGCACTGGGGAGGTGTGGAGGAGATCGGGGCTTCCCTTCCTGCCTACAGCCCTCTGTCCCTCCCTGCAGTCCACCTCCAAGGGGGTGCAGAGACAGGGGCACATCCCAGCCCGGCCCCACATCTCTCTGCCCAGGGTAACGGCTGCTGTTTTTCGGCCCACAACGAGAGCCCTCGGGAGGCACTTGCCTCCCCTCTTCCACAGCCTTCTGGGGCTTCCTTGGCTTTTCTACCCCTAGCACCAGACAAGCTCCTGCACTGTGCATGTCTCCCTTAGCAGGACGTGGTGTCAGGCGCTGAGGAAGCCATGGGGGAGAGCGGCTCTGCTGTGAGGGGATGGTGGCATGAGCCAGCCGCCCCAGGCAGGGCCGGAGTCAGTATCTTCCTAAGTGAGATAGGACGAGAGCAAATGGCCTCAGGTTGCGCCAAGGGAGGCTTAAATTGAGTATCAGGAAAAACTTCTTCACCAAAAGGGTTATCAAAGACTGGAACAGGCTGCCCAGGGAAGTGATTGAGTTCCCATCCCTGGAGGTACTTAAAAGACGTGTAGACGTGGCACTTAGGGACATGGTTTGGTGGTGGACTTGGTAGTGTTAGGTTTACAGGTGAACTCAATGATCTTAAGAGTCTTTTCCAACCTAAATGTTTCTATGATTCTATTAATCTGAAAGTCATTACAAATATGGAGGCTTTGAATGCTCTAGTTTCTGTTTCTTTCATTTCTGCTTACTTGTTTCCCTCAGACACCCCCGTGTCACCACGTCATTCTTTTTTACTCCATTCTGCACCACAGATACTGCTGGTTAGGAGATGAACATACATCATCCCACCTCTGGCAAAGTGCTCCTTGAGGGCAGGCTCCAAGTCTTCAATCTCACTTTCAGGAAGGGTTGAAGAAAACAGATTTGCTGCTAAGTTTTCAGCATGGAAAGAGCTTAAATCATGTTCCACCATAATTAAAACAGAAGAACAATTGCTATAATTTCTATTCTGTGTGAATCTTTGTGGTCCTCAACAGCAGAGGCAGCTGGGACACAGAGGGCATAGCTGCCAAATGTTAATCCTAAGACTGCAGGAGGTTTCCCTTGGCATATTGGTACGGAGGTTAGCCTGGACACAGACAACACATTGGATGCATGGATGGATGAATGATCCACACTGGCTATTAACCAACACTGTACAGCTAATTTGGAGAAAAGGCCAAAATCCCATACAATTCTTATGCCAAGAATGGTACTGCACTGCACAAAATTCCCGCAAGAAACAACCGCAATGTACTTGCCAGAGAGAAATATTTCAAACATTTCAAATAGAAGAAAAATCATAACACAAGCACCACAAGGGAGAACAGATAACCAGTTAGAAGACCATTTAAAAACAGCTGAGCAAACTTTTTAAACAGAAGTCCAACACTGTGAACAGGAGAAGAAGAAAACAAGGGCACATTATGCTAACAGTATCGCCACAGTGAGCTGCCTTCAAACAACTGGTTCTGCTTTATTCAGAGTTTAGCTAAGCATTTTCCATCCTATTCCAAGTATATTCAAGTGTCCCAGACACATTCAGAGTTCAGACAGTAACTTTGTGACCTACCAAAAGAAAGGTGAGAACACATCTGAAACTGCATTTCAGTGAAGCTCTAGGTGTAGATTTTGATATTTGAAACAGGTACTGCAAATACTGCAGTACCTGTTCAAATACTGAATACCTGTTCAAATACTGAATACCTGTTCAGTAATGTTGTAGTGAACAAAATTCAAATAGAAAAATGCCACCACACTCTTTATCTATGGTAATTTATTTTCATACAGGTATTTCATGGAAGTTCCTTTTCTCCATACCTTTTGTTTCAGACTTAAAAAAATGTTAGGACCTTCATATCTAAAAAGGATAAAGAACTCTAGAATGAAATTAAGAGCTAATAAAATAAAAGTGGTGTAAGGGGTGGGGTGGGAGGGGAAACTTGTGTTCTCTGGCTACAAAAGATCCCGATGTAACGGCTACTGAAATTAAAATTTACTTTGACTTTGATGTGTTTCAGATAAGACTACTCCTCAGAGTATTGTTTAGTCTCAGATGAGTCTCAGCGTTTATTATACAGCCTTCAGGATGAGTTGCCCAGACACAAATTCTCTTTGGTGGTCTGCCTTTTGTGTGTATTTTCCACTGCTGATATTTCAGCATGTTTATAAGTATTAAAATAAATGTTGAAAAAAAATCATATATATTCATTAAGAAGTCACAGCACATACACAAAACAGAAGTGATAGGTATGCACAGCAATAGGACCAACAGCCTCTGAGTAAAATACCTCTATTCTTTCTAAAAGATATTCCAAACCACTCTCCAAAGGAGGAGCATGTATAGGCATACCAAGTTAAACTGAACTACTCATCTCAGATACAGTAAGTAGAGAAGGTGGTTCACCAGGACATTCATTGGGGTTTAAATGGTGACCTGGAAATCTGACTAAATGCTGAAAAAACTAGACAGTGCTGAGCTTCATGCTGCTGTTCTGGCAGTGCTGTTTCTACCAAACTATTTGATTTGAAAATAGTTCAAGTATAACCACAAAAGGCGTAGCCGCACCTTTGGGGTCACTTGTGGTAAGGTTGAAGCTGGAATCTGCCCAGTCAGAACTGAGATACAGCGTGTTCCCAGAGGCTCCTCGCCTGCATGCTCGTCATTCAGACTGTGGGACTGGAACTGGTCCTTGTTACTTCTTGCTGGAGCTTGAATTTTAGTGACCCTCAACTGTCTGACCTGCTAACACGTCATGGTGTTGGCCTGGACTCTCTTCCTATCCACCGACTGCAGTTCTACACACAGTTCTTCAATTTCCTTTAAAGCCCATTATGATACATTTTATGCTAGAAGGAAGTAATCTGTTATCCTGAACACTCAGGTTCAACTCTGCAAGTGAAAGGGTACTAGTTTTGACAAATTCAGTCTTTATACGTTCCTTTCTAGTAGATGAGTTATGTATATTATGTCCAGTTACTTTTGTAAGGGCAATTAGAGTTTGTGGATTTGAGTCAGAACTTCACTCTTAACTAAAACGAAGCACTCAGAAATGCCAGTGTTGTACACAAGTGTAGCACTGCTAAAATAAAATACACAAATTTCACTGCCGCTAAAGATCTTTCTTTTAAGGGCCATTTGCTTCTTATTGAGCGACCTAGTTTTCTTTTGGTTTTTTTTAAAGCTGTATTTAAACACGGCAAAAGAATAGAAATAAAAGATTTTAAAAAAGGGTTTAATTAAAATTCCCCAAGGATAGCGGCTGCTGTAGAAGCCATTGAGATGAATTCTGTATAGTTATTTAAAGACATAGATTGGGTTCTGTCCTCCTTTTCATACTCTTTTACATAAAACCAAACTCCTTCATCCTGAAAAAGTATCAGCTCTGTTGGCAAATGTGCAAAGCACAGTGAGTGACTCAGCACCATGTCAACATAGGGGTAGAGACATGGGGCAAGTGGTCCAACCATTCTTTGCTGATCAGTTACACTGTTCCATTGGACCCATTTTTTAGAAGCAGACACTGTCTAGAAGCTTGCAAAAAAAGAAAAAATATTTTTCCTTTCAATTCTCTTTTCCTTTTCATCCTCAGCTCCAACTAATGAACAGCATGCAAAGCTCTCCTTGAAACAGCAAATTGCTCTGTGAAAAGGCCTAGTTTCCTATGAATTCATGCACTACAGCGTTCAAGCAATAAGCCAGGCTCCTCTTATTAGACTCACACTTGCTCCATCTTCCAAAATTCTCACAAGCACTGACTCAAGTACCCTCGGCTTCCTCCTCATCCATTAACTACTGGATAGCAGGGAAACACATGCTGCAGCTATGCATTTACTGTTTGCAGGCTTAGAAAAATGGGCACATGGTGACCTCATGCTTTCATGCAATAGAGGTACTGTGTTGGCTTGTTCTCTTCTGGGCACATTTATTTATCCCCATAAATGATTGATCAGACTATCCATGAGACCTCTCCTCTGAGAAATTAGGCCAAAAGTAAAAAGCTATCAGAGAGAGCCTGACAGGTTGGTGATTGCATGAGCCAGTTTCTTTAGAAAACCAGGCAAAAATAGTTGAAATTTGATCTAGCAGTTCACAGCAAATTCAGAATTCTCTGAAGTACAAGAAATACCACAAAAGCCAAAACAGACTCTGGCTCCAGCAGGACAATGGCACAGATGGGCAGATAAAAACATTCTGAAGAAACGGTAGATATGGTGGAGTCTTGAGTAAAAAGTAAAAAGTAGGTGTCTGCGATAGGTCTGCATTTAGACATCTTGGATTCCTTATTGACACTATGACCTCTGTTAGCAGCAGTCACGGGCAATACACTCCACAATGTCTGGTTTGTGAAGAGGCTTTATTCCAGCACAGATAATGACTTGGCTGCAGCAACTTGCATAGTTGCAGGACCAAATTCCCTAACGATATCCCAGAATTGTCCAGAACATTTGTTCAAAAAGTCATCACGCTTTGGTAAACTTCAATCATAACAGAACATTAAAATACATCTCCTCTTTAAGGTGCTGGGTGCTCTGAGCTAAGGGCATCATAAAGGCTTCTCATAATTCTGAGATGAAGACTGTGGGCAATAATGCACTTTTGGCACAACAGACCCCTCTATAAGGAGATTAAAGCTTCCTGAAGGAAGCTTTGACCAACACATTGAATGAAAGAGCAGTAAAAAGAGCTGCTCCAGGTGCAAGATTGGTTTCTTTGACTTTGCTTATCATACCTACAAAATGATCTCCCAAAAGACAACAACAAACAAATGTAAGTACAGTCACCCCAGCTCGCAGAAGCCTATCAACATGTTCTATGTTTTCTTTCCTGAATATTACCACTTCTCACAAAAAGGCAAGGCTACAGCCTTTTGTTAACCTCCTTAATAAAAATACATGTCATTATATGTCATATATAAAATTACCATATGCTACTCTTGTAGAATATCAATTAAAAGTTTGTAATTAAATTATGAAAAATATCAAGGCAATATTTTGGGAGGAATACTAGAAACTTCCACTGTCAATGCTCAATATTGGTCTACTCCAGCTGGGTAAGCACTGCATGGTTTCACCTGCTGACTGTTCTAACTCTGCTAGTTCAACTTAAAGTTTTGCCTGGAATGGGACTAATTCAGTAGTCTGAATTTATGAAAATTTGCTTCTACAGAAATCTGCATTTCACAGATCAGTCAGCACAATTCTCACGTCTGATTTTATTTTCTCATAATCCTATGAGTTTTTAGTCAAGATGTTCACTAAAGGTCAAGGGAAAAAAAATATTTTCTTCACTTTTTTAAAAGGATGTTTCTACACTACACCTAATGCCTTTCTGTGATGGATACATTTAAAAATGTTGTTCCTTTTCACCACTCACTAAAACAGAGAGGGGAAAAAAATCCACTGATTGCAATTTAGATGAAATGGCAGTGGCAGTTATGAGGACTCTCTCTTAATTCTTCAGAATGTAAAATGGAGACGTTAAAAGCTCAAATAAATAAGAAGGCCTGATATAAAGGATTTATAAAATATGGAGAACACTTCTCAATTATCGCTGAAAGAAGAGTAGCAGGATCCTTATGATCTCTTAGATTTCACAATCGATTTATTTATAACTGTTTCAGACAACAAAGGCCTGATTTACTTTTGCAAAACAGGCTAACGATGGATTTCAGGCAAGGTTCTCCACCATGTCTAATATATGAAGAATTTTCAGTGTGTAGCAACATTAAGAAATGTTTGGACTGATATAGTGTCCCATCGACATGCAAGGAGCCAAATATACACACAAAACATTAGATAATAGTTAAAAACTTCTTATCTATTTTGGAAGAATTTCTGAGTTTGAGGTGGTTGTTCTTTTTGGTTGGACTTTCAAAATCTTGCCTTCCTTTAGGGAGTTTAATACCATTCTAGCATCAGTAATAGAACAGAAGAACATTTATGTGGATTCACTCTTTTCTCCTCTAATTTCCTCCAGGGGACAAATAATGCTGAGCTTGTCAAGTCAGCACAGTTACAAATGTGAGGCTGTAACATGGAGATTAAGTCCCCAAAGGGCTAAATGTAAGGCTTTACCCTTCAGAGGGCTGAAGGAAGTGCAGCTGGTTACCTGAGAGATGCAATTGAGCGTAACAGTAAAAGAGGGTCTGAAGTGCAACTCTCGCCATAGCCATTAAATTTGACTTTTAAGGAAGCTACAAATGCAAGCAAATATCATGGTTATCCTACCATGAAAGAAGAAAAATATTATGTAAATACATAGGAAAATTAGGTACCCACTTCCCCTCAGGTAGCTTCCTCATCAATGTTGGGCACTCTAGACATAACGCAAGAGTTTAGTATCTCACACATTTCATGCGTGCAGGGAAGAGGAACCCTCTTACAAAACAGAGGAGCAAAACTCAGGAAAACTCGCCTGGAAAGCGTTAGAAAGAATCTGTGCTGACCATACTGCTACCCTTAGCTTGCTTCTCTTTCATCTCTTACATTCAGACAAGGAAAAAGGTAGAATAATTGTTTTATTGAAAGGTTTGCATAGCAGTGAGCATAGTGTTACTTAAGTACTGATCTCCACATAAAAAATTATTAATAGGAGTATGAATCTTTCTACAAAGACCAAACAGGAATGTGGTAGGAGACTTAGGGACAGTTGATTGATTAGTTTACGCGTCCAGCTATTTAATGAGTAAAGAACTGAAGTGTGACAAAAGATCAAAAGCCATGTAGTGGTGAAGCAGTGTTCCAAATAAGCTCTTTATTTGAACAGAATTATTTTTCTCCCTTCTCTTGTTTTTCAAAGTAGTATTCTGTGAGCAATGTATGAAAGTAAAGAAGTAAAGTTTAGAGCAAGTAACTTTTGCATGCAGAAGACATAAGAAAGGCTCACTAGACAGTGCAGAATGATGAAAATATGCTGACTGAAACAATTGTTCTAGCACAGGGTGATATTTTAAGCACCCAACTTGTCACTTTAACAGTTCTCTGGTCATACACACAAACAAAAAAATATTAGAACAATGTGAATATGCATTTTTTCCTAATATTCTTGTTTAATTAGGATTCTTGGAATCAAGATTGTGCCTCTGTGAACAGCACTGCAATTTTTCATTCTAAGATTCTTTTCTACATTTCCACCTTATGTAACACACCTAAAAGCTGAAAGAAATTAAGCATGCATAGAATTAGAAATATACATTTGATGGTGACTTCACGTAGTATATTAAATATTTTGGTACTTTCAGGGTTTAGTATAACCTTAACAGTATACTCCAAACCGATGTAAATTCTGACATAATTACCATCAAGGTATTATAAATCCATTGTTATTGCCTTACATTTAAAGCAGATATTTACATTTTATAATATTTTAACAAATAAAATGGATTTAAACAATTGTTCTGTTCTCATATCTTCATCTTTAAAATCACCTTCCAGTCTGGCTAGGCAGCCGAATGGTGGTCTTAATTTGATTCATCAGATTACCTTTAAATGTCCTCTTTACCTTCCTGCATAAACATGAAGATTTAATTTCTACCCAGACCTTAGGAAAAGAATTTTTATGAGAAAATTATGCAGAAATAAAGGAAGAACACAATAAATGTTTAAAAGTAAGTCGTTAGGGAAGGAAATGAAGCAGAATACCATTTTCGCAAATCATTCAAACAAACTAGAGTTTGATTGAGACACTAGGGTGAACTTTCTGACATACTGAAAAAACCCTGAAATCTTACTTAATTCAACTGGTAACGCTGATCATTTTTACAACTTTTGTAGCCAGTGACATCTCCAAACAATGTCCCATTCATCATACTGGAAGAGATGTGTGTAGTACTGTCTCAAAGGGAAAAGTGACATACGTGGGATCACCAACATGTTTCTTCCAGAATGCTGATGTTCCTCAGGGAGGTGCCCTGGCTGTGTACTGATGCCTACGGCCGTCTGTCTCAGCCTCCAGCCACTGCTGCTCTAAGAAGCGTACAGTCTACAGCAGCCTCTCCATCACTCATGCTTGGGCCTCCTTCTCCGTGTGTTTTCTCCAACTTCTCCATAGGGAGTTTTCCTCATGCAATCAAATGCCTGTCTCTGATCTTTGCATCCTTTTACTGACTATCTAAGCATTATGCTGCACTGTTTTTTTCCCCTCCACTTCAGACTCTAAAACATGCCTTCTTTCATCTCCAAAGGCTTTCCTGTTGTTCCACACACACTGCTGGGCAATGCTGATGGAGACACAAAGCGTTCGTTTCTAAGTTTGTTTCAAGTTTCTTTTACTATTTCTTCAACATTGGTCTCTCTCCTTAGCACTTTTATCAGACATACCTGTCTGCGGTGCCAAGTTCCATATTTTCCCTTGTAGCAGTTCAGTTTCAGAAGCATTTTCTTTCTTTCAGGTATTTCTGATTTCTTGCAATGCTTTTGTCCACCCTAGGTCCACCCTAGTGCTCCTGCTAGCGTTTTTAAACACTGAGTCGTATTCTTTAACAGAACTATAGCTTAATTAAAGTCTGTCTGGGAACAAATAGGGAATGTGGTAGCTTTGAGCCTAGAAGACTTTTTTCTGCTGGGGAGTCCACACCCTGGATCTAATAACACCATCAGTGACCTGTGGGATTGTCCAATCCCACAATTGTCCCAACAATTGTGTGTTCTCGTGATTCTGGAAGCTAGTGGCCCTGCTAGCATCTTTCTCAGTTTAAGTGAAAACAATGTTTGCCCAACGTAAATCCTCAGCATTTTGGCCACTTTGCTTGCTGAACAGGTGGTATTGGTGCTTCATCTACTACGTTTAGGGAAAACACCATTTACCTCCCCTCTTGTATCCAAGAGTTATTCATCCAAATAACCAAAAAAAAAATCACAAACACACTTGAAACTATTATTAGCTTCAAAAAAATGTGATTTTAGAAATATTTTTCTTTGGATTTGCTTTCCAGAGTCATTCTTATCTATACTGAAGACAGTTAGATAGATGTTTTTATCTCTACTGAAACATGCCAGAAATGCCCTCATTTATCCTAAATTGCACCTGACATCCTGATATCATCAGACTACTCCAGGCACCCTAGCTATTGAAATATTTCCTGAGGAAATACTACTTGACTTGGCAACACTGTTACTGCCCTATTATAAGGCAAACAGATGCTTAGAAAGAGCACCACAGCATTGGTATGTTATTCAGGGGCTTCCTAATATAAGCTTCTCTACTGAGGTCATGGAGGGGCATTGACCACTAAAAAACCATTCTTCACTGATGCTAGGAATCCATTGTCTCTCTTCCACAACACCTTCCTTTTGGGACTCTTCTGTCTTTGGTAACCTTTTCACATGTCATAGCTTTCCTCTAAAAAGGTTTTTCTGCTTTGATCTTTTAAAAAGCTCAGAATGCTACTGGAAAAAAAAAAAAGCTAGGCATTTATGGCTTAGAATTATTCTTTCCCTGGCAGTAGAAATCCTATGATTTTCACATATATTTAAGAAAAACAGAAAAAAAAAGAAAAAAAAAGTTTTGTGGGTTTTTTTCCCTTTAGAAAAAGAAAAAAAACCCCACCAACACAAAAATCTCAACACTTCCTTCCACATCCTCGCCAAGCTCTACTAGTTGTTCCCTTGCCTCCTTTTCCAGGGAACTTTTACACTGTCACAAATGCAACCATTGCCTCTGGCTAAAGATGCCTCTGGTCAAAGCAAGCATTTCTGCCTTAAAACAGATGGCATCATTCGTATGGAAGCCTGCTCCCTTTTGGGCAAAGTACTTTACTGTGATGGGTACCCATTAAACCACCATACAAAAAGGGGAACCACTGGGGCTGAGCTAACATCTGAAGGAAAGCATTCAAGATACTCCAGGCAGACCCTTCTCTAATCTGCCGTTTTCCCGCTGTGACAAGGTGTGAACAAACTTCTTTGGGCACAGACAGACCTTCACCAACTCCAGCTGTGGGCTCTGCAGTGACTACGGAAGAGTACAAGGGTAACTGTTTCTTCCCAATGCTGACCAAAAAAGCCTGGGTTGGGGTGCAGTTACAAAAGTCTTTCTCAGGGAGCCCAAAACTACCTCTGAATACTTCAGGAACTACTGAGCTGAGTTATATAATACATAAAGTTCCTCCCTGGTTTTGTTTCAAGTTTGGTGCCTTTCCAGAAATACAGTAAAAAGTGAAAGTCCTCTGTGTACCACAGAGGCTACTACCGCTGCACAGAGGGAGCTGTGAAATGAACTTACAAAGTCAGTGAAAACATGTGAAGAGCAAAACAAAAATACTATCAGCCTACTTGCAAGAAAAATCACTAAAAATATCCTACCCAATGACCTGGATATTTTCAGGTTCAAAGATACAGTGACATTAAGTATGTCAGCATAGCCTGTTTTCAGGTGGAATATATTTTTATTTTTATAGACGACTTTTTACAGAGACAGCTATGACTGTTATGGACAAGACAGCACAATAAAACCAAGACACAGCAAACTATCCTTTCACAAAAAATGACTCCAAAATCTTTTTTTCCAAGGTTCACTACTGTCAATTGTTTTTCACAACTCAGAAAGAAGTTGCCAGAAGCAGCAGATCTACCAGAATGTTGTACCAACAACAATGTTGAACCAAAATGTTCCTCATTTTGCAGGAAGGCAAAACCTGGAATATCTGCCCAATTTCTAAACACACTCAAAAAGAGAAAACTGCAGCCCTGAGCACAGAGCTGGTGATACTGTAGATTTTTATTACCATGAGAACTGAGAAAGACTGGCTTCATTCAGAAGGATCACACCCCAAGTGTGGATACATGCACAATCCATAACTTTTTTTTCATTCTTTGTGGTATTTTTAGCAAAATCTCTGGTAAAGAAGACATCTCTCGGTACTAAAGCATCATCAGTTCTAGAACGAAGTCACTACTATCAAACAGAAGATGGAAGAAAAATAATACCTCCCCCTTGAAAATAAAAGATACCCCAGCAGAAATTGAACATTATTACAGCAGTCTCGAAGTCTGAAAGCCATCACAGGACTAAAACAAAATGCCACGTTTCATTCAAAATTTGGGATAAACACCATTCCGGTTTTACTAGCGGGCAGACCCAAAAGATATGTATGCTTTTGGTTCCAGTAAGTAACTTCATTTAACTTTTTTTTTAACTAGTTGTTTAGTTGTCACAAGCTGACATTTCCAAAGCTATTATGAGGGTATGAACTTCCCTTCTTTGTGCAGCTTTGTCTGTCTCTACTTAGTTCCCGGTCTAGAGGCTACAAATGCAGGTAACGATCTCAGTTTCTCAGCCATGAATATTAGCAATCATGCATTGTTAAGTGAACAACAAACCAAGAACATTTGGATCCCATTATACTGTATTCATTTCTCTGAAATGTATTGCTTTATCTCTAGGACCGCGAAAACCTGTTGCTGAATGGATGCCTCAATGGACTGGCCTCATAGTGAGTTAGAGTGGCAAAATTAGGCAGGTTCCTCTTCCAGAGCAAGGTTATCTGTCATCTGAAACAGTCTGTAGTATCGTGCTTTATATAAAGTAGAGAAATTATTGCAGGAACAAAAATAACTTGCTTTTCATACTCCTAGAATAGGCCAGTTTCTACAAAACTGATCAAGACTTCTCAGTGCCATTTCCTAGAGTCTATAAAAACGGTGCCATGTTACTTTATTCTTTGAAAAGCTCCTGGTAGGAGGCTATAGCAAGGTTAATGTTCTGCTGTGGAGGCACTGTAACCGACAATGGCTGACCTCTTGCTGGCAACTCAGAAAGAGCTGACACCCACAGAGGTATGGAAAGAAGGACAAGCATTTTTATTTTATTTTTTTAAAGGGAAGATGTGATACTCGCTCACACAGCCAGACTGCCAACAGTAAGGATCGGTTTCTTGAAATCTATGTAATAGTTTTCTAATTAGGAGCCAGATCAAAGGAAGGCTTGTCTCCAAAAACAGTATCCTCCAGCAATGGAGCCAGATCTTCCTGACTAGCTTTTGTGAGGACACGCTCCTCAGAAGGGCAGACTGCATAGCAAAGAAGCTCCTCATACCAATTAGCACATCAGTGAACCAGCGGTCCAGAAAAGACTAAGTCTGCGTCCTCTCCCCATACCACCCTGTATCCTCAGAACAAGCAGCACAGTTAAAGCTTACTTCTCATTGCTATAAAGAACGGATCAAACAGTCTCTTGGCGGGCAGGAATCCCTTTTAGCCAGCATATGACCACTTGGATTAACTGTAACCTCACCTCTCCTGTAAAAGAAAAAGCAATGCAGAGAGAGGCACGAGCCTTCTCCTCCCCTCCCATGGAGGAAGCCTATTTGCAGCACCTGGACCAGTGAAATACTCTTGACAAGGCCCGTTTATCACTCTGGGCAGAGAGAGGATGCACCTGGCCGCAGCACGTTCTGGGCCAACAGGCAGTATTTCCCTAGCTCTTGCATGACGAACTGCCACGTTGGAAAAAAATACCTCGTAGTCAGGCTTCTTTTCTCATGTTACGCCATTCTCTGCACAGCATCAATGGTTACATCGCTCAATGGTCCATTGGTAATTGTCGCTACAGACAGTTGCTACACCAGGATACCAAAAGGCTGCCTCCATTTGATGAAACTTGTCCCTTGGAAAGGCAACGGGATTTCACACTAGCAACATCACTCCCTCAACACACCGCTGCTTTCAAGCGAACACAGCTCTGCATCCTTTGCAGGAAGCAGGCTCCAGTGGGTTTGAGTTCACTCTTCCCTTACCGGATTTTTTCCTGCACTTCTGTGCGTAAGAGTAGCTGCAGAGAGATCTTCGTTACATCCACTGGATGAAGACTGTCACACAGTTGTTCAGCTCACCTGAGGCAGCATGAGATTTCTTACCAACTGGATATGATAACCGAGGATACAACAGTCACTCAAAGCCTCCCTTGATGCCCACTTCGATTCTGGGGTGTCCTGCTGTGTGCATGATCAGAACTGTTCAGAGCAGCACTCTTCCTCTTGATACTCATTTTAAATAAGTCATCATTCTCAGAAACTTGCAAGATGGTCCACTGATTCAAAAGATAGCTAATCCCGTTATCTGATTAATAAAAATAATCCTTACTTAAACATCCTGCTTGCTTTACTAACTTTTGAGCACAATATTGTGCAATTCATATGTATTCTTTGAAATGCAGCAGTAAAATCTAACACTTTATGTCAAAGATGACTACATTAAAGCTGCTTCCTTTACTTACACTCCCCATATTCAGAAATTGGAGATTTTCACCTTGCCAAAATCTTAGTTTTGTTTTTGCACAGCGTGAACCTCTTTTGTTGATTTCAGTTATCATATTTGAGCTGTTTCCCAGAGTAGGAACTTATCCATAAACAACTGGTTAGTACACTTAACTAGCTTCCTTTTCTAGGTTCTCGCCAAACAAAATGACAAAAAGGATCTTTCAGTTGAAGTTTTCCTATAATGTATTTTAAAAGAGTTTGAGGAGGGGGGGAATTGTCTTTATAGCAGGTATCTAACATCAGTTTTCCAATCTAGGTTAAGAAATCAACTTTTCAGGGAACACTACAAAAAATCAAGAAAACTAGTTTCTAAAAAACGTTAAGACATTGTTTTAAACTAAGCTTCATTCCTCTGAAATTTGTAGAGCCAATTTTGAAATCGGCACTAGAATTTTTAAAAGCAGAACTACATAAGTCAGTGGTCAGCAGTGGCACACATTTTAACATTTTAGCTCTAGCATCCCACAGATGCTCTTAGTTACACTGGCCTTAGCTAAGAGACAGTATACTGGCTTCTACATGTTCTAGAGGCTATGGACTCAAAAGCTTTGTGTTTTTTTCCTTTTCTTTTCTCACTTACTTCACTATTTTATCCAAACAGGGGGGGAAAAAAAAGAGAAAGACTATCCAAGAGGGTAGGCGTAGGCTGTGGCTGATGTATTTGATCATGACCCCTGGTCCTTTTACTCATTTTACTATATCTGTTGTTTAAGATAAGGATTTTTAAGTATTTTTTAAAAAAAAAAGGCTCCGTTTTTTTTTACTTTATGATGTTAAAATACTCAAGCAATTGTATGCCCATGTCCTTGGTGCATATTCTACTCTAACACTTCCTGCCTGTGTTTTCTCTAGCTACCTCCAACCACAATTGTGATTCCTGCCAATTTCAACTCCATCCCCAGCCTAGAGTTGCCTCATGGATTTACATGGCTGGATTTACATACTACAGTGCCACCAGCCCTACTTCTTTACAAAAGCTTTTAGAACCTCACATCTTACCTCTACTGAGCATCACTGCTGAAAGATTGCTTGCGTTGCTGCCTTGCATTTTGAGAGGAAGAGAAGTTGTTGGACGTATTGTTGGACATACTGTCCATTCAGGACACCTGGCATCCCACATCTATTCTGAAGAACATTGTCCCAAAGCAAATTAGGACAAAGCTGGAGCAATTACAGGGTAGTCCTAGCTGGTCAAACGAATACATTCCAACATCATCTAGTTACAAACAGAGTGATAGTGAAACTGCACAAATTATCTGTATCACACTCCTGTACACTGATTATTTAGGTTCTAATACTCGTTAATTTTTTATTAGTTGTTCTGTTACCCGGTACAAAGGGAAGGCTTGCAGCATTTTGCATATACTGAAGCCTCCTTAGAACATTAGGATCCCTGCAAGTTCAAAAATATTTTTCCCCTTTCTTTCCTTTTTACTACAACCACGTTTAAAGAAGTGGCCATTTAGTCATTGTATGTACAGGGACAGGAAGTTATGACCTAATTTTAGCTTTGGAATGTAAAGACAAACTACAAAATTTTATTTTATTTCTTTGAGGCAGACGATATTTTGTGTCAAATGTTATGAATATTTATCAATTATCCTTTCCTACAGCAAATCCTGGAATTGTTTCCTTTGATGCAGGAGCATACAGGCTCCTTCACACTTTTTGCACTCTCAATGCTGATGTTTCCCCATCACCCCGACAAGCAATGCAGAAGTCAGTGGCAAAAGGTTTTCTTCTGCTTAACTGTATGCCTCCACATTACCCTGTGTCATGAAATTAAAAGCTAGACAAAATCAACTACGTAACCTCGCTGCTGAAACCTTAAATTAAAGGAGGAAAATTCAAATACTAAGCAACAACTTTGTGATCAAATTATTTTTACTATGCTCAAAATAAATACTAATAATTGTGTATTGTACTATCCTCTACTGCATACAAGAATAGGGAATGATGCTGCAAAGCCCAGGGCTCCTTTTTCTCACAAGAGTGATCAAAGGGCTTAAATTAAACTGTAGAAATAATAAAAGTGGTAAAAATATTAAGAATGTTTCCCTGTAAAAGCGCTTGTAGAAATGCCAGCTGAGACATAAAGCAAGCTACCTCCTCCCCCAAGATTTTCTTTTGTCAAATGCAAGCAAAACTACTGTTAAATTGGATTACGAAACTGTTTCCCTGTAATAAAATGCTATTTTTTTCCTAAATTAGAAATTAAGAAGCTGATCCTGCAAATCCTTGCAAGGTGGGAAGTTTTAATTCTTACGACTGAACCTTACTACTCACGCTCACAAATGCCTGCAAGACCATCTTCAGCTTTTAAGCAGGGACCTTGAATGGTACAAGTACTCTCGCCCCAACGGAGTAACTCACTTAAGCACGTGCTTACCTTTAAGTAAAAAATAAGTAATTTTAAATAGCTCATTGGAACGACCTTTCTGTAACTATTACTCACATTCAAAGACAAGTGATGTATTCCTTGTAATTATGATAGAAGAACAGACCAGTTCCCCTTTTCAGATGTGTTCTTCTGGAACTAAACACATGCAACTGAAAGCAGATTCTGGCACAGCCTGTCTGATGTGCACACAACAGATCTCGAGGCACTGATCCAAAAGTCTATAAAGCTGGAAAAAGGATGATACTACCTAGTATCTTCAGTGGATTCAGATGCAAACACAATTACCTACAGTCACGATATTCAAACCGGCAATGACAACAGACTCATTGCTTTCTGCTAAACACTGCATACTGGGAAAGCATTAGGAAAGAAAAAAGAAGTGTAATTTGCAAAAAATAATTATGATTGTGAGACCATGTCTGACCACAACATATATTTCAGAGGTGACTTCTCCTTCTTCCAATGCCTCTGGCATAACAGATCCAAAAGAAAGGATGGGAGACTAAGGAAATGTCCCTATATAATTTTTTTTTGGTCATCAGTATCTTCAAAGGTGCTTAAATACAGTTTATAAGCTTAAATACAGCTTATAATTACAGTCTTAAAAACTGTTATTTTGTGCTCAACATAACCCGCTAGCTGTTTCTAAAAATAAATGGCAGTTTTTGTCTTCCTGCAACTTCAGATCAAATTCTGCTCTTGTACCAGAATCACAACAACATGCAAATGGGAGAGCTGCACAGTTCACCTTTGCTTTGACAGAATGTTAATATTTTTTAACAGAAGCAAAACCAGAACACTTCACCCGTATTTCTCTTGGGATTTTGTAGTTATTTCAAGTGAATGTGAAAACCGAAGCAATTATTTACTTTTATCTATTTTAGCCATTTTTGAGCATCCCAACTGATCCCAAACCCTTTAGTTCAAATTATTTGGCTTCACCACACTATAACCTTTCTCCCCCACAGGATAACTGTCAGAATATAAAGAACATTCAAACTTCCTTATTTGTCTATTTATCGCGCAATGCTCAACAGAGGGATGAAAAAAAAAAAAAGAAGTCACAGTTCCTCTAAGTGGACTGCCTCAATGTACGCTGCTACAGTTTATGGCCTCCAAGCCTGTAAAAATACACAGCTTTGCATGCAGATACTAGCTCTGTACCGGATGGCTGTGCCCATGGATTAGGTTGCAGATTCGACCCAAGAGTTCAGGAGATCTAAGCTTCTGTGGATAAAAAAAGCACGAAAGAAGCCTAACAGAAAAGAACATTAAGAAGAAAAAAATTAATTCCCTTAAAAGGAATAATTTTGTTTTAAAATGGAAGTACTTTACACTATATCATGAAATTTGGCCAGACCGGGACCTTCTACTTGCCACTCTTCTACTTGCGTCAGTGGCGCCTAACAAAAGTATTGCTCGTCTTGAACATCACTTCAAACTAATCTGGCCAACTACAACACAAAGTTTATGCAGTACAGTGCTAAATAAGAAAACTGAATAATGCTGGCAAAACACAGGAAATGACTCTGGCATCAGGCTCGTAGTATTCAACTACTTTCAGCACTTCTAGTAATACGCTACAGTTGTTTTCTTGGAAACAAAATAAGGAAGTTTGATAGGAAAGAAACACAAAATTTTTAAAGACATTTTGTCAGGCACCAAATCTTTGACATATTATGCGCCATTCAGACAGAAGCCCTACACTTTGCTGTGTTTAAAACCTACCACCACAATAATGTACCAAGATATAACTAAATTTTTTTTTTTATTTTTGTATTTAAGTTCCTCAAACGCTGGGCTAGTGGTATTTATTTTCAGAAACACTGTAATACAGGAAGGTTTCACGCTTGCTTTCAAGCTGGTGCGTTTCTCGCCGATACGAGTGCCGCCGGTCAGCTGCCGCTCCTCACGCCGCTCCCGCTTCCCGGCGCCACTTCGCCCTTCCCTCCCGGCAGGCGCCGGGCGCCCCCGCTTGCCGGTGACCGGGCGGGGCCGGCCCGCTCTTCTTCCTGCCGGTCCCCCCGCACTCCCCGACCCCGCGGACCCCGCGGGAGCCGGCAGCAGCGCCGCCTGCCCCACCCGGCACCAGCCCCGGCCCCGGCCCTGGCCCCGCCGCCGGGCGCAGCCCCGCGGGGAAGGGGCGGTGGCAGCGGGCGAGCCGCCGGCGGGGCCCGATGCTGGCGGCCCAGCGCCGCTACTTACTTACCGCTCCCCGCGCCGCTACTTACCGCTCCCCGCGGGTCGTTCGCCCCCGCGCCGCCGCGTCCTCCCGCCGCCCGGCTGCTCCTGCCGCTGCCGCTGCCGCCGGGAGAGAGCCGGCAGGGAGGCAGCCCTCGGGCGGGCGGCTCCGCCGAGCCGGGCCGGGCCGTGCCGTGCCGGGTCGGGGTGCGGCCAGGAGCGGGGCTGGACCCGCGCTAGTGCCACGGGTGCCGCCGCTTCCTCGTTTCCTCTCGTAGCCGCGGCCACTTCCTCAAGGGGGTGTCGGCGCGCGCTCCCTCCCCCTCGGCGGGCGCAGCCGCCGTACCCCCGGCCCCTCTTTCGGGCGGCAGCCCCGGCGGGAGGGCGCCAGCCCGGGCGGCGCGACGCGGCCCGGCACGGCACGGAGCGCTGCAGCCTCCCGGCCCCGCCGGCGTCGCTTCTCCCGGGGGGAGAAGCATCCGTCTCCTCCGAACCCCCGGCATGGGGCTGCCCGGGACCCTGTGATGTGGGTCCCCTTGGTGCTGCATGATGTGGCTGCCCTTGGGACCCAGGATGTGGGTCTCCTTGGTCCCTGCGATTTGGGGCCCCGTGGCAGTGGCGTCACCTCGCAGGTGGCTGGCTTTATGAGATGGATATGCCGCTGCTCAGCACCACGCTTGGGATTGGAGGATCAAAGTGTATCAAATGTGGGTTTCTCTTAAGGAGAAAAGAGTATGCACACTTTTGGTGAATACTGAAGTTCTGTGTCTTTCAGTACTTGTGTGTACTTTGGTGAGAAAATGACTCTCAGAGGGTTTGCTTTTGGAGCAATACAGGGGCCTACTGTAGCACAAGATCTCCCCTTCCTGTTATATTTCACTCAAAAAACCAGCATATTTCAATCACAAATACTTTTGTATCAACTCCCCGTGTGGAGGAGACTCCAGCATGCCCAGACACTGAGCTGAAGGAAAATCCCTCTTCAAGGCTTCCTCAGCACCCTGTTTGACAGGAAATTAATTCCCGCTGTAGTTGACTCCACACAGCCAAAAGGTGGCAACTACCCTTTGCCAGGGACTGTGCAGGGACGAACTGCGCCTGCTGTGGGTCCTACAGGGCTGATGAGTGGCACGACAGGCCTCCGTTGGGGCAGGGCTTCTTCAGTTGTGACTGTGCTGCATGACACGGCATCGTGTCCCGTGATGGGCAGCACTACTGGGAGGTAAAGTCCGCTTCCTCCTTCCCCATAATAAATCAGTGTTAACACTAATGTGGGATACAGGCGTTATTTTCAATGGCGAAACACTGGCTCTCTTTCCTCATTGCAAAATGGACCATACACCCCTCATAGTTAACAGAGCCACCAAAGTACAAAACTCTCATATTTCATACCAGTTAAAAAAAGGTCTCTGGTTTTGGTCCATTTCAGTAAGACTTTTGGTAATTGCTGTAGTGGCAATGCATTTCTTACTGGCGCTGCCTACATGTTAGAAAAAAGATAGGAACTTAGAAAACCTAATTTTTGGACATGTTTTGATGGCACAGTTCTTTTCCTATCAACATCCAAGTGTGAACAGAGCATAATCTTCAGGAAATAGCTTTTGGACTATGAACTCTTTTTTAAGGAGAAGTCTCAAACTGAGATGAAAAAATCATCAATACTGCATGGCTTTAAATTATACATAAGCAATTGTACTGGACCTGACGGGGAAGGAATTAACTTTCTTCACAGCAGCCAATATGGTGCTGTGTCTTGGATTTTGGCTAAAACAATATTGATAACACATTAATAATTTGGCTATTCCTTGGACACTGATTGCACAACATTGAGGCTTTCTCCGTTTCCCACTCTGCCCCTGTCCCCAGCGTGTAAGCTAGAGGTTGACAAGAAGTTGGGAAAGGATGGAGCCGGGACTGCTGCCCGCAACTGACCAAAGGGATATCCCATACTATACTCGTCTGTCAAAACTGGGGGTAGATGAAGAAGAGTGGAGGAGTGGGGTGTCTTCCAAGGTGGCCACTGCTCAGAGACTTGCTGGGCATCACTGTGCTTGTGGGAGGTGGTGAGTGACCACCTATGCATCACTTGGGGTTTGTTTTTTTTTCCTTCACCTATTAAACTGTCTTTATCTTGACACATGACTTTTCTTGTTTTTGATCTTCCTATTCTGTCCGCAGTCCTGCTGGGCAGGGGGAATTGAGCAATTGGCTGCATGGGTACTTTGCTGCTGGCCTGGGTCAGCCCATAACAGCAGTAGAGGGGAAATCCAGTAAGGGAAGTAAATATTTTTTGTCGCCGTCCACAGTTTACTTTTTCTTTCACTTCATGTGAGATTTAATACAAATAATTGTATTATGGAATTCTGCTATACTGATTTTTGGTAAGGGACTCACAACAGTGGAATATATTATTTAATGTGTTACATGTAATGTTATGTATTATATCATTATCTCAACATCCATGTTATCATTCTGAAGCTTTTCTGTGATGTGTGGCTGACTCTATAGGAGGCCAGTAATCAGTAAAGTAAAATAATTCCTCTTTTTGTCTGGCAAAATTTGATCAAAGTATATTTGGGGTTTCTGGAAATAAATTTGTGGAATCTCCTGCCCAATATGAATACATACAGTAGAAACCAATAGTTTGTCCATAGCCTCCCAGTAGTTGTGCTGTATAATAACTACAATAATTAACTTTGCAATCCTCCGTACTTTTTGGGAACATCAGAGGGAGTTGCAATGCTTTCGTTATTGCAATATGATTTGAAAGACCTCTGCTTTCAGGAGGCATGACAGTTTACTTAAGGCCAGGGTACATCTATTGTGGTAGGAGGCTTTACAACTACGTGACCATGTTCCATGCCAACCAATGCTTCTAGAAGAGGAGAGAGATGGAGCCTGGGTGAAATGCCATGTCTCTTTCTGGTAAAACTTCAACCCTGAAGTTGGAGTTAAGTTTTACTGTAGACAAAGTCCAGATTTCTCCCGATATAAAAAACCTGAATAATTTCTCACATACCATGACACTGTTACAGTCATCAGCTGCTCTGGTGGTTGCACATGTGATCTGCCAGCTTTTCTGTGTAGGGAAAGCAATTTGGATGACCCCTTCAACTCACAGGACCTAACACATGGAAACAGAGAGGTATTGCTGTGGGTAATGATGAAGTTTACACCACTGGTTTGTTTCAAATCTATTTTTTATCCTATCGTGAGTCACAATAGGGTTGATTAAATGATTAAAAGGATATTCCCAAATCTAATTTCTTTACTATACTGTCTCTAGGATCAATATAATTTATAAAAAGTAATTATGTAACTGAGCCTCTACAACCTTCAGAAATTTGGAGTTATGAAGTGTCTATTCTGTTGCCTTGCCACTATCTGTCCGCATTGTTACAGGGAATAGATGGTTAACAGAAAATACAAGTAGGTATGTTGAAATAGACCTTTCTTCGGCTAAGCCACCATACTGAAGCATTATTATTTATTTCATTCTCCAGAGGGAATTTTTAGGTTGGTTTGTGGCTTACAGGTGTAGTGGAATTTGCAGATGTACTTTTGCAGACGTGGTTTGCACTGGTGGAATTCTGCTCCAGCCCAAAGGGTACTGCTGTGGCTTACTCTCAAGGTAGTTACAGGCTGAAGCTGAGCATTTTTTAAAATGCCATCTCTGTTTCTATAGTAAGGAATGCTGTAAGATAAGCTGATGCTTTGTTGTCTGATTGAATGTTAAATTCTCTAAAAAACATAGCAACAGAATATACAACACCACAGACAGACAATCTCATTTGAGGTTCAAATTTGTGATACTTTACCATACCTACAGCTAAAAGTCAAGGGTCTCTATGATAGAAGCAATTGATGTAAGTACGATACGACTCGACATCTATACAAAAGAAGAATGCATAAGTGACTCATTTTGCCTAAGGAATATAAAATTTCTGCACAGTTCATTGAATTCAGTCATGGTTTGAACAAAAATACATGCTATTTGGGAGTTATTTATTATTTACTTCATTTTAATTTTGATGGAAGCAGTGATTCAACGTTAGCACAATACCGGTAAACAACATTCAGAGAAAATCAAAAGCCAATAGCCTGAAAGCAGTGTTGTGACACAAAAGTAAATGTCCTGTATTATGGAGTATTATTAGCTGTCATGCCTCCTGATCATATGCACTGGTATTTAAGCATCTAAAATTTCATTCTAAGACTATTGTGGATAATAAAAGCAGCCACACTTATGCTGAACCTAGGACATCAGTGAATAGAGACAAATGGACAAAAACTACAGATGCTTAAGAGTATGTAGAAATGGAAATAGAATAAAATGTTCCCAGTGTAAGCGTACTAGTGGCATACAAAACTCCTAATTTTTTATTTTCAACTGAAACATGGTTGGACTTAGTATAACCGGTAAATTGTGTAAAGTACATAACTACTATTATGTATGTATTTATATATATACTTACAAATAGTGTGAAGCTAATTCGGTATAAGCCAAGCTTATGGGACTTTTCTACAGTATTTCTCCCAAATTCCATGCTCCAGAGAGACTTTTATTAGTTGGGTGTCTCATGTCACGTCTTTGGTAATAAGCCCTTCTCTAATCTGAAGGATTGGGGAGCAGACATCAGAGAGAGGCTGCAAGAGTCAGCTTGGATGCAGCTGTAGTTTTATTCTGTCTGTAACGTTTGTCAGCTGTTTCCTGCAGAGCCAGTCGCTATCTTTGCAGTGTGGTCTAGGACCTCGTATTTGTTTACGTGCAGTGCTGGTGCAGTCTGCATCTGTGCATTTATGCTTAATCTATTAAACCCTTCTAGAAACTAAATTAGTTGTCATCCATAGTGCTCAGAGCTAATAATCTGAGCTGGACCCACATTGCTTCCTGAGGAAGCAGGAAGAGTGTTCCCAATAGCAAGAAGTACTCCTCTTTGTGAGAACAGGTTGTGGAGACACCCAGCCTGTCTCTTCATGAAGCCAGTTTATAATTGTCACGGATTCTGATTGATGCACAAAAAGCAGATGTACTATTTCTGGATTAGTGCTAGCCCTGGAAGAGCTATGATGCATTTCCACATCGCTGCACCTGAAGTAACGAGTCCTGTCAGAACTGAGCTGACCTTGCATGCCAGTCATAGATATTCTTCCAACCAAACAGCATGGGCACCTCTAACTCAGGATTCACTGTAAATGAATCAGGCTATAAAATATTATAAAATATTTTTTATAATGCAAAATATTAACCATCTGTTCTCATAACCTATTTTCCTGCCTTTACACTTCCTTAACATCACAGTCCTCATGTATAATTTGGTTTTAGTTTGTTTTCTGCTCCAGGGTAGCTGGGGCCTTCATGCTGAAGCAATATACCTGAGATGTTGTAACCCAAGGAATATCTTAAAGTTGCACAAGTAGCACTTTTCAGTTTTCCATCCTATTTTGTTTTCTGAGACTTGATTTAGCACTGACTTAACTTTTCCACAGCCTGTCTCTGAATAAAAACTACAGTAAAGTTAAAAAAAAAAATCTGAACTGTTCTGAATGCTTTGAACACTGCTGTCTTTTGCACGGTGGAACTGATTTGGGAATCCCTCTCTCACTGGATTGCAAGAATGTTAACATGCCTTCCAGTCTATAGGGGTGAATATGCCATTTATACTGGTACTCATTTCCTAATTTTGGACATACAATAGGATTTTATCAGAAAGAAACTGTCCTAACAGCTATAAAAATGCATGTCATCAAAAAGACAGATTTTCTGCCAAAAAGCAGAAGGATTTCTCAATCAGAGTTTCCCACCCTGAAATTTTAGGCTGGTTTTCTTCTTTTTCTTTAATCCGTACTGTAAGAAAGATAGAAAATAAAATTTGGTAGGGTCTAATAACATGTTTTTCTCTGTATGTGTACATGTATACACACATGTGCGTATTTTAAATTTATTTAAAGCAATCTTTAATGGTCTGTCTTGAACTAAACCCATTTGAACTCAAACATGCCTTTAAAACACTCTTGCCTTTAGAATTTTGCAAAGCTGTGAGAAAGAATTAAATCAGCATAACCATAGGTTTTTTTCCTCTGCGACACTACAGATAAGGTCCAGCTGGTCTGTGCAAGAATGGAAGCAGCGCGTGGCCATAGAAAACCTTTAGAGCTCTAGGCGACAACCCAGGAGCAACATCCACTTTAAGTTAAAAATGAGGCTCCAGAAGGCAAAACATTTTAAAAATATTTAGAATGAATCATGAGTATGGGACAGATGAAAGATCTCTTTTATCTTCCCTTCAGAATGTGAACACAGGAGAAATTGTCTCAACCAAGTTTCTGTTGGTGAAGGCGACGCAAGTGCACATATAAAAACATTTGTAACTTCTTGAGAACTGAAACTGCTGGGGATCTCACAGCTTTAAAACAGAAAGCAGAAGTTAGCTTGATTTTAATCTTATTTACATTGATTTTATACAACAATGACTTCTCTATGTCTAGTAGAGGTCTTGATCAACGCTGTCAAAATTATCCTTTATGCCTATAATATATGTTGTTTCCAGCCATGTTCATAGTGAAACAAAACTCTTAAGAAGCTGCACTGAGAAGCTGAATGAACGAGCTTTATATGAAAAAGGAATATTTATCTAGATTATTTTTGAAATGTAGACATGATAGTTGAGTCAAAAAGAAACAGCAATAGTTAAAGAGTAGGACTGGGGGAGTCTTAGTCAGACACTGTACTGCAGTCAGCCCTCATTGGGGGTGGAAGTAGAAGCACTGAAGTATGTCCAGCAACCTTAACCACACATGAATAATGTCCTTTCCGACATGTCACGACCAGAGCACTTCTGATGCATGTGAGTGGTAAAGAAATAAGGCATCCTATATGCTAATTTTCAAAAGCTTGTTCTTTTGTTGTTAGTCTCTTCTTTTCTTTTTTTTTTTTAAATTTCTGAATGTGTAATGCAGCAAGCATAAAAAATTAAAATCAAACAGTTATTTGAACTGGAGTTATTTAAAAGGACCAGGTTTCTTCAGCCTATCCTGTGTAGCAAGACGAGGTGTTTTTGATGGGATGTTGAGCAAAAACCACTTTTCTGTATTTAGCATTTCTCAAGAGCAAACCTTGAAGGACCATGTGTGAGTGCTGTACTAATTATCTTCATGTTATAAAGGGGGAAAACCAAACTTTGAGACTGGAGACAACTACGTAACAGAAAAAGTTTGAAGGCAGGTGCGTTCAAAAGACTTCTGGTGGCTCCAGGTACCCAAATAGCACTCGTATCTGGGCTGGGGTGTTGGAGTCTGACTGACTCACCTGGAGAGCTGATGCTTGGTCCCTCTCCCTAGTCTGATTCATCTCTTACAAGCCATACAGCAGTGTAGAGCCCAGGTTGCCAAAGCAAAGTCTGTGTCTGACCTCTAAATGATGTGGTTGCACGGGTGGAAGGCATGGACCATGGAAACCAGAAATCCCACCAGGTTTTTATAAAAACACTGTCACCCTAGATCACCCTAGATTGTATTCAATTATTCTTCCATCTTGCAGTTTTTCAAAGAAATTAAAGGCAGCTCCATGGTGGTTGCTCTTTTTATCAATCTCACCAGCCAGACAAGAAAAGGTTCATAAAGAGATGCTGACGGATGAAGGAGATTGCGATTGCAAGATTACAGGTCAGAGAAATATTTATGCTCTATCAGCTGTCCTTAGACTCTATGTTAAAAAGGCAGTATTTCCACTGCATTTGTGAGATGTACTCTATTCTCACTGGGGACTGTACCTTTATTCAGACCACACTTCCAGCCCTTTTGAAATCCAGCTAGCAGAACATTTTGGTTACCTTTTCCCTCACTTTTTTTGGAAAATACCACTTTATTTTATCTTAATGAATTATTCTTCTCTCTACATGGGCTGCAGCAGTTACAGCCAAATGGCTATGGCTTTCCCAACTTAATTCATGCACCTTTTAAAGCTTGAAAAATAGATCAATAGCAAACTGAGAGAGGTGCTCCTAGTTGGCCTGTGGTGCTAAGAGGTTGCTGAGACCACTCATTGGGTATCTCAGGAGGATGCCAGGCAACTGATCAGCAGAGACAAGGGGACATCAGGATTTGGGTCGTCTCAAAGATATCTCCAGATTTCGTCAGAAAATGTGTTAAAAGAAACAGAAGACTTTTGCGGTGATTTTAATTGCATGGGGTCAGCATTTTTTACGACAGATTTCAGTCAACTTTGAGGCTAACCCTGTGTTAATATTTTTCAAAACTACAAGTGCCTCAGTTTATGACTGATAAAAGTCAGTCATATACAACTGTATATGCACCTTTTAAAGCTTGAAAAATAGATCAATAGCAAACTGAGAGAGGTGCTCCTGGTTGGCCTGTGGTGCTAAGAGGTTGTTGAGACCACTCATTGGGTATCTCAGGAGGATACCAGGCAACTGGTAATTGCCTTTTTCTAAATTTTCATTAGCTCATCTTGGCTCTTTCATATGTAAATGCTTAGAAGTCTGTGACGAGTGTTCGTTTGAACATAGTAGGAGTTCATCTGTGTTCATCTGTGTTCATCATCTGTGTACCTATATTGCTATAAGGCAGTGGTAGAGTCCATGCCTCTAGGGATAGCTGATTTACTTTTTATGACTTCCTACATCCACACACGCACACATGGACATTTGGAGTTCCCAGCATTGTCCTCTTGCTTCTGCTCTCTCTCTCTCTCTCTAGTCACAATGTATATATTCTTCATTTGTCCTATCTGTAAGTCTTGTAAGACGAATAAATGGGCTTTCATCTTTCTCAGTAGAGTAAATGTCAGTGAAAGGACAGCATGGGTTTTTGAACAACTGTGCACTACAATAATGCATACTGCAACTGTTACTTCTTTTGAACTTCTGTCTCCTTAGTAGCACCATGTACTGAATTAAACCCTCTAAGGAAAAGCATTTATTTTGTATTGAACACAATAAAGTACAGAAAAATGTTATGACAGGGCATCAAATCTATTTTTTATTGTACCAAATCAATAAATATCTCATTCAGAAGTTCTGCAAAACATGATAATATGAATGCACAAAATAAGCTTCTGATTTATTTTTTCTATTTGTTATTATTATTTATATAACACCATAGAGGTGTATGACATTTTAGGGATTTAGAAGGCAAATCCCCAGCCCTGTGGGTGTAACCAAACGCGACAAATAAAAATGTTGAGGTGTATGGACAGGAACAAGGTGAAAATATAAACTAAAAAGAAAAAAGGCAAGAGATCTTACCTAAGGAAACAGCATGTAAGAAAATATATCTGGTATGCATTGACACACATATAAAAATAGTACAATAAAAGACCATTGAGGTCACAAAGTTAAATAATTTGAGTTAAGAAATGCTCAAATTTAAGGTCACATGCAGAGTTTTAAGTCATCTGCTTGACTGCATCTGTCTTCTGAAATTACATGGCCCATAGGCCATCTTTTCCAGGAACCTTGACTCATGGCATGGACAGGGTAGGCTTGCTCTGGCAGTGAATCTGGTTGGGTAGAGATGAATTCTGCTGATGGGATTCCTGTGTTATTTTTAGCTGGACTGGACATTATTTGATGAATGAGGGTTTGCCTATGAAGGGGGTGCAATACCTTATATACACGTAGATGTTTAAAGGACAGTAATTCTGCACTGAGCCTCCTCCGTGGATACTCTCCGCTGCAGCTGAGAGTGCCTTTCTGTGTGCTAGCTTACCGTACTTTCAGAGAGGAAGGCCCTTCCTCCCATCTCCCTGTCCCCTTCCCTCCCTACTGGGAGGGTGGCTGTGGGTGCCTGCGCAGGGAGGTTGGGAGGACAGCCGATGCCCTGCCAGCCCGGGTTATACCTTACTGCACTGCACATTTTGATTGTAGACAGGCATTAAGAGAAAATGAAATACTGAAGAGTCGCTTATTTGATAACTGCCGACACCCTTATGAACTGAATGAAGTAGGGGTCTTGTGGAAAATTAGTTTGTGTTGATACAATTAGCGATCGCGTACTGTGGAGTGTATTATGGTTACACACGTGTCTTCAGTCCTGACTTTCAAGTTTTGAGAGCCTAATTTTGCAACTGTTGCACAGAACTTAGCCAGACTAAGGCAAGAAAACAAATATCTTTCTCACAAAATACCCCATGCCATATATCAAATCCTTGTTTCACTGCATGAGGTACTAGAATTCATCACTGAATGGCTTAAAATATTTTCTAACATAGGCAAAAAAAAATCTTTATTCTAGTATTTTGAGGGGAAAAGACAAGCTGTTTCTGATAAGGCTTAAATATGAAATTATGAAAGATTCAATTTTACGCAGGCAATGGAGCATGCAAAAAATCACTCAGAGGTCATGGTCTGATGAAGTTATACGCAAATGACATCAGTTGCCTTCTGGAAAGGTCATGAACCTCAGCTCTATATAGTGCTACGACTCTGTCTACAGCACGTGCCTTGTTCTATTTTTTGTTTATGTTCCTGTTTCCCAAAGGCTAAAAATATTCAGAGTTGATTTCAGGACTAGAAAGTGAGAAAGGGGAAAAGCTAAATAAGTGTTTAATATGATTTTCTTTTATTCAGATGTTCTTTCCTGTTTTAGAAATGTTCTTGGAAGCTATCCTTCTCAATTTAAGGGTCTACAAGAAAACTTGTGAACCATGAGATCAGCTGAACTGTTTCATCCCAGGAGCTCAAACTGAAGAGAGGCAATGTATACATCAGGTAAATATGAGTAACATGAAATCGATGGCTGATGACTGGTGGTTTATATAGAAGTCTTTGTTTACTTGAAAAAAACGAAATATCTGCATAATGAAAATCACTGCCTCCACAAAGGTGTTTAACTGATAGCCCAGTTGGTAGTCTTGGAGCAAACAGAGAGTGATGGGCACTGGGATCTACGTACACTGGACACTAAAAGCAATTGAGTTGAGTTTTACCTGAGGCACAGTATTTGAATAGCGTTACCAAGCTGCAACTATGCCTGTTCTGTATATCAGTTAAAAAGCACCTTCCTTTTGGACTGCCAGTCCAGTACCAGTAATTACTGCCATGTCTGGCCACACTTTCTCTCTTTTTGATTTACTTTCTTAACGGATGACAGTGCTAGATTACCTAATATGGAGTTAGCTGTAGAATGCCAAAAATAGTGGATTAATTAGACCCTGGGGTCTAAAATTACTTTTTGAATCCACGCTTCAGTCAATCTGAGATGGCAGTATATAACATTTAGTTATGCAAATATTTGTTAATTTAGAAAAAGCAAACATCAATGAAGAAAGGTCAGCTGCTGTGACGAGGAGGACTCCCTGAATGTCGTTCTGACCTCACCATACGTGTTGCTCAGTCACAGTAACAGGCAATAACAGAAAACTGCCTTCTCAATGCACCACACATTCCTTAACTAAGCTCTGGTGTGAGAAAAAGATTGCCTTGAAAATGCCAGTGAGGCAGAGAGCTGTATGACACAACAATGCAATTCACTGCAGTAAATCTCTGTCTGCTGCTGTTTTATCTTTAAAATCTGGCAGCTAAGATAAAGAAGTAGTTTGCACAAAAAAGAACATAAAAAGCCATAGGATGGTCCAAACTTCCCTAACAGCAGTGGAACAACTTCTACAGTCCTTACCTCATACGGTCAGAGAGGTGTGGTTGAGTATGTAGTTACACAGAGCTGCAGGCGTTTACTCAAATGATAAAGTAGAACATGGAGCTCATGGTATTGTCATTTTTCTGCACAGACTATTTATCCAGTTATGGAATCATAGAATCATAGAATCATTAAGGTTGGAAAAGACCTCTAAGATCATCGAGTCCAACCATCAACCCAACACTACCATGCCCACTAAACCATGTCCCTAAGCACCTCATCTACACATCTTTTAAATACCTCCAGGGATGTTGACTCAACCACTTGCATGGGCAGCCTGTTCCAGGACCTGACCACTCTTTCAGTAAAGAAATTTTTCCTAATGTCCAATCTAAACCTCCCTTGGTGCAACTTGAGGCCATTTCCTCTCTTACCGCTGGTTACTTGGGAGAAGAGACCAACACTCACCTCGCTACAACCTCCTTTCAGGTAGTTGTAGAGCGCGATGAGGTCTCCCCTCAGCCTCCTCTTCTCCAGGCTAAACAACCCCAGTTCCCTCAGCCGCTCCTCATAAGGCTTGTGCTCCAGACCCTTCACCAGCTTCGTTGCCCTTCTCTGGACACGCTCCAGCACCTCAATGTCCTTCTTGTAGTGAGGGGCCCAAAACTGAACACAGGATTCGAGGTGTGGCCTCACCACTGCTGAGTACGGGGGCACGATCACTACCCTACTCCTGCTGGCCACACTATTTCTGATACAGGCCAGGATGCCATTGGCCTTCTTGGCCACCTGGGCACACTGCCGGCTCATGTTCAGCCGGCTGTCAACCAGCACCCCCAGGTCCTTTTCCTCTGGGCAGCTTTCCAGCCACTCTTCCCCAAGCCTGTAGCGTTGCATGGGGTTATTCATTTATGCCTGAATACAAAGTGTACTTAATAAAACTGGGAGTGAAATGAAACTGGAAGGCATTGCAGGTTGGAAAGCAGTATTAGAATTCAAAATGGAAAACAAATTGGAGAAATGTTCAGCACAATTAACCCCAAATCAACAGGAACAAATACAAGTAACAACACGTAGGAAGGAGTATCAATGGCACATATGGGGGAGAAGAGTCAGCTGGAGATAACAGTTGTTCTGAACGTGATCCAGAGGTTATATTTTATAACAAGCTCAATGCGAATTAACAGTATCATGATACTTCAAAACACCGCAACCATTGTACTGGAATTTATGAGGAGGAGAACAGCCAGGGAGGCATGTGAAATCCTCCTTCTGCTCTAATACTTCTGCAGCATTACTGAAGCTGTGGCTGGAGTGCTATCATCAGTTGTGGGCACGTGCACTTCCAGAAACATGTAGGGAAACTGTCTAGAGCAGAGAGGTTCAGAGATAGGCCAGTCCTGTCCACACAACTGGTGAGAGGTCCATACCCTGTGGAGCTGTTAACGTGAAGAGGAGAAGACTGAACAGAGGACACAATGTTGATCTTTATGTAACAGAGGGCTACGGGAAAAGGAAAGAAATAATCTGTTCTTTCTGTCTCTGAAGAGTAGCTAGGACAAGAAATAATATGCTTAAGCTGCAACCAAAGATGTCCAGGATAGAAATGAGGAAAATAATTCTGATAAGGAGGGCAGTGAGTAACTGGAATAAATAGTGTGGGCAGGTTGTGTAATCACTGTCTGTGAAAGTCTTCAGAATCAAGTCTCTGGCATACACCTCATACGATCCTGTGTTGGGAAAGAAGCCTGACACGGAAGTCCTCTCACTGTTCCTTCCAGGTCTAGTTTGCTACAAGTCTGTACACGGGAATGTATTAAATTTCACTTCTACAGTGAATTTGAGATTAATAGAGATCCATGTTAGTTTGCTTTATGTTTCCAGCAGGAGGCTTGTGGCACTGTGGGAACTCCTAGCCCCAGCCGTAGGCAAATGTTACCAATCCTTAGTTGTTTTCTGATTGCACATGGGGTAAACTTTTGGCCTTCCTGGGTTCAGAAGTCCAAATCAAAACCTTGTTTCACTAAAAAGGTATAACCTAGAAAACACTCTCAGAATGGTATTTTGGTAACTGTTATTCAGGAAGTTATAAATTGGATAAAATAATCTGGAAAGATCTCTACCAATGTATAGTGGTAACGTCACTTTTTGCAGATTTCTTCCATTACCATCATATCTTCCAGCAACAGTTGTTCTGATGTCCTTAGCTGAATCTCTGTAAAGAAAGATGAAGCTGTACTTGTACATTATTGATAGTATCAGCTGATGCTTTCAGTTTGCCTTAGTTTATTCATTAAGATGTTTCATATAAAAAGAAATTAAAGGCCAAGGCTACAGGCAATGGACTTTGATGGTCAATTTTCATTAAAAGGTACTATACTAGGATATTTTTAAAACTATAGAGAAAAAGGAGGGGGCTTAAGGGCCTGACTAATCAGTTTAAAGTAATACTGGGAGGATCCACAGGTAAATTCACTGAGAAAGATTTCAAGGGTAATGTTGTACTGTGTGGCTCTTTGGCTCTAGAGTCAGACTGTTTCTTGTGGGTTTGCCTTCCTCAGCAAGCTAGCACAGCCTTTTCTGGCTGCTTTCACAGCCAGAATTTTTGACTGCCTGATCACTGTGATATCACTGACATTTTTTGCATCAGTTCCTTCCCAATTACTCAGTTTAGTAGTACAAAGATAACAGTTTATGCATGGCTTGTTTGGCCAACATGGATTTAAATGTGAATTCTACCCAGAGTTTCAATAATATGTTCATGATTATATGAACCAGCTTACTTTAGAAAGGAATAACACGATTATTTTGTTACCTAACGACATTCACTTCTTGGCCATTCTGGAGACACCAGTGATGCCTGATGTGATAAAAAGTGAAACACTTAGACACCTGCCCATTGACAGTCATACTGAAAACACCCCTCATTTCACACAAACCATTGATAAGTCAGTAGAAGACAACAATTTGATGCTGAATGAGGTTGAAGATTGCATGGTGATGCTCTGGTGACCCATTTGTTATGAATTCATGAGGCATTTAGTTTCCCCAAATCTCACCCACACCTCACATATTTACCTCATCTGTTACGTACAAGAGTGAATTCCATTGTCTGCAAAGTGCCTAAACTGAGATAATGCATGGCTCAATCTTTTGAGGTAAAATGCCTGGGTGAAAAGATGTATCTATAGGGACACAATTCGGGGTGACAGAATGAGTGTGTAATGCTTGGAGGTAGCTTACTTGAGCAAAATAGTCTTTGATGTGTTAGGATGCAAATTTACACTGTACAGTTCATACTCTGCCTGAAGACTCCATGTTAATCCACAACACACAGAAAGAGTGTTCACTTAATTTCAGACATCTTTCATCATCTAAATGGTATACATATTTAGTATAGGTCAGTTATCTAGAATCCAACAAAGGAGAAAGACAATGCTGAGAGATGATTAATTATATAGCAAGGTAAGTGTCTAATGTAAGTGGAACAAGTCATCTTCTGCATATCTCACTCTTTCTCTCTTTAGACTGTGGAGACAGTTTAGGCTAGATGTCTAACTCCTGAAGTTATGTGAGTGGGATACCACCTAAGAGCTGTGATTTCTTCTTCATTGCAGCTGGCTGAATGAAAGCCTAACTGAAGGTTTACGTGTGGAGCCATCTGAGTTATAGGATTAGCAACAAAAGATGCAAACTGTTTTCTTGCTCTTGGAATAACATACTGCAGATAAATATTTGCTCTGATAAAATAAATGAAGTTCCTAACAATACAGAAGTTATTTTTTCAAATAACCAAGAGATTTCTCCTTAATTGTTGTTAGAGGAGGACTGTAATTAAGGTGACAAGACTGTAGCTTACTTGAATTAATGAGCTCAACTGATGTTAGAATTTCTTTCAGTGAAGTGTGGGAACATTCACCAATAATTAAATAAAACTGCATCTTCTGTTGACTACATGCATTCTTATAAATGACTAGGGACATTTACATATATAAAGTTAAGTGTTATCACACTATCAATTTATCTATAAAGTAAGCATAGATATTAAATATTGTACAATGTATTTTCCTTAATATTCATATAGTTGTGAAGGCAAGCATGCAAGCTCTTTTTTAAAAAAGAAACTTACTAATCTCTTCAACGCCCAAACTACTTTGTGTTGTCTAAAAACAAAAGACTAACTCCTGCTTTGGGCTACATTTTTTGCAATTCAAATGAAGGTCAATGTAATTATATGTAAAGTCAGATGGGTTTTATGAGTTTATTTTGACACCGTATCTGCTGTCTTGATGTCTTAACTGCAAGGTGTGTCAACAACAAATGCAGGTTCAGAAGATTTTGCAAGTATCAGCATGGCAAGCCTTTATTCTGTCTTCTTTTTTTCAATTGTTTACTTTTTAACATGAATAGGAAGATCAGTCAAGAATACTGTCTTCCAAAATATTTGGAGAGAAAGATATCAGTATATTTGAATACCCTGTTAGTTAGAACAAATGATAATGAGTAAAAAACTTTGCTGTTAAACATCAGTAAGTGAACAACAACTGACGTCAAAAGACAGAAGAATTGATAAAGAGAAGGGAGAGGTACATCAAGCAACAAGGCAAGCAAATGTTGTGGATGTAGAGCTAGCTTTAGTCAAAACATCTTTGCAGAGATGCCTTAACTGAATGTACTGGTTTTGGCTGGGATAGACTTAGTTTTCTTCACAGTAGCTAGAATGGGGCTGTGTTTTGGGTTTGTGCTGGAAACAGTGTTGATAACGCAGGGATGTTTTCGTTACTGCTGAGCAGTGCTTACACAGAGTCAAGGCCTTTTCTGCTTCTCACCCCACCCCACCAGCGAGGAGGCTGGGGGTGCACAAGAAGTTGGGAGGGGACACAGCTGGGACAGCTGACCCCAACTGACCAAAGGGGTATTCCATACCATATGACGTCATGCTCAGCAATAAAACTAGGGGGGAGGTTGGTGGTGGGGGGCCGCTGCTCGGGGACTGGCTGGGCATTGGTCGGTTGGTGGTGAGCAACTGTTTTTATTTGCATCACTTGCTTTTCTTGGGTTTTATTTCTTTCTCTTTGTTATTTTCCTTCTCATTACACTTTTTTTTTCCTTCATTATTTTAATTATTATTGTTTTCATTATTATTTTATTTTATTTCAATTATTAAACTGTTTTTATGTCAACCGATGAGTTTTCTCACTTCTACCCTTCCGATCCTCTTCCCTCATCCCCCTGAGGGAGGAGTGAGCGAGAGGCTGTGTGGCACTTAGTTGCCAGTTGGGGCTAAACCAGGACACTGAGTATTGCTATTTCTGGTTTACAGGGCAAGATTCCTATTCAAAGTATCATCATACACAGCACGGTAGCCAAGGCCATTTCAAATAATCAGCAGAGGGGCAGGTGAGTGGTAAGCTCTAAAGCAGCATTGTAAAGTGCTCCTGTGGGATCTCGGTGAGTTCGTAGCAAATACTTGCATATATTATCCATAAAGGAGAACTGGGTAAAGAGTCAAAATATCCTCGATTCTCAATTCCCAAACGTGACCTCACTTCCAGTTTCACCTCCTGATTTACAACTCCTTTTACGATTCTCACTTCTGTAAGTTTATTTTTGTTCAGTTCATCCCTCTACTGTTACATGCCACAGCTCCCACTGAGGTTATTACTCTTATTTTGGGAACCACTGCTTTTGATGCAATGTCTTAACTAGCATTTCACACTTTTTAAAAATGAATGTGGTATCCAAACTAGCACCTAGAAGGCCGCTTTTACAGATACAAGACAATTGTTGTTTCTTAGAGCTTATATTAGTCCACTGCTACCTGTGCTCCATAAATTATTTATCTCCTCTGTAAGCATAAAGCATGCTCTGCTGTGTCCATTAGGACACAGCCTTTTATGTAACATCCCTTCAGGGAGATACGGTGATGGCTGCTATGCTGAAAAAGACCTGAAGCAGGCACTAAAAATACACCAATTGTAAGGGTTATTTCTTTTTTCAGCTGGCTTGAAAGGTACTTCCACAATCAGATGTTTGTAACAGTTTCTTACATACCATAGCATTTTATCATGCTATCATCACTGAAGTACCACTTAATGGGCTTCATGGAGTCTCCATCTTTCTTCACTGTCAGTGGGAAAGCACCTGGTTGAAGTAATTTTTTTTGGTTCCTTTATATAATTTGCTTTGGTGGGGAGCATAAGCTAGTAGTCGAACAGGGAACATCATACTGAGGTTTCTGTGGAAAAACTTAGATATATGACTGGCAGCATTTTTGCCCAGTTACAGCATATTGTAATAACTTGTAATATTGCTATAAAGTATGACCACTGCAAATACATTTACTTAATGTATGTTTTACCACTCTAGGCTGGTCAAAAGGTAAATTAATTGGCTATCAAGAGGCTGTATTCAGAGCTTCATAATGTAGGACATAATGTCTGGAAAACCGTGAGTAATCCTTTTAAAATAAATGCTTCCTAGCACATGATATTTCAATACTGAGCAAAATTTAGTGGGGTAGGCCCTTAGTAAGCACTAGCAGGAGTAAGATGTTATATTGAATATCAGTAAGGAAGTCCCCACTCATCTTAAAAGTCCATTGAAAGCCCTCCCTTCCTTTTCCTCCTCCATCTCTCTGCATTTTTCTGAGCAGCGTCACAGAGGCAGATTTTTCCTCTGTGTCCTGCATATCCATTTGATGTCATTTAAATCATGTCAAATCCTTTGATTTTCAGGATGGTTACAGAATTTGTTACTGCATTTGATGTCTTGCAGGAAAAACATTTCCTCTGATGCGTTAGAGGGATTGTCAGCGATCTCGGTAAGATGCTGTTTGCCTACATCCGTGGTGGAATGAGTGTTAGGTACCAGATTGTTTGGTCCCTTTCCTCCATTCTGGCAGGCCAGGTTCATGCACTGGGAGACAGCTCACATGCCAGGTTCACAGGGCTATGGCAATCAGCGCCATTTAAGTGGTGTCAGCTCAGTTCCTCACTTAGCACTAGATAAATACAGTATTAAAGGAGAGGCGAGTAGTGTGCAATCTCGCTATAAACAAGCCTCAACAGAGAAAACTGGCAGTACTCCACACCTCACTGCCTCCAGATTGTTCCTGGTGCTGTAGGGCTCAAGAGCATTTTTAAAAGTTTCTATTCTTTCCTCTTCTCTTCCCAGTTACGAGACTTCTGACATATTCTTCTCACTCCTTTTGCTTTTGGCTCTGCTGCTGACGACACACAGCGTGGAAAGCTCAGCTTGACCTGGCTAAATGTGTGTCTAGGGATTCCTTGATGGCACTGTCTTCTACCCTCCTGAAGTCCTGGTTCCTGGTATACTGTGCAGCGACATCAGCTTGGGCTCTGTGAAATGTCCCAGCGCACCAGTATTCTGTTGATAAGCCTGACAGTCTTTTTGTATACACAATAGCAGAAATCATGTTTGGTAAACCAGGCTGCTAAATAATCTATAAAAATTTAATTGCCCACATTAGCCTGAAGTTGATGTATCAGAACAATGATTTTGGATTCAGTTCCTGCTTTTTTTTTTAGGTTCTCTTCTTCAGCCACATGTCCAACAATGCAAAGCCTTTCTCATCCATGTTTTTAGGTATATGATATGGGATGTAGTCTGCTCTGAGTGCTAACACATAGCAGAAAATAAGGGTTTCCAATAACCTGGATGATAGTCCCTATGAAGTAGTACACCACAGTGGAGAACTACAATTTCATGTTGAATACATTGGAAAGGAAATACTTGGTTTCAGTTTTACAAATTGGCACACTTTTTTCCCTGAAAAAATAAAGAAAAAGGCATTTTTTTTCACAATTAATTACTCATTCTAAATAGAAATTTTTATTTCATGCTCTCTATACATTGTATTATATAATTTATGTTCCATATCTGGTCTATAATATGATTTTTGTAAGGCCTGTAGAGGAAGCTGTGCCTTATATTTCTCCTTGGGTACTTTGGAGTCAGTCTCATTTTTTCTAGGCTATTCTGTAGAATCTTTAGACTCTTGGGTTTGCATCTGTTTATATTGACCTCACCCAAATTATCTAAGGCATATTTGCACATAGATGCTTACGTATGAGCACACGATCTACTTTTTAGTTACATTTCTTGATTTTCATTTGCCAGGTGGAACACATCTTTGGAGATTTTGTTTTGTTGACATCAGAAAGGAAATTCACATTCCACATCAAGAGGAGTTTTTTTGAGAAAATGATCTACCAACCAAAGACTCAGTCACAAAGACGTTGTTGTAAACAAGTAGTCTAGTATGACTATGAACTTCCATGTATTTGGAGGAAAAATTGTAAGTCACATTTCTTCTGCCATAAATGGAGAGAAAATACTGTTCAGTGCTTGTTGAAGGCACGTGTGTGGTGGTGGGGGGGTGTGTGTGCTGGGAACGGCATTATATCCTAAATTGGTTGCCCAGGTGTAATGTGATGGGCACCATGCAAAAACTAGAAGAAATGTCCTGCTTCTTGTGCTGGAGTTCAGCGGGATCTCTGGCTAAAAAATTATAAAGTAAAGTAGAAAGAGGCATGAAAAGTGGTTTCTGAGGCAAACTTATTGTGACACTTTCTTTGTCATGGTTAGGTAGGTCAGGTAGAGGGGCAAGCGCAGACTGTAGACTTCAAAGAGTTGGTGCTAGATTAAGAGGCAAATAGCCATGCTTATAAAAGAGAAATCCTCTGAAGAGTTTTCAATACAAATACCTTTCTATTCGAAGATATTGTGTCTGGATCAGGAGGTCCCTCAGACTCAAGTAGTTGACAGCCGGGAAAATATTCAGCAGCTTGCCCTTGTCATAAAGTCTTCCCTCCTCGTTTGCTTTTGGTCACTGTTGGAAACAGGATTTTGAGCTAGTTTCTGTGTGGTCTTGTATATTCTTGTTTTTAAAAAATATAAACTGACATCTTAAATATTATTTTTAATAACAGAGGGAAGCCTAACTGTCCCTGAATAATTTTCTGCTAGGAGCAGAGCTTGTGAATGAGTGAGAGAGTTTATGAGTGAATATATACAGCCTGAGACTCTTGAAAAAACAGAGCACAAATATTGGTTTTACATACATACAAAAAAGTTTTTCTTAAAGAAAGGGTTAGACAGTTCTACTTCAGATACATCTGGCTAGCTCAGTGAAGCTGGTCTGGTACAGACACATGTGCTACTTTGAGTGGGATGGGAGCATGAAATCTTATGTGCAGATGCTGTCACTGGTGTCCTAATTGAAAATTTAACTACAAAGTTCAGGAGGCCTCTTCAAACTCAGTCAGGGATGGGAACAATGAATAAATGATTGTCATTGCCACTGATATTAAGGTGTCGCCTTGCTTTCTTAGACACACATAAAACATTCTTAAAAGCCAAGTTAGGTTAAAGGCTCTTTGCAGCTTGCTTTCAGAAGTCTTCGTTTGCAACAGTAGACACAAAATGCATTTATATTTTGGACAACACCTTCATAAACCATCTGTCAGTAAATGAATTGCCTATGCAACATGTATGCAGGCTGTGGATGTGGTCTACCTGGACTTCAGTAAAGCCTTTGACACTGTCTCCCACAGCATTCTCATAGAGAAGCTGGAGGCTCATGGCCTAGAAAGGTGCACTCTTCGCTGGGTAAAAAACTGGCTGGACGGCCGAGCCCAGAGAGTTGTGGTCAATGGAGTTAAATCCAGTTGGCGGCCGGTCACGAGCGGTGTTCCCCAGGGCTCGTACTGGGGCCGGTCCTGTTCAATATCTTTATCAACGATCTGGACGAGGGAATCGAGTGCTCCCTCAGTAAGTTTGCAGACAACACCAAGTTGGGCGGGAGTGTTGATCTGTTGGAGGGTAGGAAGGCTCTGCAGAGGGACCTGGACAGGCTGGATCGATGGGCTGAGGCCAACTGTGTGAGGTTCAACAAGGCCAAGTGCCGGGTCCTGCACTTCGGCCACAACAACCCCAGGCAACGCTACAGGCTTGGGGAAGAGTGGCTGGAAAGCTGCCCAGAGGAAAAGGACCTGGGGGTGCTGATTGACAGCCGGCTGAACATGAGCCGGCAGTGTGCCCAGGTGGCCAAGAAGGCCAATGGCATCCTGGCCTGTATCAGAACTAGTGTGGCCAGCAGGAGCAGGGAGGTGATCGTGCCCCTGTACTCGGCACTGGTGAGGCCGCACCTCGAATCCTGTGTTCAGTTTTGGGCCCCTCACTACAAGAAGGACATGGAGGTGCTGGAGCGTGTCCAGAGGAGGGCAACGAAGCTGGTGAAGGGCCTGGAGCACAAGTCTTATGAGGAGCGGCTGAGGGAACTGAGACTGTTTAGCCTGGAGAAGAGGAGGCTGAGGGGAGACCTCATCGCGCTCTACAACTACCTGAAAGGAGGTTGTAGCGAGGTGGGTGTTGGTCTCTTCTGCCAAGTAACTAGCATAGGACGAGAGGAAATGGCCTCAAGTTGCGCCAAGGGAGGTTTAGATTGGACATTAGGAGAAATTTCTTTACTGAAAGAGTGGTCAGGCCTTGGCACAAGCTGCCCAGGGAAGTGGTTGAGTCACCATCCCTGGAAGTATTTAAAAGACGTGTAGATGAGGCCCTTAGGGACATGGTGTAGTGGGCATGGTGTGTTGGGTTGACGGTTGGACACGATGATCTTGGACGTCTTTTCCAACCTGTATGATTCTATGATTCTATGATTCTATGTTCGCTATGACAGAAAGTGTGGTATAGCATCCTGTCAATAATTTACATTTATAACTTCCTTTCATAAACTATGTGTTCTCTCAAGCCTTGTAAATGTTAGTGTTTTAGTTTTAGGACTTTACCTTTTGACTATCCTGCTGAATGCCATAATTTCCTTTTTGAGATTTACTAGGTACTTCCCAAAACCACAGCTGATAGCAAAAATCTTACAAAATGTGTAGCGTAATGTAACAAAAGAGTAAAAAGACAATATGCACAAGGTATGAAGGGAGAATAATGTAAGAAAAAGCAGTTAGGGCACTCTCAGCAAAACATACCTGCAAGTTACACAGAGAGAATGGTTTTGTTTCACTTTTGGGGGCATTGGGATTTTTTATTGAAGGCCTATTTTATACTGCTGTCATTGTAGAAAGGGTTGCAAGGAATGAAAGAGACTTGAGCTTGCCTCTGCAGTGTTCCTTGCATGCAGACTGTCATGGAAAAGTAATAATGTTAACAGGAAAAGCTAATTAACTATGCATCAAGGAGAACATAGGAATAGGAGAAAAATTTGAGAAGAAAGCATGTCAGCCAAAAGTAAGACTCGAGCAAGACGCTGGGGGTCCCTCTCTGTGTTGTTTCTGTGTACAGTTCCTTTCCAGTGGGGACTCATGCAAGATAGTTAAATAATGAGGAGAGATGGAAGCACATCACGTAATGTTTTGAAACTGATGTTAACCTTTGATGTAGTGAAGCGGGGTATGAAAACATAGTGATGACCAGATTTTATATGGGAGAGTATATTCACGCACAGTGTGAAAACTTGAGTTCCTAATTCTTTATAGGTCATGAATGGAAAGGCATTTGCTTGTTTCTTCCTAAGATATTTTTGTTTCAGTTTTGGCTTTTGATTTTTTTTTTGTCTTTTTGTGAGTTCTGTCCACATTGCGCGCTCCTCTAATAATGCACCACGATGGATTTTCGGGTCAGGAATCTTATACTGTGAATAGGTGAGATGTCATGTGTAGCTTTAATTAGTTGTGGTAGTGGCAAGTTGGGACTTTTTGTACATTAGTTTACAGTTTTCGTCTGAAATAAATATTTTTAGTATCTCATTTTCCCGAACCCCAAAGTCTCATATAATATCTACACGACAGAAGAAAATGCTCATCTGAGTTATAATACAAAAAGAAAACATAAAATATAAAAGTTTTACATTAAGGAAGTCCATCAATAAATTTTGTTACTGTTTTACCAGCTGCACAGACTTTTTGCCCTGCCAACATTCGCTGGAAGCTTCTGATTTCTCTCTTGTTTATTGGCTGTTTCATTCATGTAATTTGATTGTATCAATGAGTATCTTCCCTTGATACTCATATAATTTTGTTAGAGTCTGGATATTACAAAACAAATAACTATTTACCTTTTTTTTCCTACACTTTCTGTTTAAAATCACTATTTTCTCCTCCTATACTCTACCCATAGTGTCCAAAATGTGTTCACATCCTACTTGTGGTCTGTGAGGCTGTTGGAAGTAGTCTTCAGCTGGTCCCAGACTAGATTAAACTGTGAAACCGACAGAGTAGTTTTTTATAGCATGTTGGGATGGCAGTGCAGAAGAAATTTTGCACCTCAACATTGGTACATAGCACTACATGCTCAGAAATCACAGCACATATAGTCATTAAATAATGCATTGTAAAGAAGTAAAGGGTTCTATTGGATTCTTACCTGCACTGTGCTGCTGTTTTGAATCTTCTTGCCTGTTTTACTTTCCCCTGTACACAGGCCCAAACGCTTTTGTCTGTCCTGCTGAGGAGCTATTGTCCTATTTGCCACCATTAAGCTAATTTTTAATGTATTTGACACCAATGTCAAACTCCTGCTTCTCAAATAAGCCAAAAGAATTCTTTCAAGCTGTGGAGGAAATGACTCATCAGAGCTTTGATTATCACTGATTTGGTAAAAAACATGGGCATGAAGGAACTCAAGATGATTCAAGATGAATGGATGAGGGATGTCTTTCACGTTTCTACATTATGAATTGATAGACAAATTGTTAGTGTTTACCATAAACAGCGATTTAGAGACATTATTAAACCATCAGCCTGAGACAATTACTGCATACAAATCTCATCTTTTCAATATCAATCTAAATGGACAAGCAAGATAGCAATGCCAAGCCTTATGCAATTTCCTAATGAAGGAAATTCATGTCTCTCTTGCTTGGCTGCATGATTATTTCAGAACCACAGACTAGCTGATGGCTGCTGGAGACATATATCTCACTGAGGCTTACAGCCCTAAAGATCTCCTTTGTAATTAGGTGGAGAAGCAAAGAAGCACAAAGTAGTCATCCTGCAAAATCCTGATATAACATCATCCTTGACACTGCATCCCTGTGCTGGAGTGTTCTCCTATGGTTGTGCAACAATTCGTGTTACAGTTGTCTCCCTGCCAGCGTGATTTCCTCTTCTGATCAAAGACTCAGGGTGGCGATATGATGCAAACTGACTTTTATAGTTTGGAATTTTCTGGGTTTCCCTGGGAGACAGGAGGAACTAAGTGCCAGGGAGAGTTTGCGTGCAGCAACAGCCTCTGCCGCCTCTGCTGCCCCAGGCCTTTGGCTGCCTGTCTGCAAAGCCGCCCCTGATATCGTGTGCCCTTACATCATGCTGCTGGGGAAGAGCCATGTGGGGAAGAGATGGGAGATGGCTCAGTAGAGCCTTGGCTCGGGAGCCACAGGACTGCACCACAGCCGTGATCGTGACCGTGACCGTGCCCGGCCACCCACCCTCCTGGTGCTGGCCACCAGACCTGACGCCTCGGCTTGGCCTCAGACCTGCCTCGACCCTGTGACTTGCCCAGCTGTCACTGGCCTCTCGGCTGACCCCCATTACTGTCACTAGCCCTGCCCTTCTCTCCCAGTGGCCAGGGAGGCCGCTGCCTGTCCTTCCCCATCACCCTAGCCATGGGGCATCCCTGCCCACAGGGAGCAGCTGCCCCTCGCTGCTCCCTGACACTATAGCCTCGATTTTCAAGGAGAATTGCATGTGCAAGATAGCGCGTATCGAGTACTAACTTCTTATTAATAGAGTTATTGGAAACCTTATTGGATGCAACCGTCTGTCAGAAAAGGCATTCTTGTCAAAGGCCAAATCTGCTGCCAGGAACTGTCAGTAAAAAAGAAAATATTAAAGGAAGAAGCCAAACTCTCTGCTTCATTAATGCCAATTTTCTTGACTTCCAGAAGGTATTATAGTAGAAACCCCTGAACAAACATGACTGAAAGACGGCACAGTTTCACATTGCAATAACAGAATGTTTCAGTGAGTTCATTCTGAATTTAGAAAATAATTTTTACTTTTCTCTAGAATTGTTCCTATTTTGGTTTTTTCCTTCAGTGGAGAAAGGAGAAAATAAAAAAAAATAAAGGAAAGAAAATTTAAAAAAAATGAAACGGTGGAAATTCTAGAAAGCAAGAGAAATATCTGGTATAGAGATATTAGAGAAAACATAGCAGAGGTACGCCAACATCAGTTTCCATGGGTATTTTAGGCAAGCAAAAGGTGTTGTTGAATCTAAATCTTTATCTTTAGCGTTGGTAGCACAGAGCACGAAAAATCATTTTATTGTTCAATGCACATCATGTAAAAAGGAATGCAATTTTAAAATAACAGAGTTTTGTATTTTTATGTGATTTCTGTTTTCTTTAGAAATCGGATTTTTACCTAGTGCCAGATACTTTTTTTTTGAGAGAGAGAAAAATTCAGAGGTGAATCACTGACCTGCTGTAGCTGATAGCAAAAGCCAGTAAGTTTTATTGATTCGGTGGTGTGAGAAGAGTCAAGGTGGACATACACATCAAGCTCCTTTCTGCTTTGGCCTCTATTCCTAGAACTCTTCCCAGGACAGAATTTGCCTCAGTGTGAGAGCAAAGACATACAATGTAGCTGTTTTCAGTGCCCTGGCATGAAAATGTGGGAAGAGAAAAAGAGAGCTAAAAAATCCTGGAGGTATTTTGTCGTCAGCAACCATGAAAGTCTGTCAAAGCATGTTGGGATCAGCTGCTCCAATGTGAAGCAAGAAAGACAGCTGGTGAAGAATCAGTGCCCAGACTGCTATATCAAGGGCTAACAAGATGGCTTAATCAAATGCTAAAGGTGGAGGATGCCAGAGCCCAAAACAGGTTTTAGTTCATATGTTGTCACAAGGGAAAAGAAAAAGAGGATGCCAATGGCTAGCTTGAAGAAGAGCTATTTGCTTAAACAACATGGAAAACACTTGCTAAACTTCATCAATATATAACTCATGAAAATGGTTAGATGAGTTCTCAAAACACAAAGCCACTTTTGTGGTTCTGGAAGTCAATAACAAAACCGTATGTAACCAAGCACAGCATTAAAAGTCTTCAGCTGTCTGTGATAGGGTCAGATAACAATAATTTCCCCAACTTCTGCCAGGCTCTGCCACAAATCTGTGTGATCGAGAGTAGACTAAAGTAACTTGTGGCCAGTCCCATGCCTTTCCTCAAATGCATTTTAACTTTCATGGAGGAAATGCCAATAAATTCTATGAAATTTGTAAGCTTCAGAGAAGAGGTCTTCAGAAGAGAGAACCTTGATCCTAGAAAAACATTAAGCGAGGTATAAACGGGAGTAGGTCCCAAGTCATTTTATGCACATACACAGAAACAAAGACACATACACATTCATCAGTATTTAAATAGAAAGTGGGAAATATTGAAGATGCAAAAGATTTCTTCTGAAGAATGTGGTGGGGGAAGCAGCGGACACTCTTGGGTTTAGGGAAATGAGGGCTCTAAATTTATACCACAACCTTGCTCAAGTGGTTTGTTGACAGCAAAAGGACTTCTGAGTATCACCTTTCTGCCTCCTAATGTAACATTTGCTCAGAAGAAAGCTGGGGAACTGCAACTGTTATTTAATCTGTGTCTGGTAAAAGACTCCTACCAATACTTCCAGGATGTCAGTGAAGACACTCTTTGCCTCGGCCAAGTCATGTCATGATCAGGAAGATAATGGTGACTGATGCCAACCTGTCTTAATATGCAATGTTTCAGCACTGAATATAGTGTCCTGAAATGTCATCATAACCGTTCTAAGGCAGAAACAGATGGAAGAGAAACAGGAGCATTTTCACAAGCTGCAATGACACAGACATGGCCACAGACCCAGGGTCAGAGACACAAGAGTGTTTGTGTCAACGAGACACTTACTTATCCCAGATGAAGCAAGGGATTCGTTACCATTTCCTTTCTCTGCTGGAAATCAGAAGTGGAAGTGAAAGTTCAGTTTTCTGTGGTCTTTTTTTTTACTGCAGAAAGAATATGTTAAGAATTAGTAACAGGCTTGTGTGCTTGGAAATGGGCAGGGATTCACACCCTCAGGACTTGTCACTCACTCTTCAGCTTCCTTTCTGTGAACAGAATAAGGCCTGGAATCATTGGACATAACAGTAATGGAGTTATTAAATAATAACAGCAACAGCAAGCAAAACACTCATGATACATGGAAGTAAATAAAGTTGGTTCATTTCCCTTTGCGGGTTAAGAAACTGCTACTTCAGCTGTTTCCCTTTGGCTGGCTTTCCTCTTTAGCGCTGACTCAGAAACAGGTGAGCCAAGGATGGATTTGTTCCACCACGTATTAATGACTCTCTTTAATATTTTCCTTAGAACAAAAAGACTGTTTTCTTTCTTTTACATCTTGAGTTGTAGTCAACCTTTTGGCACAAAAAGAAAAAACTGTTTTCAAAAATGACACTAATTTATAAGTAGCGCTTTGGCAACTTAATGTCTTGCTTAATGAGAGCTCTTGCAAAAGTGATAATTTTTCATTTCTTGATCTGAATTTTTTACTGTTTTTTTGTTTTGTTTTGTTTTTTAATTTGGGGAGAGGATGTCACTTTGCACATCTTACACCCGATTAAGCTCTTTTACATAGAGGACTTACAGATTCCGTCACAGCTCAACAGCAACTATGATTCATTAAGAGATGATAGGACTGTTTGGAAATAGAAGGTAAATCAATCCATAAAAATAACTGCTTCATTTTATTTTGTCAGAGTTAACCATTTCCCATTTTCCATGAACATAGTGCTTTTCTTGTACTGTAAAATACCAGTAGGGTTAATATGTCCAGCTTAATTATACTCAGCATGACAGAACTGAGTTGATATGGGGGAGAAGGGTATCCTAACCCTCATGCCACTTAAACGAATGTTTATAATCTATACATTATAGAATCCAAAGCCTCCTTGATTCTTTTTATAACCATTTCTAATGCTTACTCTGACTCAGTGACACAACAGGAATGGCTATAAACAGAGACGTGCAAAACAACTGAATCGATCTGAAGCACGTCTGTTGTACGCGTTTGGTCATGTTTCCCCACTGAAGCTGGATATGTACATTTTTCTCTGGTCACAGAGAAATACAGACTGCAACTGAAAGGGGGTAGGTACCATTAGGTGCTATACAGGAGCCTGGGAATATGTTCAGTAACTGCAGTTGCAGGTGAGTAAAAAACATGGTTTCTCAGAATTTTTACAGTTAATTGGAGGGAAATGTACTTTACACTGGGGCTGATGCACTGTAATAGTACTTTAACTTTTAAGTGTGGAAACCCGAGTATTCACCTGCAGTAACCTCAGGCGATGAGGTGAAAGCTGAAAAGCACAATTTGAGCTCCTGAATACCATCTGACTTTTCAAGACGGACTGAAGGAGAATAACCCTAAATGTTTTCTGCCAAAATATGTAAATATCACTGAAAAGCACAATAATATGTTTATGACTCAGTATTTGTTCATATAACTTTACTTTAAATAGATGGTGCCATAGGGGAGTTTTGACACAGAAGTAGTAACTGTTTCATATGAAAATATCCCATAAAAAGCAACTAGATGAATGTTTCATTAGCAGCAGCAGCATTAATTCTGAAATCCCATTCTTCTCCAGAGTTTTCTGATGTTTGGTACTCATAGGTAGATTTCGTATAAGAAGAGTATGGTCCCCGGTACCGTCTAATCCTAAAAATACTCACATCTGTTTTCTGATGTATCTAAACATCTCCAGTGTAATTGGTGGGATTTTTTTGAGTTTTTAGGGTTTGGTTTTATTTGCTGAGCAAATTTCCTGAGCTAACAGGAAATGTTAGCTTATGTGTGTTTCAGTTCCTAAAAGTGTTCACATGTGATCAGTTTTCAGAAGCACATGGTTGGCAGCAGCCCACTAGTTTCAAATTCAGTTACATCAGTCGTATGGCATTGCTTGAAGCAGAAAAAGACTAACACTGCATTTTCTTCTTTGTCACCATCCCCTCAGAGGATAAATAAACTGCGAGATCTGGGCTAATTACATTTTCTGGGTAAATTTTAAAAATTGCATGAAACATCCCTTTCAAAATGTTGGCTTTTTATTGGTTGGCCTGTGGAAATTGATATATGCACAGGACACAAATAAGAGCAAGCACTGTGATGTGGCCAGTAATCAGCACAGATTCAGTGGTCATTCTAGTTGAGATTCTCAAAAAGAATCAGGCAGCAGCATGTGTTTAATGAATGAACAAGGCATTGGGAATTTTGGCCAGATCCTTCAATTTAAATGTCTCTGTTTGCCCTGAATTTTGAAGTGGAGGTAGGTATCTGACAAAGTAGCTAGACAAAGAAGGTGGGGTTTTTTAGTACAGTATTGTGAGCATAATATGTTTTACTTACTACATGAACAGACTGTGGTACCATACATTGGAAATAATGGATAATTATCTGACAGATACATTAATTTCTGTTATAGGTACTGTTACCTAAATGAAATCTCTCATTTTTCAAGCTTTAAGTATGTATATATATATATATATAAAAAAATATAGTTAGTTATGCATTTATATATAAGTATATACAGAGAAATATATACACAGAGAGCAAGAAATACACAATTTTAAAATGCAGTCTAATTAAAAACACAAAATTGCACAGGTATGGGGAAATTATTGTTACTGGATTTGAGCTGTCTAACCATTACAATACATGAATGCAAAAAAATAGGTCTGTTCTGAAAAATAATGAAGTCAGTGGAACATACAGTACAATTCCCTTTGGTGACATGCTACGGTCATCTAAAACTCTAACACAGACAATTATAGAAGAAACTCTAGCTATAGAAAAAGAGATGCCCACTATGTTAGTCTGCATGATTCACTGCAGAGTAACCAAACAGGGCAGTTTTAATACTGTTTCTTCATTATTTTTCTGTATAATCAGTTAAAACTGTGGTAATATCTGATTTTCTTCACTTCTTGTACAGTCTGTTAGAGACAGAATGCCCTTTACCACAGCATCAGATGTTATTTTAACTTTCTTCCTCTGCTGTTTGTCCTCCAAAGGGCTGCAGACACTGTAGTTTTTATGTACTATTTCTATTTCACCTTCTGATTGACTTTTATCACGTCTTCCTGTTTAGTACATTAGGTTGATCTTTCTGGGAGCTGGATTCTGAAACTCTACCATGTTTGAAGCAATTTAGTCTGTCCAGCAGCCCCCTTTCCTTTTCCTATTATGCAGAAATCTCTTTGCATTAAATAGGCTCCTGACTACAAATTTCTGTTCATATGTGCTTAAAAACCTGACACATGGAAACAAAGTGAATGAAGAATTTTCTTGTAAAAAATAATTTTTATGACTAACATGGAAATATTTTATGATTAAGCTTTATCCACCAAACCCAGTAACAGATGTGATTATATCTACAGAAAACTCGTTTGTGCTATTCTGTCAATGAAAAGAGCTCTGAAATGGTTGCAGGTATAACTTGCTCCACTCTAAGGCACTTTGTTATGTGAAAAGGCAATTTAAAGATACCTGTAATGAAAATAGCACTCTAATAAATTACAGAGCTAATTCATTTGCTTAGCTTTGCTTTGTCTTGGTTTGCAAGGCCAGAATTGTGACAGTAGGGCAAAAGGTGGAAGGGTCACTGGGAGACAAAATGAATACAGCATTAGCTTAAATTAACTATTTTTTGGGAGAGGATGCAAAAGACAAAGCAAAAAAAAACCAACCTCCAACCCAAAACTACTGCATTAATGTAGGCAATACCCCCTAATGACAAAAAATCAGTGAGAGGGCTGACAGCCTTTCTTGTAAAAGATTTCAATTTCAGAAGCTGAGTTTTAGGGCAACTGTTTTGACATTAGCAAGTAGTATGTGCCATAAATTATCTGTGCCTTTTTGTATCACTAACTATTCTTTTCCCTGTTTCTGCTCTGCATTACCCAAGAAAATGCAGAACACCAAATACAGGATACTTTAGTTTACATTTCCAGTGTAAAAGCTTCCAGCTTAAAGTGTAATCTAATATTGGCTTGAGTCACATCTATTGGACTTCACACAGGCCTGCAGTCTTCACACAGGCCATATTTAAAAAGACCAAGAGAAATATCATGTATTCTGGATAATTATTTTTAACACAAAGGTGAATATATGCTGCACCAACAATGGACTTGTCACACTATTCCTTAATGCACCTCAGACAAATTTTCTGGGAGCTGACATAATGGCATGAATTTCACCAGCTAGGTACCAATCCTGAGTTCAAACGAATGAGAAAGAAATCTAAAGCGCAAGGAGATAAAAAAGTCTTTTTCGTATAGCTGGTTTTCACTGGATGGAAGCAATTACCCTCAGTACTAGACAAAATGGAAGACAGAAACTGGATAATAACTATATAAGGAATATTTTGAAAAGGATGATAAAAAATATCACTGGAGTTTTAGAGCCGTATATTTGGTATTGGTCACCTCTTCTGTGACCCTGTGGTGGGAAGAGAAGGCTGTAGCACCAACTTAGTCTCTCATGGGCCTGGTGATAATAACATCCCAGTGATGGTTAAAAGCTGGGCAGCAAAGTCCCCAGTGTCCCATTTGAAACCCCAGAAATCCAGCCCAGTCATCACCAAGGGCCTAAGGCAGGAAAACTGGGTGGACAGATGCTCCAGCCATCCCTGGTGGTCAGAAGGGTTGGTTAGAAATGGGGCGTAACATCAGCAAGCCTGACACTGGCATTGCCTGTTCTGAGGTCAGGCACCACCTGGCAGTGGTTTTGTGTGACTTGAAAAGCCGGCATGCGCCCCAGGTACCGTCACTCTGCTCCTGTGCCTCTTGCGGAGCCACAGCCTGCTGCTGCGGGGTGCTTCGCCCGCCTGGCACCCGCCTGGCACCGCCATGAAATGTATTCTCCCCATTCTTGAATCCCATGTTGCAAAGAGTTTGGCCCAAACCAGACCCTTCCAAACACCAGGCAAGTGGGACTTCTTTCTTCTCACCTGTTAGCTGTACGCGTGATAGACCTATTATGAGATATCTTACACTTCAGGCTATTCAGCTGTGTCAAACAGACATTCGCTGAAAGCAGTGTCTGCAGAATCAGGTCCTGTATAGCTTTTTTGACTTGAAAGGAGGTATTTGTGAGGTAAGGTTCAAATGGGTTACTGCAATGTGGAAATCTGCACCTAAATGCCAAGAAACTGAGCCAGAGCAGGACGCTCGTTATTTGTTGCATACGGACTTCTGTTTGGTTTTACTTTCTTAGTTTTGTTCCTGATTAGTCAGAATGTTATTACTGCAGAACATTGCAGGTTAATTTACACAACAATTAGAAGGCAGAAAAAAGGAGAAAAAAATCCCTACCGACAAAATGAAAGCACGTTAACACGGCACAAGTCCTGGTGATAGTATGGTGGCCTGGTGTCTAGAAATACCATCTTGGGGAAAGGCCGAAGGAACTATGCCCTTAAATGTTTTCTGTATCTCATTTAACCTACCTCACAAATACATACTTTAAGCATCTCTTAGATATTTTAACTAGTATATTTTTATTTTATCATTTCTACTGGCTACTCAAATTTATTTTCTCAAACTTTCACAAACATTCACCAGCATATTGCTGTAGTACATTATTACTATGACTTTGCACAGTTCTGGAATTTCTACAAAACTAACAGACACTTTAAGGTCATCAAGAGGTAGTGGAGAAATGTTTATAATAAATGACAACTGTTTGGTGCACCATTATATCACATAGCACAGTCCAAGGAGATATCAAAAATATGTGATTTTCAGCAATACATTTCTCTGCTTTTCTGATTCGAAGTCATTTTCTTCAGTGTGCTCCTGGTTAAACATTCATTTATCTGATAGATTTCTAAGACAGTGTCAGTGCTTTCATTTGTATGCATTTCAAGATGGAAATTTTAAAAAGACTTGTTTTTTTTTTTTAAGCCACCAGAAGTTAAAGTTAATCTTATTGATACTGAAAGTTCGATAAAAAGATAGATTGTGAAATGATCCGGATTTGCCTCTCCGATTCTAATTACTCCTTCGGATAATGGTATTTATTTTTAAAATCTATTTATGTAATATATTCTATAGGATAAATTAATTGCTGGAGTAAATCATTTTAACACCACTGGTTTCAACAGAGCTGAACTGAACTGCTCTGTACATTGCTCTTTTAATCCTTCGTTGGAGAATTAGAACCAAAGTGAATATCTTCCCACATATAATTTAGCAATTTAAAAAAAAAATTATTCTCCCCCAGGCTTATTCTCTTTCAGGGTGGGATATTTTTAAATAGATTTTTTTTCACAGCTGCAGCAGCAGGAGACACACTAGGTTGCTATTATTGGCTAGTCAGGCGCTGAAGAACTGCAGAAAATGGAACAGACAGCAAAGTTTCACTCTTTGAACTCCTAAGAAGGTGTAATCTAAAATATGGTATAAACCCTCTTTCACAGCTTTTTTTGAGGGTCTGATGAGAGGGGAAGGTATTCTGGTGACTGTAGCCTCTCTCAGTGTAGCTTTCTGTACTGAATTTCCAGACAGGCTGATGAAATTCAAAAGAATATCTGAAAAAAAGATGTTGGGAATATCGAGAAGCTTCCTTTTTCTGATTCCTGAGATAAATGCCTGGACACTCTATTTCTGGAAATTCCTTTAACAGAAAAATTAAAATAACTTCTGTTGAACCGTGTTGTTCTGTGAACCCTATCTAAAAGATTCAAGTAATTGGCAAAGCGAGGCAGCCTTGACCATCACATCAAAGGCAGCTGTCCTGGAGGGAACAGGACTTCAGTCAGTTGCTGGGTCAGCTTTTCCCCATTGTGAAAAGAAATATGTCAACTTTACAGAACATTAGGGATCATGCTGGCCATTCATAATGTAACATTTGTATCCTGAAAGCAGACCAACGGGCTGGGAGGGAAAGCCTTCAATCTGCTGAGCTTATTGTACTGAGAGCACAAGAGGTTTGGTGGATTTAATTGTAGGAGCTGTGTCTTAAATCCTTGTTTTCAGCTGTTGAAGACAGCTGTGAAGAGCTCAGGCCATTTGTGGTGAAGCTTATTTCCTTTGTAGTGGAACGATGTTCACTACAGACCTCATCAGAACATTAGGGAATGTAACGGCTTCGCTGAAGTACTGATTGAGGCAGGACTTTTGGGAACTGTACGTCAAACGTGCATGTCTTTTGTAGACTTACGCATGCTAATGAGTCAGGGGAACGGTGTGGCATGCGCAGACCTATCCAAAAGCGAGCAATGAAGGCAAGGGTAGTGAGCATAGGGTAGCCTACCACTAGTAATGTGAGGCCATGACATGAACAAACAGAGTATCTTGGTAATAGATGCCGGCTGGTTAAAAACTGGAATGTAATCTGCAACTTGTTTTGATCAGTGTAAACTCTTTGTTTGGTTACTGTAACCTCTTACTTTGGTCACTTTATAAAATGACAGATAAAAAAATGTATCTTTGTACTGGCCTGGGAGATGCTTTTTGGGGGTTATTGCCTCATCAGAGTGAGGACGGAAGTCGGGTGCCTTGCTGACAAGAAATCAAAAGTGCGCTCCTGAACTGAGCTCCAGATCTTGCTGTGTGGAATAAGAGCAATGCCAGCACCTCCTGGCTGTTTGCACTGTGACAAGGTCTCCAAATCGGACACTGCTGGGCTAATATTTATTTTAAAAAAAAACCCAATCATGTAAGATTACTGAAATCATTAGGAAGGGAGAACTCTGACAATAGCCACATAATCCTTTGTCAATACAGACTTAGACTCAGCTGTTGTATTTTGGGTTATTTTGTAGTGAGTGAAGATCAGAAGGCCATGCTGATGTTTTGCAAAGTAATAGTAGTACACCCAAAACCAACAGAAAAAGAAGCTGGGATACTGCATTTAGTCAAACTCCCCAAACCAAGCAGGCATATAGATGTAAAATTTTGTGTTAATTGAAGTAACAAATTGCACACCTATATGGTCTGCTATAATGAACCTCCTATTGCACACCTATATGGTTTACACAAATGAACCTCCAACCTCGAACTGGACTTTGCAGCTCAACCTGGGACCTTCTGGTAATGGGAAGCATCGGTCTCTGCCCCGAGAAAATGCCATGGTTATCACGTTCATTGGTAATATTTGTAAAGTTCACTGAAATCAAGATCTTTTTAAAGAAGCACATGAATCTCAACACAGAGGCCTCTTGCAATGAAATACAAGACATGGAAAGGATCGAACAGCTTCTCTCTTGCTTAGAGATAGGTAAAGGACTTCAATGAAATCTTTCAAACTTTTACTCTCCCTCTTGCTTTCTTTGGTAGTTCTCTTCCCTAGGGAGAATCCTTCATGGTTAACTGGAACGGCACAGCAAAACATCTCTAAGCAAACTTTTCTATCCATTATGTTTCCATCCAAAATTTGATTCAATAAACTGTTTGCCTATTTCCAATTTGTGTTTGCCTATTTCCAATTCTTCCTGAAATTATATTGTGAATATTTTATAAAATGAAACATTTAATGTCCACACAGCAATGAATTAGAACGATCAAGTTTATCTGTAAAACGTCAGCAAATTTAGCAGGGAAAGAACATTTGCTAGATTAAGTGAGATTGTGTTACTCACAGAATGATAAAGTGGTAGCAGTTAATGCAAGTGTATTCTCCTGTCTATGCCAGCACAATTGATTTGGGCAGAATATACCTGCATTCATCCTTGTTCCAGGACTGCAGCAGTGTTACAGAATGCAAAGGGCTCATTTATTTAGAATCCGCTTACACAGAAAGGCCCCAGTTCTCAGCTCTGTAAACTGGCACATCTTGAAGTCTAATTTCAATGAAGCTAGCCTTTCGCCCACTGAGTATTCGGCTTAAGGCTGCTTACTTCTTACAGAAAAATCTCCCCTGGAAAGGGCAACGGCAACAGCAACAGCAGCCTTCTTTGAGCTAGCCCTGGGATATTTTATAAAACTGGCAAGAGATAAGGCACACATGTTTTGCTATCTGACATAAGAACATTCTATATAAAATTTCAGTTTATTCTGAGAAATCCCATTTCTTTAGTAGGTGCTATTACAGAAAAAAAGAAGTCTACTAGCCAAGTTCTATCTTCAGCTGAAGTCTGCAAAGCCCCAATGTAAAACCAATGAGAATCTGACCCCACAAGAATTATTATTATTATTATGGCCATGTCATAACTGTCTAATAGTTAGGTGGGTTTTTCACTAAAATTATGTTCTTAAGTACACCATTTTGTATATCTGAATGTGGTAGTGTTAGTGATTGCATTGCTGCACAGTAAGTAAAGCTCTTTAACGTCTTACCTCTGTCAATGCAAACCTTTAAACTTTTGGCCACTGTATAGGCTGTGGGCTCTTTGGACATGCAGCATACGTCTGTACAGCACAGGATCCAGGTACTAGCAGAGGTCGCAGATGGACAGTCATCATGTCACTGAAGGCATCACACTGCACTTTTGAGTACAGCCAATTACTTTGAGAGAACTGCTGAGCCAAGATGGTTGTGCTGTTTTCGATTTTGGAGCTAGCTTATCTGCACAGGCTCAGGTATCGCTGCACAGTCCACGCTGTGTTCTTTAGACATACTCTAAATGACCCAGAGCCTATAAACAAAAGTCGTACACTTTCTTACATCCAATTCTACTGCCTTTCCTCAAGAGAAATGTTCAGAGGACTCAAGTTTTGATTTAGCAGGTGCCTAGCTGGTTGTCTGCACAAAGAATCTCATGATCACAGTTACAGTCCCGGTCTTCTGAGGCCCGTAATTCTCCAGACAAAGCCATGTTGTTGCATATTAATAACCTACGGTACAGTGGCAGAGAAAAGGGTAGAACTAGCTTGCATAAATGGTAAATTTTTTTAAAGTTTTTCTTCATTTTTTAAGAACTAATTTTCTTAAATAAACATGATTATGCTATTCTGAAAACGTTCTAGGTTAGCATTCCTTATTTCTTTCAGGGAAAGCAAATACTATATATTCCTTTTATGTTGCGCAGTATAATAGCACACAGCCCACACAGTGGGTAATTTAAATGAACAGCAGGCCTTCAAATTACACTGAAAGGGCTATTATATTTCAAGCAGGGAACATTTTTATTACAGTCACATTCCTGACATCCTACAGGATGCATACGCTTTTTTTCTTCTTTCTTGATCTCAGACCAACAGGCAACCAGCTGGGATAAGTGGGCATCTCTGAGACACCCATGAACAGTTTATGAATACAGGTAGCTCACCTTTTTGATGCTAGAATATTTTGTACTGAGGGAAAATTGTATTTTGTAGTCAGGAACTGTAGCATGAATTGCATGCAGGAAGCCTCATCATACCCAATCAGTGATCCACAGTTTCATTCAGAGGAGACAGCTACCAATGGCATTATCCAGCCCAGTGAGCAGGGATTTGTGTAACAGGGCTTCCCAAAAGTATTAACGCAGCAATGAAGGAAGGCGTCAGCTCTATATTTTCTGTTTGTGCTTGACCTTTTATCATGCTTTGGACCTTGATACAGCCTTGACTGCTTCCCTCCTACTTTGGAACAAGCCTGGCCATTATTCCTTTAGCTATCCTAGGACTCCAGCTGATGGTAGTCCTACCCCACATCTTTAATCTATGTTTGTTTTCTCACCTCATTAGCTTCCTCCTTCTTCATCCTCACTGTCTCTTTCAATTTCAAGGCTACAGAAGCTGTAGTTCATTATAATGAACTATAGTTCATTAGTGGTGCTCTCCCAACCCTGGAAATGCCTCACCAAAGAGCTGCCACCCAAATAAAGTGAGCTAAAAGACTGGGAATTTTGCAGTGTTCACATGACAGTTTTGCAAGATCTCTATCACCTAAAATGGAAAACAAGCACATCTGGGGGATTCATAAAAATGCATACATTTTAATGCTACTAAACACAAGGGAATGTAGATGCCTAGGCATCAAAATGGGAACTTAAACATTTTTGTTAATCTTTCCATGTGACTCAGATCGTGTCTTTATTGCCCACTGATGTGCAGCATACAGATATCCAAGAGTACTATCCATAACCTGCTGTAATTCTGGAAGCCGTCTAGCCAAAGGGACTCAGTTCTGTGCAAGCAAATTTGCCCTCTCCCATGCAGCCACAGTAAGACTGCTTCTACTCCCTTGGCTAGCAGTAAAGATGTATCATCAGAATCCAGTGAAAATCAGTGAAATTTATGCCTGCGAATGATCCAGATACTTTTAAATACCCTGATCCATGAGCCCACAGCCACATTCTCATAATGAACATAAGGAACTAGCAGGAGGGGCTAGTGACTCAGCAGAGTCTATTCTTAGCCCTGTTACCGGTAGACTAGATGACCTTGGACACCTGAATTCACATCTCCAGGCCTCAGCTCTACCCAGTGAAGTACAGTGGTAACTATCTGCCTTTGGATTATGATCTGACATGTAAGGTTTAATACTCCTCTTATTATTCATGTTTAAGGGTAAGTGAAGAACATGAAAATTCTGCCTATAATCTATTGAAGCATGAGCTGTATTCTAGAAACTGAAGGTCTATAGGTTCAGTTACCTGCAATAACGTTCAGAAGGCTAAATAACTTCTGTCTTCCTCCAAATGAATGGAATTTCTGCCAAGAAATTTTGCTTACCCAAAAAACTGTCCTTTGGAAGATTGTTCCTGATACCTTAGCTAACATTTTTTCTGAAGTGGCTTTGAATTTTGTAATGTCCACTAAATAACCTTCACTTTGCATTCTCTAAGGCAATTAATAACTAATAAAGAAAAATAAATAAGGATTTTATTTATTTGTTTTCCTGATCAAGCTATTTAATGTGATAATTCAGACAAAATAAATTAAGTCTATCATGTTGTTCTTTTCCACTGTGGCAATTCCATGTTTTTGTGTGGCCAACAAATTTCATTCAAGATCGTGTATTTTTAAGGATATGCAGAGCCTTGTAAAGAGGGTAAATATGTCTCACCTAACTGGCTTCCGTGGTGAGTCCAAGTGACAGGATGAACATGAAGCAAGGACAATTGGTGAGAAGGATCAGGTGTTGTTGATGCCAGGACATTTTATATAGCTCTGCAGGTATGAATAAGTGTACAGATGCCAGCAAAGGCATTTAATAGAAAGTAAGAGTTAAGACATTTAATAGAGAAATATGTAGCAAGAACCATAGAGAAAACTGAAAAGTCACCAAAAAGTAAAGAGCAGATAGAAATATTCCCATCGTTTACATGGAACCCCAATGAAAATTTGGCAAAGTAGTGGCAAGGGGGAATCTGACAGTAATACTATCAACAGGCTTTCTTATTCCCATTATTTACTCAGTTTTCATATCTGAAAATGAATGCAACCTTTTTCCCTGACTTTGGTTGGTCAACATAGGATATCTTAGAGAGGAGGAGGCAGATCCCTGTAACACGAAGTGGCACTACGCTGCTGCCATTGCTGGTGCAAGCCTTCCTGATCAGTGCCAGGAAAAGAATGTGTGGAAAGGGTAGTCTGCTCAGCTTTCACTCTGACAAGCCGTGTCTTTCACTCTGACAAGCTGTGTCAGCTAAGCAAGCTGCCCTACAGAGGCAGAGGAGAACACAAACTGATTTGTGCACAAGGTTGTCAGAGCTGCCATCCTAGCCTGCATGTCCTGGTCACCCTGGGGAGATTTTAGCAGACTCAGCCAGCCTTGCTAGAACGCAGGCAGGTGGCTGTGGCATTCAGTGCTCCTCTTTAACCTTGACAGGTAAGGATGAATTTCAGTGTTAATCAGGTAAAAGGGAGCGTTTCTCCCAGCTGAGAGGGAGAAACCTGTTAAATCCTCAGCTATTCTTGACCAGGTGATGGAACACTGCTTGTTAAAACATTGCCAGAGACACATAAGATCTCTGTAATGACAGAAATGTTGATTAGAGGATTGAATCAACGGAGTAAAGGGCTAATGCAGTGGGACAGGGAAAGTGAAGCAGATCAGTTTATCACTGTATGACATGACAATGAAAGAGAAATAGACATGCTCTTAAACTTGCTTCACACCAGATATCTTATTCAGGAAGTAGATTCTGATAGATATTAGTACCAAAAGGTTTGTACACTGTGTCAAACACTGCTGTAGCATTTAACATTTCATGACAGGGTTAGGAGAGCAAACCGATTGGTAGTCAGGCACTTAAAAACCATAAGGCTCAACTTAGCAGATGCAATTGGCAGACACATGGCTCTGATCCCTGCTGTGAACATCCTCAAGAAGGAGGTGAATAACAACAGTGCACACCTCTGCACACAACAGCAACATGGAGAGTAGTGGAAAGGATTCTTGCTATGCAAATTCTCTGCTTCAAATCTAATTGGTAGAAGTGAGAGATAATAATAGACTTGGACCAGGATCAAGAGGACAGCATGAAAAAGTCCTGCTGATATTCTGTGTATACTGCAGAATCTGGAGAATTGCTAACAATGTGTGAATTTTGTGCACCTACACTATAGGGCTTCTAAGCCAAACACCGTTCTTGTCCTTGGACATTTCTGCAAAGGTACAAGATTAAACCACTGATACTAGGAAGAGTTTCAAATTAGTTGAATTCATGTCTAATTAACAATTGTCTAGTGTTTCCTGTATTGTTACCCTGATTCTACTCTTTATATGAAAAAAAGTTCAATAGCAATTGGGAGCAGCAATCTAGCAAATGATAGAGGGCTCTTTTCCCCTCACTATTCATATCTGATTATTGTTGCAATTGAGGGATTTGAGTACTAATTAGATCTGTGATGTCAAGACAACCTATGATGAAAGTTTCCGTTTCAAATAGGCAACAATAAGGTCTGAAAAGAAAACTGGGAATTGTGACTGCATAAATAAAACTAATGTCATTTGCAAAGGGTGTAATACACTGTCTATAACTAAAAAGGCAGGACCTTTCTTGAAATGTTTGATGTAATCCAAATGTTTGATACAGAATACTTATAGCTAATACTTAACCAGTTAGCCTTAAACACAGAAAGTAACAGCAAGTTTCAGACTCTCTTATTTATCAACAAATAAGCAGTTTGTCGTGGTTTAACCTGGCAGCAGCCAAATACCACGCAGCCGCTCACTCACTCCCCCCACCCCGGGTGGGATGGGGGAGAGAATCAGAAGGGTAAAAGTGAGAAAAACTCGTGGGTTGAGATAAAGACAGTTTAATAGGGAAAGCAAAAGCCGCGCACGCAAGCAAAGCAAAACAAGGAATTCATTCACCACTTCCCATCGGCAGGCAGGTGTTCAGCCATCGCCAGGAAAGCAGGGCTCCATCACGCGTAACGGTTACTTGGGAAGACAAATGCCATCACTCCGAACGCGCCCCCCCCTTCTTCTTCACCCAGCCTTATATGCTGAGCATGACGTCATATGGTATGGAATAGCCTATTGGCCAGCTGGGCCAGCCGCCCTGGCCACACTCCCTCCCAGCCCCCTGCACATCTGGCAGGGCATGGGAAGATGAAAAGTCCTTGACTAGCGTAAACACTACCTAGCAACAACCAAAACATCAGCGTCTCATCAACATTATTCTCACACTACATCCAAAACACAGCACTATACCAGTTAATAGGAAGAAAATCAACTCCATCCCAGCCAAAACCAGGACACAGTTCATGAATGGGGATGTTATGTGGTATTGAAAGTGCAAAAGTAATATGATGACTATATGGAATCATAGAATCATAGAATCATTTAGGTTGGAAAAGACCCTTAAGATCATCGAGTCCAACCGTAAACCTAACACTGCCAACTCCGCCATTAAACCACATCCCTAAGCACCACGTCTACACGTCTTTTAAATACCTCCAGGGATGGTGACTCAACCACTTCCCCGGGCAGCCTGTTCCAATGCTTGATAACCCTTTTGGTGAAGAAATTTTTCTTAATTTTCCTAATTTTTCCAGTCTAAACCTCCCCTGGTGCAACTTGAGACCATTTCCTCTCATCCTATCACTCGTTTTGGGAGAAGAGACAGATGCCCACCTTGCTACAACCTCCTTCCAGGTAGCTGTAGAGAGCAATAAGGTCTCCCTTCAGCCTCCTTTTCTCCAGACTAAACAACCCCAGTTCCCTCAGCCGCTCCTCATAAGACTTGTGCTCCACGCCCTTCACCAGCTTTGTTGCCCTCCTCTGGACACACTCCAGCACCTCCATGTCTTTCTTGTAGTGAGGGGCCCAAAACTGAAAACAGTATTCGAGGTGCGGCCTCACCAGTGCCGAGTACAGGGGCACGATCACCTCCCTGCTCCTGCTGGCCACACTATTTCTAATACAGGCCAGGATGCCATTGGCCTTCTTGGCTACCTGGGCACACTGTTGGCTCATGTTCAGCCGGCTGTCAATCAGCACCCCCAGGTCCTTTTCCTCTGGGCAGCTTTCCAGCCACTCTTCCCCAAGCCTGTAGCGTTGCCTGGGGTTGTTGTGACCCAAGCGCAGGACCCATCACTTAGCCTTGTTGGACCTCATACAATTGGCCTCGGCCCATTGACCTAGCCTGTCCACGTCTTCTGTTATAATTTATATGAATAATAACAGATTATAATTTTTATATTTTTGTATACATATTATTTACGTTTACAGGGCTGTAAAATTAATGAAGTTAGTATATTAATGATAAATAATGATATTTTCGTATACAGTGTGACTTAGTTTCTGTCTGGTAATGGTAAATGAAGGGGTTTTTTGGATGATACTGAGTAAAGCAGTTATAACTCTTTCACCAATCACTCAGTCTTTGTGAGCGCTGTAATGGTTTACACCTAAGAGCTGCTGTAAAAGCTGAATGGGGTTGTCTTCCTTTTAAGGGGTACAAGGTAAATGGATGCATTAAAAAATGAAGGACTACACATCTATGTGGGTTTTTTCCTTTATTTAATTTTATTTTCAGGTACAATGCAAGTGGTTCACATAGTGTTTGAATTTTTAAGGCATTATGCCCATATGAACTTAAGTCTTTGACTACCTAAAATATCATTTGTCCTCCTGCGAGCTGTAATTACATTTGTAATAGCTGGGCTGTCTTTGCTGATTCTCAGTCCCACGTAAATGTTGAAGAAAAGGGTAATCCCAGTTCTGAAATTCTGCTTCTCCTTTGTTTTCACTGGTATCTAAATGTTTGGTACAAAAAACATTTATGCACATTAATATATTGGCACCCATGAATAGCAGAGTTAAGACCAATGAATGACTCTTCTGGTTAATGTCATTCATCTACATTTATCAAGTCGCAAGTTTCTTAACCTTCCTTCCTCACAGAGGTTTCCTTCAGTATGCCTGGATGAGTATGGGTCAAACATAGTGCGGGGTTTAGTGTGAATATTGATCAGCAAATGGAAAGACTGTTCTTAATATACTAATTTATATCCAGTATATTGTGTGATAGATGCTTATACAAATTAATGAAGACAGAAAGAAATACTCTGTTTTGCTATGAAGGGTTCTTAACAGTTTAGAAATTTCACAAAGTCTTCTTAATAGTATTAAATATTGTTTATGGATTTGTAACACAGCATAGTCACTTCTGTATTTACAGTTCTATGCAATTTATTAATGTTGAATCACTATTTTGTGTGTGCATGTGTTTGTGCATGATTTAGTGAGGTGTATCTCTGGAGAAAAAGGAAGAAAGGACAGTTAAACATGATCCTTTTTTGCTCTTCACAACAAAGAAATTTTGTTTTTCTGTTCTTCTTTGGTTATTATAAATGTTATCAGTATATTTTTTTGGAAATGATCATATTAAATACTGAGCAGTGCTATACTCTCTTCCCATTTCACAGAAAATCAGGTTAAATGCAGTTAGCTACAAATTTTTAGTGACAATAACACTCTCACCTGTGTACCTGGACAGATATTAGAGAACAGAGTCAACAGCTTATCTCCTTCAATCACCTTTATGGTATCTGACATTCCAGAAGGTAATGAGGATTAAACTCTGTCTTGGTTTCTCTGTAAATCAACAGCAAACCCCTGCTTGCTCTCAAGTGCTCAGAAGCAAGGCCTGAGTTATGACCTTCACGCAGACAATAAGGCAAAAATGTCTTCTTGCGTCATTCCCTTCACCAGGAACCAGGTAAAAACTTGGAAACTTTTGGTTCAGAGTAATACAGCTAATAATGGAAATTGCAGGTCAAGAGAGTGTCTAAAGGCAACTGTATTCATCATATTGCGGGTTTGAGTGAGAAAGCCTGGGCTGAAATCCACTGAAATCTAACGGAGAAGAAAATTGTACTCTGTGGGATCTGGCAATATTTTCTCCAAACTACCAGTTCCATCTGCAGTCTATAGGAGTGACACGTCTTGCAATTTTGCTGGAGTAGCTGCTGACTTTTACTGCAAGCTAAGAGCTAGGCAGGGTTTTATTACAACAATAATTTATTTTTTTATTTATTTTTAAGTTTTGTGTGCCATACAATGTTACCTTGCAAAGAGATGAACTAAAAGACCACAGTTAGCAATACCAGTATTTCATCTATCTATCCACAGGGCCTGAAAATTTTACAGTGTGACACACCCCCCTCCAGAAGAATTGCAGTTTGAGCTTTCTCCACAACATTTCACAGAGCAACTCTGGCTGTCAGATGAGGCTTTACTGTTAACACATATTAGATAAGGATCCATCTTTCCAACCTCAATCCAATCAAGAGGTAATGTGGAGTCACTTCAACGTAAATGAGAACCTTAATTCACCCAGGAAGAATTTGGCCCCATCATCTCATGGCATTGGGAGAGACCACTAACTGTCTGATACACTACGTATGAGTTTTAATCACATTTGCTTTATACATAAGATGTCATTCTACCAGAGATAGTCACATGCTCCAGTGCATTGTAAATGGGCTATGATGTACTTAGCCAAATTGTAAAAGTACAGTAAATTATTTTATTATTATATTTTCCAAATGATATGCTGTAGTGACTTGCTAGTTATCTACTTTTTTTGAGCTTTTCTGGTTCAAAGCAGTGTGCAGGCACTAAAAAGATCATTAAAATTTTATGCTTCATTTACAAAATGGTGGGAATTGCCTAAGATTCAAATGCAGTGCACAAATGCAAAATACAGCCTTTGTGATAAACTGTCCTGTAGCTACAGCCATATCATATTCACAGAGTAGGAATCTAATTACTGCACCAATTACAGGGTGTTAACAGATCCACTGCTGACCATCAGCTGTCCTGGAAAAACGCTCTTAATAATAATTTTTTTCTTAAGATTTATTTCTTCCTATTGGACAAAAACGTCAGTAAACCTTTCTGAAAAAAATAGTATGCTAAGATCTTTTGTAATGTCCTACATATGGCTGATGAAGAGAACTCATTAGCTCATTTTTGAGCACAACCCGGAAATACAGTATGGGAAGATAACCACGTATTATTATAGATTTACGGTAACTATTAGACATTTTTAAGGATAGTTGTAGGGAAGAACTAGATTTCTTTAAGGCATTACACTGCTACGACAGTAGCTTTCCAAGTATGCAAGAGAAGAGGGATGTCTTTTAGCCAGGGTGTGGTTTAGTGAAAGCATTCCAGAGAAACAGAGGTTAACAGGAGGAAAACCATCCCAGAAAAGACAAAAAACAGAGCTTAGCCCTTGCTCTCTGCTGGCTGCTCTGTGTCAAGATTACATTCTGCCTTGCAGAGAGAAAACCTTTAAAAGTGAGCAACTGCTTTACATCTTAAACTTTTACAGGGAAACTGAAGGCTTTCTCATTTTTCCATGCTGTACATGGGCCATGGATTGAATTTTGACTCAGAAGCTGTACTTTCAGTGCACACGCAGGTTTGTGCTAAATGTGCATTAAAGCTTTAGGCAGCTTGTATTTTGCTAACTAAGGAGGTCTCTTGTTCCTTAAATGCCCTCTCTAGCTCTGGTTGCAGCACAGAAACCTAACAATCACATAGCTTGCCTAAGACTTTTCTTTGTGAGGGAAGCTTGTAATATAAATAGTCTCGCGGGGCTTTGTGCCCTTGCCCTCTGCACTTTGCCTTCCACTCGGCAGCACTGGTACATATTTTGGAGTTGCAGAGCGGAGATCCTTGGTGCCCCTGGGAGAAGGGCAGTTCTTCACTGTGAACAGACTTTGTCCATTCTGCCCCATGTTAACATCAGCATTCAGAGCAATGCAACCTCCGTGCCGCTTAGGGCAGGACAATCTTTACCCTGCTGTGCCGCCGCTGGCCTGCGTGGGACTGACCTGGGTTTAGGTCTGTGCGATCCGCTTCTGAGACCACGTGTGAATAATCTTTATTTATGATGAGGTGAGGCACGCCTGGGGTTTTGGAAGTCTTCCTTATCTGGCACAGGTGAACAACCCCATTGAAAGCAGCAGCAAAACCATTGCTGAGGGTAGGAACTGCCACCCTAGTTTTCAGCAGAGATAGTAAGGGAAATCCCATACAAGTATCCTTTACTATGTATTATAGTGTGGTGATCCAGTACTCTGCTTCTGCTCAGAAAAATCACAGTGATTTCGATGGGAGAGAGCCCGGGTGGAAACTGTAGAACTGGACCTTGTGTCTGTTGGTGCAGGTACGTATCTGCAACCTGTAAATGAAAGATTTCAGTTCTTTGGACAGGTAAGGAAAGAATTACAATGGGCTATACTGATACTTGTAATTGAAGTAAATTCAATTTTGGAAAGAATCAGTATTTTGAAAAGGTATGTTCTTAAAAGTTTGAACATCCATCCTGTTGGAATAAGGTTCAAGAACTAGAATTTCCCAGACCTGTAATGTAAACTGAGTGAGTAAAAGTGGCAAATGATAACTCTAAAGCTCATCAAGTACTTCTACTATTTTTAAGGCAAATTAAAAGACACACTCGCTGAGGACTGAGATCTGTTACCTTTGAAAATTACTGAGAAGCTACATTGTTTGTAACTACAAAAGCACTTTGTAGACTCCTTGAATAAGTGGGGCTGGATTCCGCGTTCATGCTACTATGGGCCAGTACCGGGAAAAAGCACAGGCTAAATCCCTGTGTATTGTTAAAAACGTTATAGATTAAGCTTTGCTGTACTGCAGTAATTGTAATACCTTGACTTTTTGGTTTCAGGATACTAATTAACCAATTCTCCAAGCACACGGGATTAAGATATTGCTGAGAAGTGGTGACAAAACCAAAGGCAGGGCTTTGCTGCCAGGCTGTAGGAGCAGGCCTGCGGCTGGGAGAGGCACGTGGTTTCATCCACAGGTTGCTGCCCGGGAGCCTGTAGAAACAGGGGTGAGGATTAATCTGTACCAGAACTGCACATTGGTGCAAATTACTTCCTCGGGGCATACTGGCCAGGTCAACATGTATCCTAATACTTTTATATGTAGAGGAGAAACGTTTTCATTTCTGTGTTCGGCAAACGCGTTAACACGATGAATGAATCTTTCATAAAAACAAGTAAAACAAAGCCATCTTTTACCGAGACTGGCATTTAACAAATCATACCAGCTGTTGGGAGCTAGCTGCTCGACCCGTGCTTCTCTCAGCAGTCACAGCAAGCCTAAAAATTGAACACTTTCCATGCTGCTGTGCCGGAGAGCTGGGTGCCACCTGTCCTCTGCAGGGCAGTGCTCCTCGGGATGAGCACAGAGCCCTTTCATTTCACGACTCAACCAGCTACGTGGTGCAAGCTTAGAGGAACTATGGTGCTACATACCCCTGCTACTGGGTTATGAAGGCAGCATCTCCTCACACATTGCCTGGGGATTCACAGAGACCCCCTGTACTTAGAATTCCTTTCTGTGGCGGGAGTTCAAACATCGCCAATGGACCCCACTTCTAATGTTGAAAGAAAAGCCCTTTCTGAGTATTTCTAGGAGTTGCTATAAAAGTAAACAGCTGAAGGAGACATTAGATCTTGCATTTGGATTTTTCATCAAAAAAATCACCATTAAAGGTGGAAAAAACAACGTACTTTCTTAATTTATGTTTGCCCATGAAACTCAATAATCCTATTTTACACTGCTGTCGGAAAAAAAAAAGTCTTATCTATTTCAGGTGAGTGAAATTTTGAGGGGCTGTTTTTATGGCATGTTTTTCATATTTGATATCTACTGTGTTTTTGCAAATAAATATTAGATCTAAGGGATTAATTTCACAGCTAGTATAAATCAGCACAGCTCCACTGATTTGAATAGGGCTATGCTGGTTTATGCCCCCCGGGGATTAGCCTAACCAAAGGCTTTGTAAGCTTTTGAAAGTTAAAGGAACAGGCTTGTACCGTGCTTAAGTGCTGAAAGAAAGGGAAAAAGATGAGCAGAGATTAATGTAAACTACAGCTTTAAATGATAAACTACAGAACATTTTGAGGGCTTAAAGACTAATTGTAAAAATCTACTACAGTTGTTGAGAAAGCCAGAAAATTACAGCCTATATACATACATCCATATATTCCACAATTATTCGGTAGGTGGCAGTTAAAAGCCTAGATGAGCTTTGCAGTCGCCATTTAGGCATAGCACCAGCAGAGGCTGGAGCCACTCCATCCGTAACAGCAGAAGGAAAGAGGGGGGCTGCGATCAAGCCGACAAAAGCATCCGCCCGGCCCAGGCTCCGGGGGGAAGGCGGGAGAAGCGCGGGGCCGCCGGCGCAGCCAGCCCCGCGGCACCGGCAGGCAGCGGCCGGGGAAGCCGCAGCCCCCTCGGTCGAGGCAGGGACTCCCTGCTGCTGGAGGAAACCCAGGGCAGGGAGGTTGAAGAGCTGGTGCGATGACAGGCAGAAACTGAAGAGCGCTTGGAGCTTTCTGTTCCCACACAGGTAAATTTTTTTCCGTTGTTTTTCCACCTCACCTCGTACAACAAACATAGCTTTGCATTGAGATTAGAGGTCTTTATTTCCTTTGGCCAAGATCCACAGTCCTCACTCAGGCAAAATTTCCACTGAAGTCAATAGAGTTTTGCGTGAGTTACGACTGCAAGATTTGATCTAAGTGCGTATCTTATGTAGAGAACGTGGCATGCTATAAGCTGGGGCTGACAAGGAAGCCAGAAGCTGGTCTCATGCCTACTGACCAGTTAAACAACATCATTTTTCTGTGTGCTGGGATGCTAGTAATGGCTTCATAACCTTTTCTTTAAACTGTCTTTCATTAAAACTCAATGTGCTGAATTTTGCCCTAGTTTATACTGCTGCCACTACGGTGGCTTAAGGAGAGATTCATTTTTTTAAAACGAAAGCTGCATTTTAACTTATGTGAAGAAAGAATAAAAAAATGTTGAGTCTGAATAAAATAACACCAGGTGTTGCTTTCTCTGAAGCAAATACAACTTTGCAGCATTCCACTGACAGGCGGACAATATTTTATTTGTTCAGGAGATTGTGCCTCTCTCAATTGAATGAAGGAAAATAAATCGTGAAAGGCCATTCTCAAGTGTCTGTGAGTGACATGAATTCAGAGTTGATAATACTTCCTCTCTTGCTATCTTGCCCGTGAAATGTGGGGTGCTCTGTATGCTGCAGCACTCAGTCACAGCTGGCTGAGCCCAGAATGGAGCAGGAAGATTTGATGTATTTGATTTTTAAATCAATTTCTGAATGTCTTGTTTTCATGAGTGCCTAGTCATACATGAATACATATATGCCTGTTTATAAATGCACACAGGTGTAGGTATGTAACGTGTGCATCCCCATACCTTTCCACGTAAACAAAGCTGTTGCAACTGATTTCCAATATACCTTTGCCGGGGTTTACAGTTTACTGTATGTAAAATGTTTGCAGGTCTCACAATTTTTAATTCTGGGTCAGAGGGCTATTTTGGCTTTCCCTGCGCCCCCCCCCCCCCTTTACTTTTCTGACTGATGGTCTTCACTTGTGTTCTGGGGCTGCCCCCCGGGATCCAGCTGTGCTTACTAAATGCAGCAGTGCCTAATTCTCGCATCCGTGCCATCGTTCAGGGGCTGTGAAATGTGGTATCCCTCCAGGTTTCATGGTCTCTCTCATACTGCATGTTTCTGAGGCTCTTGCATGAAGAACTGTCCAAACATGGAATAGGTTCAAAGACATAGCTGCAAATCAATGGCCCCATGGAACTGGGGGAATGATTGCGATGTACAGCTGTTTATCTTCATCCCTGGGAAGAGCGAAGAACCAATAGGTATAAATGGGCTGTGAATACACTTAGGCTGGAAGGTTTCAAACCATTAGAGCAGCGAGGTTCTGAAATTACCTTCTCATTGAAGTAATAGAAACGGCTCTAAATGCTTTTCAGTTAGTACTTGATGGAAGGGATTATGTGAAATGGTTGCCTGCAATGGCAAAGAATTGGATTTGATAGTCCAGAAGGTTCCTTTCAGCGCTAAATACCATTCTTACTTTTCACTGGAAGTTGCCTGCATTAAAAAGTCTCTTTGCAAATGGGTCACGGTCTTTGGAAACACAGTTTTCCACACATCTCACATCAGAGCCAAATGAAAGCATATTTCTCTTGTAGGTTGTGCTGCACTGTTGTTTACACCACCACGGCCAAACAGCAGACACATAAGCCCTGATCGTCATCAGGCTGAATAGTATCCCCTTCGCACAGTGCAGAGCAGAGCTCTTTGGAGGATGATTGGAGTTCAGAGGCATGGCTCCTTCTGGACAAGTGGTCAAGATTATATTACACCGGCACTGCAGTCTCTGTAGTACCAACAAAAATAGTGGGTAATATATAAACTGATAATGCTGTTCCGGAAGGTGTTACTAGTGCTCGTTCTAGTTTCCGTTGAGGATCACTTGATAACTTTCTTTTGTGCCAACCAAGACACCTGCCCATGTAAAGATCCCACCATCATGTGTGAAAAAGCAAAACCTCACACTTTTCATTGTGACAGTGTGCATTATTGGATCAAACTTAGCTTTTTTTAAAAACCTGCAATAAACAGTATTCCGGCTCAAAGATGCTCCTACAGAATGACCGCATTCAATTCCATATTCCCTTTACTTCTACTTCTTTCTCTTTACAACCTGATTCTTTTCTTGCTTTTTTATGGTTTTGATTTACGTACTACATTGGATTGCTTTCAATTCACAGTGTACCTCAGTAAGTATTCTGTAATACATAACAAGCTGCATTTGAATGTTCCAGCTGCCTCACTGTATGTGAGTATCAGGCCATTTGTACACTTAAACTGAAATAGTATTCACTGTGGGAGATTTGGTTTGGTATGTAGGGCTGATTCCAAATGCTTGTTACTTGCCCCTTAATACTTTGGCCCCCTAATTACTAGGCCTAATTGAGCGATTATTAGTATTACATACAAGAAAAATGGCAATTTTGTGAAACATGAATACATAATATTAGCAATATTACTTTGCCTTTTAAATGATCAATTTCCTTAAATGTACCAGGAAAAAAAAAATATTGGAAAATTTTTTCTGTGTGTTATTTTTTACTTTCCACCCAAACAAAGGTTTTTAAGTATCAACAAACAGATACTTTCACTGCATTCTTATTGTTGCACTAAAATTAAAATGTGCATTAAATTATCTTATCTTAATGCTGGAAAGGCAGTGGAAAAGACCCACCGAGTGACAATGCAACTGTATGCATGAATTCAAACAGAACATACTTTATTTTGCCTTTTTGAGAAAACAAATATTGATTTGTTTTCAACCACAAAATAATTGATTACTGTATAATTCTTGAAATGAGTATCAAAGGAAGACGAGCAAAATGTCGAAAAGGGTGTATCAAGTCTGTGATAAATGCACTTTCCCACTTACACCAAGGTCAGGAGCACCTCCTCTTGAGCAAATAAATTTGAGTTGAGTGTCAGACTTCTGTATCTGAGATGAAAATCAGTCTCTGATTTCTCTGACTGTGCAGGGTTGCAGTACGCTATGGCAGCAAAATGCCACCCCCCTCACCCTGACTGCAGGTAATGGAATTGGTTTTAGTTGAATCTGAATAAGTGTCAATGAAGTTATGACAGCATTTTAGCATTCTCATTTAAAACATGGGTGTAGGAATGCAGCCATCTGAAAAGAGCAAATCCGTTCCTGGACTGCAGATGTTTCCTTCCCAAAGCGTCTAGTAGTTCTGACTTAAAATTAATGTGAAGCTAAGAAAAGGAGACTTACCCTCTTTTATTTATTTTTATTTATTTTTATATTCTTCCCTGAAGATCTAGACTGACAGCTTTTATCTGTTCTGAAAAAGGTAGTAATTTAAATAATCAAATATTAGCTACTATCAATAGCTAAAATACTGCTGTAAACCCAACTAAAAAACATTAGTTTTCCCAATTTGTTCACTCAAACATTAAAATGCTACCATGTGTTACTGAGAAAGTATTTTTTAATCTTTAGAATATAGTTTTTATAATTTTGTCTACTGCTACAAGGAAAAGAAACATGAATCGAGAATAAACTAGTCTAAAGGCTAAACCTACCTTTCTTACTTCAGAATAGAACTGAAAGCTGGGGCAGTGATGAAGATTACTATGAAATTGCTTTTCTATTTACAGATTTTTTTAAAAAATCATTGAGGAAAGTATTCAGTTTTGTGAAAGTCCTGAGATGCAGATTTGCAAACTAATTCTTAAAGAAAATACACTTTAGAGTAAAAAGAAAAATAAATAAAATTTTCCCCCAAAACCAGCTTATGATAAATTGCATATCATGGATAGCAAATAGCTTCTTGTGAACATTTAGAAACTCCTATCAGAAAGCTGTCATTCCTGTATCATACCCCACAGTTATGCTTTAATTGCTGGTTTTCAGCAGACAATTTTCAGTGGAAGCACAGGCTGCTTACTAGTGCCTGGAAGCATATCGACAGTGGGATTGCATTGCTTAACTACTTGTCAGAGATCCTTCTGGCTCCTGAAACCCACTGCATTAACCTATTCACAAGTTATTGCCCAAGAAACCAGTTGCAAAGTGTATTATATTGGCTGGCAGGGTTTTTGGAGGACTTGCCATGCACAGCTAGGACAGCAGGACAGATACTGATATTCTTAGTTTAAGCCACATTGTTTTGAATGGGGTATTATTTGGGCTGTAGAAGAATATCAGAAGTGTTCCAGTGGTCAGGATAGCAATCAAGCTACCCTTTCCAGCCCAGCAAGGAAAAGTAATGACAGGAGTTACTTTCATAAGAATAAGTCAGAAGCCCTTAACCTTTAATAATTCTGCTTTTATAGAAGGCTTGCGCAAATAGTCTCAAATTAACATTAAGGAATTGAGGACTACAGTGGAAAGGCAAAAAGGCCACTGGTCTTTGTACAGTTTCCTCTGCTGAATCGAAACCAGTCTTCCACGGATGCATCGTTCGTCTGTGTAAATATACACATTTATATGGAACTAGCTTGTTGCCTACGCTGGGATTTTTATCATGAATTTCATAATATATGGAATTTAATATCCGAAGCCTCTAGAGCCAGATGATTATTTGGGAAATTTTCCTTCTTGGTTTGTTTTCTTTTAGTGTTTCCTATGTTTCTAGCTTTCTCCATTCAGGAAAACTTAAAAGCCACACCTTTTTCCGTAAGATGCAGAATGAAGAGTCATCTATTTTGGCTAGTGGACATCTGGAAAAGCAGAAGTTCACTACAGCATATAAAGTCATAGCTAATTGCCAAAAAGAGTATTCTGCTGTTGAAAAACAGAGGGGCTGAAAGGTCAGGCTGAGTCTTTGATCCTGCATTTACATGAGTGACAAATTCCAGTTAATAACCCTACTGCTCTACCCAATGTCATAATGTCCTACATGTTGAAAGGTGAACATACAACATTGTAAGTTGTTCTTTCCATCTTTACTCAGGTAAATTGAATCTATTGAAAATGAGCAAAAACTACAGTATTTGGTCTGTTAAGCAGGGGAGAAAACTCCAAAAAATCAGACCCATAAAGAGTCGAATACAATGCTGTCATCTTGACATTTTTATTTCTATGTGTGAATTCACAAATACCTAACTATACATACGCAAAGGCTTCTGAGTTGTTTCCCACTGAGTTTTGACCCCAAGCACTGAAAAAATTAAGATACTGGTTTACCAAAATGCTTGAATAGATAAATGAATGTAAGAGTAGCTCCATTTAAGTCAATGAAGTATATAACATGCCTAAAGCAAAGCCTGAATTTAAACTGGAACTGTCATGAAATTCTCCTTTTTTAATTTAAGGTTAGCCAATCCACTAAATAGGAAGTGACAACCAGGAGGACACCTATCCACCCTGGATAAACTTAGCATATTATTGCTGTTTCTGCATGAAAGGAAGTTTTTTTTCTGTGCTAAGTATGTTCAGTGACGCTGAATCTTTTTTTAGGGTAATGGTTCATTAGTACGTGCCTGTTACTCAAGGGTTAGTTCTGAAAGCTACAACAGAGCAAATCTTTTAAGTGTACTTCTAATTCTAAAGCTCTTTGTTGGTCCAGCACCTTCTGCATTTTCTGCGCAGGAACCCTCAGCAGAAAAGGGAATCAACAAACACTTCTGCATCGTTCATTCTTCCATTACCAGTCCTACCTTCTTCTTCAACAACCTAGTTTCAGAAACCCATGGTACCTATTGCCCCTGTAGAAAACTCTACATATAATTCTCTCCTCTTTCTTTTTCCAGTTCTTTCTTGCCTAGCGGAACTATTTCTGAGATAATCCCTGCTGTCCGAATCTTAGCCCAAGAGCTAGTGAAGATTTCCTTACTGTGATAACTATGCATTTGCATTTTTTTGTTTTACCGAGGGATCCATTTGATATGATAATTTATGGGGCTTCAGACAATTTTGAAAAGGCATTGTTTTGGGAATGAGATTTTCAACATTGGTGTGATGAAGATACAACAATTTGCTACAGCAGAGCACAGCATCTGTGACCACAGAACAGTACAGGGGCTGGATTCTATCTCCTTTACATACAGATGTTCTTAGGACAATATTCTATTTCTGTAAATACAGAACAAAACGGCGACAAATTATTCTGAAAGACTCTTGTCCTTTCTATTACTCTTCTATGTTAGGCCAGCAGTATGAAGGGAATCTGCAAAACCTCTCAGAGAACCTCTCTGAAAAAACTTTCTAAAACTGATATCCTGGCTTAATACCTAGACTGTATCTGTAGTGTAGCATACACATTTGTAATGTAGTGAAGAATCTGTCCCAAAATGCAAGAAACACTTTAGCCAACATTGAAAAAATGAAACAATTTTATTTTTTCTTCCCTTTTTCTTTTTTAGATATTTGAAAGCAAACGCTATGATCACTTAGGCCAAACTCCTCCAAAGCACACACTTTGTTTGCTGACATTCTGGTCATGCAGGGCAGTTTTAGCTTTCTGCTCTGTCTAGTCCCATCCAGTTTTGTACAGACTGAGCCACTACTTTCATTCCAGTTAAAAAATTCTAAATGATGAATTTTCTGTGCAAATTCAAACAATTAGAATGTTGTAAAAAGTCTAGCTCTAAACTAGAAACTGTTTCAGTCGAAACAAACTGAATTTGTAGTTTGACTTTGTGCTTCCTATGAATACATTGAATGAGAAGAACATCTGATTTTGTCTCTTACTTTCAGAAGATCAAGTAAATATTACAACAAGGACATTGTGTCATGGAAAAACAGCAGGTTTATGACACGTAACTTTATTTATTTTTTGTCAGTCTGGTCTGCTTCCTTCTGGCTGATGATATAAAATATTAAGTTGGCATTGCTTTTCTCTCAAACTATAGTTGAGAACAACTCTCATTTTCTGCCATGGCCCATTATGCCATCCAATTTTTTTATTGACTCTGAAAATAAATCTGGAATACCAAAAGCCTCTGTTCATTCAGATCTTTTTTTGGCCACACTTGGTAACTTCTACACAGATCTTAAAGTTAGATTATTAAGTTGCTTGCAGTGTCCAATAGTTGAATGCTGTTTGGCCAACATGACTTGTTATATTGAAAAATCCCCCATGTCATTTCTAACTGCTGCATCTACATAGACCTGCCAAAAATCACTGATACTCTTAATCTTTCCTCCACTGTAAACAGTCTTTGTACCACGAGTGCTATGTATGCAGACTTTAGAAACAATGTTCAATTAGACCACAATTAAGCCCAGATTAAAAAAACAGATGAGAAGAATGTACACAATTTAAGGACTTTCTTAAGGACTTTCCTGAACTGGGACCTATATGTCACCTGAACAGAGCCTGTCTTCCTTTTCACGATAAAAGTAATTTACATGACACCAACTCAGCTTTCTTTCAGTAAACCACTACGTTAGTGCTTGGCCATTCAGTGCTGGAAATCTTGAGGTAGATTTAATCTTCACTGATCATGCAGTATTGTCATTATTTTGAAACACCATTCTTCACCATCCTCCAGTGTTAATTAAAATCAGTGTTAACATTGGGCAAGATTCAGTGACCAATTGCATAAACTTTGGTCTTGGAGGGACTCCTATCATGAGCTTTTAGACTAATGCAAAAACCAAGCTATCGCTATGAAACAACAGCAAAACTGATGCTGGGGTCTGAGAAATTTCTGGAAGCAAATAATTTAACTAATTATCAACATTTCATCATCAGCAGCATAATCACCTTTCGTAAAGCCATGAGATGCTTTTCAGAGAGTTATCATTAGGTGGAACAGCTGTAGGCAAAGAATTGTTTTTAGGAATAAAACAACATAGTTTATTCAAACTGCTCTGGAGACAGTGAAAAAACCCAGAGAATCTTAGGTCAAATGGCTTAATGATCTTTGGCACTGCATAGATACCTTGAGCAAAATACAGTCAATTGCTGTCTTCAAATCCCACTTCTCACTATTATGTGAAAGACTTTCTTGCATTTCAAGAATTCCTGTTTTTTTGTAGGGACAAGGTATGATCCAAAATATCTGACACACCTACCTATTTTTTTGGCTTGTAAAGGAATCTAAAAAGTTATAACAATTATGAATAAATAATATTTAGCCTAATATTTGTTACCCAACAATATCTGTTGGATAGTATCTGCTAACAAAAGTACCAGAACCTTAAATTCAAGTGCAAGGAAGTCACCAATATATAGATAAACCTTTTGAAAACAGGGCCTGATGTCACAATAACTTATCAAACTGAAATTTTAGTATGGCAAAGCAAATTCAGGAAGCAGTTTTACTCTAAATGCATCAAATAATTTTAATTACCCTCCAGTCATCCTCCTATTTTATGTAAACATGCAAAGCAAAATGAGGAGGTATTTTGAATGGATACTTATCTCTGGTCAAGGCTTTGCTCAAATATCAGTGACACAGGCATTAACAGTATGAAAATACTCTTCTCTGTTAACAAAGATGGCAAGAACAATACCTGCATAAAAGCCAGAGCTGACATAAATCAAAAGGGCTACAGCATTTATGCAGTGAAGAAGTCACAATTTACACTAGCTGATCATCAAGAAGCAGACTTTCAAAGAAAATTTTGTTCAGCATGAGAATAAAAAAAGTGCTTTCTACATGGACTAGAACCTCATGTTGCAAGAAAAAGCTGTTTTAACTGTTATCATTTTGTCTTCAAACATGTCCAACTTTCCATTGATTTGAGAAGACCAAAGCAAAGCAAGCAAAGAAAAAGAAAGAAAAAGAATGAAAAAGCGAGTCTTGTAGTAAAAGATGAAGACACTGGAAGTACGAAAATCCCCATTCTTTAAGTCCATGTTCATTGACAGATATGGCAAAAATACTCCCCGAGAAATGGCTGTTTATATACATAATGGACAAATAAAAACTCCTTGCAGAGCTCTCTTTCCCTCTTGTGTGTAAATAATGTGTATCTTTTTCACCTTTGATATGGTGAAATGGCCATTAACCTTACAACCATGCTGAAATCCATGTTAATCTATAACTACATTTGGCATTATTCTTCACCCTGCACCTTGTACCCTTGCATAGTGGTTTGATCACTGGGTAGCCTGATGGACTGTTAGTTTAGGTTGATGCAAGCTTTTGAACTAAATGCATTGCTTGTACTTTATTGGATTTTCATCATTAACAATGACAATATAAACAGAGACATCTCCTTAGACTTTAAAAAAAAAAAAATCAGTGACTGACATGAGATGATTTTGCCTGAGGAAAAAGAGCTTTCAGGAAATTAATAGACAGCATCTGACAATTGCTGTATTGCATATCAGACTGACATCTCAGTAGGACATCATAAAACCTCAAGAACTAGATCAGTTAAGACGCAATCAAAGCCTCTGACTCCAGACAGCAAAAGTAGTATCAGGTTGTTTTATGAAACACACTACCCTAAAAGATACCATCTAGCCAAAATATTTCAAAGAAATTTGCAACCTGTGACATTTCATGGAAGTCTAACGATGCCAACATGGTGAAAATCTTTTGCAACAAAACCAAAACTGTGGAAGGACTGGAGAGTGAGCAATTTTTTCTATACCTACTTTCAAATACAAACTGGAGGGGCTCACCAGCTGTGAGATTCTAATCTCATGTTACTCTAAAGGTAAGTATTCAAGTAGATTAATTTTCAGCAGTTATTTTTCAGCCTCCCTGTACCTTTTGCCCCTTGTTGCATTCGTTATTCATGGCTTAAATACAAACGTAAGAGGCAAGTCATAAATATAATTGATAGAAAAGTTAGACCATAAAAAAACGATTAAAGGTAGGAGATAACTAGGGAGATCCAGGGGCTAAATACAGGATCAGTGACATCGATTTATTCAATGCTAACACACCCACATGTAATTAGTCACCCAAAGACATTAAGAGTTTGAACTATCAAGTGCAAGGTTTGAACTATCTGTAATGCAAGGTACTTCGTTTAAACATTTTTAAATGCATATTTTTGTTATCATTGTACAACAAAATAACTGATTTTATATAAAAATGGCTTGGTCCTTAAACTGTATCCTCGTGTCAGAACAACCTTTCAGTTCTTTTACCTGGCATGTCACAAGCAGCTAGGGAAAGAATGCAGACCAACGTAAAGGTCTGTAGTTGAGTTTGAACTGGAGGCAGCCTTTTGTCCCAGTGAATAGCTGGTCGAGCTCACCCGCAGCAGCTGAGCTGCAGCAACTCGAGCCTTGTGCTAGCGGAGCATCTGCAGAAAACAGAGCTAAGTCAGCAGAGGTATATGGAGACTCACTAACTTGCTGAACTTTGCAACCAAACAATTAAAAAATGAAGGGTATGGATGTATGTTATGAAAAGTGCTTTGCCTTTTTAAGTGAGGATAGTTTTGTTAAACCTGACACTTCAGGGCATGAGAGTAAATTTTCACTGATGTAGTTTATGAAAGTAGCAAAGGCAGCAAAGGAGGCTTTATTACACACAAACTCCAGAGTAAGTCAGTTCTAAATTGTAAAAAGCAACTGCTGTTTTCTGTGTGCAGATTATGAAACAGGCAAGGTTCTCAAAGCATGAATCAGAGAGGATTTTGTACATCTGAAAAGTCAGACTTCTTTCAAGTTAATTTATCCATACCCACATTGGCCAGAATATTGAAAGCTGATGAAATAATGTGGTACATTATTTTGTCCTGTTGTGTGTTTTAGTTAACATATTTTAAGACAAAGAAAAATCAATGTGCTAATAGGGCGGTATGAAAAGCATCCACAAATGCACAACTGGATGCAAGTGTACCACAGTCACGCAGAATGATTTTCACTGCAGGATAATCTCTGACGTAGAGAATACAACCACATGGTAAAAATTATTTAGGGAAGCCTTTCTCCGGTGTGATTAAAAAGCCTTGCATGAGCTTTTTGTTTTGTTTGCTTCCAGCTCTTTAGCAGGACAAAAAATAAAATAATCTGTATTGTTTATCGTGGTAAAACTGAGGATCTTTAGGACTGACAGACCTGCATGTGGGACAAACGAGACAGCAACTAAGGTTGCGGCTCCTTTGCAGCAACCCAGGCTGGGGAGCAGCTCTGTGGAGAAGGGAGGCATGGTGGACAGCGACTGGGCATGGCCAGCAGTGGCCCTGGCTGCAAAGAAGGCCCACCATGTCCGGGGCTGTATGGACAGGAGCATGGCCCGTCGGTCGAGGGAAGTGATAATCCCCCTCTGCTCAGCGCTTATGAGACAACAATGTAGTTTGTCTGGTTTTGGCACCCCCAGCAGAGGAAACACATCAATAAACTGGAGCAAGTTCAGCTGAGGGCACCGAGGTGTCCAGGGCTGCAGCACTGTCCTGCCCTGCAGGCTGAGGGACCAGGGGTGGTTCAGCCTGGAGAATGCGCCGTTCGGGGGCCACCAAACAGCAGCCCCCAAAACCTACAGGAAAGCCGCCAAGAAGATGGAGTCAAACTCTTCAGAGCAATGGACGGTTGGAGGAGGTTCAGGTGTGAGTTGAAACACAAGTAGTTCAGACTAGATATAAGGGGGAAGAAATCACGCTGAGGGTAATTCAGCAGTGGAACAGGTTGCCCAGAGAGGCTGTGGGAAATGCTGGAGGTTTTCAAATCCTGACAGGACAGAACAACCTTGTCTGGTCTCATGGCTGACCCTGCTGTGACCAGCAGGCTGGACCAGAGACCTCCTCAGGTCCCTGCCAGCCTGAATAATTCTGTGATTCTATGGTCATTTCTAAAGACATTTCTAAAGATTTCTGCAAAATCTCCCTAAGCAATCGGTGTGCTCTTCTTACCACTGTAAAGTTTTCCTATTGTCTAATGTGAATCTCTTCTACAATGTAAGCCCATTAATTCCAGTTTTTTTCCACTACAGATGTACACTGTCCCTCTTTGCAACAACTTACTATGTATTTGAGGACTGTTACCATGCCATTTCAGGGTCCCTTAGAAGCTTTTTGGGTGCTTAATACTTCATGCCATTAAGTGCCACATTTCAATTTGTTCTAACTTTTGGGCAACCATATGTGCCAGTTTTCTTGGAGATTTCTAAGTATGCTTAAAGCATGAAGTTTAATATAGCAGGAGTGTTCTCAGCGAGCTTTTAAATTTTTACTTCTCTATGCCATATTTCACTGATTTTCATAGTAAAAATTTTCATAGTGGATTTTTTCTCATCATCCCATCGTTCCTAGGCTACCTATTATCTGATTGTGCAATGCTTAAGCTGCTTCTGAGGTCAAATAGCCATGTTTTTCTCCCTTGCCTTTTTGCTCACAAAAATTATTAAACTATAATTCTTATGATAGCTCATTCTCTGCAGTCACCCACGACTCTAAGCTCTACGACTGTTCTGAATTTGCATGTTTGCAGCTCTTAGGTACAAGTTTATTCTCAGTGGAACAGCGTCCTGCTGGTCTCATTTCGTGCTAGCTACCTTGGTTTTGTTTGTTTTCTCAACAGCATGAGCTGCTCGCCCATTTTTCTTGTTCACAGAGGATTTTCCCTCTTATATAAACACATACGCCAGTGTTTTCTGAAACTACTCTTCTTTCCATTCCTTAAATTCTGCTGTCAGAGAGAAACAAATTTGCTTCAGTGCCTCAGGACGAACACTCTTATTTATCAATCTTTCCTATATTTAAACAGGTCTCTAAGACTGACAGTGACTGCCGCGTAGGAGAGATGGAAGGGGCGAAGCTGCCTTCTGCCTGAAGCCAGGCTGGGTAGGCAGAGCTGTGGCAGCTCTCCACTTTGCCTCAGGATCAGCATCCCCGGTTGCACTGGTTATTCTGCCTACGGTGTGGCAGATGAGGAAGTACAACTCCTTCAACTCCTTACAATATTATGTAAAGACAGATGTTTTCAGCTTACTCAGACATTATAATTAGGACAGAATAGGATGCCCTGAACAAGAAGAATAACAAAATCAGGGTATGCTTGAACAGCAAAATGAAGACATTAGTGCAGCATGGGTAGCCATAGCTTTAATCGAACTGGCACAGGCAGCAACAGCGTCAAAGATGCAGAAGCATAAAATTCAGTATGGGCTGGCAACTGGGATAAGGGCACTCACATCCATACCTCTACAGCATCACTGCTATTCTCCCCATGTTAGGCAGGTAAAGGGTAATATAAAATCTTGCCCCACAATGAAATCACTCCTTCTGCTGCAGTGAAGAAATAGCTTGAAGGCTTTCCTTATTCAGCAAGAAATCCCTTTGCGTTGTTCTGGATTAGCTGCTACCCAGGTAACATTGCAACAGGCAAATTCAATAATCTGGCACAGTCAGGGCATGTGGATAAAGTTCCCTATTAAATCAGCCCATTTTCCTAAGAACAAATGTAGGTGCAGCAAATTTTGCACCTGTTCCACACATACTTTTTATATACCTAGTTTTGGTCTGAAAAGTAACATTATCCTAAACTCTTTTCAACTTTTAGGGTTCAATTTTTTAGTGTTTATTTGCTTAGATCTCACTAAGTATAAAAAGAGACTTGTACATGCTGCGTACCTAATGAGCTGCTACTGATGGGAGGACAAATTAATCACATCTATTTCAACAAATTCTAAAACAACTACAGCTTGCAACCCTGTGAAAGCTTTACTATTTCTGTTATTTAATAATGATGACAATATCTGTGGTCCTACTGTTCACAGACAGGTTTTGTCAAAGGGAACTGACTTCAGGGATCACAGTTTTGTGACCTTTGACATATTCATTTGCCAACCTTGACAATATATGCCACTTAAAAATGTTGTGAAGATGCCTGCACAACCTTTCTGATAAGTGTAGCATGTCTCCAGTCAAATATCATCTGCTGTGAAATAAAGATTAGAATGAAAAGGCAGACTGAACATGAACAGTCTCAGTTTACCAAAATGACCTGAAAACGCAAATGGAAAAACACATCGAAGTGGGGCACATGCTCCCCAAAGAGTTAGAAACCAAGCATACTTGGTGCTATTGCTGAATAAGCTACAAATACATCTTAAATATCACTCAGGAGTGTTGTCTAGTTGTACGGGTGATAAATTTGCTAACTACTGAAGTGATGGCATGTTTAGAGTAATTGACTGTCATACATGCGTACACCAGTGTGTTTCAACAATGATTTGAGGAGACTTGTTTTAGAGACAGAAGAGTAATTCAGTTTCTACAATTTGTTTGAGCTTGGCCTTGCTGAAATACCATTTCCCAGCTGCAGCTTTTTATTTCTGGGAATGTTAGTCCAGTAGGAAGAATACTTAAACTCACAATGTTAATTTAAAATAAGTCACAAAGTGATGAAGATGGTCTTTTGTTACCAGTCCAGGCTGGATTGCAAATCCTGTATTTACTACTGCAATAAATCATTCTGTAACCCACTGCAAGTTTTCTTAAATTACTGCAACTAGTATACTATCACTTACATCACATTAATGTCTCTTACTAGGAAAGATATCACAAAGTGCACTCTCCACATGTACCTATATTAATATCTGTCCTGTTCTTTTTGTCATTTTCTTTCCTAGATTTTTCCCTCTAGCTGAGCACAGACACACCGAGAAACATGCCTGAGCAAAGCAATGATTACAGGGTGGTTGTGTTTGGAGCTGGAGGAGTGGGCAAAAGTTCTTTGGTCTTGAGATTTGTGAAGGGCACTTTCAGAGAGAGCTACATCCCTACCATTGAAGACACCTATCGGCAGGTGATCAGCTGTGATAAGAGCATATGCACTTTGCAGATAACCGACACTACAGGGAGCCATCAATTTCCAGCCATGCAACGTCTTTCTATTTCTAAAGGACATGCTTTCATTTTGGTTTACTCTATCACCAGCCGACAGTCCTTGGAGGAACTCAAACCTATCTATGAACAAATATGTCAGATTAAAGGAGATGTGGAAAGCATTCCAATAATGCTAGTGGGGAACAAAAATGATGAGAACCAAAATCGAGAGGTGGACAGCAGTGAAGGGGAAGCCATGGCAAAGAAGTGGAAATGTGCCTTCATGGAGACCTCTGCCAAACTGAACCACAACGTGAAAGAGTTATTCCAAGAATTGCTAAACCTAGAGAAACGCAGGACTGTGAGTTTACAAATTGATGGCAAAAAAAGCAAGCAGCAGAAAAGGAAAGAGAAGCTGAAAGGCAAATGTGTGGTGATGTGAAATTGCACTGTCAGGAGTCAGTCATGCAGTCTCAACTGTCAACAATACCCATGTAAAACCTATAGACAGCAAACAACCATACAAGGCCCTATTTATTAGTATCTGTTTTAAAAGAAATATTTGGAATTTGAAAAAATGAGTTACTGTAGTTACTATGAAAAAAGCCAACAATTAAAAAATCGCGTACTTCAGCTATCAGTGAAAAAAATCAGGAAGAAAAAGAAAGATAGGACAGGATATCTAATTTTGCAGTTTACAGAAGAAAAGAAATTTCATCCTTAGTGTAACGTGGAAGATTTGGGAAGTCAACTTCATATTATTTACGTTTGCATATAACTGCAAGAGAAGGCAATGTATAACGTTAGAAGAAAAACAAAGAAATGGCCATGAAGAAACCTAGAACGTATAAATACATGCGGGGTGCTGTTATCACCCTTTAAGAATGCTGTGGACAAACAATTCCGTTCAATTTTCATTACTGACTGGTGGGGCAGTGTGCATAAGGTCGTCTCGGATCTGCCAAATAAACGAATTTCACACTAAAAGGAAGTGTGGGGGTAGCACAGTTAATAGGAACAGAGATTCTCTCTACCCCCCCAGCATGAGATTTCTTTCTAGTATGACGCAGTTTGAACTGAAGGATGAGGAGAAGCCAGCTCCTGTGGGAGAGATGGAGATCATCTCCTTTTCCAGACCCATCGCTTCAAGAATGACCTATATTTCTGGCCCCAATGTGTTTCAGGAGAGCACATGTTTACCTGTAGAGAATGTCAGATTGTATAAAAATGGTGTATGTATACAAACAGAAATCTTCCCCAGGGAGGACTGGCTGGGGAGTCCCCTACAAAAGCCTCTATGGGGAAGGCTCAGTTCAAATGCTGCTGATGGCTAAATGAACACACAATGTGATTAGTGAATGAAAGGAAAGTCTGTTGAACTGGTGGTACCCTTGAAGAGGGGTCGGTGTAGTATACAAAGTTTTTATTCAAATTACCAGATTAGCTGAGTGAAACTTCTTTACGTTACTATATTCCAACTAGAATGGTTTTGCATTCATGCACTACTAGATCTATTGCCTTTATATTGTCTGAAGGGTTTTATATTTACCATTTAAACTCATAATTTGAACTGCTGTGACTATTTATAGAATCAAATCCTATGTCTGGAGTTAGGGCCCACAAAAGTCTCTAAGAGAAGATTTGCTGGGATAAGTACTACAGGATTTGGCATACTAAGTTGCAGTCAGTACTGCATTACCATGCAATACAAAGTTCTGAATAGAAAAAAACTGGTTCAAGCCACCTGCCAGGGGAAACTGCTCTTCTCAAAACCTTTGGAAGGGGAAAAAGTGTACAAAATGTGAGCTTTTCTGGATCTCTCTCCAAAGCTTTTTTAAAAACTAATGTGAATGAGTAAAGTATGTATCCTACTGATAACAAAGACCATCTAAGATAAAAGAAGCACATACATTTTTTAAAGGACACATAAAAATTGTATAAATTACAAATTGCACCTTAGGAACAGCTTTGAAATAATAAAAACAAACCACCATATTTTTGGTAAATGTTTATGTCAAAATCATACTATGGGGAAATGCAGTCAAGTACTAGTATTATTAGTACGCATGCTGTTGCATTATAAATATCTTCTAGGAGCTGTTCAAATGCAGTATTTGCATTAAAAATTGTTACTGTGTTGCTCTCAGAGCTATTGCTTGCTTACCTTCCACCTTCCAAACAAAAGTGCAGGCATTTCACAGCTAGGATGATAGCACACATTTGTTTGAGGAAGAATTGGTACTAGCACTGTCTAGAAAGGAGCACAACTTCCGTCATTCACTCAGAAGAAATTCTGGCACCATTAAAATCAAGCATGAAACTCCTACTGATTTCAAAGAAGACAGAACTTTATGTGTTTACTTCATTGTATTAGAAGAGAAAATTGGAGAAAGCATGAAAAAAAGCTAAGGCTCTTCCTTAGCAATAAATTCCTGGCTCTTACACGATGGTGTTTCTCCATAAATCTCAAAGCACTTTACAGGGGACAATTCTCTAAACTTTTAACTTTGCAGGTGGTGAAACTGAGGCACGAAGAGGGGAAGAAACTGCACACAGCAAGCTAGTGGCGGACCCAGGAACAAAAGCAGATCTCCTCAGTCCCAGTCCAGTGCTCGCTCTGCGTTTGGTCAGACTGCCTCTTCGCATTCTTAAACAGTTTCTAAAATGCATAAAGAAACGTGGTATGGCTTATATGGCTAAGTGCATCTTTTTCTTGTCAGTCTGTCAATAGATCAAACAGTATTTCCAGATCAGGGATGCAAAACATTTACAAGCACTATGTTTAGTAAGACTTTTATACATGTTTATATATCTGCTCTGTTTGTGAGCAAATGGCTGAAGATACTCATCTTCACAGGTATCTTCACAGCATTGGATTCCACTAATGAAACTGGAAAATCGGAAGAGTGATCACACTTAAGGAGTAATGGGCGACATACAGAGGTCAGCAATACAGAGTTCTCCTGTTTATGCTAACACGCCGGTGCCAAAGGTCATCATACATGGCACATGCCTAAGCAGCCAGCATGGAATAATGATAGAAACTCAAAGAAAAAAGGCCATATAAAGACGAACATTATTACTTTAACTGCAGGAATTATTTACATAGTAAAGAACCTTGCAGAAGTAGCATATAGGGGATCTGAATTAGACTCAAAAAGTTATGACTGCAAGGATATTACAGGCTGAAATTTGGCCCTGGACTTTTTTTGAATGTGCCTCATAGCAAGAAAAGAGTAATTGTATGGCAAATCTGGAAATAAAACAAGCAGCTGCCAGTTGTTAGGCTTGAGGACCATTTCCTTTAATTTCCAGCTGATTCCTCACCTGCTATGTAATAAGCCATGAATTATTTCATGGACTTGCATGTGTCAAAGCAAGGCCAGTACAGAAGCAATATTACTCACGGACCACAGACTCGAAACAGAACATATTTTATATCCTTGCATTGTCATCCTAGTTTATACTACTAGATTTTACATATCTTACATACTTGTGAGCTGGTTTAAAACATTTGTTTTGCTATTACTTATACAACTAATTTTTTTTAATACAGGGAAAAAACTGTAAGGTAAATAGAGAAAATATACACCTTTGTTACATTTTGTGTTTTCTTTGGCAATGTGGTATCAATATAATAAACTCTTTAAAATGTACAGAAAAAATACAACATATTTAAAACGTGTAAGATCTGCAGTGAATTTTAGCACCCAGAAAACATAATCTAGACAAAACAACTCTTTACAATGCATGACTTTTATATGTATATATGAAATACTAAGATATATAGTTATCATGAAAATGTGTTGTTGCCATTTCATTAGCAGATATTTTATTCAAAAACTCTGGATATGAAGTCATTTGTGCCTACAAGTTTCTATGTTTCCAGTGATGTTCTGAACATACAAAATAAAGTTTTAAATGGAAGCACAAGTTTGGAAGAAGCCTTGTTGGTGCCAGCATTGTGTTTGTTTTTGGAAGAAGCCTTGTTGGTGCCAGCATTGTGTTTGTTTCATAAGTATATTAAGTATGTATATTTTAGAAGTTGTAAAGACAATTCTCTAAATCAAAATAGATTCTTACATGTTAGGCAGTGTCCTAAAGTCTTCAGCTATACAAATCAGACTCCTGAAAAGTTCTGAGAGAATTGGAGCAGTATTGTCTTATCTAACATTTACCTTTCTTTTATTATATGGTGGCAAACACCTACACTTTCAAAGCAATCTACCTTCATAAAACATAGATTATCAGTGGGTCTTTCTTTTGGCCATCAAAAAGCAGTTCTGGAAGGTAGTCTATGTTGTATTATTTACTTTAAAATAATGACAGATAAAACTTGGTGCTTCTGCAAAATCGAAACTTACAATATGGATCCTGCTATTCCTCCTCATTTCCACCAAATTCCTGATGTTTTTGCAAAATTTCCTACTACTGCATATTGTATAACCACCTGTTGCAAAAAACATCACATATAATACTTTAACACTTCTTGCAATTCAGAAGATGTCGTAACAGTTGTTCAGTTAAATAATCATTTTGGTATGTAAGCAATGATTCACATTCAACAGAGGGAGGGATCAACAAACAAGCTTGGATACTTAGGCATATTGGTAGGCGTTGGAACCAGTGACAAAATACTGAGTATTGAATGCATATTTCATATCTTTGTGAAGTAATTGGACGTGACAGTCCACAAAGCCTTTTATTTTTAGTAAAAGACAGCCCAGAACTCCTAATAATTCCTATTATTCATTTTTTTTCTTCTAATACACCATCATTTACCATGCTTCGTCCTGATTCTGACACAGCCTACTGTGGAATAGTGGATGTGCCAAGTCAGTGTCCTGGGGTTCGCACAATACAGTCAGTAATTGCTTTATAGATGTTTGCCCCATCATATTCCACAGAAACACCACAAGCATTACAAAATTTGCCTGCCTCTGAATTTTTTGTCATTGGTTACTACTCCCGTTTCCCACTGGAAAATATTTTCATTGTTAACACATACTCTCATTCAAAGTTGTGAATATGTACTTGTCGCATTTAGTTCACGGCCATTTTAACTGGCATGTCCCACCCACCTTCTATGTACATTTTCTAATTAATCCACAAGCTTATTTCATGTAGTCATTGGTGTCTGAAGTCCAACTCCACTAAAAACTGGAAAGAGAGGGAGAGCAGAGCTTGAGCACCTTGGAAAGTATATACCTGGATGCTCTTGTGAAGGATAGACTCTTCTCTAAATTATCCAGAGGAATATGAGGTTTAGAGAAAGCATTAAGCCTCTTCTGTTTCGTATGGTTTACCTTGGTTGAGCACTATTTTTTATAAAGAGTCATACTGGACCTATTGAAAATCATAATGGAACTGAAGCGCAAAGGAGCATTTGTTGTTCAGTCAGATGTATTTATTCCTCATTCAGATGCTAAGAAATGGCCCACAATGGAGCCTACCAGTGCATCTCTATCCTGATGCTCTCAAAGCTGCGGATGACAGTGTCTGTCACATGGAAGCTGCCATTGTATTTGTATTCATTTCAGTAGAAAAAGGAGGAAATAAAGAAGCAGATGAGGTGTTTTTCCATAAGGGGTGTATGGCAAATATTTTTTTTTCCATATATAAGAGGAGAAGGATCATTTTTCATTAGCTTTCAGAGAGAGATAGGGAGAGTACTGAGGTGTCAATCACTCTAATATATATCTGCTTTACAGCAGCTTTTGCTCAGTGCTGTTGTAAAGATCCTTTGCTTCTGGTACTTCCCTTCCTTATTTGGTTCAGTTCCTGCTGCTGGTCAGCTTGGTCCTTAAAAACAGACTGTCAGCCTATTTACTAATTTATTCAAGGTTAGGCTTTCTTAAAATCACAGTACAATAGTGCTGTATGCTTAGGCATATGAATTTAATTCCAGATTTTACCTGTGGGCCACCTGTCCCCTGCGCAGTTGGATCATTGTAATAAAGAGGCAGAAGGAATATAATTTGGGGGACGGGGGGTTGGAAAATGGGAATGTCAGAAGATTTTACATGAACTTACTATTTCCCAGGAAGTTCTGAGGTTAGCAAGGACTCCTAAATGTATTTTCAAAGGAAAAATCAATATTTGGTGGTCACGCTGAGCTGCACTATCGAACACTGCTGTTATGGACATCACAACAGTAGGTTACACAAGGAGAGAAATTGCTGCTCACTCAGTGATCTAATCAAATCTCTAACTCCTTATATAAGCAACTCTACAATGGATGGCTAATTTGTATGCCTGTGTGGGAGAACACACTCACTAGCCACAGGATTTTAGCTCTTTTTTCTTTCCTCTTTAGTCCAGGGGGTCTCAGTTCTTCAAAAGCAGAAACCTCTGGCAGGTGTTCAGTAACAGCGTCCAGCCCTTCCCAGGTTAAGCAGATAAGCACCTGCGGAAAGCGTCTGCATAAAGCGGGAAAGTGACCAAGCAGTTACCTCAGCTGCGAAGCAGGCAGCAGGGAAGAGAAGGGCGAGTGCTGCCCTCTTTCCCGCCGTGTAGGAAGAGGCAGATGTTCTCCTCAACAAGAGGAGTTGTCCTCTACAGCCATGACCCGCCTGCTGCACAAACATCAGGTCCTTTCCTGCCACAAACCTCACACTGAGCAAGGCTTGTTTTTTACAATTAAATTGAAAACTGACTGGAACAACAAAGTCTAACATAGCAGCAAGGGAGTAGTTTTATAGAAGCATGTCTGTAAGTGTCCAAATAATAATCTCTTTATGTATGCTCTGTGAAGAGCATCTTCACATACCAACAAACAGTGAAGGGCTGTGTTAGAAGAAAGAGGCAGGATTATGGACAGTGGCTTGTCTGGGGATGCTGAATATGAAGGGAAGGTGAATATGTATAATTTCAGTGGTAATATTTAGGAAGGATGAAATAAAGGAGGAAAAAGTCAACTGCATATACTTGGAATTATCCTAACAATAAAATCCATTAGGTCACAGGACAGTCACTCAAAGCAAGTAGCAGTCAATCTGAACGTTACAAACCAGGTTGGGGTAAAAGAAACAGGCTTAAACTCTGCCCTGCCTTTTTGCTGCCAAAACCATGTTTGTCCATTGTTGCTCTCCTGTTTCTTTTCGAACACCAATCTGAATTTAAAGTTGGCCTCATTCTGAAAGTTTGAGCAACACCTAATCATTTCATGGTCTTTTGCTTACCTAGTGGCCAAAGCTGAACGCCATTTTACAAAAGCCACCAAGTAATCCTACTATGGTAGAGGACCATTTTAATTGATTAATTAGTTACTAACAAACAGTTCAAAATAATTCAACAAGTCCGGTAATCAGAGGGGTACACTAACTCCGTTAAATCATTCCCATGCAAAAAATAATTAAAAAATAATTCTGTCAGTTATGTAACAGCACGTAAAGTGTGCCCAGATTGCAGAACTGGAAAATACCATCAAAGCCAGATGGATGCAAACACAAAATTTGATTACTGGGAGGGTGGGGAAAGGAAGCAGCAGCGCCTCTGTTTGGCTGCTTTCCCTGCCTCTCCTCTCCCCGGAAGAGCAGCCAGCCAGGCTGCCTTCGACACAGCCAAAGCGCTTCCTTGTCTGCTGGAAACGGTTTATAGAGCAGAGAAAAAAGCAAGAGCACCGCTTGGGCAGAGGCACTGATGTGCTTTCTCCCCTCCTCTCCAAGCAGGTGCTGCTACATGGGCAGCCTTGTCTGAGAAAGGGGGGAAGAGCAGACCCCGGCGCCCTGGGTGGGGCTCGGGGTTCCCGCCTGTGCGGTAGGTGGGAATGGGGACGGGGAGCACAGCTGATCCTCTCTGCCCTGGCAGGCACTGCCCATGCTGTGATGGTCATAGCTCACCATAGAGGTGGCAACACTGAAAGCCTCTGGTTAACATTTATGGCCCAGCTATAAATTTGTGGAAATACAGCTTAGCAGCTACTTCAACAGATGCAGATGCAAATGCCTCGCACAGAAGTAAGGTAGCAGCTACTAAAAAGAACAAAAACATGTCTGGGCAACAATAAACAGGTAAAGAATCTGTGTGTACTTAAATGAAATATTTTCTGAATACAAAAGGCACTTCTAGTATTCGCTGATCAAACCAGTGGATCCACAGCTCCACTATTTCTCCCACTGATAAGTCTAGTTCAGACCAGGTCAAAATCTGTAGAGTTGATGATGTGGGGTAGGTATATATGGTATGGTAGTTCAGGGGTATAAATAAGTGAAATTTGTATATTTTGGGCTAGTATGGTGACGTGAGGAAATTCAAAAAGGATGTGTCTCAAAAGTAATACACTTTATAGTATGGCGTCCTTTGGCTCTGTTTTTAGCTACAGGTCTGCATCCCTAGAAGTTACCACAGTCTAAACATTGTTGGGTCATTTAGGTTACACAGCACCACTTTAAACTCCTATGGAAGTTAGATAATTTAATTTAAAAAATCCATGTTGCAATGCTGTCAAGAAAGCATATTATTCTGTATTATACAGATATATGAGATAATGTGTTTTTAAATGCAAGCTAGTAGTTATAACTGTATTCTGTTTATTGTTGTTATTTCTTTAGCCTGTCAGTTGTGCTACCTCAGAAACTTGAAATTAGTGCTCTTCTACTGGATCTTTTAATTTGAGTTAACTTAGGAAAATAAACTTTCATATTAGGACTATTTTCAGCAAGAGTTTTTTAAAGTGCATTCAATGGCAATTAGAATTGGAAGTTCAATAGAAAAATTTAACAGTCATGTGTAGAGACAGTATTAGTCATCCATTTCCCACACAAATATGTTTTATAGTTTGAAATGTCACTAAAATGGATGTTTAGAACACAAAGCAGAAGCTTGAATAAGAACAGCTTGAGCTTCTTGTATTTTAACTTTCAAATACATGGAAGTATGTGCAAGTTCAATTTTTGCTCAATGTCAGAGACTAAACTCATTCTTGGCTTAGTTTGCAATAAATTTGTCCCTGTGTTTTCCAGCTTGTTGTCAAGAACACTGTATTTGGTGTGGCAACAATGGACTTGGTCTGGTGACAAACAGCAGGTTTTTGGACTCTATGGTGTTGTACTGTTGATTTTTTCAGTATGGGAAACTACCAAACCAAGAGAAAGAAAAACCTGTTAGGTTACAAAAGGGGACTTTTAGGAAATGTTTTCCTTTTTCTAACTCAAACTTTGTTTGATCTTTAGCAAAAGGACTAATACCCACGTGTCCAAATTCCTTATGTATAAAACTGGAACAACTTTTTTCTTCTCGAAGATGCAGGAAACTTGCGGAACATATGAAGTGAAAATTTCATTGCTCTATGTTCTTTTAAAGCTGTTTTATAAAATAGGTGCCAATTTCTCCAAACCAAACTTGCAACACAGGGTGAAAATCTGTTCCCTCTGGACACATCAGAATTTACTGCTTGGGTCTCATGTTCTCATTTCAAAATACTCCAGTATCAAAATTAAATAACTCTCTCCCTCCAACTTCATCTCCTAAGCGCCTCAGCTGTTGATAATGACGGCAGCTCCACCACGGAGATGGTGCCAGCACAGAGAAACCCACAGGAGACTCAGGGGGAGTGTGGAAAGGCTGTACTCCCAGTCCTCTGCGTTTGCTTGAGAAGAAATCTGCAGTACCTCCTCAGTTCCTCCGAATTTGGTTGCTTGTAGGTCACATATGCCGGGCTCCAGCACAGACCCCTACAGAAGCACAGGCGGTTAGCTGGCAGCTCACACTGAGCATGCCAGGCACTGCAACGTGCACCAGAGCTGGCATGGAGAGCGTTCCCACCCCAGCCAGCAGATGCCTCTGGCTGCTGTCTTCACCCTAACATCATCACACACTATCGCCCCACTGCTGTTTTGGAGGCTATAGTCAACTTCCTTTTCACAGGTCTAAGGTAAGGGTATTCATCACTGTGTGTACCAGTGTAGACACTGACCTAGAGGTGAGAAAAATTATTTTTGGCTGTGGACATGAAGTTTTGTTTAGTCTGTAAGGTATGACATAATTTATGTATTCTTTGCAGGACATTTTCTTTTTAAAAGAAAAGCTCTCTGGTAGTTGGTTTTCTCTTTGAAATTTAAAGAGGAAAGACCATGTTAGATGAAAGCTTTCTTGAGCATTCATTTAAAGCCAGCTTTCCTGTGAAAGAAATTTGGAGTTCTCATCTCAGTCTCGAAAGGAGCAGTAATTCGGTACATAAAACTATTGACTTTTGCTTTCACGGACATGATTGTCTTTGCTTACTAGGGGCAAGACTAAAATGACAAAAGATCTTAATTGCATCACAGTGTGAGAAAGGGAGCAAGCAATTGAAGAGTAAAAGTTACCTGCAGGGGATGATGATGTGTCTATTGATTTTGCTTTTAATCCCCCATCTGTGGGAAAAGAGATAATATTCCCGTTAGCATCTTTGAATTGTAAAGAATAGATGTTCAATCCTTGAGAGAATTTAGGGGGAAAATAGAGCAAATTAAGTTCAGTAGGCTTTGGCTTAGATTTGCTCATTGATGGGGCATGTGCACTTAGTGACCAGTAGTTCACTTGGTCTTTGGTGAAGACTGGCTATTTTGAAATAAATAAATGAATAGGCACCACTCCACTTCTCCTATGACTTTGGCCAGGATTAGAAATAGAAATCCCCAAAATTAGTGGGAACAGCTCAGCTTGGCTGATTTTTGGAATACCATATTTCCAACTAGCAAAAGTAGAATTTCCCAGATCTACTGGGAAAGCTTTCAGTGATTTTTGACACATCCAGAGGGACAATGAATGAATCTGAATGGGTGATCTTTCTGAGAATAACAGTGACCAATGACCTGTAATGAAAATTATATTCTGAACTTCTTCACTTTATTTTCTTCTTTTTGAATAATAAGAGGATCAGATATAAGCAATTTCTGTGATGTAGTTGAACGAGATACATACAGTGCAATACTTTTATATGACTTTTTACGTCAACAGACCAACAAGAAACTTTGTGCTATTTAGCACACGGGGATGATCTCACACAAAGACTTCGTTAGGGATTACATACCAGTAAATGGTCAGATGTAATTCAGGTTTTCTGTCCCAGTCCAGTGCTTTCTTTCCAGTAGAGAGAGAAATGGCTTGAAGACCGCATCAGTATGTAATTACTTCCTTGTTAAAAAAGCAAAGGTGTAGTGTAAATCTGGAGGGATTGCTGATAAGTATTATTTGCTCCCTATTTACACTGCTCAAATTTCTAAGGAACGTTCTTTTTTTTTTTTTTTGAGACTAATTCCCATAAATTACTTTTTAAGTATTTGTTTTAAAGAACATTTACTTGTATAAGAAAGAAGGTAGCTTGGCAGGCTGAGTGGAAGGAAACTATTGCTTTTCATTCTTCCCAAAGTGCCTGACCAAACAAAAAGAGTTTCTGAAACCCATTGCTGCCTGCTCGGATTAGGTGAATGCCAAAAGGAATGTACCATTCCTGGTTCCAGCGCCAAATGCTTGCAGTCATGCTCGTTCCCCTTAGGTTAAAAGCATTAAGTGCACGCATATGGAATACCACCACGAGGCAGGGTTTTGCTTAAAGAGCATATCTGAGTACTTTATGAAACACCAGCAAAAGAAAGGCAGAATGCAGTGTGATGAACGGGTTTATACAGGCAGGAAAGACACCAACGTGCAGAGATGTGAATCCCCAACACAGGGATTCACGAGTGAATCAGAGACATAGACATAGATGCACAGAGGTGCATCTGTTCTGGCTCAAATCAGTGACACTATTCTGAATTTACACAGGTTAAACTAGAACAAAATCTGATATAGGAAGTAACACTGGTGGAAATGTATTTAATATTAAGTGAAATTGTTCATATTTCATGGAATTTTGGGAAAAAGATTTAAACATTTTGGAATTTGTGGAATGTAAATTAAAGCAGAGAAGTGTCTTCTGAATATGACATTTTAAAATGAACCTTCTGGAACTGAATGCTGGCTGAGGGGACTGGGTTTGAAATGTGGGGAACTTTACCTATAAATCATCTGGATTTGAAGGCTGGAGGTACGTGATGTCTTCTGGTTATTAGTAGCTTATACAGACGGAGTCGAAGATCTCAGCCTAGTTCAAAGAGCAAACAGATGTCCGTCTTTCAAGAGCTGTGTTATTTTCATTGGCTTTTTGACTAGCATGAATTCTCTTCACCAATTAACTCAGTTTTTGAAAATCCTGGAAAATTATATCCCGCTTAAAAGTAAATACTGCCTGTACAGGAGTAGTGATTTTATGTATACTAATCTCTCTTTCCCTGATATTCATGTTCATTCATTTTCTCTTTAATAATAATTAAAAAAACCCTATAATCAGAAATTTCTCTGATGTTTGTGCAGATGGGATGCAAAATAAATATTCAATTAGTGGAAAAAAGTAGAACAAAATTGGAGCTTATAGTTTGTTAAATCTTTTCTCTTTCCAACTGACTATTTTGTTTCAAAATCAAACAGTTCATCAATTTGATTCATTATCAAACGGATTTATCACACTAACTTTGAGATATGTTGATCAATGGTGCTCTTTCCATATGTTAGAATTTTGTAACTGGTATGCATGAGTTTTTTGTTTTGTTTTTAATTTAGCTGTGAGTATCAATAATTTATAAATGCAAGAACATCTTTAAACAGACATTACATTAAAACAAGACTCATTTTTAATAACTTTTAGTGATTTTAGACCTTTTCAATTAAAGAATGAGGTGGGAGAGTAAGGAGAAAGGTGTTTTTAAAACTTAAATGTTGTAACGGGATTGCCTACAGCAAAGGTGGGAGATATTAGCAATCCAAAAGCTAGCTGAGAAAAGAATAGAGCAAGATATTTCAGTCCAGCAGGTCTTGGAAAGGATTGGTGGCAGATTATCTTTCTTTTTATAAAGCAGAAAGTAGAGAAAATTACAACAAAGGGAGTACTACCATCTGTAACTACCATCAATCAATAGGGAAAAAACGATGGAGAGTAAGATAGCAAAACAGTATGGGTGAAACTGATTGTGAAATACAAAGAAGGAAGATCAAAAAAATAAAGACAATGCATTTCTAGGAAAAAGAAGAAAAAAAAAACTTCAACCAACTAGTGAAACCTCGAAGTATTATCTCCAGCTTTGGGCCCAGATTAAGAAATGTGCAGACCACTTGAAGAGATCTGGAGAAGAACAGTGGGAGTAACAGGACATCTAGAAAGCGTTATCTATGCTGAACAGATGAAAAAATGGTTTGGGCTAGTACAGAAGAGCCATATGGTAAGAGCCATAATAGACTTCAACTATGCTAGTAAGTGAAGAAGAAGAATAAACTCTTTTGCACATCTGCTTCTGCAATTTTTTCAGTAGTCTGAGCACGGAAGCACCCAAAGGGACACTGAGTATGGAGACTGACTGAGGGATCTGCATCCTTTTACCCCATCGTAGGTGGCAGGTTGGGGAAACCACCCACTGATGGGAGAGACATGCATACTAATGACGTTGCTAATATGGCCTTCAGACACATCCTGAAAGTCCTCACCAGTCTGATTTCCTGTTGCTTCTGCGATCTGTCACAGTCACTGAGGATAGCTCATAGTTATTCTGGCAGAGATACAAACTAATACTGTCCCTCTAATGCATTGCTTTACAAGAGGCATACTATTACACTAATACTACCACTAGTAGGAAAAATGGTGGCAGTGAAATGCATACAGTATGGTAATGCATGATATACATGATATACAGTAGTTGCAATAGAACACAGCAGCAGGTGCATGAAGCAGCAGAAGATGCCACCAGGAGGATTAAAGGACTTTAAAACAATGTGATGTAGTGACTGGAAAGTATATTAACTTCAGGTGTTGTGGCCAGTGGTTATGTTTTAGAATATTTTTCTGAGGTTACATATGTTTTTAGTTAAAGGTTGTTACCTTTACATGTTGTGTACGCTATTTTGATTCTTTATGAAGAGGAATGTCATTATAAATACTGAGCTTAAGGTAGGCACTGGGTGTTTTAGCTTCTTTTATTCTTTCAAAAATGCTCAACTGAACTGCCAGGGGCATTCTTTCCCAGTAGAGTTTAGACATTGCTGAAGGTAAAATAGAGAAAGACAGAAAGGCAACCCTGAGACTGGTTGAGCATTTTTAATGCTCTTTTTTCGTTAAAACAGTTTGCATGTTGTTTAGATTTTGCCCTTTTGTATTCCCCTCAACTAAAGAGAAGGCTATTTTTTCCTCATAACAGCTCTTAATTTTTTCCATCTTTCTTCACCCATTCCTATGGCTAAACGTTCTGGGAAAAAATAATACAGACAAGGTTGCTTTCTTCAGGCAGTATAGTTTCTCTGTTACTATCGCTTTACATGCAGCAGAAAAAACTCATCACCATTTTCTCCTGGGTTTTTGTGTTTTATCAACTAAGATTAACACTCTAAATTTTATTTCTTTTACGTATTCTGCTAAAAATATATGATCGAACCAGAAATACTACAATGACTATATAATCATTAATGTAACTTATCCTCTCATCCTAGCAATTTTTATCTAAAAGTTGACATAAAAGCATATTCTAGAAAGTCAAAACATTAACATTTGGACATTATAATATTAGGGTTTGTTTGTTCTTTTCTGTGAGCTCTACTTTAAAAAAAACACCAGCCAATTATAAATATTAGGATATATACTTGAAAATTCAGTTCAGACTGATTAAGGACTTTTTCTGGCATTTGGGCATAGTTACTGTGATGTAGGAGAAAAATCCCCAACTGGCAACAGAGGTTGCCACATTGACAGCAGTGTGGGCAGGAAGAATTGTGTTTCACTGCATTTTCTATCTTTCAGTTCATCATCTGCACAGAGAAGAATTGTATCTATCTGGCATAGAATTACTTTTCAGGATTTTTTTGTTATCTTTTATATTTCCCGATATGAGGAAAAATAGACTGACTTAGTCATTTTATGAAACACAAATGTGTTTGCCAGCAAAAATGATGGCAGATTTATTTCATGAGAAAGCTGAAGCATGGTCGAATAAGAATCTTAGTACTCTATAAATTACTTTAATGCCATATGGACAATACGATTACTATAGCAAGCAATCTCAAAGGGAGATTAATCATGATAGATCCATTGAAAAAAAAAAAACCAACCCAGACAAAACATCAAAACACCCTATCTAGAGAGTTGATCATCTGTCAAGATGGTTGATAACTGTATGGCTCAGATTTTTCTTAAAGTATTTTTTGTTTATAATTTTGTTCCTTACCATCTTTAAAAGATTCTGGGAAGGGAAATTATGCCTACAGGGAAGAATTTGAAGACAATAATCTTTTTTTTTTTTTTTTTAATTTTGTTTTATTTCTGTCAACTGGGAAAAAAAAAAAGATTTTATTTAACTGGCTGGTTTTACATGGGTTCTTTTTTCTCTCCTTTAAAGAAAAATTCTTGGTGAACTTGAAAAGCACAAATCTTAAATGCAATGCAGTTAGTTCAGCACTATACATGCCTTTCATGTTTGAATCGACATGTGCATTCAAACACATAATGTGATACTTTCAGATGTACACTACTCCACTGGAGACTCTACTAAACAATGCAGCATATAATATTGCAGATCAAAGACCATCAATTTTGTGAACAGTTTTCCTTTTTTTCTTCAGAGAGAGTGCTAAAAGCTAGAGTACATAAATTTGTTATCTGTTCCTATTAACATTCATTTTTCTGTGGCTTATATTTAATTACAGTGAGCTATTAAATATAATTATATTAGCATCTTTGAAAGTCAGTTTGCCATGAAAAAATAATGTTTCTATTAGAATGACAATTTCTGATGTACACATTTAAATGTACGGTCTAAGACTTTAGAAGAAAACAAGAATTGTACCATCATTCCCTCAACATACATGAAACATGGGCAACCTGCTATGTATTCTACATGGGATATTATCGGTACCTAAAGAGGCAGAATAATATTTATGTCAAGGTTTTGTTTCATTTCTGTGTGATTCCTCTTTGGAAGAGTTATAGTTGTTTTCTAACATCCACAGTGTTCTTCTGCCTATCTAAAAGACGGTCAGATGGTCAGATCATATTCTAAATTCGTATGTAACTGCAAAGCTGAGAAGATTTGCAGAACTCAGGGTCAGATGGGGTAAGTGTATCTGACTAGATAAATTGTCCTCCTAAAATTAGATTCTTCTTTCTGCCCAGCATGGCATGTAGTTGACATGTCCCACCACATGGAATTTGTACATGGGGTGAATGACCCAAGTCAGCAATATAGTCTTCCAGGATTATTCTCAGTGACAGAATATACTCTGCTAACAACTGTCACTGCTGTTGGAAGAATGCTATGTTGAAATCCTTTAAAATACTTTTAACACAGACTCACACACAAATCCCAATTTCATGTTAGGAATACAACGCATAGTATCACACCAACCCAACCTTGGTAAGAAGGAAGTGAGTATTTGTATTGTTCAGCACCCTGCTTACACTGGTCAGTGATGTTACTGTGTGTTAGTTACTTGGCAGATTTCCTTCACAGTTTGAAATAAAGCCACTTTTCCTGTTGTGAGAGCTCCTGCCTGAACTCCTTCGTGTTTCCTGGAGATGTATTGAATAGGAAGCCAAGGCATCGTACAGTGCATGCCAGGTTTCACTTGAGGGTCTAACAGTTTTTCCACATAAGGGACAACCGGTCTGCAAAACTGAGGAAAAATACCAAGTCTATGAGCCAATTCCATCCAGATCTCCTCGATGGGATATAGTTGATCTTGAGAACACAGCTAAAGGAAGGTGAGAAGTTGAGGGATGCCTGCAGCAATTACCAGAGCAGCAAGTCCTTGCTGGAGCAGGGAAGTAGCCATGGCTCTGGTACAAGAGGCTTTACAGGGACTTCAGCTGGGAAGCCATCACACAGCCTGAGCTGATGGTGATTTCTTCAGGAAAGGAGGGGAAAAGAGAGGGAGCTGCACCAGAAATAGGACTTAAGGTATGCACAATAAGTGAAAACTTTAAATCTAGTTATTTTCTAAGAGCCCATTTACTGACAAATGAATAAATTTATAAAAACTTTGGCTGAAAAACACTACCACTCCAAGTCATGTCCTATTCAATTACATGCCATCAAATCAAGTGGAGAGCTGACAACATCTGACATATGCAGATGGTTGTGGCCTGCCAAGCATAATGCTAAATGTCAGGAAAAAGATGCAGTAAATCTGAAATCTGTTGTATCACACCGAAAGGCAGTATTAACACTCAAGGACATCCAGTTAGCTATTCCAAAATCTTTGGGAAATATACTGTGTGAACATTATTGTTATCACCCACCTAAGTTTATTTTTATAGATGTATTTTTACCCAACTGTTTTTAGTTAGTTGAGGTGATCTGAGAGAATACAATTATTACTAATACCTTCCCTTTAATTTGCATCTGTCTTTCCTATGTCCAAGGCAAAATAGTGGTGTCTGCTGTTCTTGAAAGGTAGCAGCAGCCATTACTGTGTGGCAGAGCAGGCAGTCAGTTAGAATTTCTTTTTCCGCATAAACTACATAGTAAAACAGGTGAAGTTGATGGTGGAGACTACATGAAACATGGTGATCTATAGTGCAAAATCTGTGACTATAACCGCTGCCTTATTATATTACTAAGGGTGCAATTCTTGCTCCTCGGTCAATGGCCTTGCACACTCAAGTTGTCAGAGACACAAAGTTTTGTGATTAATTTCAGAAATAACTTCACACATTAAATTGTGTGTAGAAATCTCAGCAGAAATATAAAAAGCAGCTGTTGAACACAAATACTGGATACATTTGTTGGTATCTGTAAGATCTTTTCACTGATGAGAGGGGACCTTATTAGTACCTTTAGTTCTTACTCTGAATTTTCCTGAATTTTTTCACTTTATCTCAGCAGTTAGAAAATTGCTAGCAGCACTTTTCAAGTATCACAGAAAAAGTTCAGTTTGTTTTCTGAAGTTGGATTATACTGGTTTGTTGCTTTTCTGCTAACATCTTGATGATGTTTTCCATTAACTGCAAACTTGAAAATCAAAAGTAAATTAATAATGTAAAGAAATGGAAAGGGAATATTTCTTTTAGACAGTACTTGCAAAATGTTCATTTTACAGTGAATACATTTATATAGAATCAAGATAATTAGAATGAATAAGGACATCCCAGAGATTAATTGCTGTAGTAAAAACAGACATATCTGTGTCTAAAAAACTGAAAACAAACCAACTCATTAAAAATTCACTTAGGTGTACAATATTCCTACTATGCTTAAAGGATGGGACTAAATGTTTTCAATCCTTAAACATGAGCAACATTTCAGTAAAAGACAAGTTTAATTTCCATTTTCACAATGTTACTAACTTATTTTTGTGTTCTTCTTAACAGCATCTTTGTAAATAAGACACGGGAATTTAACAGCAAAATGAATTTCCATACCCAGTTAGCCTGTTGGATAATCCAACATAGGTATAATCCTGGATTATTGATGATTACAGACTGCAGGATTTTACATAAAATGAAGAAAAAACCAGGAGAACAATTTTTTGTCAATAATACTGTTCTGTATGCATCAATAAATATTTTTAAAAGTTGTTTTGACAGATAAACTTAAAAGATTTTAATTTTACAATCTTTGCTTTTACCACTGCTTCAAAGCCAGCCTAATAAACTGCTCTTAGACTTGAAATGGGTGACTTACTGGCTTACTTCACAGATTGCTTTTGTAAAAATACTGTAAAACCCACAGTGACAAATGACATGATAATCAGCTTAGTTTAGATTTTTGCCATATTTCAGAATAACTTATGTCTATATGCTTAATACAGATGATAAGGTTTCATTTTTGAAACCAAATAAGTCAGCTACATCTTTAATAAAGATCACTTCTTTTTCTATATTTCAGATTAATTTTTTCCTCTTAAAGGTCTATGAGATTAAAATATGTTAGCATATGTGACAGTACAACTTATTCATACTGTTGGCTGTCCAGGGACAGCCTTAAAACTGCAATAATATAGGTAAGGATTTTGACAGAGAATTTGGAAGTGTGTAATGAATATTGCCAGTAGACTTCCTAGCGTTGAATCACCACAAGACCATAAGCTTTGCACTAGAGTTACCAAATGAAGAAAAATCCAAGCAGTCTAACAAGATAAGAAAACTCTTCAGAAACTTTTCAGGTGCTTTTCAGGTAAAAACTACTGCTTTATAAGGCAGTATTTTGTGTGTGTTGGGGGGGGACTGTTAAATTTTTTCCCCACTTTTCTGTTTATTTTTTCATGTTGTATATCATCTGTATCTTTAAATGTCTGGAACAGAGATCAGGAATTACTCTGTAGTGAAAAAAATCAGGCTTTTGATTCAATTCTGAGAAGAGAAAATAAAGACTTTAAAATAGAACTTGGCATACTTGTGAAAAAATAATTTAGTAACCATCTGTTAGCAAAAAAGCGAGTGCAAATATACCAAAGACATATACAGTGCATGTTACTACAGCATCCCTCTCATATTTAGCACTTTTTACTGCATGTAAACAGGGTAGAGAAGTCCTATTACCCTTCCTCACAAACAGTTACGAAGGGGACCAGATAACACAGAAAATCTATAACAGAGGAAGGACTTTCATCAACGTAATGTAGTTACTGTGCTAGTGCTCTGAACACTGAACTTGATTTTACCAGGCTATAGAAAAAAGATAGAAGAAAATTACAGCCATGCTCCAGCTGTACCAGTTTGGTACCGCAAATATTTTATCTCCTCCAAAATGTGACACCTGAAGGTAGACTGCTTTGGGCTGTGTGTCTGAGGTGCACCTCCAGACTTAACTAACCAGCACCCTCAGAGCATGCTAATTCTGTTCAAACTGCCTAGGTCATGCACAACCTGTCCTTCTGTACCTGTTGACACATGAGGAAAGGAAGAAGGCTAGAGAAATTAATTAAGGCTGAGCGAAAAGAGCAAGTAAACTGCAACTGCAATTCAAGGTACAATTTACAGGTAAATGAAGACTTCTATTTTCAGGGTTTTTGTTTTTAAGCCTGGACGTTCACATAGTTGTACGAGTGTCTACTCAGAAATGGGCATCCTCTACTAAGTGGAAGAGAAGGACGATACGCTGAGCAGGTGATGGCTTCAGCTGTATACGGAACCTGTCAAAGGATGAAATAACATCATTTATAGTCCTGTCTGTATGTGAGAACTAGATCTTGGCTGGTGGGAGCAGCTGACTGCAGCTGCAGTGCTGAAGTAGGCAGCAGCATGCAAGCGGTAACAGCACATGGGCTGTGAAAGTCAGTGAGAGGGAGATGGTGGATGAAGAGGGGGAAATGATGATATTATCAAAATTTTGATCCATCCAGGCAGCCACTGGCTGTAACACCAGGAGTGTGGTTTGAGGGTGCTGCAGTGCAAAATGACAGAAAACGTGGGTTGGAAGGATCTTCTGGAGGTCATCCAGTCCCACTTCCTGCTAAAAGCAAGGAAAATTTCAAAGGTATATCACATTGCTCAAAACCTTTTCCAGTCAAGTTCTCCACATCTCTTAGGTTAGAATTTCCCCAGTGGCATCTGCCACAGTGGATAATTTTGATTTTTTTCTATTATCTGACTGGAATTCCCTTGCTGCGATTCGAACCTGCCACCTTTCATCCTGTCACTGTGTTCTGCTGCCTCCTGGCAACTCTGGCTCTACACCCTCCCATACAGTAGTTGAAGATAGTAAGAAGATCACCCCATTATCTTTCTCTTCTTAAGACTGAACAAATCCAGTTCTCTCAGCCTCTCCTTCTAAATCCTGTGCTCCAGTTCCCCAGCCATCTTGCTGGACATCTTACAGTTTGTCAATATCTTATTTGTACTGGGAGACCTGAAACTCAGCACAATAGTCCAGCTGAGGGCTTATAAATACTGAAGAGAGGAAAATAATCGCTTCCTTAAACCTGCTTCCTATGCTTTGCCAATGTGGCCCAGTATGCAGTTAGCCTTCATTACTGCAGGGACACATTGCTGACCCATATTCAACTTGTTGTCCACTAGGACCCTCACAACTTTTTCTTCAAAGTCCCTTTCCAGCAATCAGACTGGAGTACTGAGTTCGTCCATCCCATGGGCATGACTCCACCTATGTCGATGTTGAATTTCATGGGATTCCTGTCTGCCCAGTTCTTCAGATTATTGAGGTCCCTTTGACCCCAGTTGGTCCCTTTGAGCAGCACTGCTCTCCAGTTTATCAACTGCTCCCCCCACAGCTTAGTCTTATTTGTGAACTTGCCAAGGAACTACATCGCATGATGTGAGTTGTTAAAGATATTAAACAGTACTGGTTTCAGGATCAGCCCCTGAGGAATGGTACTAGTAACTGACCTTCCAACTGTTGGCACAATCCTTTGAGTGTGACAATCTAGCCAGTTTTTAACCCACCTAGTAGTCTACTCATCCAGCCTGTACCTCCCCAACTTGACTATAAGAATGTTATGCGACACCATACTGAAAGCCTGGCTAAAGTGAAGGTAAACAATATCTGCTGCTTTCCACCAATTGATGGAGTCAGCTAACCAGAGAGGGCAGTCAGGTTGGTCAGGCACAGTCTGCCTTTCGTAAATCCAGGTTGGCTCCTTCCAGCCGTGTTCTTTTTGAATACAGACACTTTTTGGATTGAGAGTCTTTGTCTATACTTTTGGGGGGCATTCAGTGGAGCATACAATTAAAATCAGGTACCCCAATATTTCCTTCTAAGGTGCCAGCTAAGCTGTGTGCTTTGAGTGTGCCCCAGTAGCCAGGCATACCGAGCAGCCAGGAAATACAGTGTTCTCAAAGGTGTCTGGAGGGCAGTGAAGGTTCACCCACTGGGTCAAGTAGGACCACATTGGTTAATACACCCAGATATGTATGGCAAAAGAGTACTTATTTCAGTTTAGGCAGAAACAGCACTCTTCCAAGTTACTTGGCTTGACTCATGCAAACTGGATGTAGGCTATAAATCATGGAAGTGGTTATTTGGATTTTGAATTTAAAACCTCTCTTTTCAATGCTGGTAAGAACTATACTGTCTTGCTCTTCATTAAAACATATCAATCGTTATTCTGATATTCATACCTTGCGCCATTCCGGTTGCCTCAAAGAGTGCATTATTTTTATTTGTCCATGTGGAGGTTTCAAAAGGAGAGTGATCTCACATCCTGTAAGTGTTACTTTTTTTACCTCCTGACTGTTGGATGGTTTATTTTCAGCACAGAATTCAGAGCAAGACACACCATGTAGATGAGAATAACATTTACAGAGCATAATCATTTTTAAAGTTTCTTAAACTGCACTTGGAGCCCAGCCCAATGCCTGAAAATATAGAAAATTTTTTTTCAAGATTAGATTCAATGCACAGGTTTTTCTTTCTTCTCGGATAATGTTGATTTTCCCATACTTGCTCTGAATGATGTATCTTGCCCTAATGCTCTATAATTTTAAACCTGGACTATCACTGCCCTCAGTTTAATTACAAAATTGTTTACATGGGTGGATTTTGCCCAATTAGACTGTACTCTTGGCATATACATTTCACATTTTGTTAGAATAATTGGGTTAGAATGTTTTGCAGGGTTATGACTCTCATTGTTAAACAGAGCATTACTTTCCCTATCTGCAATCTGTAACAGCTCGCTAGAAAAACAGAAACGGAATTCATCTAGCAGTGGGATAACCCATCCATTAAAATAGTATTCCTAGAGACAGAATTAGATGAAATGTGGGGTTTCTAGTTTGAAAGAGATTTATTTCAGCATTTTTCAATTTTGTTTGATCCAATTTGGCTAAGAATTCTCATTTTTTGTGTTTTATGGAATCCAGTCCAGGGAAATACCCTAGTAAGGAAGCTCTATCCCAGGAACCCAAGTCTTCTGATTCTGCAAGAAGAATGCAGGTCACTCAGGACATCCAGATAGCCCACTGTAGCCCCAGAAGCCAAAATCCTAGAAGACAGGCAGGGCTTTGAGAAGGCCAGGGAATTCCTGCTACAGTCCTTGGCTCCCAGGCACAGCCAAGGGTTCAAAGGCTCCCAGAGATTTCAGCCTGCTTGGTCCATGGCTGGAAGCCTTTACATGCGAAAGTGCCATGGAGCCAGCAGAAAAAAATGGATAGGTTAATTTTCTGCTATTCAATAACAGACCCAATATATTTCTGAGAAGTATCCTGGGTTTACCCAATAATTGTTTTTTAATAAGGCCTTCTAATAGTGGAAAATTCCCTAAGGGACTCTGCCTGTAGCATCAAGTAGGTCTAATTCTGTTGTCCTTTCATCTAGCTGAGTCTTCCAAATTTGTAGTTCATTCTATTCAATGCTGTTATTAGGCTAGAATTTTGCCACTGTTGTGGCTGGTTTATACTTTTTACATTTTGAGGCTGTTTTCCTAAAGAGTATCTGTCCTTCCATTCACATCCCTGCTCACATCACCATCTGCCAGACCATTGCTACCTTGACTAATTGATTTATTGCTAATGAATGCAACTGTGTATCAGAAGAACAAAATATCACATAATGAGATTGTGGCTATGAAATGCAGTAACATGAGAAAAAAGATCAGGAATATCTGACAGTTTCCCAATCAATATCCAGAAGAACAAAGTCTGTATCTTACAGTAGAACTTTAAGTAAAGGCCTAGCACTTGTTTGGTTTTTTCTTTTTCTTTTCTTTTCTTTTTTAAAATAAGGATTTCTGAAGTATTTATATGCAACAGACTATCTAAATTTTTTTGTAATGCATCCAACTAACACATACTCTTCCAGCATTGCAAAAGTGAGTGCTTTATTTAGATAGAGATGTTCAGGATGACAGGTGCCACACAGACACTCACAGGTAGGAGAAGAAAGACAAGCCTAGAAGAAGTCCGATTCTGGGCTAACTTCAAGCAATCTAAATCATACTGTCCTTCCACAAGCTGCAGATGCTCCAGTTAACTGCAATAATTTAAGAACTGTTCCCGTAAGTCTTCTATGAGGTAGCACCAGAATCTTTGGGTTCCGAGAGCTTGAAATCATCTTCCAGTTTCTAGACTAAATATTATTTACCATATTTCTAACCTGTCTTGCCCTTCTTCTGTTTTTAATTATCGTTCTAAAATATGGGTTGTCAGAACTGTACATCATACCAAAAGAAATCTCACTAGCATTTAATGCAACAGCTTTAATTTCTTTTTATCTACCAAAACCCAATGATTTACACATATAAGATCTACGTTTTCCCCCACAATCCCCTCACAATCATCCATTGATTGACTGTTACAGCCAGAATTTTTCTTACTCCATCATTTCCAAGAGATGAGCTCTTACCTAACAGAATTACTTATTAGTCTCTAAGAACTTGCAACTTGTGTAACTGAATGCTAAAAGCCTAAAACAGATATATCAAAATCTCACATATTTAGGCTGACAATAGCATGCAAAGGGACACAGGATCTTTTTAGCTAATCCTGTGATTCTAGCCACGTACGCATCTCAGTATCAACTGACTACATACTCTTAATATATGCATCAAATTTTAACTATTCTTAAACTGCTTTTTGCAAATGATAGCCATCGTAAAATACTGACTCAAAAAAAACCCAACCAACCATCCAGTTAAATTCTGGGACTCATGAAAACATACCCTCTACTAAATAGCTGAATCTAAATATTTACACTTTGTGTTGAAGTCCCTATCAATAGCCATGAAAATTAGATATCAATATTCACATTAACATAATGTTGTCAACGTTCGCCAACAAAATTTTTACTCGAGACAACATTCCAGCAAAACAATACTGATTTTACTGAGGCCGCAATGTTAGGGGGAACATAGCAACTCAATAAACAACATGAAAAGCCTTGGCACATACACCGTGCATTTCACAAACGAGTCGTCCAAGCCAGTCAACTATAAGGTAGGTACAGGCTAAAAAATGGGAAAGAAAGGGGTGTAGCCAAATACAACAATCAGACAATCTTGTGTCAAATTACTATTGAAGTCCTCTGCCAATAAGCAAAGAAATACTATTTTTAGTGATTTCATTTTTTTCAGGAGACTGTGTACTGAAATGCAGAGAGAGATTTCCGTTCCATGGGGGAAGCAGTTAGCATAACGAAGTGTGAGAGAAGCGCTGTAAATCTCCATTTAAGTAAACCAAAGAAATAAGGAATAGGTGAATGTAAGACTGCAGGGTATTAGAATGATATAATATGATATCATTTCTAAGTAAAGCTTCCCTCATTATTTTTCTAGCTTTTACAATCATTTGTTTTCATAGAAGTTGAAAGTTTTCAGAAGGAAGGGAAAAAAACAAAAAAAGAGCTGATGAGCACAGCATCAATTCCCACTGGATTTTGACCTGCCTCTTAGAATTAACAGCAGCTTATCTAGAAGAAGCAGGAGAAGGTCATAAATTTATTGTTATTAGTCTAATCCAGAGTGGGGGAAGAATCAGACAAACTTATGGTCATGCAAACCAAACAACCTGTTTTCGGGTCTGACTTCAAACTGAAGAAATGTTTTTGTGTGCCCAAAATCTTATAAATTTTAAAACAATTCTGTTCCTCCAAAGAAAATAAAAGAGAGAACTTCTCAGGGCAAACCCTTCCATTCATTATCTTTAAGCAAACCTGTCTGTATAATACCTTTGTGGTATTAAATAACCTAATTTAAAATTGCAATGTAAGCATCAATTTGTAGCTGAAGTGAACCCGGTTCCACACCAGGACATTTATGCAAAATATGAGACAAGAAACACAAAAATTATTCTGACTCTATCATGGAACTTACGCAGGCATTCTTACCCAGGTATACTTAATGAACTCAAGTGAACTTAAAGCTTATGAACCCAAAGCTTGTGAATAGCAGAAATAGACAGGACAATCACTTTGACACGTGTCATGTCATTACACTTTCTCTATGTAGCATGGCCTCAGCTCCTGAGCACTTTTGTTTTTAATATGACTGAGAACCTGCCCTGTTCTTTTCTGTCCATCATTGCTCATTCTGTCATGCTTTTCTGAAATGCCACAGAGATATTCCTCCTGAGGCAGGGAGCGTAAAAGCTCTACTTTTGACAGCAGAGCTGCTGGAGTAACCCTACAATGTGTCATTAGGAAGCCATCCACTTTAAACTTGAAAAAAGCAAATAACTCCAGCTAAGCTCGTGTGGTAACATAATATAGTCCTACTTCACCACCTAGAGAAAACATTATTACCCTGACCTGCAAATAAATGCCACTTTGTACACTTGCTATGCTGACTCTCTTAGGAACACTGAACATCTTGCTGCCATAAAGAGAAATAAGTCCTCAAAGTGATAAAGAATGAATAAATTACTGAGTGGAACAACAAACATGTTCTGTCAACAAAATAGTTCAACTATATTTAAATCTAGCAGAATCAAATACTCTATATTATTTTATCCCATATGAAATTCTTTCATTTCAGGTTTATTTTTGTTTGCTGTTGATTTTACATCCTTTTCCAAGCTAAATGTTGCCTTCAGGTTTGACAAGAATGAGAACACATTCGTTTTGCATACATTAGAAATCTGTCAGAGGGCTCCATTTTAGCTGGAATGAATAGCACCCTGTTCTTGTGCACTAGGCTACATTTCTTCATCAAAAACCTTTCACTGCATTATGGAGGGGGGAAATGGTGGGTGAAACTGAACATACGATTTCCTTTCTTTTTTTTTTAATAAGTGCTGCTTTATTCTTTGCTGTTATATGGTATTAAGGCTGTGAAACAGAGGTGTTTTATGGAGCAGCTACTCTGCAAGGGAACAGCATTTCTACTGTTCTGCTTCACACTGGATGCAATACCAAGGAATGACATTTTAAGCAGCCCAAGTGGTGAAACAGCTGCTATCTTTAACTTGAGTGGCTGGGAAATCTTGCAACCATAGTGATACAAGATCACCAGCTAATAAACTGGTTCTCTTTTGATAAAAATCAAAAGACCTTTTTTACTAATTCTTAGCCAGACTAAATAATTGCCTGAAATACCAGTTTTGCTGTATTCTGGATGTCTACCAAAGCTAGTGCCAGCTTGAGAAGATCTGTCCCGTTTTTACTGTTTCACTTCATCATCAGTTCAGAATTAGGTTGCTGGTGTCCATTTTGCTAAGAGAGTCATCTAGATTTCAGAAGTTTTATAAGTATAGACATTATAAAAAAGGAACACTAGGCTCAATGTTTTGGCATAATTTTCATGTGCAAAATGACATATTTTTCTGCTCTATTCAATTGCATCAGGTGACTGAGTGCTTTTTGCAGCTTAACAACTATTTCATAAAAAATGTTTCTACCTAGTGAGCTTTTACAAAGAACCAAAGTAAGAAAACGCCGTAATTCTGAAGTTAATGCATACCACTGAAATTAAAGGTTTGTACAAAGCTCTTTCTCCTCAGGCTGAGGCAGCGCACAGTGTCCTTTTGCAAGGAGACACTCACTCTCGTTGCAAGACTCTCCCAGATTTTGGGGCAATGGTGTCCTTGAGCTTCCATTGGCACTGGCAGGAAAATTGCTGGGTGGGCTCTGCTGCAAGACCTCCTCCTAAAGCCAGCTACTGACCTCTTCTGCCTCTCCTTTTTTCCCACTCTTTCCCTAATCTTTCCCTTCCCCTTTCGTAGAGCAGCAGTTATAACTGCATGCCCCCTGACCTGTGGCCGTGAGTCTAAAAAATGTCCCCGTGCTTCCTTGCAGTACCTAAGGCCCTGGTGCTCTGTACTTCAGAAAACAAAGAAAGGATATTTCTCTTCTCAGAGTGCTATTTATTAATTAAATTGGAAAAAAGTATTCAACTTTTTCCTCAGTTGCAAGAAAAAAGAGGGGAAAAAAAGGCAAAATGTAAAAAGAAGAAAGTGGAAGAGGAAAACCAGAAATATCAATAAATAAAAAAGATTTTTTGAAAAATTTTGGATAAAAAGTCACATAGAAATCTTGTATAAAAACAATGATAATCACCTAAAATAAAACTAAAATTAATACTTTTTCTCCTTATGCTTCCCTCTGCTCTCAGACTCTGCAGTACCTTGTTTCAGTGTCAATCATCACAATTAATATCTTTTACAAACATGAGTGAACTCAGAATATGTAGCAACTCTGGACACTCTTCTATAAAAGAACTAGTAAAAATTGCATGCTAGGAAATACAAGCCTGGGAAAATTCATTAAAAATAAATAAAATATCTCCTGCTGAGCAGATGCAAAGCTTTTAGAGAAAAATTATGCAAAATAATTATCCAGCCTAATTAATTTCAGTCTTTTTTTATGTATTTTTGAGGACTTTCAGAAGCTAATAGATCATTCTAACTGAAACCTTCTAGATATTTTCCTTCCTTATACTGCAAGATTAAAATACTATATAAATCTTAATTTTTTTTTTTTTTGCTCTAGAAAGAACAGAGAGTGTGGACATACAGTATCCTCATAAAAATGCTGGCTTTGAGGTAGAGTACTTGTGGTTCTTTCATGCAACTTTTCATTTTAATTTGAGTAGCACTGATGCTTTATGACTATAAGAAAAGCACTCTAAGTGTGATGGTTATAGCAGGATTCAATGTATACTGCTGACAATTTTGTCTAGTTTAGCAATAATGAGGAAAGAGATAATTTTCCCATGAAATAGAATTTCTGGTGTTGTATTTTTGAGATAGACATGTTCGCTAACTATTGGTAACAATTTATGTGGGTTCAAAACTGCTTTATGAAAGTAAAGAAATACTGTGATTAAAGCAATATTTACTTAAGAGCTACCAGATAGAGTTCATTTATAGCTGAATATACTTTAATTGTATAGTATAGTAGTATAGCATTATAGTATGGAAATGTACATCTTATTTCCATTTTTTTATGGCTTTAATAAAATGAAATTAAAACTATTACCACCGATCCTGGAATACCTATTCTATTTGCATTTGGAGTCGGGCTAAGCTGCGACTGTTTTGCATCGAAGAGGAAGAGGAATAGAAAAAAAATTCTCTTGCGGCATATTTTCATTTCAAGAATGAATCATTTGATAACAAACTGTTCTGAGACAATTAGTTACGAATCACCACCCACTAGTCACTTCAGCATACTCCCTTCAACTCTATGCTCATTTGTCATTGCAGATTAAGCTCAGAAATTACATCTGCATGTATCAGAAGATTTTTATTTGTGGATATTAAACTATATTTCTTAATTACAGTGGTATGAATTGGAAACCCTTTAGAAGTTGGGCTTCCCATCAATTCTGACTATTCCTTGAAATATTTTGTTTATAAGTAACTGAAAGAAGCACTTCAGAGGAATTTGTGGGGATTTTTTTTTTAGCAAACTAATTAAATACCTCTGACTGAGATGGGTGAGCACCGGGGAAAAACAAGCATTTGCACGAAATACAAACTGCAGTTTTATCTGCAAATGCCATGCCCCTCACTTTCTGGATGTCTCCCTTCTGTCAAAGGAGTAAGTTTATGTTTCTCTGGATGTTTAGGAAAGGGATCTTTCCATATAAGTGGGACTCCTGGCATAAAAAAGCATCTGTGTATGCTCAGAGCAGTATGTTGTTCTGCAAGGAGCTGACATGCCCGGCCCCGGGGCGGGCAGAGAGGCTGGGTTGGGGCTGAACCCCTTAGAGCACGCGGCAAGGCATCCTGAACAGGGCAAGAGGGCGAAAAATGCCTCCTTCACACAAAACACCTCTGTCAGGCCAGTCCAACAACTCTGATGGGTCATGAGCAGAGGGAGCATATCCAAACACTGGGCTGTCACTGAACAGTTGGACTCAAAGCCCAAAACCACACATTGGATTGAGTTTGATTGCAACCTAAACTTTATCTTCAATTTGTCTTTCTGGGCATATGGTTTCCTTGTCTCACTTATGGTGATATCTCAGAACTGCTAAGACTCTGGATTTCCCCCAGAATTTACAACTGCCTAATTCATACTTACCCACCTGGGAACCTCTTTATATGAAGCTCCCATATCTCAGCCTTTGCCTCAGTGCCTTCATCACTCTCAGAACCCTTTTAGATTTGGTCATATTGGGTCCTCCAGGGATCTCATGACCCCTCTTTTCTCCAAAACCTTCTGTCCTTCCAACAACTGCCTCTTAGAGACTCTGAGTTACCAGAATGCTTTCCCAGGTGAGCTGCTGCCAGGACTCCTGGCAGATCACCCTTCTCAGCTTGGTGACATCCTTTACACATGTGCTCATAGAGTCCCTTTCAGAGAACAGTCATTGAGAGAACAACAACCCCGATATGAACGCAAGCACAGCATCCACACTGTATGCCCTCCTGCTGGGCACAGTGTCCGCTTTCCCATTGTATACTGGAAATTACTGCAAAAGCCGAAGGTGAATTGAAATTACTAAGTTGTAAGATTATTCAGAGAGAGAGAGAGAAAAAAACATTGACTCATTGAGAGGATTCTCCTCAGCAATTAAGCAAGCTATTTTGCATACAGGCAACACCAATATAAATCATTGTCTATTGGGCTAATTTCATAACGGTATTTTCAAATGAAAAATGGTTTGAGGGTAGGCATGAAAATGCCAGGCATCTTGAAGGCAAATCCTCTCCCTGTGAATAAATGAGCTTTTTGTCCAGTGCACTAAATAAATCAGGTTGAAAATGCTGCAAGGTATTACAAATTTTTCTAGGTGTGCTTCATTTTTTTCATTGAGGTATTTGAGTTGGTGAGATCAAAGAAAGAAACATTTCCTTAGTTCTGCTTCAAAAAAACACTGTGAAATGTAAAACATGAAATGTGAACAGGCTTTTTTGTCTCCTCTTCCCCCGCAAATCCTTCTCCTTTTTTGCATGGGAAGCAGTGCTCTGAAAGGATACTGTTCCTCAAGCTTTTATATTTAGTGACAGTGTGTATACCCTTGTCATCTAACACTTCTAACAAGTCATAAGCGCTGCCTTTGGGTTGACACAGTTAATTAGGCTTTCTGAGTTAAGCAGTGCTAGTCTGTCCTCCTGAACAGTTAAGATCCAAAAATATGATAAGGGATAAACTGGAAGATAAAATCTGAAAAGGCCATGTCAGAGAATACTGTCACATAAAGTCACATCTCAGCTACAAATTCGAGCAGGATTAATTCATTGAAATCACGGCACCCACACAGCAAAGTCATTAGTGGAAGACTAGTTCTTCTCAACTTTATTTCCTGTATAGATCAACTTTATGATTTCTTTTTTCTAAGTGCAACACAGCTCTGTTAAGAAAATATCTTATAAAAATCTGGGCAGCATGGGCCTTTTGCTGTGTAAGAGACAGTGAAGATTTCTCTTTAACATAAGAAAGAAGTCTGACTGTTCTTCCTCACACAAGTTTTACATTGAAGCAACGTTACTGAGATCAGCTAAGTCACATCTATGTAGTAATAATTTGTATAATGGAGTGAAATCTTTGGACACAGATTTTAAAATATAGAAAAGACCTACAGACGGGGAGCTAGTATTCTGTTAGAGAAGAAGAGAAAGGAAGGCAAAGAAGAGAAAAGAAATATTAAAAGATTATCACACTGTTAAAAGGAATAGCTCTATAAGTACAGGTGTATTAAAGGGTAGGCAATCTTGGATAGAATAACTCCCCTATCCTATGACTCAGATTCAAAATTAGTCATAGCTGAGATCTGAAAAAGTCTGGTTAACTTTTATTCCCTATTAATTTTCATTTTTTAAGCATCCCCAATTCTGGAATTTGCCCAGGCCCAGTAGGGAAATGCCAAAGTATCTCAATAGACTCTTCTCAAAACATCTCCAGAGTAAACAACTGGACAGACAAAAACAATAAAAAAGCGTTTGCTTTTGCCTTACATGATACCCAGCTTCTACGGGTCTGTGTACCTCTGCTGAATCCGTGAGCTCTTGAGAAGATGGGAGATGTGCCCTACCCCAGCTCTGAGTGCTGCTGCCTTACAATCAACTTAAGGAAAAGTCAGCGCAAATATCCTTGCTTGTTCCTTTGAAGCTCATGACCTGAGGTCAGCTTTGCAGCTTGTGGCCAAAACTAATTGCAAATGAATGGCTGAACCTTCTCCTCTGCCCATTGTTTGAAACACAGATCACATATACCAGCAACATTTTCCAACACTGTGGAGTGTCTTCTTAAAAAGTAACAAGGACTCCTGAAATCATAACAAGATAAAGGCTCTTCACCATTAGCTTTATTTCAAATCAAGCACATAGAGAACTCAGAAATCCTAGCTGCCTGGACATTCCTATTTAGTTTTGCAAGACTGGGGTTAGACATATTTTGTCAGTGCTCAAAGATTTTGGCATATCTTGAAAGTACAATTAGCAACACCTTGAACACAGGGCTTACACTCAGTTAGTGGGAGTCTTTCCAAAGTCAGTGAATCTAGATCTGGTCCCATTGCAGAGAACAGACCTGGAGCACTCATTAGATTGTGGCATTAGTATCTGCTAGGAGGAATACAAAATAAATGCACAGGCGGTGTGCTTCTGTTGCACAAGAACTCTGAAATGGGAGATTTGACAAACCTTAACCTCTACTACATATTAGCATGAGAGGGGAAAAAAAGAAAGCTTTGCAAGGTGCTGTAAAACAACATCAGTAGCAAAAAATGGTTTTTCAAGAGTGTCTCTGAAAAAGAGGAAGTCGAGAAAGGAGGCTATTAGGAGTTTGTTCTTCTTGTAATGCGCTACAATACAGGTTCAGTTAATGTTTCACTGAAGAGGAATGAGTGAATGAAGTTCAGTTTACGGTTACACTCACTTATGCATACACAGAAACCAGTGTTTTCCCTAATATTCACAAAAAGTATAAAAACTCCAATCCTTTCTTCCAAGTATGTCTATTCTACCAATAGAATAAACAATATTTTTAATGCCAGCAACAATGTTGCTAAATTATCGTAACTTAGACTGGATTTATAAGATTGTACCACTATCACTATTGTATCATTATTGTATCGTGCTGCTATGTCTAATTTAGTTTTAACACATTTTGTAAGTAATGGTTAAATGTGCATAGATATTAATCTTTACAAAAATACAGATATTATTTTCAGATAACAGGAAATGTCAATATCTCTTTGGGAGAAGATGATCTGACTCTTTGGAAAACTATTTTCCAAAGATCCTCCTCCCTCCTAAGAGACTATCCTCATAACTTTATAGATGTATAATTTTTCTGTGAGTTAGGGAAGCAGAATTAAATGATCAGACTGACTACATAGTGTGCAGGTGGTTCAGTCCTGAATGTAAGGACAACATAGCTGGTTTTTTTTCAAAAATTTAATATGTTGTCCTTTAAAATATATTGATGTGTGAAGAATTCGAACTGCTTCTAAAAGTTCACGTGCTCTACAGAGAAGAAGATCACACAATCCTTTGCCATATTTTCATTATGAAGGATGTCACTGTATTTCTATAATGCCAGTCTTTCATGAAATCCTGCTCCTTAAAAATGAAAGCCAGTTTTGTCATCGACTCTGAGCTATTTGAGATCCAACTTTGTATAAAGCTTCAGGCATACATTAATTTGTTCATTCTCATCTCCTAAATCTTTTTTTTGTTCTGTTTATCCTACATTTACTGAATTGATGGTTATAATAAGACAACCACAAAATGCAAATCAAGATTTTTCTTTTGCTAAGATTGTTTGCTGACTCATTAAAACAGATAGTCACTAAAAGTATCAAATAATGACAAGTACCGTAAGACAAAATATTTATCATGACAACACAAGTTTTTAGTAGATGGTGTACCTCACCACCTCTGTTTGTGATACTGTCATTATATACTCCCAGAAACAAGGTGAGTCAGACCAATTGAACCAAAGCTCTTGCTAAATCCTCCCCCAGAAGGGTCATCTTCCTCTTACTAGGCCTCACATTTCACACTGGAAACAGAACGAGATCTCAAAGGATAACAGGGTGGTTCAGGAGATCACCTCTGATCCTACTGACTATTCTCATGTATGCATCATTTCACTTTCCATAGATCTGTCACATCTGGTATGACCTTAATTCTGCTACCTTAATTCTGTCAGCTTAGGACACCAGCAACTCTGTAACGTGAGGATGACTATTGCCAGACAAAAGTGGATGGTTTACTGAAAGCTTCTGTTTCATCATTCCTGTTTATTGTTCCTCGCCTCTGATTAAACCTCCAGTGCCTCAAGATTAACTGATTAGTGAAAGTCCGTGCATGAAGGCATATCTGTGGCCTTTCTTTAAATTTTGCATTGTGTATAAGGAAAAAAAAAAAAACAAAAATCACTCAAACTTTAGACAAACTAGCATGACAGAGCACTTTCCAAATGCTCTTTTCCATATGTGTACCTGTTTTTGTAAAAGAAATAAAAGGTCCAGAAAGCTTAGGGTAGATATACACACAAAGACATAGGTCTCTTTAAAGCAAACATATGGAAAACAATCTTTTCGATAAAAATCTGTTTACTTTAGCCTGTGGCAAAAGCAGTAAATAATTTAATTCTGAATATGATACCTTTCAATGGCCTTTGAATGCAGTCATATGTTTGATCATCTGCTTTAAGAGTGAAGCTCAGGTCCAACTTGTGGAACCACAAGTGTCACAGTATGTGTGACCTACACCACCATGCACCATCCACTTCTGTTACACTATATAACCACTGTATTCTTGTCTGAGCCTGACACCTGACAGTATTCACTAAGCTCATTTGTGCTACTCTTTCTATACTCCTATCTGAAACACAGAAGCTGTCTTTACTAAAAGTTACAGTGGGTTTAGTAAATGGAGTCATTTTCATTGAGGGCTTTTGCGTTGTTCATGTGTGATTGATCATATACAAGAGTAATTTGGAGATATAGGAGTTTCCACTCTTCATTTGGAAATGGAATGCACACTCTTCACTACATAATTTGTCTATTATGCATTCTCAGGACAGGAATATTTAATTAAAATACGCACAGCACAGAGAAATCCTATTCTCAGGAACATAATATCTGCCCATATTTTTAAGGCTGCACAGGCAAAAGTACTTGCATAAAATTAAGGTGGCACATGATGCTACCTCAACTGCACTTGCACTCAGGCTAATTGTAGCTGTATATTCACAAACGCCACATTTAAACCTCTGATTGCACTAAATGCATCTACTTATATGAGTGATAAATTAAGTAAAGCTATGTAACACATAAATAAATAGTTCAACATGAAATGCTAGACAGTCTTTGAGTTTAATGAAAATAATACAAAAGAAGGATGTAAAATGACAACATAAAGTACATTTTTGGTTTTGCCTATATTCCAAAATTACCTTCAGCATAGTATCTACTGATGCATGGCTGTTAAGGTATACAGAACTAAAGGGAGATGAATAAACAATGCATGCATTTCACATGTCACGAAGCAGCCCTCTGAGCCATCTCTTTCTTCCACTTAACCTTTGCCTCTTTGCTGCTAGCTGGTGTTCAGAGCCTCTTACAGGAAAACGAAAGAAAGGAAAAATGGAAGGAACAAGATATAGTGTGTGGCACAGAAAATGGAGTAGGTGGAGAAGGAAATGGTAACATATGTAACCCGCAGGGAAACAAAGTGGAAACCCTTTAGTGGTGCTAAATAGAAGCAGTGCAATAAGGAATAGCTCAAGCCGAACACCTTTGGTGCCCCTCCTTTCCAATAACTGCTCAGCCTGCACACCTCAGGGTTGACAGCAGACAGAGTTTTAGGAAAAGCATGGGCATTTCTGTCAGATCATGGTCACTGTTCCTCCTGTCCCTCTCTGAAGCAAAACTATGGCTGAAAGAATGGGCAGCCATGGCCGTGCTGTCCTCATGTATGAAGGATACAACACAAAGAGGAAAGAAGGGGTACATCACACGCTGCTTGTGACTGTGGTAGCTGCAACTGAATTAGCTTTCCAGCAGGACATAAGTCGAAGCAAACAGAGGTGGCTCATACATGAATTCTATAAATAACTGACTGCTGATGAAGTGATTTGCTCTGACTAGCTCACTTGAAAACAAGCATGGCACATTATCTTGGCCAATATTTCATTAGATGTTGCAGTAGAAACCCAGACTGGCAAGAGAAAGGGAATACCTGTTACTGTTGAAATACTGTATACAGGGTAAAGTAGAAGAAAATAAGAACCCTGCAGACACCACCTTTTTCCCTACATCCTTACTATTTCTTATCACAGCATTTACTTCTGTGAAATAAGTAAGTTAATTACATTTATTAAACTAAAAATAAAATAAAAAAATATGTAAAACACATTCAATTAATTAAATTGAGTAAATAAATTTTAAAAAAAAACCACACAAAACTGTGAAGCAGGTAAATGGAGCTCTAGCCCTTTCCTTTCGTTCTCTAATTTCTACTGCATTCCATGAAACCCTTCAACCTGCGAAGCTAAATTATATCCCTGAATACATATCTCTGTCTCAAGAGAGTTGAGCTGGACTTCAAGCCATAATTACCAATAATTCAGCAAAATGTACGGAAGAAATATCTACTGATAAGGCACCATATATGCTTTAGCACGATGCAGTCTTCCACAGCATCTATCAATCTCTGTATCAGCTCAGAGTAAGGTTTCACTATTTTTAGGCCCATTTTATATCTCAGGGAAAAAAAAGACAGCTTAAGACTCCACTAACACAGTATGTGCATAAGAGAGTCCAGACACCTGGATGTGAATTTCTGGCTCTCCATCTTGTGCATTAGATAGATGACAATCATTCTGTAACACCTAGTAACACCTTGAGTTATGTCTCTATTTAGAAAGGACTTTATGGTACACGTGCTGTTGTGGTAAGAGATGGCAACTGAAACTGCTGTTCCTTAGTGCTTTCTGGACTTTTCTCGGGAGTGGCAGGTTTTCTCCTTCATTTTGCTGGCTGCATTTTGTGACATTTCTTACTGAGGAAATAAAAATGCAAGTGGAATTCGATAGTCCTGAGGACTGTATGGAAAATGCAGAGCTGGATTTTGAAACCTGTTTTCATTTGGAATAGAAACAAGCATTTCAAACTTATTCAAAGGAAAAATTCCGCAAAAAAGTAACTGTGTCAGCTAACACATTTCATTTTGATAAAATTTGATTTGACACTGTTTCACACTATTGGGGTTTTTCCACTTCCTTCTTACTATTATGGTACCACTGCAGCATTGTCCTTTCACAAAACCTTTGCATTTCAGCAGAACTTGGTTGAAGAATAAATCCACTGAAGCTTCTCAGATCAAGCACCAATATTCTTCAGTTTACAGACTCCGCTTTTCTATCACCCTTTGGAATCAATTTCCTTTCACAGGGGATACTGAAAGAAGCCGTGAACTCTATAGGAGAAAGCTTATGGAAAGAAATAGGAGGGGAGGTATTGATTCCAGCAGAACTGGAAAAAAAAAGATTTGTTGTAGCGAGTGTGAATGTTGCATGACGGAAGGAAGTGACTTAAATGAAAAAAGTTACATGCAGAATTATAAGTTTAAGATAAGTTTCTCCAAAAGAACATGCCCACCTTTTTTCATGTTTGGAAGGACTTTTCACACACAAGCTTAGGTTATGTCCAAACTCTGAAACTATAGAGAGAATATCCCTGTTTTTTCCCATGGTTATTTAACATAGGTGCTTTGGGCAAACAGTAGCAGTGAAGACGTGAGGCACAGGACTCAGCATAAGCTAGCTAACCGTACACATGCCCAGGGTCTGTTTTAGGGTTGATTAGCCATGTGAATCCAGAGCTGTGAAGCCTTTCACCACTATGCTGCCCAACCTAGTTAAATTAAATCTAACATGCACACCTGTCTGTTACAGTCATAAGTTCAGTAGCAGCATAGACATGCCCCTAATCATCAAATACGCCTGGTTTGGTTTTTTTTTCTACTCAGCAGGTAATGAAATACAATTATTTACTCTTAAATTATTTTTATATCAGATGTACCTATATGCAGTTCACCAATCATTTAGGCATCTATGGGAAGCAGAAGTTTGCATCCAGTCACTTTTTAGCACATAGCAAGGAAGAAGCTGGATCCTTCTGTTGAAGGAGCCCTAAACAACTCCATCAACAATGAAGTGCAATTAAAATCATTAAAGGCGCTATAAGTGTTCTATATTTTAAGAATTAAATTTTAATGAAATTCTAATATAATCAAATTACTAAAATTTAATTAAAATTTAGAGACATTTAAAATTGAAGTGTAAAACGTACTTTAAATCTTGGAGATACCAAATGCTCTATTTGTACTTTTTTTTTAAAGTTAGTAACTTTCGTAGAGATGGTGTAAAGACCATGTCAAATATAGTGAAAATATATTATATGTTAGTTAGCAAGCATTTAATATAAAATGATTAGCATAGGTGAAATATCTGCTAGTATAAAAGAGAAATTTTGATTCGAGAGTGGTTGCATGTTCACTATGTATCCGCATGCAACCTATTTAACAAGGTAGGTCCCTCAGAAATACAGTTTCATGCTTCTCACATTCAGAACGTATACATATAAAAAAAGAAGGGACTAATTCTTATATTGAATCTCCAGTTTCCACCTTTACGCTGAAAAGAATATTTGAAAGTCAAACTAGGTCTGACATAGAGCTATAAACCATAGCACCTTTATTTTCTGCATTTCAGCCATACCTCTGAATCTGTGTGGCATGCTGGTCCGTACTGTGCAGGCTCACCATCCTCCTTCATAGCCCTGTTTTGGCTGCTGTCTGTGATGAGATTTGGCTAGAACCTTACTGGTTTCTCACAGGTCAAAGTCAGATACTATGTAATTAATTTCAATTAGTTCATGTTTGAAAGAGGTGGAAGGAAGAAAAGTACTCTTTACCAAAGAAAGCTGAGGCAGAACATCCTAGAGACTACAGAATGCCTCTGGGAAAGGAAGATACAAATGGCATTTAGCAAAGGGTCGTAACTAAAGCAGGTGACAGCTTCCATGTGAGGCCTCCCTGAGACCTCATAGGACTGGATGGTTCAGTCCTAGGATTAGGCTGTTGTCCGTGGAACTGTTATTTGGGGTGGACTATGCAGCAGCATACCCAGAACCAACTTTTGAGCAAGGTTATTTTCTTTTGTTAGCATAAGCTAACAAGTGCAGGCTTTCTAAGCTGGTCCCTCAGAAAAACATAGAAACAGATTCAGCCAGTAACAAAGTGGAAACCCTTTAGTGGTGCTAAATTTCTAACGCGGAAGCTGAACCAGTTAGCTGAATATAGCCACTGAGATGAACATAGCTATTTAGAAGCACATTCATTTTCTTCTATTTGTCCCTCTTCCTGAGAACAACACTAAAATCTTATACACTGTGACACTGTAGGTAGAAATGTAAGCTTTTCTTTGTAATACATAGCCACTACCTTCCGCAAGGTACAGTTTCTCATTTGAAAGAGAAAGGCCTTTTTGTCACCACTTGCAATATCTAATAGTCAGCATTTTGTATAGAGCACCAACATCAGCTTCTTCAGGTTGCATATTCAAATCAATCCTCTTCAGTTTACGCTCCCTCCATTGGCCAAATTCCCCTGAGTAAGCCTTAAATAATTGGATTCTGCAGGGTTTATTCATTCTATTTGTCATTAAATTAAAAGAGGAAGTAGATATATTTGTTGTGCTCCTTAGAAACATAGGCGAGGATATTATCAGTTGTGGAAAATAACGTCAAGCAAAATGTAAAGAAGCCATTAACAAAACAAGATATAGTGTTAACCCAAGTACAACCCAAAAGCAGCATAATTTTAAAAAATTTTTAAATCTGAGAACTCACATTTTTTACATACATACAGTACTCAGTAAAATTGCTCTTGACACTGCATCAATCTCTACAGCCCTTGCATTAATAAATGAATAAATAAGGAGTATATTCTTTATTTCCTGTATGTTCTTTTTTCCTGTAGCTGAGACATTAGTAAGCACAAAATGTGGTAATTGGGCTAGAGGCCAGCAATTTGTCCAGGATCACTCAGAAACTCAGAGCTTGCTTTCACCTGGCAATATGCTGGTCTGTCAAAGTTTTTCTTTTTTCTTTTCCTTTTAAAGATGTGAGACTGCATTACTAGAAAATATGATTATGTTTTTAAAGTGATACATTCTGAAATTCATGCTTAGGAAGAAAGTAAGAAAGGATGTCTAGAAATAGAAACCACATCTGTTAACATCCACCCTTACACCTTAAATTTTTTGAAAGTAAGCACAAGAAGAGCTTTGCTAAAAAATGAACAAATCAAACTGCTACACAAATTTATTTTATAAATAGTACACTTAAAGAAAAATCACTCTGCAGGAATATGGCACTAACATGGTTATGCTTGCAGAAGCACTAAATGGCATGTGCAATCTACTTCTCATATCCACATATTCTGTTTATTTTCTGTTGTTTTGAAGCATAACATACTACTCACTCTTGGAAATGTCATAGGTCTTGCTGCTCAGAATTTAACAAAAGCTATTCTCAGCTGATTGAATGCAAATGAAAGAGACATTAGATAAGATGCTTAAATAAAAACTGGAGCAGAGGCTGGAAATTAGGTCTCCTCTGTTCCGAGTCAGTCCTTCATCACTAGGCAAGATAATTATGTTCACTTCTATTTTTGTTCTCTGACTACAGGCTATTTAGTAGCTATATGCAGCAAGGAAGGGATACCAGCACAAGAACAATCTTTAACTTGTTGATACAGACACTCGTCCCTGGAGAGGAAGACAATGCTCAAGTCCCCTCAGGCTGAAGGGTGAGCTGGCTGTAGGAGTTCCACACCCTGGGTGAGTCTTCTAGTTACTGAATTTTTGAAGAAAATAGGAACCAGGCATGGAATGTTGTGGGAGAAAGAAGTATTGGCACCTTCTCCTGTCATGTTCAATACGGTGCTTGGTTTATGTCTGCTCCTCTGTTGTCACAAGTACCTTAGGATTTGATAAGGTTAAAAAGCAAGGCAGGTGCTTAGACATTCAGAATTATCAGGATTGGGACGCTCTGGGCAGTCTCAGAACAGAATTTCACTGTAAATAACAGACATGTGTTTTAATCCCTAGGAGGTTGAAGTCTGACCATGCCCAGAATGGTACCACATGGGTTTCCACATTCCTTATTCTATAGTGACTTTAGTGCTAGAAAGAACAGAGCAGTCATCGGAGAGGCACCGAGGGAAGAGGTCAGTGATACTAATTGGTTTTAAGGCCTCTAGTTCTTATGGTCTTAATTCAAGCTCCTTGTATAGTAAGTGAATTCTAAGGTTATCCAAGTTAGCTGCTTACAGAAAGACATTGTGAATATCCACTCTAAAATGAGAAGTAGGCAGGAATTAAGTGTCTAATTATTTATAAATTTGTAATCTGCAGCTCCCATTGAAATAGAATAAGGTACCTAAATAGCTGTATACTTCTTTCCCTGACCTTTTCACGAAGACCCCCAAGATTGTGAAGGGAGAAAGGAGAAATAATTGCACTTTGCTTCTGCTTAAAACCTTACCATCAAATTGATGCTACAGCAGGACCTAAAAAATTGAACTCTTGCTAAGACCGCTTCTCCTCAGGTGCTTGTTGTTACAGTCTGTTAGAACAGACTCACTCAGCCTTTCCTAGGATAGCTTCCTATTTCTCACTCAGCCTTTCCTAGAATAGCTCATGGCTGAAATACAGAATAGAATTCTGTAGAAAAGGCTATTTTCATGGTATTTGAAGAAAAGTTGAAGCAGTTTGAACTCCAAAAGATAACTGAAGAATTTACTATTATGAACAATGTACTGGGCTTTTTTCAACTGTAAAATGAAAATCATCTATCAATACCAGGGATTTTTATGTCACAGGAAGCCACTATCATTTCTTAAGAAAACATTCCACTTATAGCGGAATAGTGTATTGGATAATTTTTATCATCTTTACTAAAGTAAAATAAATTTTTTAAAGGCTGTTAGGGAAAAAAAAAACACCAACACCCCAAACCATATTTTCATTTGTGACTGATGCAGAACGGAAGTTTGTACAATAAGGGAAATACATCCAAATCATGGCTACATTTACCTTTCTGGAACTTTTGCTTAGTTCTAGTTTAAAAAGGCAGATTGAATGTTTCTATATAAATTATAATGATCATTTCCTGGTAAAGTACATGCACAAGTTCAGTACAAGTAGAAAGCTAATATGGATACCTAGTAATTTAAGCCAAAATTTAAGACTCATTCAACCAGGATGCAGTTTGGCTTTTAAATAACTGACCTAATTTTGAAATGAGCTGTAAGCATGCAATATCCATAAAGTTTAATGTTTTTATAAATAAACCTTCTGTAAAGAATGTTTAATGTTATTAAGCATGCTTAAGTTCTTTCTCAAATGGATTCAGTACACTAGAGTAAGCATGAAAATATTACAGACAGACAAAAAAGTCAGTTTCAGAAAAATAAGCAGCTCTGGAAAGCAGGATCAGGCCAGCACTGGAAGACCACTCGAGCCACTAAAGAGAAAAACTGGTGTCTACATCCCCTCGGTTGTCAGCAGGCGCATGAAAGCTTGAAATCCAGCTCCCCTGCTGCATCTTTTGTGATCCATCATGCATCATCCAGGCTGGTTTCAGCCTAATAAAACCCTGTTGAAGGAAAATACCGATTTCTTTAAAAAAACAACACGGCCAGATGGCCAAGACTATAAAGGTTTAGCAATTTAAATTTTTTTTCCCACCTGTGCACAAATGTCTATCAGGAGCCAACATGTAAATCATACAGGCTTCTGGCTATAGCTTTTGAGATTTTGATGACAGTATGTTAGAAACTCTGGTTTCCAGAACAAGCACCAATCTATGTCCTGTAATTGCAGACACAACCATGCAAATATTATTTTCAGTTCCAAGTGCTACAATGAGGCCACCTAAGTCTCAACACGGCTTGTAAATACCTCTATTTTTGAGAGAAATTGTCTGCCCACACACACCTTTATCTCCAGTGCTGCAGATAGGGATATCACGCTACTAGAAAAATGATGTGGACTGGATTTATCCCAGTCACAGATACACACACGTACAAGAACATGTAGACTACTGGGTAGGGACCTTTCCTTCTGCATGGTTACGGAGGAAGAAAAAGGGAGTATCTGTTGCAACTCCTGAAGTTCCCGTGAGGAGAAGAATCCCTTTCTCTTTGTCCTGGGTGACAAAAGAATTGTAAAACCTTTCATCCCATTCTTGTCCTGAAAAATGCCTGCTCAGAAGCACAGATCCACAGAAAGTTAAATGAGATGTCCAACTAAGAAGATCACCTCAGAAAATGGTGTATATAGACTTCTACTCATTGCATGGGAACAACTTCAAGAATCATTTCTTTTCAAGTAATGGTATTAAACAAAAAGGGAAAGTAAGGAAACTGCCAGCACTGAGAAAGAGGATCACAATCTTTCCTCAACTGTTTTTCAGAGAAACCTGCTCCTGGGAAAAAAAAAACTATCTATCCTAAATTTTTGGTATAGCAAGAGTATTTTTTTATATATTATCTTTGCTGGACGGTTGCTTATCTGCAACTCAGCCTACTGGCTACCCAGCACTTTTTTGAGGTTTTCTACAAACGTCCAGAATGGTATTGGCAACGTTTGAAGGGATACAAAGTCTATAACATGGTATACTCAATGATCTGCCCATGGCGAATTGGGGCCAGCATAGTGAGGGTTGTATGGGCAGCTAACACCCTTTGCAGTTCTGTGGGTACCAGTTTCCCAGAGACCTGCTATTGCTCCCAATGAAATCTTGATTAAAAGGCTCTCTTACATTTAACCTGAGTGGAATCAGGGCCCTGAGCATTCCCCACTCCGATGCTGAGCTGACAATTGGCAGAGTTTCTGGAGGATGACAAAGCTGTGATGTAATAGCTGAAGTCTGAGGTCATGGGTCCAGGAAAATTGAAGGAAAAAAAGGAAGTGTCACAGAGAATGTGATGTAAACTACAATCATTAAATTGCATTCAGGGACATAAAAGGGAAAGAAGAGGAAAAGGAATCCCAGTTAGTTTGTATTTTCGGAAGAAATACACTTCTGCCGCCTTCAGCCTGTGGGAGAGTACTCTGCATAAATATCCTTATAGAACTATTTTGTGTCACAACATCACATCTACTCAAGTGCTACAGGCTGCTGTTTTACAGCTGCTAGTTATAAGTCTCTGGGACAACACAGGCATTTTTTAACATTGTTTCGCCATAACAGTGTACTGGTAGCTATACTGCTTTCAGGATAGAAAACCTATCCATGCATAGTTTACAGAAATGTACATGCATACAAATGGCGGCAAGATCTGATCTGCAGAGATGTGGCAAAACCAGTTTGTGGAAAGAAAATTCTCACCTCTGTGACTGCTCCTCCCTCACCCCTCCCTGCATGCAAAAAGAAAAAAGAGTTTTCCAAGCTAGTCACAATGAATTTAGTTTAATCTATGCATCTAGTAAATAACCATAATGACCTTGTGCTCCACATGTGGGTGTTTTAAAGCAGTCAAATGACAGCACCAATAGCATTAAACCCTCTGGTAATTACAGAGATCGAAGAAACAGAGAAAAAATTACAGGTTTCAATGGGAGAAACTGCTGGTTAATTTGTTTACTCCCTGGGATGTGTTGAGGGACTAATTAGCTAAATCATGGTCGTTTTTAAAGGTCTTTGTGTTTCCTAGAAAATAAGTAGTTGTTTCATTAAAAAAAAAAATGAGGCACTAGGTAGATGGATCTGTAACATTAAAAATGTATGGACATGGTGATTTCAGGCTCTTGGTTTACTTATTAATTTATTTATAAATGATGTGACTTCCTGCAGCTACCTTCACATCATGATCATGAACAGCAGAGTTTTTCCTCTTTCCCCCCCCACTGCAAGCGTGTTATTTGGTTTTTTTTTTCCTAAGTACCTTGTCTCAGCTGTATGTGATTACCTTAGATATCACAAAATGTAGGTGCATTTCTCTGAAAACCTGATCTAGGACCCTTAAACCTTTGTCAGATACTATCCACAAAGAGTTCAGGTGTTTAGGTATTCCTTTCTCACCATGAGTTTTGTTTACCTTGCCATTATGAGGTGTAACTCACAATGCCAAAACATCAAGGAGTGTTTGTTAATTTCTTGCTGATACTTTTTTCTGTACAGAAAAAAAAAATATGGTTGCTGGCAGTTTTAGTGGACTGTTAATTACATCAGGAAGCACACGCTGCATTACAGAGCCTATGGCCAGGAGAGGGGGAGAGGGCACAGGGAATAGAAACTTGCTCAGAACAAAGGGAATGCAAAAAAAAAAGGACAAGGTGTTGTGGAAGCTCAGGTGTGCCTTGGTCTATGTGAAGATTTTAAGTTGTTTATTAGGAGCTGGTCCTACAAAGTGAGTAATCCTTACATTTCCCAAGGAAATGCTGTGAAAAGTCAGTTGATTTGGAATGTGCTTTAAAGTGATAGAGCTGCTACAAATCATGAAACAGGTGTCTGAATCAAGTTTTTGAGAATTTGTACTTGGGGGTGCCAGTGAGGTTCTGTTTAGGATGCAACAACTTCTAAGACAAAAAGAGCAGTGGTCTAATTTCATAGCACCAGATGGCAATGCAGGTGCACATAGATATGTTGCTAGTGTTGCTGGGTCATGTTGGAGGGCCTCTGCATAGGTTTCCCCACGATGATACTTGAGGAGAGTGGAGTGTTACGTGTGGCCCATGTCTTATCCCAACATGGATCTAGGACTCCCCTGGACCTGAACTGTTTCTGATTCCCAACAATAGCTCATATTCACATGTACAGCGCCTGTGAGCAAATTAATTTCATTTTCCTGTTTGCTTGTGCAAAAATGTCTTTAAACACTTTAAATCAGTACCCAGGCAAGTATCCTTTCCCTTTCAAATAAATACGGCGGTTTACTCAGGTCAATTTGTAAGACCATACTACACAACAGTATGTGGTGAAAAATGCCAGAATGACACAAAAAATGTTTATGAGGGAAACTATGAGAGTGTAATGTGCGCCAGGTACTCATGATGCATTGAAATTGTTACTTTACACCTATTCCAGACTACTGCTAGTTCTTCCCTTCTGTAAGACTTGTGTTTATTAAAGTATAAAAGCAACTGATACTTAGCACTTATATAAAGCCTCCTCATAATTTGCTGGCTCTGTAGGAGTCACCTTAGGACTGCAGGATCAGACCTATCTGAATTGTACCTATTAATTACACTGCCTACTGGGAAAGCAGGAGGTACATAAAGCTGAGTTAGCAGGTTTTATCCACCATGAACTCCTTGCGGCAGGGCAGTATTGACTTCAAGAGGATATTTTTAGATAATCTGTGTCCCCACACCAACATGGTAAAAGGTTGCTGCAGTGGATACTGACTAAATCTGTTTCTAGAAATGATACAATTTTTAGAAGCTAGAGTAAATATTATTTTCTTGTCCAACCAAGGTAAAGCTCTCGTTTCATTAGCTGGGGAAAAAACAGAACAGATGTTGGGTTTTTTTCTAGTGAAAAGCTAAATGAGCTTTACAGCAGTTAACCAGAAGCGAGGAGCTGGCTCCAAAAGCACACTAGGAGTGCAGCACTGCACACACTTTAGCAGGGTTGTCCATATTTTACCAATCTTCTGCTTTACATGCTCACATATAAAGCAAGCCAGATGCTGCTGCAAAAAACTTATTCTCAAAACTTGCTCTCTAGCATGCATGCAAAACTATAGCAGCTGGACAGATATCCACAATCCCCCAGGGGTGATTCATAGTCGCAGGCAATTGCCCTAATTTTGCAAGCTGAAATCTGGCAACATAACAGGCTGCTGCTGCTAAAATAATTACTGGAGCTGAATAGAGAAGATGCATTTTCAAGCCAAACCATTTGGATATGTTAACATGTAAACAGACATTTAACATTGATTTTAAAACTATTTTGTAATTCATTTAAAATGCATATGTTTGTTAAGTTATTTGTGTGTTGCAGACAAGTACTGAATGCTTGCAAACACTTGAGCCATTTGTGTTCAGAATTAAGGCTTTTTAGAAAACGTTCAAAGGCCTTTCCTCCCAGGTGATTAATTTAAGCAAATGGCTGGACTCACACAGTGTGCCATGAACTTTAGTGGAGCAGAAGATGAACATAAGAGATTGCTTATGTAGTTTTAAACTACCAGATTAGAGCTTCAGCAAGTGCTAGGGCACCCAGTAGAATTTTAGTTGTTGGTATGAGAAATCAAGGCTTCATAAAAACATAATTCCTATTGACAAGTGAAATAATACTGTGTTTACCTATACTGTAGGAACCATACTGCATAACTGACAATTGTTGGAGGCAATGTGAAAGGTCTACTGCAATGACACTACTTTATAAAAGATGGGTATGATACAAACACAAGTAGTTTTTTAGGTTTAGAGTAATGGTAGTGGTTCCAAAAATTTTTTTTGCTATATCGAGCTCTATGTACATTCTTTGTATGGTGTAGGAAAGCGGGACTGCTGTTTATTACCTATGTTTGTTAATTCATCTTTGGCCAACCTTGCCAGTTATAGGAAAACAACAGGAGGTGACTGTAGCAACAAGGGAGCTGTGCAGCTCTCCTACATCAGAGGGCTAGTGACTTGCAGGGGAAGAAGGATGTTGCTTGCTACAGCATGAAGCTGAGTGATGGATTTCAGATTAATTTTGTTCCAACTTTCTGCCCTGATGCCTGCAGGGAGAGGAGGGCTCTGCCCGTACCTGCTTTCTTACCCCACTGTGGAAGGGATAGTATTTGCCCTGGTTACACCTTCCCACACACCTTCTGGAGTTTGGCTTTAGAGGCTTTAAAGGCCTCATCTTGCTATCTTGTTTTTCAATTCCTCTCTATAGTTCAAGTGATAGCCTATGCTTTTAGTCTAATCCACCATTCACAACATGCTGACCACTTCAGAACGGCAGCTACATGAAAAAAAGCAACAAATTCTTGTTGCTGGTTTTCTGCTTTCCTCATCCTTCTACACTTAAAAATAAATATAATTGTGATATTAAACACAGTGGAGCCTGCTCTCAATTGCCAAAAGCCAAGAAAATTACAGTTAGTGCTGAGATGTTCTTGCTTTTCATAGCTTACCTTGCAGGACATAAACAGTTCTTGTTGATATAGTTGTACTCTCCATCAAAGTTATAATATCATTGGCAGTAAACTCCATTCATCATTTTGCCTTAACCCTGAGTTGCACTTTACCTCTTTCCATGTCAAAAGTATACTTTATGTATGGAGGCTTGCCTAAGAAGTCCACTAATTTTTATTGCAGTGCCCAGAGATCCAAACTGTGATTTATGGCTTTAAAGGGCATGCAGCCCATGAAAACCACAGTCTAGCCTTTGCTCTGGCCTTAGAAAAGAAAGAAAAAGATTTTTTTTTATTCTGTGCAAGTCCTTCCTCCAGCTGGAGCTCTGACTTTTACAAAGGGATGTTTGGAGATAATGTCCTTCTATACTAAAGAGTAAACAACATGACATCACTCTCCCTGTAAAATTACTTCAAATACCAAAAAGATACTTTCAGAACTACCTTGTCTGGATACACCTCGTAAATAAGCTCAGTAGGGCAACAATCCAGGATTTTTTTTCTCACACGGGTCACAAAATTAAGTCAGAGGTGAGGAAAAAAAAGGGAGTGGTAGGCAACTCCAAACTACAGTTCAGCACTTAAATCAAATTAAATCAAGTTAAAGAACTAAAAACTAGTAAGAAAGGCTCATCTACTGATGAGTATCTGCCTATTTTGTACAAGAAGTCATGGACCTGGAAAAAATAGCACAGAAGTTATCAAGGTTAACGTGCAAATACCTCAAATATGCTTTTTAGCTTTTTATGTTGAAGGCTACAATTATTCAGGAATGTTATTGCCCACTGTAATTCCCCTGATGGCAATGAACTAAGCTCTGTGTCAACAGTTTCAAACCTTGCTTAGCTATCCCCTGAAAGGAGGCATGCGGATGCCAGCCATGTATGTATGTTAGGTTTATTTTCATTTTTTGACAAGGTATTAGCAAATATATAACAGATCAGTTTCAGGGATGTAATTGTTTTTCATCACTAAAAATTTAAGCCTCAGTAGGGCTACTGCCTTTTCTATTTCATAATCAGAAAGCAGGGTAAGCAGTACAGCAGTACAGAGAATTTTTAGATAAGCTCCAGATAATCTTACCCTCGTCTTCTAATTAATCTATTGCAGAACATGGAAACTGAAAACAAAGCAATTACCAATATTCAGGGAACTTCTTGCACAAGAGCCAAACAATCACTCATCTACATGCTTCTGGCACTAGTTTGCCCACTATCTTTAGAATCAGAAAATCCAAGTGGAACATATCCAAAGATGAAACTACATTCATCCCACCCAGAGATGGATCTGTCTCTACAAAAGCAGCCTGTCTGACTGTTGCTGGGAGTATTTGGTAAATCTTACCCAGGAACTTTGAAAGAAGTCCCTTGTGTTAACTAGCACTTTCATATATAGCTGAAAGTTGAATTAATTAAACTTCACAGAAGAAATTGTAAAAGAAGAAAAATACTAAATGTAAATTAATACAGAAAGAGAATGAAAGGAAAACAAATAAAGATGCTCACCCTGGAGCTTCTTCATTCCTTCATTCTACTATCAGAAGGGATTAAGACCCGAAAGTCAGCTAGTCATTTGCATGAGATAAAGCTATGCCATAGAAACTCACATTAAATTAACAGGCTTGTTCTGTTTCCACAGCTTACCTAGCAGGTAAGACAATTCCTCACAGAAAAATGCTGTGCACATTTTTACTGGTGCAAATCAAGATTCACTGTCAAAAAACGTGGCTCTATGCATACACAAAAAACATCTGCAGCGAAGCCCTTAGCATCTTGGGAGGCTGGGGGAAGGGAAGGCACCTTCTGCTTGATCTGCACTGTCTGTAGCAAGGCAGCAACGTGAACGAATGCTGCGGAGGTGTTCTGCATCCCTCACAACTGAGAGAGGCAAGAGAGTATAAAACCTATCCTCAAGCATGGCATGTCCTGTGGCAGCTGTTTTAGTGTTCACAGGCTTGTGAGATCAAACATTTTTACTGTAGTAACTGATAACTTACAGATTGACAAATAGATGTATATCCACAGTGAGAGATACAAGAATGATGTGAATTGAAAACACATCAGAAAATAGAAGTTTCTTGGTTCCAACAGCTATCTGTCAAGCATGTAAAATATCATAGCAAATGTTTCTTATTTGAAACAACAAAAAGGGATCTGGATTAATTTGCCCTTTTTCAGATAATATGGTGATTGTATTTTCCATTTAGCTACAGCTGGCAAAATGTGTTGGAACTTACTACAACAGCCAATTAGGTTCTTTCCCCGACTTAAAAATTAACTCAGCTGATTTTTTGAATCATCCAAAGTAATCATTCCAAGTAAAAACATACTTGCCTGTGAAAGTTCAGTGTTAGAAAATTAGAAATTACTGAGATGGTGAAGCTAAAGTTGGTGTTGGTAACAGAAATGCCAACAGTTTTCTAACAGGTTCAGTGAGCTCCAAAATCATGAAATGGCATTTGTAAATCTGTAGTAATTAACAGTAAGTTATCCAGTCTCAGTGTTAAAACGATCCATTCTATATCAACCCTAACAGGCATAAAAGGGAAAAAGGCAAAGCCTAAATTTGTCATCAGTGTAAAAGGAACGCTACCTCTGCTACCTCTGAAATTACTTCCAGACCTTCAGAGTCAACATCTATTAGCTGACTTTGACTTAGATTTCAGTATTAAAAAATGACAGCACCTTACAAACAGCAGAGAGCTTAACCTTGTACAATCCTACTCAAGCAAAGTAAAAGAAACTAAATGACCTGCCAAAGTCAGAAAGGAAGAAGGCAGACAGGTCAGCAGCAGCACCCTCTCGTCCTAAATCACACCCTGGTAACTGCAATAAAAGGAAAGGCAACACCTTTCCTTATATTATTATACAGAAGCCTCTTTTTTCCTGGTAGGTTATTTATACTAGCAGTAACTTCCCATGGCTGTAATATCAACTTCATTTCCAAAACCATGGAGGGTATAAAAATATGAGTTCATTTTATTCAAGTCCTCAAAGTCCAGCATGAAGCTGAGTGATGGATTTCAGATTAATTTTGTTCCAACTTTCTGCCCTGATGCCTGCAGTCTTCCAGTGAAAACATTCAAAGAGAAAAAAAAGAAAAAATATTTGGTAAAGTGTTAATATTTCATATGAGAAAGAGAAATGAAAGATAGTCATCTTACAAATAGGTAGCACTCAGGGATATGCTATAAAATAGTCTTTTTAAACATCAGCCATGAGATTTTGTTTACAACAGGCTTCCTCCCTAGTGCCTCACGATCTGTTCGAAATACTATAAAAGCTGAAGTTCTTTTGATAAGTGGATAATTCATGGAATAGATTAAGGCTCTCCTAAGAGGATGAAAATTCCTTTAAATAACGAAGACATGATTTTGTTAAAAATATAGAATTATTTTTTTCAAGGGGATCTCTCCAACGGCCAGCCGCATAGTTTGAATACTTTTTTAGTAGTGAGATGGGGGAGAGCTGATAATGAATGAGCATGAATACGGCCAATACATTTATGACTGCTTTAGAAGAGGCTATGGGTGTTTCCCATACTGGACTGCCCTTATGTAGTTTGCTCACGACCTGTAATTTCCTTGCTAGTCTTCCCTGGACAAAGATTTCTAACCAAGCAGAAGTAATCATTATTAGGGTAAACATGATGAAAGCAGAAAACACCGTAAACAGTTGATGATGAATTTGTTATACAATTGCAGTTGCTTTCTTTTGAGTGAAAAACCCCTCAGCCAAGGAACCCCCTAACTTTTAAGGTATTAGGTTGAGAAGTCCTTTTGGAGCTGGTGCTAACCATGTCACAGCCTTTCTTTAGAGACCCGATTCTCCCATTTCGCATGTAGACATTCATACAGTGTAAATGAAAAGTGGAAATAAAATATTAGCAGTGACACCACAGCATACCCACTTCTTGCTCACTTGACTTAATTCCAAACACTGGAGAATTAGGAGGGATCAGCTACACTGGCAAGGCTGACTGTGATGCTGCTGTAGGGCCCAGGAAGGTTCCCTTTCTTTTTGGATCCTCTCTTGTAACTTTCTTGAACCCTGACATAGACTTCTTTGCAAAAGGTCTTATTCCTCCCTCTGATAATGAATTAGTACCCGCTGGAAACAAGACCAGATGAAACCCAGGAGCACAGCTTGTCAAACAGAAACAAAAGTAGTTGACACACACCCTGAATATTACAGGCTCTACGGGCCGTGAGAGAAAGAATAAAAGCTTCCTACATGAGTAGAAAGGTACGACTAAATCAAGAGTAAAAGGAAAAAAAATCCCCTATGTGGCCATGTGTTCTGGTCTTTCACCATGAAATCCTAAGAAACAATTTCTACAGAATTTCCTGGCTTCTCTTGTCCCAAGTCCCAGGCTATTATTCTGATGATGTCTAGAAGATGAGCCCAGACTACCAGAATTTTGGAAGAGCCTTAATCCCAATTATTACTTCGTAAATTTGAGAGTAACTTTTAACTGCAGAAGTTAATTTCCCAGTGCTCCAATTACTGGCACAGACAGGCCTCTTGGCCTGGAACCTACTCAATCCATCCTACATGCGTCCCTTTTTTTCAAATCCTATAGAAATGAGGAAAAAAAAAAAGAAAAGGTGCCCTGAAGGCACAGGTGAAAGCTGAAGTTTTCAAAATGAAAAGCATTGATTTTCTAATTCTTGCTTCTCGTGTTTTCCAGAACAAACTCTACCCCCATATTCCTGCTGCCTTTATTTGCTGATGAAATGGGAACTGCAGAGCAATGTTGAAAATTATAGTAAAGAACAACTTCAAACAAATCCTTTCAGAAATATATAATAGAAATAATTCCTCTACTAGTTAGAAGTAGTTGTTCCAGGAGTTAGATTTTGCCACCTGCCATCATATTTGGTATTCTATGAACAGAATTCCCCCTTATGGATTAACTAAAACTGTGAAATGAGTAAGAAATAACTTACTGTGAGGAGGTGGGGCAGCATCTAGGCCTATATTTGCCATGGTAATCTTGTGCTTTTGGATAGATATTAAACCACACAGCAACAGGAGTGGGATATTTTTTTGTTTGTTTCTGAAAAACTAATGTCATTGAATTGCAGCTATGTTTTTCTTCAGACTATTTCATTTAGTGCTGTGCTTCTTTAAGTGCTGATCACAACAGACTGAGCATGTTTTACAGACACATAGGTTAAGGAAGCACTTATCTCTCATATGAGAACACTAGGCATCCTATTTGAACAAACGAATTTCCACGTGGAAAGAAACTGGAGCTCAGGAATCATCATTCGAAGTCTGACATATCTTTTCAGCATAATTCACTGCTGTGAGGAGAGAGGCAGGACCAAGGGCCACCGTTCCGCCAGAAGTTGGGGAAGAAACCCATTAATCTGAACAGAGCTAATGGGATGCTGTCCTTCCACACTGCTCTGCAGCCTTACTCCCTTCGCAGGTACAGATGTCCTGGCTCAAGTGGGACATCTGCACAGCAGAAATCCATCCTGTTCTCTGCACCATTATTTGCTAATGGGAAAATCCACTACAAGTAACAAAGATGCCTTAAGGAAAAACAGTTTCTAGTAGCTCCTACAAGAGTCTGCGCACTCCACCTGGCCCTTTCCTACAGCTCGCTGCTGTCGGAGTATCTCCTGAGTGGTTTCTGTATAAAGGAGCTTCTGTGGTACAAAATGGTCTGCAACCCTTCCTCACCAAGAACCTTCCTTTGCTTGTTTACCACATCTATTTTTTAGCACTTCACCAATCCCTTTCCCATATTGGGAGTTTGGTTTTGTGGAGGGGTTTTTGTTTGGTTGGGGTTTTTTTAGTGTTTTCTAGTTGAAAGTCCATTTCTGGACGTACATCAGAGTTAAAGAAAGTACTGCTAAAACCCACAGAAAGTGAAGATCCCCTACACCCATAGTCAACTCCCTCGTCCTGGCAGCCGAAGTATATTAGTCTGCTTTCCTCTGAAGGGAAAGCATGTGGCAATAAAGAGAAAAGAGGTTCTGACTATGGAGGAAATAAAAAACTGGCAGAGGAAATCTGAAGGCTTGGAGCTACCAATGACAGATTCATCCTGAGACAAGGGAAGCATCATGTGAGCCACCACCCATAATAAATACGATATTTTGCTGCTTCATTCACACTGTTTTGCTCCACATATCCTGTGTATCAAACCAAGGTGGAAAAAGGTAAACATATTTACAGTTCAGCATGTTACTAACATTGTGGTTTCTAGAACAGTCTCTCACTGTCTGAGAGTCCGTGAAGAAGTTTACTGCAGTTATACTTTGAAATTCTGAGTTTTATTATTTTAAAATACTTCTATTATATTCAAACAATTTTATCAGTGTTATTCAACTGATTATAGTTACACTAATGAGCTGCAAAGCTACTGAACTCTCAGACAGAACTTCATAGATATGGGAACTAATTTTCCAGAAGAGAAAACTATTAGAACATGTGGCTAATGATAAACATGGAATGCTAATCTGACCTCTCTGACTTCAGTGCAAGGACAATTAGGCCACAGTGAACACTTTGGACAGCTCCTTCTGAAGTACACTGTGTATATCCATGACACTAAAACCCAAAGTACTTAAACAGAAAATATGAACACAGGGAAATCAGATTTCATGCACAGCTTCACATGTAGCTTTATATTATTATTGTGCAAATTTCTTCATGCCCTTTGGCATGAAGGATGTAAATGTGCCCTATTCATTATAAATTCCCCCATGAAATCACCAGCCAGCCTATGTCTCTGTTTGATCTAAATGAAGAAAGTCCAGTTTAGTATGCCAGGGTGAGGAGGAGACAGGCAGCAAGAGAGTGCCATCATCAACAGAAACACACAGCAAATAGACTTGTTTTTCCCTCCTCCTCTTGCTCATGTCATCCTCTCCTCCTGCAGTGGTCAGGCCACCAGCTCCAAACTCAGACTTCTGCCTCATCACCAGGAAATACCAGCTGCAGTTTACAGATTAGGCTACCAGGAGCTCCTGTCACAGTGATGCTCCTGGACTGGGCTGCAGAAGAATAAGTATGGATATGGAGATGAATTGCTGGAAATTGTGGCCTTGCCTTGCAATGGCTGCAGGCTGAAGGTACTATGGTATTGTATATACAGTTCCTGTGCATGAACAGTGGGTTTTCATCTCTTCACAGACACACCTGAGGACAGGACAGGTCCTGCATCCTACCAGCTCTCCCATGTGCCCGAGCCACACGTGCTCCACCTGGGGACCAGGAGGGGCCAGGTCTCTTTTGCATTAGCTCCCCTAGATCCAGAATGCTTTCTGCTCTGAGTTGTGACCCCTTTCCAAGGTAGAACACGGGGAAAAGCACTGCAGGTAGTGTGGTAGCTCCTGGTCCAGCTAGGCTGTGAGAGGCTGAAGCAGAGGAGAGGAGGTGCAGTGAGGCAGTGCCGCAGCCACCAGCTGCCTCTGCCAAACCTGGAGCGGGGCTGCTGCAGGTGAGCAGGCGGTCACCCCTCAATGGTAGCTTCAGAGGGAGAGGCCCCCACTTCTGGTGTGTTGCTTCACCACTGGGCCAAGCAGCTTGCACCCCTCTGTACATGCTCAGCCTCCTGCAGCTAGGTTCCCAGCCTTGTCTGCAGGAGCACTTCTCTTGGGATAGCTCCGAAAGTAACTTGTGGGGTACCAATGCCTGATTTTTCTCCTTCTCTCTAAGTGTATTTAGAAATGTGTAGGTCTTAACCTGCGGAAATCTCCTGTGGCCTTTTGCACTGGTCTGGTAGAGCCAGCCAGGCTGGTGAGGCAGGGAGCAGAGGAGTTCCTGGCAGGGGCTGCCTGGGGTAGAGAACCTTTGTGCTGCTAAACGGCTCCTCTTCTTCATGTGCAACAGCTTGCCGAGCTGGGGGGATGTGCTGGGACACGTGTTTGGAGGGGGCAGAGGGGCATGCTGCAAGAGCTGCCTGGGAGGGGATGGCATGCGGTGATGGACGGGATCATGGGACCCTGGGGGCCCATGGGGTGCAGCCTGCCCCCAGTGAACAGGGTGCAGGCAGCATGGGGAGGCGGCATTTGTCCTGCTGCCACCCCACGGCAAGGTGGCCAGAGTCCAGATGCCTTAAAGCCTCGGAGCAGCGTGGCTGCCCAAGACAGGGATGAGCAGATGCAAGCAAGGGAAAGAATTGCAGGACTGTTTGCAACAGTGGGATCAGGGCTACACGTCCTGTAGGTACCATTGAGAGCATCACACTTGCTGGGAGAGGATGAGTTTCTCTCTCAGCATAAAGCAAAGTAATCATGTACCTGCTCTGATTTATGCCAAGATACTTGCATTCCTACAGATTCCTTCTGGTACCTGGAAACAACCAGCACCATGATGCACGTAAGTGAGTACAACAGTCATTACCTTCTGCTTTCATCAAGCAGTAAAACACTCACAAATGTTACATTCTGGTTTACAAAAGTGAATTGGATTATTTTTTAACAACCATACCAGAGATATTCTACGTTAAAGCAACAGAAAACAGGCACTACACTTGCCTAAAAGAGCTTTCTAAATGACATGTATTATTGGGCTTATGTATTATTATTGCTATTCATAATTAATGGAAATGTAGCATTTTTCACTAATGGAAAACAACCACTGCAAAGAGCACTTTGATTGCATTATATTTATTGCCCATCTTAGGAACTAAAAAGGCACTTAACCTGTAATTAAGGTTACACAATAAAAGCTTTGTAAATATTGCAGTTGGGAAGTGTCCTCTCAACATCACATACTAACATTAGGCAAAAATATTTGCTCTAAGGAATGTCTCTTTGAAATTATAAAACTGTTTTTCTGAAGGAAAAATGAAGGAAAAGAAAAACCTTAGATGCAGCACTGCCTTGTTTCTCCAGCCTTCGCACTTACTTGGCAAACACCACAAACACCAATCAACACTGCATGTGAGCAGTAATTAAAAAAAAAAAAATCTGTGGTGATCTGAAACTTCTCTCACTGTTGGGGATATGAGGAATGGAACCAAATGGGAAAAAACAAATCTGATGGGCAAAAGCTCTTTGCTAAAGTCCAAACATTTTTGCCTGGGAGCTGCCCCATTGCATGGTAGTATACAGCAAAGTGGTTAAGAGTGCTTGGTCCGTGCTGTGCAGAGGGTACTCACTCTTGATTTTGCCCAATTTCTGTCCACCTTTGCTCTCCTTGGGTGTAACACACTCACTTAACCCTGACTTTCAGGCTTTAGGCAGAATAGATGGATGTTAGTATGCTATAGAAAGCGGAGAGGATGCGTGCAAACATCACGCTCGTTGCTTGCTGTGCCGTCTGAACAGGGCTATGCCTGACCCCACAGGCACATAACTGCTACCCTGCCAGTACCACTGGAACAGCCATATTCCACAAAAAGTTCTGTGTATTCCCATGTTGTTACCTGCCTAAACAAGTATACGAGTGTTTCTCATTTTGTAGTATTTGGCAACAGAGTCTGAGCTTAGAAAAGCTTTATATTTCAGTTTCAAAAAGAGGAAATAAGACCAAGTGACATAATAAACCTTAGGTTACTTGCAAGTTGTTTGCATCATTTCAAAAAAACCTTCTCAAACTCAATGGCAATAAAATTTTTTATAGGAGTAATGAATATCAAAACCTTAGGCTCAAATATTTAAGTGTACTCCAAACAATCTTCTAGTGATTATTTATCTTCCAGATATATGGAATTATTTACAATTATACATAAAAGCCTAAAAAAATAATCCTTCTAAAATTAATTTTTGCCCTTTTGTTTTTAGGATTTTGGCCTGACATCCAAGTGGATTGATTTATTAAATAAGCTTGTAATTCATAAACAACCTAGAACCAGACTTCTAAGGAAAACAACACTGACTGGAATGTTTCTGGTGCGCTTTGGAGAATGCAGAATACCATGTAGACAAGCTGCACGTGCCACATGCTTATAGAAGCAATTTAATTCCTAGTGATCTTGAGGGAGAGAGGAATTCTTCACAAATAAGCTGTATCCTGATATTATGTGAACAAGTAACAAGGAAGGGTTGGATGTCCCCTGGAAACGGGACTTTGACGACATTAGCATTTCTCTTTAAATTACCTATTGTGACAGTTGTCCCAGTGTTAATGATGACTTTGGCACAAGTCTAGGTAGATGCTCCTTGTAGCCTATCTAAATTTGCTCTGAGCAGAGTTAACAGCTATTATTGCAGATCACTGATTCTGCGTTAGCATTTCTTACACTTTTTTCTGGTGGAGCTTCACCACCGGACATCAGCGGTGGGAGGGGAGAACAACCATGTTGCTGCAGCTGCAAGCAAGATTTTTTAATTATTTGAGACCTTTGAGAGTCTGGTAGAAAGACTGATTACACGCCACTGACTGCAGATCTCTCGGAGCCACTGTTTAACATATTTTCTTTTGAAGTGTGCACCACTTTTTAAGTGGAACAATGACTAAATTGTTTAGTGACTAAATCTACATTGATAGTTAAGGTCAGAACTGGTGGCATTAGAGGGCAGGATATCTCTTAGTTCTTAGACACTGCATCTGATCATGGTCATAACAGTTATTTCTTCCACTCCTACAACACAATCTTTCCTTTTAATACAGCACATATCATACCACAGATTTAGTGGTTTGTTAAAAAAGCAACAACAAAACCCCCAAATTAGCTCCATTTCAGGCACCCCTGCTAGGTGTCAGAATGTCTCCTGCTCTCCAGCCTGTACGTTTATTGAAAAATAATGGCAGGCAAATAGGGTGTCCCTCTTCTGACCTTTGCAAAGTTCTGCCCATGTAGAAATGTTATGAAAATTAAAACAAAAAAAAAAAGGGTTTTTTACTTTCCAATTTTTAAAAAAAACCTCATTTTAAAAAGTCGGACTTGAAATATCTCAAGTAAATCCAAACTGGCTTCAGCTGATGTGCCTCAAGCTCTTCCTTTCCTCAGTAGTCTGACTGCCATATCCTGTTCTCATTGCTATCCTCTTTTTGCCTCAACAGGGAGGAGTTCTCCCTCAACTGGGAGAAAAAATACAGAATAAACAGGTGATATTTTAGTAAAATTATCTGCTAAGCATTAAATAAAAAATTTTTACTAGTCACTGTCTGCCACAGTTATCAGAATTGACCACAGTTTGTCTTCAGTCCTACTGCTATCCATATAATGTTAGCAAACCTCCAGCATGATGATAAAAAATTCAAAGTCTTTAGAGATTAGTCACAGATCATATCATGCTAACAGTCACTCTGGCTCCAGTTTAATCTATTTGTCAAATACATTTCTTTTAAAGTTCCCTGTGGATATGAGGACTCCATCGTGCTGTGCACAAAAGTAGGACCTACTTAAAAGAGGTTATATTTCTACAAGGAAGAGACCTGAAAAGTAGTAAAGGGACACGTAGGTGGAGTGACCTGATTCAAAGTTTTACAGCATATCAGAAAATGGACTTCAGGATGCAGATTTTTCACTCACCATATTCAGTCCAATATGCAGATGAGGTCACATCTCTGGATTGAATGATATAGTCAATGTAGATACTCTGCAGGAAGAAGAAAGAAGAAAAAAAAAAGGGAATAATTTAGCCCATCTATATTATATAAATAATACAATTCCAACTGATTATTCTGCAAGTATCATAATCTGGGTTTTAATGTGTTAATAATTATGGAAAAACAAAGGCCTGTTTCATCCATAAAACTGCACGGAATTTAAAATTTGCATTTCACTCCATTTTTAAAAATTAACCTGAATAATATTCATTTAAAGAACAGACTACAAATGATCATCATTAAACATTTTCTGAGGAAACAGAAACCTGGATGACATAACAGATGTAATTGCACTTCATACTAAATAACTGAGAATTTTAGTCAAAATTAATTAGCATCCTATTGGGCACATAAGGTTACATAAAACATGGCTATAAAAACAGGTTTTAATGATAATGAACAGAGAGGAATTTTAATGCACTGCACTGTCATTAGTGGTCTGTCCCCGAAGACAAGAGTTTTGCTAGATTATCCTAGATTCACACAACTTGGAGTGTAATATGCTTTTTTTTGGTCTTTTTTGCAACAACTAAAAGGAAAAAAAGATGGATAGGGACTGTTCGTACTTAGTTCTAATCTGTAGTTTAATTGTTGAGTTCTTTCACTTTGCATTTTATGCCAAGACTTCTTTTGGGGATGAGCAGCCGGACCACTATGGTAGGTCCAGTAAGCTAAGTTAGAGAGCAGGACAAGTCGTCAGATAACAGTAGTGAATGCAAAGACCTTCGATTTTGACTTGGTCTTCATCTATTCTCACCCCTTGATCTTCAGTGCCCTTCTAGTTTCACCTAGTTACTCTAAGACTCTGTCATAAAGATGAATTTCATAAAAGCCATCATTTGAGCCTATCAGCCTGCCATTCTGAGCAGCGCAAAAGTGGCCTTTTGACATGCCCCCAAGGCTCATTTTTGCATACATTAGTCAGAAGAGTCGAAGAGACACAGTGTAAAAAAGACGCTGTGACAATTCCAGACTATTTGTCACATGGTAAGGATCCCACACAGGCGGGTGAAGTGGTATTGGATTCTCTTTGACACCACAGCCACAGAAAGTTACAGTCACCCATCTAGTTGAGCAAGGGAAGCCAGCAAATGTAGGTTTTTTGGATTTTAGCAAAGCTTTTGATACTGTCCCTCACAGTATCCTTTTGGACAAAATGTCCAGCATACAGCTAGACAAGTCCATAATACATTGAGTGAACAATTGGCTGAGGGATCTGGCTCAAAGAGTTACAGCAAATGGAGTTACATCAGGCTGGCGGTCAGTCACCAGTGGGGTTCCCCAGGGTTCGACTTTAGGGCCAGTGTTCTTTAATGTTTTTTTAAATTATCTAGACACAGGAATTGAATGTACATTAAGTAAGATTGCCGACGATACTAAAGTAGGAGGAGCTGTGGACTCCCTCGAGGGTAAAGAAGCCTTACAGAGAGATCAGGATAGACTAGAGAGCTGGGCAATCATCAACCACACGAAATTTAACAAGAGCAAATGCTGGATTCTGCACCTGGGTTTAAAACTTCCTACATCTCCTTGTGTCATAAACCCTGGGAAGCTCTCATCTCCAGTGGGAATACCAGTGAAGACTTGGGGGGAAAAAGGCAAAGAATGGTGAATTTCTGCAGGTTTGATTCCCAGTCCCAGTATTCATTAGCCACCATTTGAAAGATGGGATCCCTCCCCCAAATACTTCTTTTAAAGAGATGAATTCGAAAGCTGTGAACTTTAAAAATCCCTCCTTAAAAATTCACAGGCAGAGCATGTGGTCATTTAAGCAGAGCACTTTCAACTGTTATTGTAAAACATTTTCTAGTGGTATCTAAGAAAGGTTTGACCTGGAAGTACAACAAATCACGAGCCAAGGGTCTGTAATGGGCATTGGGGGATATTCGGCACATTTCTCCCCAATCAGGTACTGGAGTAACAATAATTAGCAGTGCAAAGAGAAATTCATAAAAGGTTGAGGGAACAGGAAATAATTCCTTCTATAAAACTGTAGGCAGTGTCTAGGGTGCATCCTGGGATTCGGCAGGATGGATATCCTCTGGAGACATGAGCTTCGCAGAGTAACTTCACAGAGCTATTGAAAAGGGGGTGCAGGAGTCTTTTTATTGACAGCTTCAGCTCTCCTAACTGCAAATTCAAGAGTGCTTTTCACTAGCTCTGTCCCATTCAGCAGCTGGGGTGGTTAATGTAGAGTAGAACGGAGGTGGGCATCTCTACCTGCCTCCCACTTGCAGCGGTGGCCCAATACCTCCACCCGCACACCCGCTCAAGTCAAAACAGAAAGAGGGGATGTTCTCTCCCTAACATCCCTGAACAGGAATCCTTATTGCTTCAAGGGCCACAGTAAAAATTTCCTTTCTCACTGGGTTCTGGCTTTGTAACAATGAATGCCTTTTGCAGGCCTATAAACAGGCTGAGAAGAAGGTTGGTGCTCACACAAGGGATTAATATGGTCATTATTAGAGGAATACATGTACCTTTTTAATACGAAGCCAGTATAGTAACTTTTTCAGCAACATCCTTTTTTAGTTCATAATTCCAAGCTGGATATATATAATTGCGGTGGCTGAAATTAATTTAAAATTTGATTTAAAAATCTAATAGCCCTCTTTGGTGGATAAGATATGGCTGGCTCCAAATACACATCTAAATCACACATGCATGTGTGCATAGTGGCATATGCTACTTATATCAATCATAGTAGAAGTTAGGCTAAATCTTCTTAAGTACTGAGGCTAAAAGCTTATGTGTCCTGATTCCTGTGGTTCATTTCCATTCCACTTGGAATATACACAATAAACTATATTTTCAGGGAGCTTATTTTATTTAAACTTTTGTTTTCTTAGGGAAAATGTAAGAAGTAGTTCTAACAGCTGACTAAAATACCCTCAAAGTCAGCTTTTATTTCTAGCTATGCCATGTTTATTCACATTGAACCACATGGTTCCCTCCAAGCAGTCAAAACAGAATTGCTATGAATAAGAGTACCACAATTCTGTCCTGAATAGTTTGATTGGTTTAATTTGATTTTTGAGGATCTTTCTGTCATTTATGTCTGTCAAAATGGAACAAAGCGGTCCTTGTCAGTATGGTCAATATATACATAACTGTAGGTACTTAGCTTGTTCAGAACTGTATTACTACTTGTATGCTCAAAGCTAAGCAAGTGCACAAATTGTGATTGAAATAGTAACTATTTTCTGAGGAAAAGGAAACTTCAACCTATCCTGTAATTTAGTTTGTCCCCAGAAATCCTACAAAGTCTCAAAGTCTGTATAAGAGGAAAGTGGTGGCTACTGGATCAGAACTTACAGTATCAGAAATATGGATAAAATTTTGTATAGATGTCATTTACAGAAATGACAATGAAACATGCCAAAGAAGATTTCTGGTAAACTTCATCTTTGTGAAGATTTACAGTCAAAATAGATGATCAAATAAATGCTATTGTAGAGTTACAGAGAGAAACTGGAATTAAGAATCTGGAGTGAAACACTTTATGTCTCCGTAGGCAGCTTAACGTTAAACTCCAGGAAGTGTGTTACACCATTTTGCTTCCACGTGTGAAGATCTCTAGCTCTTTTAAAGGTTCAATTCAGATCTTAAGCTCTAGCCCTCCAGGAAAGTAAGGTTAACTCTGAAGACTGGAGTCCTGGCACTTCAAATTATGCTGTCAGTGTAAAAAACTAATTGAGATAAGCCTTAAGCAGGAATAATTTTTCATTATGTGAGATTTACAGGATTGGCAGTTCAGGAAAGAAACTCTCTTTCCACCCACACTTCCTTTACCTACCTTCTCCAATCCTACAGACAACCTAAACTACTAATTCTTCCACTAGCATGCTCCAAGTTCTTCTGGTGTCTTCTAAACCCTATAGTTACTTATAGTGCTGTTCTCCTTGTTTAGATACAAGTAGAACCCAAAACCACAGAGACTACTTCCAAAACCTGTTATCCATTGAAATTGCTTTCCATCCAGTGATGGAAAGCAATGACTCGTTATCAGCTTCCGTCTCACTGACATGTAAATCTAGATGCATCTATGTCTCCACATAAAATATAAAAACTAATCTAATGCATGGAGCAAGAAACAAGGAAAGCTGCATTTCTATTCAGTTAAACAGTTTCATGAAGCTTTTAGAAAAACTGATGGAACATAATGTTGCAAAGACTTTTTTCTTCTCAACGGAGGCCATCTTGATTAGCTGAATTTAGTACAGCTCTTTTCTCTGTGTCTGTATATCTGTTAGGCACAATCTTTGTTATCAACACTAGAAAATCAACTGTTCTATAACAGGCTAAATGCATTATCAGTAGTACGTTCTATATGTACGATGAATACGCTTGCATGCATGACAGAGCAAACCTGAGCACCGTACGTCACTCTGTGCAGAGGTTGCCGCACAATCTTGAGTGTTCTTGGTTAGAAAACCAGTTAGTACCCAGTTCACATCACTTGTTGATGATATTGTAAAGGAGAAAAATACTCCACCATAGTCATTGGCACTTTGGGAAAAAAGCTGGGGGAAAAGTCAATTTGAGTTTTTCTATATTGTTGTAATAATAATGTTAAGGTATTCTCTGGTGTAAAAAAGCAAGTTCAGACTTAACTCTATTATATGTTGTTCACCAGAGCAAGGTTTCTAGAATCAGACCTTCCACATACATAGCATATATGACACAAAAACTAAATAATTAAAAAGTCTATGGATGGTAATTAACCTACAAAGGGAAAATATATCTGTGTAGTGATGGTCCAAGCTAGTTTAATAGGTAGTGAACCTTTCTGGACTTTGCCTTAAACTTGGCTCCTCAGGATTCCCGTGATCCACACCCTCACACCTTATTTCTGATCTACTAACCTCTCCAGCTATGGACTTAAAAATGATGCTGCCTTAGCCCGAAGCCTCACTTGCTCACTGCACCGGAGCTGAGCTGCAAAACTGGTTCTTGGGCCTTTCCTGGTCCAAAGCCAAATGTAGCTAAAGCTCTGCCTCAGTTTTATTCTTACCCTGCTAACTCTTTCCAGCCCTGGGCACAGAAAGGCAGGTAAACCTTCTGGCACTTCCAGCATGGCTGTGCCATGGATCCTCCAATGGATGTGCCAATGGAGCCTCCTTTTCACAGTGAAAAGTGCATCCTTTATCAGGATAAACACAAGCACTTCTCATAGGCCTCATTCTTTTAGTCTTAAACATTGCAAAGTGATTGCTGTCTGAACCATAAACCATAAACCATAGCCCAATGATCCCCTCAGATACAGCTCTAAACCTAGCCTGAACAGGAGTGTTTACATATGTACTTACCTGTGCTTCATGAAAATGTTTTTAATTTTAACTTATAATCATGATTTGCAACTGGAAAATTGGTAAAATGTTTTTAGGGACAAGAAAAACATTTCTCTTTCAACCCTTTTTTCTAAAATAGCTTGCTAAACAAGCTATTAAAATACATTTGTTACGATAAAAAAGTACCATTTAAAACTGCAAACATAGCACTGCAAGTAATATTAACAAGAACTGCCAAATAGTAATGGATATTTTAAAGCTGATTCTGCACAAAAGTTAGCTGTAACTTTTCCTGTGAGATTGCTTCAAAATATTTGGGGGGATTGTGGTATAAAAAACCAGAAATACTATAAGGAATACACACAAATGTAGATGTGGTGATTAGTATGTGAAAGAGATATTGTGGTATGGTATAAAAAGTTTTCAACAATGTTATCTGCACAGAAAGATTAGGCTCTTTAAGTTCATATTGGAAAATTTAGATTGCACTCCATTATGTTATATAATGTATGGTAACAGGATTCTGGTATTATCACTCCACTAATCCTGTCACCTTGGATTCTCATTTCTGGATTTATGATCTACTTATTGGAGCATAATCAAATCCATTTCTTTTGAGAAACTGTCTTCATGCAGAAGGAATATTTCCCGTATTATATTTGGGAGCATGAAATTTTATTACAGAAATGCTCATTGCATCTTCGCACACTCTGTAAATAAGAATGCTCTGATTTACTCTGCAAAGATTAAACAAGATACATTTCTCAGATCCTTTCAGTTTTCATGACACTTAAGCTCTTCCATCCTTAGATTAATTTTAAGAATAGGACCTCATTTTGCAGCTCCAATAGATGATGGAGAGAAAAACACAGCAGATGGGTTCTTGCCAGGTGGCATCATTCTCTCCACAGTCAATATTTCAAACATGACAAACTTGAGGGTGGGTACAGGTCATATTTGAGGACTCCACAGGCTGTCTTCAGCCTCCTAGTTGCTTTTGTTAAGTTCTTCTCCCCAGATTGGAGAAGAGATGATGTTTTATGGGTACACTTACGGTATGCCAGATGGAGGAATAATTCTGATTTTGCTGTTGCTGGGCTGGGGATGGTGGGAAGTCTTCACAAAGGCTACGGGCAAGAAGCCTACGAACTTCTGCTGAGAAGCCTCTCTCCCTACTGGCTCTGCAAGAAGCCCAACTCACCTACATCTAAAGTTAGTCATTGTTAACATCTCCCTTAAACACACTGGTAAATTCTATTATAAGTTACAAAAATAATACTCAGAAGTCTTTAAAATAGAAACGATGGTCGGGGCAATGTTCTGTTTCAGATTGTTGTTATTTTATTAGACTATTTTATTTTATTTTAGTAGACAGTGTTTTTACAAGTAATACCAGTGGTAAATCCTACCATGGGCCAGCCCACACATACAGTAGTCTTTGAAACTGTAGAGTTCATGTCTCTTCTATATTAGTCCCACATATGTTCTATAAATAAATGATGTGAAAGTGTAAGATTATACTTTGAAACTAGATGTAACTACGTGCATTTCCTTAAGGTACAGGCCATTACAACTTCACAAGTTACTAACTCCAGTAAGCAGTGTGAAATTGTGCGTGGAGAGATTCTATAATCAGTGGTGTATAAAAACAATCACTGAGCTAGCTCCCCAAATTATACTTTACCACGCTTGCAAGTCAAAGTTTTCTCACTAACTGGATAAAGAAAAAGATAGTAGACTACAACGCATGCGCATTATAAAATGAGACATCTTTGTAAAAATCCCAAGGCCCATATAAATTCTGCTACTATGAAGGATCCCTAATGTCATACTTTTTTCTCCCAGATCAGAAGTTTTCCAGTTAAGTCTTGACTAAATTCAACAAGACTCAGACAGAACCTTACACTTTTGTGGACAAACTCTCTCCTATTGTAATCTGGTCTCTCTAAGATTTTTGATAGATTGTAAAACTCTTCTATTAAATAAGCTATCTTCTGTTGATGTCTGTTTTTTTGTGGAATTGTATGAATTCTTCTTCTTCAGCAAGTCCTCCACTAGCATGGATGAGTGCCCACAATTAGGTAGGATATCTGGTTGGGAGCAGATTAAATAAAATTGGACTTGGTATTCCTCAATCCAGGAAATAACCATATGTGAGGTGCATGCTGATAACTCAAACACATGAACAAGCTTTTGCTTAAATACATTTACATGCAAGTAGCTCTTGAGCTAAAGAAGTATTTGTCATGAAAATTTTTCATTTACATTACAACCCAGTCACTTAGGCCTTGGGGAGTGTTATTAACTTAAAAAGCAATTTAGTAAGGTATTTGCGCTTTTTGTTACAGTTTTCCAGTTTCGCAGTATTTTTCTTTTTTTAGAAACAAAAATATTTTTCTGATGTGGGTTTTTAATAGGGAAACTATTTCTGAAAGTGTCACTTCATGTTTTTCATTGGCATTGCAAAAAAAAAAAAGACGACTTTTAAAACCTTGTGTCAGATGGAATCAGTGTCAGTTTATGCTATGGGTCTGCTCTTTGATTCCTTGTTAGAATCAGAAAGTACTTTAGCATGTTTAAAACCCTTCTTTCCTGTAAGTGCCATCAAACATTAATTGCATTGTGGTACACTGTATATGTAATTAAATTAGATTAACCTGGAACACCTTAATTTATTTTCGAGTATCAAAACAGGAACATTAGAGATACAAGGCAGTGTTCGGATGATATTGAATAATATTCTGATGCCTGCGTGAATGCCTGCATTGAAAGAAGGTACCACGAAAGAGAAGATAGGTCATATTGCCACGTACAGGCACCTGTTCTTGGAAGTTGCTGAGGGAATGTACTTAAAAAGATTCTCTGCTCTCCCAGTACATAGTGTTTACATCAATGTTACATAATCCTAGAAATACATAGCACCGCTTTTGAGGCAGTAACATAGAGGTATGCTTCTTTCACCCAGCTTTTTATACCACCCTCATCAATCTGGTAGCTGTGTGTCTGAGCAGTGAACGTGGTTACTTCCGCTCAAAACAGACAAAACATTGACAAGTATTCCTCACTGAAAAATCAGTCTTAACTCTGAATCTCAGTTTAGCTTATAGCAATAAGAAGCAATGAATTCTATAAAGTACAGTAAGAAATTATCCACATCAGATTGTTAGTTTCAAACAATGAGGTGGTGTTAATTAAAAATTATTTACATGCATTCTTTGATCACAGTAATTAGAAAAAGCAAAACTGGCACTAATTACTTCACTTTACATGCCAATGGTTTTCCAAGGTGACCTTAAAAGAAAACTACTGAAGATATTTGAGGATTTAAGGCAGTGTCATTTGGCATTTTTAAAACCAATACTTGATAGGATTATGTATATATCTTTGCTTTAAACTCTCTCACTGCCTCAGTAAGAGCAAAATTGCTCGAGGGTAGGAAGGCTCTGCAGAGGGACCTGGACAGGCTGGATCGATGGGCCGAGGCCAACTGTGTGAGGTTCAACAAGGCCAAGTGCCGGGTCCTGCACTTCGGCCACAACAACCCCAGGCAACGCTACAGGCTTGGGGAAGAGTGGCTGGAAAGCTGCCCAGAGGAAAAGGACCTGGGGGTGCTGATTGACAGCCGGCTGAACATGAGCCGGCAGTGTGCCCAGGTGGCCAAGAAGGCCAACGGCATCCTGGCCTGTGTCAGAACTAGTGTGGCCAGCAGGAGTAGGGAGGTGATCGTGCCCCTGTACTCGGCACTGGTGAGGCCGCACCTCGAATACTGTGTTCAGTTTTGGGCCCCTCACTACAAGAAGGACATGGAGGTGCTGGAGTGTGTCCAGAGAAGGGGCAACGAAGCTGGTGAAGGGCCTGGAGCACAAGTCTTATGAGGAGCGGCTGAGGGAACTGGGGTTGTTTAGCTGGAGAAGAGGAGGCTGAGGGGAGACCTCATCGCGCTCTACAGCTACCTGAAAGGAGGTTGTAGCGAGGTGGGTGTTGGTCTCTTCTGCCAAGTAACAAGCGATAGGATGAGAGGAAATGGCCTCAAGTTGTGCCAAGGGAGGTTTAGACTGAACATTAGGAAAAATTTCTTTCCTGAAAGAGTGGTCAGGCCTTGGAACAGGCTGCCCAGGGAAGTGGTGGAGTCACCATCCCTGGAGGTATTTAAAAGACGTGTAGATGAGGCGCTTAGGGACATAGTTTAGTGGTCATGGCGGTGTTGGGTTGACGATTGGACTTGATGATCTTAGAGGTCTTTTCCAACCTTAATGATTCTATTCTATTCTATTCCATTCTAAAATCAGTTGCTCTATTTTAATCTCCAGGGTGTTAGAAAAGATATGTTCTAGACTGCCTATAGTGGTCTTTTAAGTACATAAAAAGAACAATTCCTGCCTCCCATTTTAATTCTGCATGGGTAAATAGGTTGCAGATGTTATATGCTGTTCTCACACTTTTCAAAAGCAAACTCAAAATGCAAGGTCACTCATTCAGTTAAGTGCCCCTATTAAAAATACTAAAAAAACCCTAGTCCCCAGTTTTGCACATATGTATTGAAAAGTTTTAGTAACACTGGACACACAAAATGACCGAGACAAAACTGCGTGTATGATACATGACCATTCTTTACTGTGTGATAATACAGAACAATAACACCCAACCTAACTACCCTTTGAGTTGGCTTTACTGCTGCCTTGCAGACTTGAGGCAGTGAAAATTTACCAGAGTTAGCCATAAAACTAGACTGTCCTGGTTCCAGCTGGGACAGGGTTAACTTTCTTCCCAGTAGCCTGGGGGGTGTGCTGTGTTTTGGGTTCGGTGTGAAAGGAGCGTTGATGGCCCATTGATGCTTTGGCTGTTGCTGGGTGATGCTTGCACCGGGAGGGGGGAGCACAGCCGGGGTGGTGGACCCAGCTGGCCAATGGGGTATTATATACCATGTGACGTCATGCTCAGTATAAAAACCAGGTGTGTGGGGGGGCTCGCCCCCGTTCGTGACACGCGGTCGGCGGTCGGTGAGCGGTTGTGTTGTGCATTGCCTGCTTTGTGTATTCTGTTATTGTTGTTGTTCTCACTGTTATTATTACTGTTCTACTTAGTTTTATTTCAATTATTAAACCGTTTTTATCTCAACCCGGGAGCTTTCCTACTTGTGCCCTCCCAATTCTCTTCCCCATCCCACTGGGGGGGGGGTGATCGAGCGGCTGCGTGGCGTTTATTTTTGCTGGCTGGGGTTAAACCACGACATAGACACATTGTAAAGGATTTTTTTTTTCTGGTTGCAGTTGAAGACAATGTTAATGATTTCAGTGGGTCTATCTATATAAGGGCAGCCTGGAGAAGTAAAGTCTTCTGTGGACACTCAGTTGTTCAGGTCCTGTTTTCCTCTAAAGCAAGCTGCTTCTGCACGAACTTTATCAGCAAATAATTGAAAGTAACTAAGTTACCACAGCTTAATGACATGCCACTTGTCAACTGAGCCAAAATAGCTCATGTCTATGTACCTACCTATCTGCAAGAAAGAAATAAAGCATGTTTGCTCACACCATCATTTTCTTCATTAGCCTAATCCATCATCAGTGTCTGGCAGGATCGTTTCACAGTCAGAGCCATGGCTTTTTTATAAGTGATAATCTGGGTTCAAAATCTCGTAGAATGAATTCTTGATTTAAAAACAAAGAAGCATCTGTATCCATTTAATTTCATACACTGATTCCTAATACTTGTGTGTGGGTTATGGATATCTTGGGACAGTATGTCTTTCCCCATTCTCACAGGTGCTAAAAAAACTTGGCTGTGCATTCAGCAACACCATCTGTTGAGGGAAGACACATTATGAGATGTAATGAATATATAAAAGACACCTAGAAAAGGAGAATACATTAATCCAAAAATTTAAAAAAGAGTCTGTAAAAATAAATCCTATTTTATTTATAATTTGTGAAATAAATATATCAGTGCTGGATAACATTCTTTAACAGTTTAAAAGCAGTATTTTTACTTCTCAGCCAAGTGCTTTATTTCAAACCACATAGTAAGTTAGAGTAGTATACTCTGAAGAAGAAGAAGAAGAAGAAGAAGAAGAAGAAGAAGAAGAAGAAGAAGTTCTACCAACAGAATGTAGAACTAAATAAAGGTTTATAAGCCCCAGAACCTGTTTTTCTTTGCCCAAGTGTATCATTGGTTTAATGCAAGTTATTAACTCTCCCTGCAAATGTTTTGTAACAATAAGAGATCTGCAGGACTTGGTCCTCTACCATGAAAATTCGTAACAAATGATGGATATTGGAATTCGCAGTAATGTTTTTGAGATATGAGTCAGCGACCCACTAGATTCTACTTAACCCCACAAAGTTTATATTAGTCTTTCGTTGTTATAATGAAAGAACACCTCAGGCAGGGATCAGTGCAATGCTATACAAAAAAAGATGAAAAGACAGGACATGGTCCAAAGAACTATTAATTTGGAAGTTTGTCTAGTGGAAAATGACCCTCAAAAATGTTACACAGCTGTTGGGCAAGAGAGGGAACCAGGGAAAAAAGAAAACATAGCGATCTGCCATAAGCAGAGATGGTACAACCACTTTATAAAGATAACAGTGTTATGGCTAGTTCACTCTTTTTTTATGGTAGTGCTAAATGATCCGGTGTATTCCCATGAGTAAACTGTGTCTAATGAATCTCCACTTGATAACCATAACAGAAATGCCAACTCAAGTGCATCTTTTATCTTCATGCTGCTTGAGAATAGTCAGTCTGGGGGTAATTTATGAGACTGTAATTCTTCATGGCTTGAGGCATCAAAGAAGATAGGAGTAAAGGCGAGCAACACTTTCATTTCAGCTGCCATAAAAAAAAGTGTATTGGCTCTGGTTTCTATGTCCAGATTGAGTTAACAGCACTAGCAGAGAAATACTGGGCATTTTTTGTCTTTTTTTTTAATCTGTCAACACCATCACAGTGAGTACTGCTGTCTGAAGACAAGGAGGCTTGGTCTCCATAGTGGGCAAAAGGATGACTGCTCCTTGTGCGATTATAAACTAGCTAACTTTCAGCAGCAGTGGTATCAAATTCGTTGCATGCGGTAGGACCTGGTCAGATATTTGTCCACATGGACAGCCTACCCCACTGTCCTGGTTTCGGCTGGGACACAGCTAATTTTCTTCCTGGTAGTTGGTATAGAGCTGTGTTTTGGATTCAGTATAAGCATAATGTTGATAACACACTGATGTTTTAGTTGTTACTAAGTAGCGTTTACTTAGTCAAGGACTTTTCAGCTTCCCATGCTCTGCCAGCTGCACGAGAAGCTGGGAGGGAGCATAGCTAGGTCAGCTAACCCAACTGACCGACGGGGTATTCCATACCATATGACGTCATGCTTAGCATATAAAGCTGGGGAAAGAAGAAGGGAGGGGGGGATTTTCAGAGCGATGGCGTTTGTCTTCCCAAGTAACCGTTACACATGATGGAGCCCGGCTTTCCTGGAGATGGCTGAACACCTGCCTGCCGATGGGAAGTAGTGAAGGAATTCCTTGTTTTGCTTTGCTTGCGTGCGTGGCTTTTGCTTTACTTATTAAACTGTCTTTATCTCAACTCACGAGTTTTCTCACTTTTATACTTCCGATTCTCTCCCCTATCCCAGCAGGGGGGACTGAGCGAGCGGCTGTGTGGGACTTAGTTGCCAACTGGGGTTAAACCACAACACCCACACTACGTGTGATCCCAGCTGCCCTGAAGCTGCAGTCACACCTTTCACTGCAGAGTAGACTTATCCTCAGTCACATGTGGAGGTTTATGGGTTTAATGGTGGTTTCTGTAGGTTTGTAACATCAATCTAGCCAAGATTTTGCTATGAGGCTTATCACCATGGAGGAGAAGGATGAATGCGTGATGCCAGATACGTGACGAACTGCAGTGGGATTGTCCCTGATTTTGGGAAGGCTGACCTTAGCCAAACCAGTCAAACCACCATGCAGGCAAAGTCTCAGCTGTGGAAGGAACCAATGACTTGTTATTGCTCTTCAGATCCTCTACTAAGAGACTAAAGACAACAAGAAATTCTGAATAAACTGAATATTTGCTCAAAAGGAGCTATCACAGTAGCTGATGCAAGAGTTCCCCCCTGTGCAAGAGCTTGGGGGCACAGTAAATGCAAATGAGAAATCATTCACACAGAGTAACTAACCAATGAAGACAAATCAGTCATGTTTTGTGGAGAGTTTAGTTCTCAGGCAGTAAAATGCTATTCAAAATCAGATTTTGCATAAACCTATAGGATGACCTTGGTCATCTCTTTTGCAAGCTGAGAATAATTGACACGCACAACATAGCAGCACTGTCACCTTCATTGTCACAGTATAGTTAATATCAACTGCACTAGGAAGATATTAAAGAAGTACTGTATATTTATTTACAGTTTAGTTCAGCTAAATGAGTTTGAACTGGTTCACTATGTTTAATTATTTTGCTGAATCAGAGTGTGATTTTTTGAAATGATTAATTATCTTCTTAAATTATTTTTCAATTACATAAGGACAATTAAGAAAATGAAAGGAAGTATTACACATCATAGATTGCTCATCTTCATGTGACAATCCAGTAAAAAAATCAAGTCACTAAATGTGTCTAAGAAGCATCATTGTTATTTTCATATGCATTTAAGCAAATCATTTCCAAAATGACAGTTTTAAAATTGAAATTGCTAATGAACCATGTCTTTTAATAATTCATAACACTACATGGTTTTAACTTTCATTCTTTGTGGAAGCCAAATTAAAAGTATAATGCATTTCTAGTTTTAGGGCTTTTTTAATGAAAAAGTTAATGATAATTTCTGTAGCCTTTTTTAACTACAAAAATGCAAAGAAAGCAGGAGAAACATAAACACAATCCCATGTTTGACATTTATTTGAAAGACAAGTTTACCAGAATACCAAACAGTATTAAAAATACCGCCTGATCATACAGCAGTAAAAAAAACTTTTCACAAATACTGTTTTGTATCTCTCGAAAGCATTCATGAAGCAGAGTAAAAAGAAACATTTCTTGCTGATCTTCCCTATCTTCTATGCCATTCGTTAATTTCAGTCCACAGAAGAAATCTAGAGCAAAACAAAATTCTCCCCTGCCACTCTACTGCACAGTTTACAACAGCTGTAATTGCACCACTTTTCTCCTTTGCTTTTTACCAGATCAATGTACTGAAAGCAATTGCTTAGGAACTTATGAGTAAACAACGTAAACAACAGATAGCAACTCTTGCAGGAATAATAGATGCCAAACCAAAAGGAGGCCTTTGAGACACGCAAAGCTCACGTTTACTGTTGCTTTGGCTCCCAGAGCTGAACAATAACAAGACTAGCTTCCTCCCTGTTTATTTTTCAATAAATCAAACCCTGTGAGTGCATTGGAAGCATCTCACACCTGGTACCTGTTCAGATTCAGTCCTTGGTACCAAAAACCACAGCCACAAATATTTTGAGGAGCCCCAGGACAAGTTAGAGGGAGCTGGAGGTGCCAACGTGCGATGACATGCTGCCAAACCACAGGGCATCCACCCTGGAGCCACCACTGCTACCACTGCCACCATGCAGTGTCCAAGTGAGACCAGTTCAGCAGACCCAGAGCCCGGCACAAACAGCGCTGCTCACGGGTGTGCATGCAAACAAGCGCTCAGCAAACCACCCGCGTACCATGCCACAAAGGGTGGCCTTTGTCCTGATATATTACCTGTTGTTTTCTCCTTTCTGGAAGCAATAAGAAAAATCTGAAAATGGGGACAGTAATATAGACCTACCCACCATGCAGTAGTTGTGCCTGGGAGCATGGGTTTGCAGCTGGGCGCGTTGTGAGGTGTACAGCAGTGCCGGCATCAAAGGCTAATACCAATTGCAAACATGATTCTCCAAACACGCTGACTGTAGTGGTGACTCTTCGATAATTTACACTTTTTCGCCAAAACTTTTAAAGTCTAGAAAACATATACAGTGTCTGACATAGAGTGGGACTGCATGTGATCTAGGGCATGAAGCATTAACCTTTTTCCTCCTTTGTTTCTGTCACAAAGTCCCTAATGCTAAACTGGGCTCCAAATGCTCCAGCACCCAGTCCCTGCAGAAAGTTGATTAGACCAACAGAGAGGGCACTTCTCACTTTGGTCACAATCCAAAGATCACCAAATATGTGAGAAAATTTCCACCATCTTCAAAGATTATTGGATCATACCCTTACACTGATTTTTAAAACGTTATTGTAGACCGTTGACTTCAGCTGGACAAAGTGTACACATACAGTAAAGCAAGCATAAATTCTCTATATTCTGACAAAACTGGAAGAGGAACTTCTGGGTGCACATCTAAAACATCAATAAAAATTTTGGACAAATGAAAAAGTGATTCTCTCTGTGAAATTCTGAGCTGAGATTAAGTTTTTTGAGCCTTTATAGGAGGAAAGGAAAAAACAAACAGCAGTTTTCTGGTGGTGTTTTTTTTTTATTTCACTAATAAACAGACAAATTTGTGTTTGTGTAGATCTGTTCTAATCAAACTCCAGAAGCTAAGAATCTGCACCTTTTTTACATTGTACTTGTTATCTTTGAGAGGCTTACTTTTAAATCCCAGAATGCATGTAATGTCAAATGGACTAAAAAAAGGTAGGTGGTGCCTGCAGGGCTCAGAAAGTTTGCTACAGCGCACTGTCCAAGATAACTGCTTGCGAAGCAAAACAGAATCACATCCTTAGATGTGACTTATTAGAGCTGTAGATGGTAGGTTATTAACATGTCCTCCTACTAATTCAGTGGGCAGCATGGCAAAATGTTAAAAAAATACTGCAGCAGTTTTAGATTCAGCACTTGAAAACAGTATGCATTTCTCCCATATTGCAGGTAACTCAGAGGCAGTTTCAATCAGTAATCTCCATTCCCCAAAAACAGTTGCTTATATCCAATATCTCTTCCAAAGCCTGACACAGCTCTTCTATCCATTACACCTCCTCAGTCATCCACCCACCTCTTTCTTCCCCAAAATAATGCATGTTTTAAATAAAAAATCATGCTATTCCAAAAGAGTAGCGCTATTTAGCATAGTCATCTGTTTGACTATTTTTCATTTCCCTAGGACTGAGCAGTATTCTAAGATCGCATTCACAAATCTGCAAATACAAAATATCAAAGAAAATACAAGGCTGGCCCCCCTTCATGCCCCAAGTTGTACAGAGCTATGGCTGTTATACAGGACTGAAACCCCAGCCGTATTAGTCCCTCTCTGGCCCTCAAAGCCTTGGTATGCTTGTTTTCAAGGAAACAATAAACTTATCATTTCCAGAGCTTAGTCATCTGAATCAGGCTTGTAAAAAGGCATCTCCATCCACTGAAGATCAATCATTTAGGATTAACAAAATGGGTGAAGGGTGTGGGGGAGTGTATCTTTTTTGAAACATTAGAAAAAAAATCTTTTGAAAAACAGAATGAATCTTAGGCCTTCGAAAAAAACAACTGCTGGTGATTGATAGTACATGCCTCTTTCCCAACAAACCAATTGTAAAAGCAATCAGCTAGAAGATAGAAATTGTTCTGGCCTTCTTAGTTTGAGGGGATTTAAATCACACCCTCTCTACAACGCCCCCTCTCTACAACACTGTGATTTCCAGGGTTTGGGATAGTCAAACCCCACAGGGATTCCCACCCCTTCTGGTTGAATCTGTGGCATAGCACAAGACAGAAATTAAAATTCATGAGGCCAAAAGAAAAATAAGCAAGAATGAGTAATACTGAAATCTGACGTTTGGGGCACTCAGCTGGGAATAAAAAGTCGTGGGTTTTGAATCCTGCTTTCGAGTCTACATATTATTTACAATAAATAAACAGTCAGACTATATTTAATTAATTATATGGGGAAAAAACCCTTTTCATTGCTAACTTCTCTTCCTCTAGCAACAATACTTCTGAATGCAAATGAAAGTATCCATCAAAACAGAGCTTCAGCCATGCTTTGGATGAGCCCAAAGTTTGATGGATTTGATCACCAAGATCCAATTCCCAGCATCAGCCAAACACAGATTGAAGAGCTGAGCCAGCACAGATGATGCTTCTTTGTGTACTCTCCCAGCCTTCAACCGTTCACAGTCAGTGACAGAGTATGGTTTGTATGTCTTCATTAATCCTGAAAATAGCTCCTAAAATTGACCTCAGTTATGTTTAGGTACCCAAATTCTTCTGTGGCTCTGGTCCTAGATATCCAGCTGGATCCATCTATATTACCAAGTCAGTGCATGAGAGGGGCTGTGCTTTTTGGTGTGAATTTTCTTTATGTCTGTACTTGGAATCTTATGGGTTGCCCAGGAGTGCTCCAGGGGTGAGCCTCAAGAGGTTTTGCTGTGGGTGGAAGCAGGCTGGAGCTGTGCGCTCAGGACACCAATGAGAACACCCCACGTGCGGTGTGGATGCACTTTGTGCTCTGCACATCCACAGCACACATCTAGGACCGAGAAATGGCATGAACATCATTGCTGGCAGAGGTGGCATGGATGTGTCCTTCCTTCTGTGCACCACTCCAAATGCAAGTGGAGTACATTTGGGAGCCTGGGTGGTCTAGTTACATACACCTCTTTGAAAACCTCACCTATAAAATTTATTTTGTCTCTGTAATCCCCACAGGCAATGAGCATCTTACAGAGGAATTACAGAAGGCTAGGAAAAAGAGGGAGAAGTGCAATGAATCATTATAAGAGCTATGATAGCAGAAAAGCCTAGCAAGTGAAAAAAAGAAAGAACACAATTAATCAGAAGATTAGTTTCAATTAACGTTTAAATATTAGACTACTGAGAGAGAGTGTTCTGGGAAAGGCATTTTTGGAGATATGTAAAGACTAAATCATCTGCAGATTCAAACAATCCAAGAATAATTTAAATTACCTTATTTTAGAGAAGTCTAAATATATGTTAAAAAAAAAAAAAAGACAAGACTTCCAGTCTCTAGATGGATCAAAAAATATTAAGGGACTGTTCACTTCAATGTCCACACTTCCACACTGGTTAAATGCTGATCACTGTAAACAGGTGCTCCAGTCAGTGAGGGTAGAAATAAGCGTGTGGTTGTGGGCTGAGTCATAAAAATGTATGTCAGTGCTAACTTACTTTTCTTTCATCTGAGCTGGGGTAACTCACTGAGCACAAATCCCAGCTATCTCAAACTGCCCTCAGGACAGTAGGATATAATATTCATAAAACACCACATTAGCAGCATTTGTCTTCTGATGTGCTTTCAAAAGAACCTGGCATAACTCAGTCCCCATTGTCCCTTGGCATTTGCAATAGGCTATGTTAATGGAATAAACTGAATTAACACTTTAATTCCCATACTAACATTTGTCCAGCAATTATCTAACATGTTCGAGAAACTTTTCTATTCCAGAGGCTTTTATTGTTTCAGTCTCCAGCCTTAATACCCCAATCAGGATGAATACACTCCTTAAGAACAGTGCTTTCCCATCAGGTACCAGGTAAATGCTATCCCTCAGTATTTCATATAGTTAAGTCATAAGTAATGACCTTTGTCAGCATAGTAGCCTGCACAACTTGTTCTCCAGTATTTTTTACTTTCTTGACAGTTATTTTGAGGTCATAAGAACAATATGGCTTAACAACCAATCTTTGTCTATTAAAGACACTAAGAATCACCTTTTAAGGACCCATAATGACACTCCAATTTACCTGCAGGCTATATTTAATAGAGTAAATGTCAGGGGGTAAGCTGGAGAGCATCAGCCAGGCAATCATAGAACTGGAGGAAATGGTACGTAAGTCAGGAAGTCAGAAAAGTAAGTATAGTTAATTTTACACTTTGGAAAACAGAAAAAAAAATATATATGCATATATATTTACTTATGTATATACACACACGCTTCTATTTTGGAATGGATACACAAAAAAGTATCCAGGCCGATGATCTAACTTGAGTTAGCTGTTCTGTGGGAAGTCTACAGAATGCAATGTCTTTTGTTAACAAGCCTGTTAGAATAAAATAATTACATAAGTAACCTACAATTACTACCTGAGAATTTGTATGTAACACTGCGAAGAAGTATTTTAAAAGGTATTTTAATTAAGTAATTAACATCAAAAAGGTGCATTTCTCTTGGTTCTCTTCCATGTTTAGTTTTGTTTTCCTTAGGCTTGAATTGCATCAAAGGCTTTTTTTCTGTGGTTTGGGAAAACTACAGCGTAGCGCTGCGCAGTGCAGCTGGGCTGTGTGTTGATGAGCCTCTTGACACTGAGTAGGAAGAGACATTGATCCAGGAAGCAAACCCAGCCTTGCCTGCACAGCACTGCAAACCATAAAGCAAATATCTTCAGGAGCTTTTTCTGTTGCTTCCTCACCTCTCTCCTCCCCAGAGAGGTACAAGAAACCTGTGCATCTCCTGAAATCAGTTAATCAAAGGCATTTACCGACTGTAGCCTTTTACGGGTTAAGGAGGGGTGTAGGCGTGAGGTATTACCCTGAGCTCTCAGTAGCGTCATGGATTGCATGTCTCTATAGAAATGAAAGCTATTAAACTGTCCCAGCCAGCGTCAGTGGATGCTGAAAATGTTAACGGTAAGAGGGGCTCGTCCTACATGCACACTTAGGCAAGTCCATCGCTGCCAGGATAAGAATATCCTATGCCTCATTAATAGTTATCTAGGACGAAATCTACACAACCTTTATAGCTGGGCATAATAATTTGCTTTCATGCCTTTGTCTGACTGCCACAGCTCTCACAGCACTTTAAGAGCAATACTTCACGTGCAGGATACAGGCAGATGAGAATGCACAGCAGATCTCAGGTCACCCAAATAGGCCAAGCAAAGCTGCAGAAGTCCTGGTAGAGAGTCTATGTGTACATAAAAATCTAGTTCTCCTTCTGCAAGTGACATTGTCATTCCACCTCCTCCAGCATGCACACTCCAGTCAACAGTTGTCCACTAAGAGTAGTCTGGCCTGTGAACCTAATTCATGACAGAGCACATTGACGTGACTGGTCCAGGGATCTCTTCTTCACAGATTCACCTCCAGAACTGATGTTTCCAAGTTCTATCAGTCATACATTAATGACGGGAATTCACTGTAGCTTGATAAGAATTTCTATTTTCACACATCTTTTAGGAGGCTGGTTTAAAAAGGCAGTGTTAAAACGTCAACATATTTTGAGATTTTAAAAGCATATTATGAAATGATATAAATCCAGAAATGTCCACAAATCCATCAGTCCAAAGTCTGAGTCTGCCAGCTGCTTTACGCTGATGCTTTCAGTAACGGTCTGTTTCGCCAGGTTAGCTGCAGCTATACAATGCAATTTCCGTCTGTGACTCTGAAAAGAAATGTTCAAGGGCGCTGCTTTGAATGCTGTACTGAAATAACTCCCACTTGCCTTGCAGTTATTAATTGCTCCCTGTTTTACCTTTTCATGATGGCAACCCACAAAACCGTTACTTAAATCTGTAGTCTAACCCACACCTGGTTGCCTTCAGCCATGAATCAAGTCTATGGTCCTGGCTTGTTTCTGCCGTGCTGATGCTAGGCATCCCAAATGAGCTACCTGACTACTAAGCCATCGTCTCTGATGACAAGCAATGTTCTAACTTCTGAGATAGTGATTCTATGTATTTACCCTTACATTTATGTGCTCACCTCTCACTATAACTCTATTTGTTACTCTCTATTGCATTCATAGACCCATGTAGAGGATGCAAATCAGCACATCAGCCAAGGCTTTCAGTTTGCTAGCTTCCCTTATCTTCTGAAACAGCCCACGGTTGTTCAGACTAGGCCTTATCTGGAAAACACATATCCACTTACTTAGAGACAGATAATTTATCTCCCTTTTAGGTCTTCAATTTATTACTGTTCTCCCATAGCTGCTTTCCTGCAAGTCGTTATCACCAGAGAAATTTTAGCTCTGAACGTATTGTTCTAGTCCATGCTGTTCCCAAGACTACAGAAATAACTCAGGATAGGTCCGACCCCATGCTACCCCCGTTACCGATGGTTGTGCTCCAGCTCAGTGGAGGTGGTGGGAAGCAGCAAGACCAGAGACTTCCCTGTGGATTGCTTGCTCCACACTAGATTTTGTTGTTCTGTTGTCCTTTTCCAAGTCATTCAGCAGACATTCACAGCGGAATTTTGATGGCATTTTTTTTTTCTTTTGTAAGAAACTAAAAAGGGCATCTACATGCAGTGCAACATGTTTGCCTTTCTAAGACACATCAGACTCTGGCTAGGATAGAAAAATATCCAAATTCTGATTATCTCTACAAAGTACAAGGGTTTTGAATGAATGAAGGAGTCACAGGAACAAGACTCCTACAACTCAAAATACTGTTCTTGCAAACTGGTGTGAATTATAGAAAGACTTGCCTGTGAATATTGTTAAGCTCTTGGTCCTGTGGACTTGCTAAATATTTTGCTGAAGAAAATCATCACGGAAGCATTAACCAGGCTAAAAATGTATATCGGTTCTATGCACCACACTCTTCTGCACAGAGAGTCACTTTTCCTATGTGACTTCAGCCAATCACAAAATTGAAGCTTGAAAACACATTTTTTTCCAAAGAGAACCCATTTAAAAAGCTCTATAGATGAATTTCAATATGGAGCTAGAGACAAGGAAGGTAGAAAGCAAAAAGAGCATGAAATCCTATCTTGATCTTAATTTTATAGCCAGTTCCCAATTTCACACCAAACTGAGATAGGAAAATATTCAAAATTCAGAAAGTCAGAATCCAGTTTTGCTATGAGATTATAAGGCAGGCCAAGTAAAAATAAAACTGAAATATAGTCAAAACTATGCAAGAGAAAGCATACAAGAAAGTATCTGATTTACAATCCAAACCATTGCAAGACAAATTAGATTATTGTTTTTAAAAAAACGTTCTTCTCTAATTACAATATATCTGCTAATGGACCCTCTGAATCACAAAACAATTAACACAAATTAAAATTTATTTTCATTCCTACTATTCATGATAGCTCTCCTTGCTATTAATTTCATGTTATAATAGTATTTCTATGAACAAACTAAGTATTATTTGAGTGCACAGGCTAAAGATTTTACAATCCATTTTTGTTAGTCTGCTTTGAGGCTGGATCAAACCAAAAGCTAACTTAGCACAGAGAAAATCTGGACTTGTTCCACAAAATGTTAATGGAAATAAAGATTAATATTAGATACAAATTAAATTAACATAGTGCAAGGTTAATAATGGACTACAGTTAAGAGACATTTGTTACAGAAACTGAGTTGATGCCAAAGATAAAAGGCAAATACTAGGATAAATATTTATTCTTAACTGAATTCCAGAATACTTTTATCCTTAGAGGTTAACAGTGTTTGAGATTTTACTGAAATGTAATCCTCATTACGACCAGATTAGTGTACGGGGCTTTGTGAAAACCCGTCAGTATGTGCGCATTTAAATATAAAAGTATACCTTTTTATTCAAGCTTTGTTGCTGTCAAAATATTCATATATATATATAGAGAACTTCTGTTTAAGTGGAGCTTAAACTATTTCTTTTCACATACAGAGGGATATAGTGACACGTCATTTTCTTACCTGCTGTGTTATTGTAATAATTTCCTTGTAGACAGCATAAATACATACAGAGCCTAGGATAGGGGAGGCTGCTCAGCTCCACATCCCCAGGTCCAACCAGCAGCGAGGCTGGAGACTCACACAAACACAGCAAGGCAAGGGCCTCATCCTGCTCCCCTCTCCTTCCCTAAACATCCTATAATAAATCCTAAGCAATCCCCAAATGCTCTTCCCCTGCATCCCACAATGAGTCCCCCGCCCCAGGCAGCAACCCACCCCTCACTCTGAAACATGATCTGGGGGCTGCTCCCAGTGGCGGGTGGTGGTGGGTTTCACGCTGGCCGGGGGGGCAGCCCTCGGAGGGACCCATAGAAGGTGTGGGGACCGTAATTTTTGGCCCAGTGCTCCTCTGGGCTTGTGCAGATGGGCTTGTAAAAGGCTGATGGTTCCTGGGATGGCCTGGGAGTAGCCTAGAAGTGTATTGTTTGAGTGCCCCACCACATCCATTGTCTCTCTCTGCTCCTTGGTGGGTGTTCAGATGAGCTTTATCACATAACCTAACGTACATGTATGGAAATATATATACACACACACATACAGACACACACACACACATGTATACATGTAACTACATTATTTCTTATCCTTTTCATGCACTGCAAATTCTATGATGCCACGCAATACTCGTCACATTGCTCAGGCAGAGGTCGGTCCATCCTCCTCGCCCCAAAGGCTGAGAGAAAACAGGTTTAATGAGGCAGCGCACAAGCTTTCTGATCTCAGGCCAGTGGTGCCCCTTGGATGGATCTCCCAATTATTAGGTCAAAACAGACCAGTCTGTTCCCTGATGTCTTAGCACTTCCTTTTTCTCCTTGTTTATTTCTATACATCACAGAAAGAGGTAGAGACCAAGAACTCTGGAAAGTTTAAACAGGGACAGAATATTACCACTGCTAGAAAGACTATCCAGACTCAGGGCAAAAGTTTGAAACGAAAATAAACCATGTGATTCAGAATTCATTATGTAAGTTGGAAAGATAAACTGGATACATGAGGCTGAATAAACACACAGATTCTCTCCCATCTAAATATGGAATTTTGCACCTTCTCTCCTAGACCATCTAGCATTGGCGTCTCTTTGGGGCAGAACACTGAACAGATCTGATGCTGCATGGCTAGGCATGTGTTACGTGGTGAGGGAGCAGAAAAAACACAACTTCATTTCTAAAATTTGGTAATGAGTTCATCAGTGAACCAAGTTAGGGAATTCTGTCTTTAAAATGGGACTTAGAATAAGCATGCTCTTTTCAAAAATTGCAGTCAAGGGCAAAGTGCTAAGTTTTATTTCATTTCATTTCATTTCATTTCACTATTTTTTTTGTAAGTATCTCTGCCATTTGATTATATTCTTAAAGGATTCTGAATCCCTGGCATACTATTTTGCTCTCCATGTTTGCAAATGTATGTGTACCCATACTGACACAGAAATGCTGGCACAAGTCTGTATTGCCGTAGGCTGTTCAGCTTAGTGTTGTTCCCCTCCACGTCATTACATGTTTCCGCCAGTCACATGTTTCAAGATTTGCACCTTGTAGTCCAAGATGATGTGAAAAGCAAAATTTAAAGATGTGTTTTTGAGGCAGAGTTTTTTCTTGTCTCACACTCGCTATCAACTCATGTGCTGCCCTATTATTCAGAAAAGAACAAGTCACCTCCTAGTTTGTTTACAGCCGGTAGTAGTCCCCTGTGGAACCAAGACAAAGGAGTTATTTTTAATACTTCAGGAAAAGTATTTCAGAACAAAAGAAAATCACTTATCGTTAGACTGGTACTTGAAAAGCTTGTGGAGAAATCTTTTCTGACATCTGTTTCATTAGAAGCTTAAGTAACCGTTCAAAACCACCCACATCTTTGTACAAAAGATTGTTATTGCAGTAAGTTTTCTTGTGAATTGTGATTAAAATTCCTCTCCATTCTCTATATCATACACACAATTCTGTAGCATGCACCCACATACAGCATTTCTTAGAAAGAAGAGCCCATGGAGGGGACACGGTTGCCATAGCAACATTTTTGCATTCTGAAATGCTACCATACTCATTTTTTTCATCTTAAGCTTTTGTAGGCTGCAAATACCATCTTTCCTCATTCAGGCTGTCAGTTGAATCTCAAAATTCGTTCAGGATTACTTTCATTTTGTGATGGAATCCCTTAGCATTAAATTATGGGCTGCTCTACTGCTATTGTAACCCAAACAATGGTTGCAAGTGTCAGGCGCTCAGAAGTTGGCTTCGGCTTCATTATAAAGTCATTTGCCTTCAAATAATGGTATTTTCTGCTGCTACTCATAAGGGTTCAGAAACATCTCTCCTGATTCTGAAATAGACTTACAAATAAACTTGCACAGATCTCCGAACTTTTTTACCCCTGCACATCTATAAAGTATGAACGGTGGAGGGGAGTCTTGAGAGGTTGTAAAGTATTTTAGGAGGTTGCTGTTTTAATCTTCATGTACTAATCTGCTTTACTAATATTACAAACTTAGAGTCTATTGAGTTATTACATTGATCAATGCAATTGTGTTCAGCATCTGTAATAAGCCCTGATTCTGTGGTAAATTACCTTTCTGAGCTCCCTCTGCAGCAGTAGTAGTGAAGTCTCCAGACAATTACACACCACCATAAGCAAATCATCAGGCATCGGGAAGGAAGAGCAAAAGGAGGAATAGCTGGGTAAAGGAGTATTAACAGAATAATTAAACAGGACTGTGGATTAGGTCTGTGCTCTGCACAGGCTTACTTTCACAACTGTTCTGTCTGAGGTCCAACAACTGCACAAAATCTTGTGCTTCATGACCTTTTCTGCTGGAACTTCCAGCTCTGGCTTCTTCATCCATTAAAGACGCAGCTGGCAGTTACCAGAGGAAGATGAATGGTGATCTTGAATATACCTGTGTGTGGGGAAACAATGTACTAGCTGGGACTGTAGGCATGGGATTGTCTCTCTGAGGTCACTGAATACAGAAGCCAGGAGCTTGTGTTTTCTTCTAGACTTCTGCAGAATGACCCAGGGAGGCTGAGCTCGGATCGATATCCCAGGATCAGACTGCCAGTCATGGGAAAAACAGAGAGAGCTCAGGATATAAGTGGTCATCTAAGAGGAAGAACACACAGGGCAGATATTTGGAAATCATGCACAAATCTACCTTCTGCTCATGTAAGGCGGTATGGGAAGCAGTCCCCAGCTGCAGGTTCAGACAGTGGCATGCACAGTGTGTTTCAGACAGTGGCATGCACAGCGTGTTTCAGCCAGCTTAAGGTCGGTTCTGAGCTCAAGCTTGCAAGGCTTAAAGGGCATTGTTTTATGAACTTGTGGGTGTACACGTTCAAATTATTGTAACTGCCGGGAAGCCACACGTTGGTCCAGTTCTGGCCCATATCAATTTGTCTCTGTTCATACTGGCTGATATGACCTGCAGGCCTGAGCAGTGCTTCTTCAGGAGCAAGAAGCCAAGCATTTGTAAGTTTGGCTAGGAATTTTTTGGTTCATTTGTTTTTTGGTTTACAGCTGATCAGCCCATTCAATAGTTCTTCCTTTAGCCAGCCAATGTCCACTGAAGAACTCTTATCTAGAGTTCACAGGGAATTTGCACTTACTTACCCAAAAACAAGCAAAAAGAGTCACAGAGGCCACTGCTTGCTGCACCATTCCAGAATGAGATTTCAGTGGAAAAATCTCATGGTTTTGTGTGGAGGTTAACCATTGCTGCCTGTGGCATCCTCTGTTTTAAGTACTCGTGTAGAATACTCAAGTGATAAGGAAGTCTGCATTTTTGGGGTCTCTCCCACGCCTGAATTTTACTTGGAGGTCTTATGGATGTAATGGAAGGCACCACAGCACTGCCTTCCGCCGCTGTAGCATACGCACAGGCAGTGACTAGGTGGTTCCCCACCCCCAGGCAGTGGTTCAGCCAATCTGTGCTCCGCTTTGCACCACACATTCTTAACCAACCAACAGACGTGCTTTCCTTGGGAAGAGTTTTCTGCATATGAACAAGATGCAACGTTCCTTCCTCATAAAACTGAATTTACTCACAGTTCTCACAACAGTTTGTTATCACAAAGACACTATATTTTATCTTTTTAGGTGATCACCATTATTTGTTTTCAAGGAATAACTGCAAGTAAACCTGTACTATATCTGCTGCCTAGGACCAACCTTTTTTTTTTTTTACTATAGTACAGAACTGTTTGTTTGTTTGTTTGAACACTGAAAAGATAAAGGAGGAAGGTCTTACAGATGTTGTGGTTAAAACAAAAAGGATTAAAAATCAGTGGTCTTCTAAATCAGCTCAGTGTTATACAGCTCTGTACAGTCAGTACATACATGAAAAATACAGAGCTCCCACAAAAGCATTTAATTTTCACATGCTAGTGGCTTCCTGAAAGCTTAGCAGTTCTCCTGAACTGCTGTCCAAGTGAGATCTTTAAATTTTTCTCCTACAGAACACATGTGCTATTAATCTGGAATACTTGTCATATTCCTGTATTTTGCACCATCTACCCAGATTTTTAAATATGGGTTCTTTCCATTATTAATATTGCTATTTGTCCTGGTTCCAGCTGGGACAGGGTTAACTTTCTTCCCAGCAGCTTGGGGGGTGTGCTGTGTTTTGGGTTCGGTGTGAAAGGAGCGTTGATGGCCCATTGATGCTTTGGCTGTTGCTGGGTGATGCTTGCACCGGGAGGGGGGAGCACAGCCGGGGTGGTGGCCCCAGCTGGCCAATGGGGTATTCTATACCATGTGACATCATGCTCAGTAAAAAAACCAGGTGTGTGGGGGGGCTCGCCCCCGTTCGTGACACGCGGTCTTCGGTCGGTGAGCGGTTGTGTTGTGCATTGCCCGCGTTGTGTATTCTGTTATTGTTGTTGTTCTCACTGTTATTATTACTGTTCTACTTAGTTTTATTTCAATTATTAAACTGTTTTTATCTCAACCCGGGAGCTTTCCTACTTGTGCCCTCCCAATTCTCTCCCCCATCCCACCGGGGGGGGGTGATCGAGCGGCTGCGTGGCGTTTATTTTTGCTGGCTGGGGTTAAACCACGACACTATTAAAGTCCAAGCCAGAATACCTAAAATAACAAAAAAAGTATCTTATGTTTTTTAAAAATTGCATTAAGAATTAAATGCAGATATTAGTCTTCAAAGATCATTAAGAAGAGTGGGCAAAACCAGATAAATTACATATGTAATATTAGGCATTATATTTTTAATAAATACCGGAGAAAAAATTTCCTTTCTTTCTCTCTTCCTTAAATTCAGAGATATTCCCCAAGAAAAAAGCTTGATCCATCAGAAGTTTTCTTTTGCAAGGACTCGCTGTTGGATGCACAGGGCCAGCTGTATCCAGAAACAGACATCTCAAATTCCACTCCCTCCATCAACAGAAGCCCTTTGCCTAAGGCTTTGGGAATATCCTGGTTTTTTAGTACTTGTTAAAGAACGGTTGAAAAGACCCTACGTTTAGGGGTGTGAGGGAAGTTGAGAAAACTGGAGTGAAATCTTCTGTGTCCTCAAAACATGGTTTTCTCTTGAAAGTTATTTCATTTGCTGAGATGAAAAGCAGTGAAAGTTATTTTTGTTTATGCAGTCTTTTGATCACTTGCCACTTTTAAAACACTAATAGAGTCTTATGTCAGTACCAATGCCATTGGTAGGGCTTGCAAGGAGAGGGTCACATTTTACTGGTCATGCTGCTGTCTCATACATACATCAGCAGAAGTTAACCATGCCACTGCTATGGAAATTCAGAGCAGTGATGAAAGTCTGAAAAAAATGACTATTATTTTACAAGGAATTTGATTTGGGAAAAAATCTCACGGTTAAGACCTCTGTAAATAGCAGTCTTGAGGACCTGGCTTGCTATCCGTTTATGTGAGGTCTTAATGTTTTTTTCATAGCCTTCTTGTGTCAGCTCCTCTTGACTTGAGAGAATCGACATTGAAGACTGCAGTTCAGTTTGTGGACACAAACCAATTCTAAACAACTTTGTGTTCAGTAAAAGTTTATCGACATGCAGACACAACCAACCAAAACCCCTCAGAATTGTGCATTTGTTTGGAATATTCTTTTACAAAATTTTACAACCATTTTCCTGACATCAAACAGAACAGAACCTGGAAGCATTTCTAACTGGAAAGAGAGAAAGAATCAAAGATACCTTTGGCTGTACACCCAAGAGATCACACAGATTTTTTTCAAAGATCAGATGGGATTTAACTGAGGAATTCCAGTTTATTAGACGTGCAGCAAAACCTTAGCATCTCACCCTTTTCTGAAAGGAAGCGAACAGGAGATCTTTTCCACATTATTTTACTATACATATGGAGAAATTGTAAAGGCATTAAGCAATTGTCGTGGTTTAGCCTGGCAGGAAGCCAATACCATGCAACCGCTCACTCATTCCCGCCCCCCTCAATGGGACGCAGAGAGAATCGGAAGGGTAAAAGTGAGGTTGAGATAAAGACAGTTTAATAGAACAGAAAAGGGAAAATAATAATAATAATGATAATGATAATGATAGAATATACAAAAATGAGTGATGCACAATGCAATTGCTCACCACCCACACTGACCAATAACCAAGTAGCGATCGCTACTTCCTGGAACACGCCTACCATTCATATACTGAGCATGATGTCACATGGTATGGAATACCCCATTGGCCAGCTGGGCCAGCTGTCCCGGCTTTGCTCCCCCCACAACGCTTGTTTTGGTTTGGTTTTTTTTTTAAGCTGAATGTCCTTGACTAGCGGGGTACTTAGCAACAACTGAAAACATCAGTGCGTTATCAACATTCTTCTCATACTAAATCCAAAACACAGCACTAGGAAGAAATTTAACTCTATCCCAGCCAAAACCAGGACAGCAATATAAAATTCTGTCCAGTAACTTGTTATGATTAATACATTTCACTTTCAGCAAAACTAGGAGAATGTATGCATCTTTACATTTTGAAAGATATTAAATGGAAAACTGAATGATTTACAGTTATAAATTAATCTTTAACTCATTCCCTGGTTTTCATCATACAGAAGAACCACAAGAATATTTCTTGACCATGGTGAGATATATAAACATGCATTTTCCTTTTTTTCTTTTCTAAAAAAGAAAAAAAATAAGAAAAAATCACGTAAGACAGGGCTACTTACCTAAATTCATCTGACTTTCTAATGAAACCTGCCCAGAAATATAAATCAAAGGTAGTAAGAGCAATGTGGAAAATTCTCAAAATAGTCCACATATAGGTTCTTTTGAGTTTATAGATTTAGCTGAGGAATACTTCCATTAAGACCTCCCATACCTCCAAGAGAACGTGTCAACACAACTGTGACTTACAAAGAAGCATTGGAAGGATCTGTGTCTTTCAATAAAACAGAGGAAATCTAACAAGACAGTGAAAAACGGCACATCTTATTACTGTCCTGAGAATTTGTGGTTAACTGAAAAATAATGCAAGTCTTTGTTAGCAAAGCAAGGAAAATTTATAGTTTATACAATATTTACAATAGATTGATCAAAGAGATGTGCATACAGGTGCTACAGGATATAACTCTACTGTAGTGACACATACACGCTCTGCTGGGCAAACCCATTAGTAAAGAGTCCTTGGACTGATTTAATTTAAACAGGCAGTGCAAAATCAGGGTAGAGGAGGAAAGAACAAGTTGATTTGTCTGCATTCACACATGATGATATGTATTTTTGTTGTTGTTTATTTTTAATTACAGGGTTTAAACTTTTCTAATTTGTCATCTGAGCTCAGTTCACATTTTCAACTTTTCTGCCAACCATTAATGTCCAGAACTTAAATTTTTAAATGACAGCTGTTAGTTTGGCTATTGCAAAATAAAGCTTCTACTTTAAGAAGTCTTTCTTACTGTATTGTGAAAGACCTGTTAAGAAGGTATGACTGGCAACCTAACAGTTATTTTTACTATTGTGATTTGACGGTTCAAGTAGGTAGCAGAGGTTGGAGAGGCTTCTGGAAACTTGCAGTAAGAGGAAAATTAAGTAAGGTTAAATTAATATTCTTTTTAAGAAATCCCTGGACATTCTCATCACTGAAGTCTTTACCATTTTCAAACAAAAAATATATTTTCCATAGTACTTCATAAATATATATTACATAAACCAATGTGGAAGATATTCAGGAAATATATTCAATAGCCTTCTGACAGTAGAGAACAGACATTCCTCTGCACATATCAACATCCAGAATAGACATATCAATGGCCGGTAATTGTCATCTAGGCTATTCAAAATGCAAAAACTGCTGTAACTAGCAGCTAAGGGCAGAGTAAAACACACAACACCTCGCAAAGCAGAAAAAATCATACCTCAGCTTGCACATCATGCACTGCTATATGTCAAGCAAATACCTTGACAACTTCCTGCTAGTTCATAATAATGTTGCACCCCATTGTTTCAGACCAGAGTCTTCATTTAAATAATAAAATTACGTTCTAGGTTAATCTTAAATATGGTCTCCATATAGCTTGCTTATTTGTTCCTATATAATCTACCATCAGGAAAGGCTGCTCAATGATAATTTTTTCCATCTAGGAAGGTTTGAAATTTATCAGCCTGCAAGACCCCAGCCTCCCAACAGCAGAAAGATATGGTTGCATATCTATTCACGCAGACACCATGTTCTTCTGTTTAAACCTGTATACAATAGGTAAAATCTGTTACACCACTGAAGTAGTTGCTATTATCCCAGGTTGACAGAAATCTTACAAGGATGGTCAGAGTTTAGGGAGGTGATCAAGATGACTACTGAATATGGCATAAAGTCTTTCTCAGCAGAAAGACAGACTCCTTCTGAAATATCTCTTTCCAAATTCTTCCCTTCCTGGGGGTATCCAATAAGAATTAATATTTTTTTAAAAGATTTTGCATAATGCTTTTGCTGAATTCCTTTTTTCCTACTGAAAGCACAGTGCTGTTAGCCTTTTGTTACTTACTATATTTCTATTTAAAAAATATAGCTCATCTATATGCACTTGTGTTGATAGACAGCGGTTCCCCCAAAATCAATGGGTAGGATCATACTGGCGGCATATTTCTGTAATCAAGAACTGTATGCCTAGCTATACAGCCCAGAAGTTAGTTAAGAATTGCTATTTTATACTGAGTATATAATACAATGTTACCAAAAATGTAAACTAGCAAACCTACATGCTACATTTGCAGAAGGAAAAAATCGCAATTCTACCAAGTAGGAAAAAAATCTTCAAATATTGCATTACAAGCAATATGTATAAAATTCTTGGAAAATTTTTTAGAGACTATTTTATATAACTATTGCACAGTTCAGTGAAAGACAAGTCTGTGATTTTTCTAATTGAAAGATTGTTTCTTCACTTTTTCAAACTTTATTTTGTACTAGTTTTTTTATACTAGATATTAGGTTGCTCTGAACATTGAAAAGAAAAGGAAATATAAAAATATACAAGGGGAATGCTCCAGAAGGGGAATACAGGAAAAAATGCTGGATGCACACCAGAAAGAAAAAAAAAAAAAAAAAAAAAAGAAGAGAGAGACAAAAAAAACCCCTGTTGTAAAAAACAGAGACTCAGAACTACACATGTTGTATGTCGGTACAATATAAAAAAAACATAGGGGTGGCATATATAGTACAGCCTAAGAACTGCACACTAAATAATCTTTTTTTTCCACATGGCATGTTTGCAGTCACCAGCCGAAATCCTAGTTGATAACTCTGAAGGCTTATTGCATAACGGGAACTGATTTGTTGATGAAAGCCAAGAAAAGATTAAGCAGAGATTTTCAGGGTCAACCTATTTCACATCCATTCAGATTTGTTGTAATTCCAAATGCTTTCTTTGCAGATCTACAGCAGATAGCTATGGCTAAGCTTTAAATATGGTAAGGGATTAGACAAGCCTGTATCCTGTTGCTGTTGCTATATCCAGGTCTTGGCCTGAAGTGCTCTCATACTTTCACTGAAATTTCAGGATCAAGAATTGTTATTTTTGTAATCAGTAGATGAGTCTCATCAACTTAAAATTATTTTCTTTGTCAGTTAGATCTAATCCATGAACATTCCACTTCCTAGCTAGTAATTTATATGAAATATGCTTTCCTCTAAAGGAAATTATCATACTTTTATGGAAAAGTTTGCAGTAGATTAAATATAAATATCTTCCTGATTCTGGTATTAAAATATATGAAACAACATTTGAATACCTCAAAGGTAAAAATACGCATCTATCTAAACAAACCATGGAACTGTAGCCATTGATGTAATCTTTGTGCAAAGGTGGTACCTGCTTTTGCATGTGAAGCTGGGCAATAATGTCTCTTAGTGAGTCATACAGCCTAAAAAACCTTTAAATTTCAAAGCAACTAAAAGTAACCATAGGTTTTTCTGAATAGTTTCAGCAGTAAAAAAGATACGGAAGGTCTTGGTAAATGTTGAAGCTATTCATAACATCATTTTGGTTCTTGTGAGCTGATTCACATAAAGAGGACAAAGCTCTCATGGTAAGATAAGTTTAAGTATATACATATAAATGCATATAAAATAAAAGTGTAAATATATAATATATATTTTTATATTTTTATATATATGACAAACAGGTTTTTAAGGTTAGAGTTCTGACTATATATGCATATGACATATATGTATATATCATAGGTATATACAAATGAAGCATCACAAAATTGTTAAATATTATAAATGCCATATGCATATATATTCAAAACGCAAACTTTGAAAACCTGCTATTTAGCCCTTTAAAATATGTTTCTTGGCTTATTATTCCCATTCTGCATTTACTTACAAGACAGTAGTAAAGTATCTATCTGTTCTCCCATATGCACTGTATACTTCAACCACAAGGTATGAGAAATGAGTAATTCAGACTCTACAGAGAGTGCAGATTTTGGCCTTTACTATATTTGTCAGATGGTGCAAGGTGTGCCTGTGGGAATTTGAACCACATCTGAAGTTACTTACAACCATTCTTTCAGAAGGGAAAAAAATCTAAACAGTATTGGGCTGGACTATAGCCAGGCAAGCGCCTGAAAGGCAAAAGGATCCAAAGCTTATTAGCTACGCCTTAGGATTTTGTCTCTTGAAATATGCTAGATTCATACTTGGCTTTCTGGAAAGAGTATCTGAAATTCCAACCTGAAGATGGGCCATCCGTTCTGTGAGAACTCCACCTGGTCAACATGCTCTTCACAGCCTCTTCCTGAACATTAAATGTAGAGCTTTCATTAAGCAAAATCTGCACTGCAAATACAAAATACTAAACAATTGCCCAAGGGAATTTGAACTAATTCCTCACAGTAATTTAAGTAGAGCAGTTTGCAGGCACACATTGAAAAGAGCTGGAATGGGACATTATAACACTGCAGATGCATATACTGGCACTTACTATAGCAAGGGAACAACACCCTTAGAAGATGGTTCTAAGTTTTTATTCTATTAATATATGTACATACATACAGATAACTCCTTTTGAGGAAGCGCTATATATATATATGTATATATGTTGCATCGTATCTCCTTCATAGTATTTGAACCACAGTATTCACAAAGTATGCTTTTAATTTCAGCTACAAGAGCAATTTGCGGTAAAAGTAGGCTATAATTCTCCTTTCATATCAGCTTCTGCAGGGAGATCATAAGACAGAGCTAACTTGTTGCTGTAAGTTTTTCTGCATTCTGCTCTTGCCTCCAGTGCCTAAATGCACTGTACTCTTTATCAAGCTCTCTGAAAATTACTCACATTTTAGGTACCTCTGGTGATGTTTCCAAATCACTAGGCAGAGATGAAAACCCTAGCGTTATTGAACTTCCTTGTTTCATGCAAAGAGCCATAATAAAATGAAAGTGTTGAAATATGTCACCCAGAAGAGCTATCAGCATATTTCTTTATTGAAAAGTGGAAGAGTTCATTAAAAGAAATATTCTATTTTCCATCCACAGTCATTCATTTTGCTTTCAAGATTACTTATCTTCTTGGATAATTTTTAATCCTCAAAAATATTACATGTGGGAGAGCAATCCAACACCTATGTGAAGACATTAAAGCTTTACAGCTTTAATACTAAAACAAATTCTTTCATTTTATAGCATTCATTTGCTATAAAGCATTTTCATATCAAGGCTCTCTTGCACTGAGTGGTGATCTGTACTCTACACAGTGAAAACAGGCTGATAACTTTTTTTCTTCTGGCTCTCTACAGTCATTGTAGATACAGAATTTAAGTTACATAATTTCATATTTTCACACACGTACACTTCTAGATAAAAGGAATTAAGTTACCCTTGATTTCAAGAAAAACCTTGGAAAACAGCTATTGTGAAACATGTGTCACCCCAAATCAGGTTAAAACAATTTTCTGTTCTACGTGTACCAAAGTGTGTATTTTTAAATGTCCTCACTGGATTTTTATGAACCAAACCCAAGAAATCTTGTCTCATTGCAAAGCAGAATAAAATCTTGACCCACTGCAGCCTGGGAGCAGCAGAGAGCTGCAAATGGAAACTTCAGCGCTCTGGGCATCAATTTTGAAGATTCTATGGGAACAAGAGTAGATGAAAAAGAATAACCTTCTATGAAACCTTTGAGTACCTGTCTTCAAAATAACCTAAACCACTTACAGGACCCAACTGGAGATATTCTAAAGACCTCAGCTATTCAGAAATACCTGAGCAACCATTCAATACATGAATAAAGGGACTGATATCTTCTATCATGCATTGAAGAAAGGTATTCTTAACCACCCATCACTCTTGATTTTTCCTACCAATGTACCACTGAAATTAGGAGTTAACATTAGAAACATAACTAAAGGCCATTCACCAGAATGGTGTTATGGTACCGCTTATAAAATGTTTTTTGGAAACAGAGACTGTTGTTTCATCTTATATTTGTTACTGGAGATTAGTTCTGCACTACAGAGGGTAGGGAAAATATGGAGAAACTGCATATCGTTTTCTGATCCATGTTTAGCTTTCTCCCTAAAGCATCTTCTATTTAGAGTTAGTTTTTTTATTCTTCCTTTTTTGCCAAATAGTAGCACTACAAAAATATGTGTTCTTTTATGCAGAAATCGCTATGCTGCATCATACAAAAATTTTATCTAGCTCAGTATGCAATCCACCACTGGCTTAGGATGCTCTCAGAAAGCACATAAGAGCATGGCAAGCACCCAGGGACACTTTCTCAGGGTTACTCTACCAGCTTCCAACTACTGGCAGCTTCAGGTTTCCCTGAACTAGATGAACGCATATCTTTGTGCTAAATAATGTCTGCTAGACTTCCATTAATCTGTCTAATGTATTTTTGTCATCCATAATATCCTATAATAATGAGTTTCACCTTTTAATTCTGCCTTATGAGAATACTGTCTTCCTCTTTTATTCCTCTTACTGGATGATTTTGGTGGCTTCTAGTTTCTGCGTTGCAAAAAAACTAGTTAATTATTTCTTGTTCTCTTTCTGAATGATACTAATAACTCTGTATCTCTTTATCAAACCTGTCCCAAAATAATCTCTTATTCAAGAAGATTCTTAATCCTTTCAGAGTTTTTCTGAACAGCAGCCATTACATAGTTTTCTTCAGTGCTGTTGCCTGGTTTGTTGGAATATTAGATTTTCAGATAGTGGCAGGGAAAGTTGCATGCGGTGTTCAGGATGGACTGTGGTCAGACCCCAGGTCCAGATATCATACACTGGTTTTTTGATCATCTGTTGGAACTACAACAGAATGATTCATAACGACTAAAAAAAATCTCTAATAAGTGGAATAGCTACAATTTAGCTACCAGCATGTCAAAGCTTAAAATTAAAGGGTAGGATGTAAAAATAGGATACAAGATTTTCATGTGCTAGTTTCAGTCAAAAATTATAATGTAGACTATGGAGCTTATAACTTCAAATACCTCTTCTGGTCTTACATCTAAACACAAGTCCAGTTCTAGGACTTTTCCAAGACTTGAACACTTTGGAAGCTGATTATTATATAGCTATGAATTATTTGGGTCCTGCTGATCTTCTGATGATGCAGTATGTGTCAGAAATCGCAGCAGTGCATAGTCCACCAGTGTGAAATGAGCGACCTCTCCACTCTTTCTCACTCCTGATGACTTTTTGTTGAGGGTATATTATGGGTATATATTGTCCCTAAGGAGATCAATAAGTGAAGACTGGAATAAGGAAGAGACATAGAATTTAACAATTTCTCCAAACAGAAATTGCCTTTATAGAACTAGGGTTTATGATTCACGATACCATAAAAGCACTAAAATTCGGAGCTGCATCCAGGGGTAACAGGTGCTAACCTAAAGGGATGGTCTAGTCTGACTGGCGTGTACTGTTTGTGTTCTTATTTTATCCAGGAAGTAAAATGAGATCATAATATGAAAGAAAGAGGCAAGTGAGTTAGCACAAGTCTGAGTCAATTCACTCCAGTACCACACAAAACCAGAAAATTCTCTTCCAGATCCAAGCTAACTCAAACATATGGCTGAAGTGTCTTTCCTTACAACACAATTGATCTACAACTTGGATACTCAGGGATAACTGAGATTTGATCAATTTTATTCTTGGAAAGCGGACATGCTTTAAAAGCAAAAGTGATCTCTTGAAGGTAGATGTTTTGACAGATTCATAAAAAAAAAAAATCATTTTTCTGAGATGATTTCCCATACCTTTACTTTTATTCTTTAGAGATTGCTTCTAGCTGTAGAAAAGTAAAATGTAATACAAAGAATTTATTTCTTGTCTTTCATGAGGGGCTGCTTTATCTGGGGTCTTACAGTCAGGAAAGCACTTTCTAATTTAATTTAAGTTTTATCTCTGCGGCAAAGAAATGAAGCATTCTTCTCAAAACCCAAAACAATTTATTTTTAATTGCTTTTTTGAATACAGAAAATTTTTTGCTCAGAGTTGACTTGAAAGAAGCTGCTATCTCAATCTATGGAGATAAGAAGAATGTCAAAATGAGGATGTTTAAGTCAGATGTGAGGTATGATTAAAACAGGAGGTGGTGTCTTGGAAGTCACGTACAAAATCCTCAGTAGCTGTTCTGACCGTGTAAGGATTTGCATAGACCTACAAAAGCTCTGTCGGGATAGTCTGTCCCTAGAGCTTTTGTGTCCTATTGTTATATTCCAGTTCAAGTCTGCATAACTTGTGACTACTTTTCCCTCAAAGCAGAAAGATTTAAAAATTATTGTCGTGGTTTAACCTGCCAGGCAGCCAAATATCACTCAGCCGCTTACTCACTCCCCCCTTCCCCCCTCCAGCGGGACAGGGAGAGAATCGGAAGGGTAAGAGTGAGAAAAACTCGTGGGTTGAGATAAAGACCGTTTAATAGAACAGAAAAAGGGAAAATAATAATGATAATGATAGAATATACAAAATGAGTGATGCACAATGCAATTGCTCACCACCCGCGCTGACCGATAACCAAGTAGCGATCGGTACTTCCTCGATCACGCCTACCCTTCATATACTGAGCATGATGTCACATGGTATGGAATACCCCATTGGCCAGCTGGGCTGGCTGTCCTGATTATGTTCCCTCCCATCTTGTGTACCTAGCTCAGTCAGTAGGCACGGGAGCTGTCCTTGGACTAGGAGGGCACTTAGCAACAACTGAAAACATCTCTGTGTTATCAACATTCTCCTCATACTAAATCCAAAACACAGCACTAGGAAGAAATTTAACCCTATCCCAGCCGAAACCAGGACAATTATTATGTATGAAACACGGTTCAGTTCACAGATTATTTTTTTTTCATTCCATAAACACCTTTTCTACAAAACCCCTTATGTAAGAGAATTTTGGAGGGCCACAGTAGACTTAACAACGCTTAGTACAGTGGGCAAGAGAAACTTCTGCATGAAGAAAAAATCGACTGGTACGAAACCACTAAGACCTATTATATAATGAAAAAATAAAAATAAAACTAAATAGGAAGGCTGCAAGCTGTAGTCTGACCTGGTGTCTACACCACCATTGTGCCTTAATATGACTTTTTAAAAATTCCTTTTTTGTCTCTACCTTTTTCTTACACTGCATTCTTTATTGGACTGTTGGCTTTTGTTCATAATTAGTTTGGGACCAGGAACTTGCTTACATTTATACGTCATCCAGAATACAAAAACTATCCTCATGGAAAATACCCCAAGACCTAATGAGAGACAGAGGTAGCAATGATGCCATTCAGGAAGTGTTTTACACAGAACATTTTCTGCACAATTCTACATAAAATAGAATTAATCTTCTGGATTATGTGGTCATTGACTTCAAGGGAATTAAACCATTTTATACCATCAAAAAAAAAAGAAGTAATCTATGCCAAGTTATTAAAGGAGTCTTAACTACTCCTTTGGATGTGCATTGCACTAGTGGGTCCTTTGCTGACCTGGTCACACAGACTGTGCATGTATGTATGTATACATGTACATATGCACCTCTGTAGAAATGTGTTCTCATGTGTTTTTGTCACCTCAAAGATTATTGGAAAGAATATAATTCTCATATATCATTATTAGCCTGTTGCTAAGAAATTCGGATCCCAAAGTCAGGCACAAGAACAGAGACAGACCTGCAGTTTCTGTAGGAACATCAGCTCTGCACTTCCCATATTATACAGTGTCATAATACATACTTGATTACAAATGCATATAAACATGTATGTTCACTATAAAAATCAGCCAGATTTTCTTTTTTTTTTTTGGCTCTGAAATGACTTGACTTTATATAAAAATGAGAAGTTTATATTGCTATTCATAGCAAAGCTACATAAGTCACATGTAATTTTCAACATTTTTCCCTACAAGGTATGTATCCTTCAATATAAGAGGTCTTTTATCTCATTTTATCTTTTAGAAACTAAGTACTACAGCTATTTGAATTGATTTTGTGAGGTAGGAAGGAAGTAACAACAAATCTTTTTTCTCCAATGCAGTTCATAGATAACTACTAACTTACTGTTATAGTGGTAATTTCTGTGTTGTGACCCATCAGTGTTGCCATATTGCTGGTTTGTGTGACGTGACGGTCATCTGCAAGGTCACCGTAGCAGTGGACAGTAACATGACCTAAGGCAAAAACAGTTGCTTGAGGCATTTTACACCAGGGAACACCTTTAGGAAATCTCTCTTCTCCACGTGGTATTAACCAACTCGGCCATTGTCATCCTCCAAGGCTTCATATATTTTTGTATGTTTAATATACACACACCACCCACACACGCATGCACGCTGCCAGCAAGGCAGAGTGAAACACACTGCTGAGGGGGGTGATGCTCCAGACAAAGTTTATCAATTTGTCCAGAGATCACAGAGCTGGCTGTGATTTATTATTACAGCACTGCTTCCGAGAGATAAAGAATACGTCACTGTATCTAGTACAGCTAGCTGTATCTAGCTGTACCTAGTACGGTTGCCTAGTTTCTGTGTTTCTTTTGACGTGAAGTAGAAAGGCTTCAGGTAGGTAGGAAAGCATGGTGAGTTCTTGACTCAGATCAAACCACATTTGGAGGCTGCAGAAGAAAAAGGGAAAGTTGTACTGAAAAACCTTCAAAAGCTTTCTTTTGACTTACTTCTTAGCACTTCGTACCTAGCAATACAAGTATTTCTCAAACATATAAGCTGCTCATATAGCTGGTGTACTGTCTAATAGTAAGGAATCATAAAGAAAAACTGAAGACTTGCACTTGTTCATTACGTGAGGTGAGATATGCACTGAACTGGAAGGATTTTTATAACAACATAATGCATGCATGCGTGTGTGCGCACACACACACACACACAGAGTGCTGTTCTGCTGCTGTTTATTACTTTTCAATTTATACTATTCAGCTCCTACAGCATGTATGTTAAACCAGTTCACGTGAATTATGTCCACATTCACAGATGTAATTAAATCATCAGCCTTTGTATCCTCCTAGAATTCGAGTTTTTTCAGCACTCCCTGTTCCTCCAATCAAGGGACACAGGTCTTATGAAACCGGAAGATCGGTTTGCTTGAATTTCAAAATTAGAATAACAAATACTTTGCCCAGATAAGACTTAGCAGGCAATGTTCTATAATTCTATATTCTATAGGAAGGGGGAGAATTAAAGACCTGGGTAAGGTATGTTTACTAAACTCAATCCATTTGAGGAAATTACAGTTGGTTCCTGGAAGAGATAAAAAGAGCCTGACACAAACCATGCACAGCCAAGAGTTCAAACTGATTTGATATGAGGGTTAGACATTGCCAATAAGCATTTGGCTCCAGCACGTCCCTTGTGAATATTTTTCTAACTCTGCTAATACGTCCTCAAAGAGGAGAGTCAAATCTCTTCTGTAGGTGCCGCATTACAGCTGTACAAACTTTTGCGTTATTTCCCTAGGTGTTTCCATAGAGAAACCAGGACACACATAGGTACCAGGAGAGGTATATTAGAAAGGGTATGCAGCGTGCAGCAACACATCAACTACTCAAAATTAATAATAAATACTCAAGAAAGACTTTTCAGCATAAAATTAAGGGTGTTTAGTGGCAAAATTGCAGTGATAGGTTTATTAGCCCTATAATGATATCTTCACAAGGAGATATGGTTGACATTCTCCAACACTATCAGTAGAAAATACACATCAAAATCAAGAGAACAATAATATATGGTGTAGTTTACAAGAGTGAACAATAAATAGGCATTCTGAAATGACGTAATGAAGCAAATCAAGAACTGCTGCAGGCTAAATTTGTACACAGTCTTCTGCATCTGTAGGAAATGCAATTGTCTTTCACTATGGCCAGTTCTAGGAGAGCAAACAAACCTCTTGACAACACTCATTTTTCAACTTCAAGTGAAACTAGAACTAGAGTATCTGATTGTTTTTTCTGCACCCTTGGCATAGCTAGCAATGCCTTAGTTATTTAAATTTGGACAGCTGCAAAGAGGATGCAAGAACTTCAGTTGACAGGGCACCCACCACATGCATCCATTCCTTTTTGGTGAGCTTATAACAGAAAACTTTATGTGTTGTGGTCAGCTGAAGTCTTTTCAACCAACATGCTGCAGGGCCAGAGGAATGTAAGTTCAGGTCCCTTACACATGTGCTTATACTGCAGGCAACTTTCCAACAGAACCATACGCTCCTGTTTGACGTGGTCAGTTGCCTTTGACTGGCTGGCTCCAGAAACGATTCTGGACTCTGTGGTGACTCCCTCTCTGCAAGATTCGTGGCTTTCTCTAAACACAATGTGTTTTGTGGAGCAATATACATAATGCACAGCAGTGTACATATCCTGTCTGGTACAAGCTGGCATGGAAGCGAAGGGAGAGATCAGGCACAGAGGCAGAAACAATAATGAAGTAGTTCTATTAAAGGTGAACCGATAATGAATACTGGAAGTGACTAAGAAGTGAAAGCTGGAAAAATTACATGGATTTATGGCAACTGTCCTGCAAAGCATCATCTGAATGATTCAGGAGACATGCTGGCTTTCCACTGACATTAACTATGCTGACCCATCAGAAACTGACATGTCAGAATAAAGATGAGAGATAGCACTGATGCCTCTTTCCCTTTAAAACAAGTTTACATAATAAACAATATATAAAATAAAATTAAGTCATCCTTAAAGCAAATTAAACACATTTCTTATTTTAGAAGAAATGTCAGGCAGTTACGTAGGTAACAAGTACAATCTAACAAACACTGCTCCAGAAGCATGAAAGGTGTTAAATTATCATATGTAGCACTCAGATGTATTATATTTATTTAAAGGGAAGAAGAAAGCCCTTTCCTAGATATTTAAACATTTCAGTGTTGTTGGTTTTTTCCTACTGCTAACGCAGCATAATACACCAAACACAACAAATACACATTATATCACAGGTGTTAGGTATAAATTAATACATACAGAAATATTTTAAGTGCCAAGGGTGGGGTGAGAACAGATGCACACTAACAGCTAAGCTATTTATATCATAGATCATAGCAGAGACTGACAAGGTGTTTTTTCCTGTGCTACTTCTATAAAAAAATGCCAATCTGGTAAACTGAAAAAAAAAACCAACAAAACAAAAAAAAAACCAGAACCACAAGAAAGGGCCTGAACCAGCAGAGCTCTTCTCTGGAAGATTTCTTCACTCCAAGCAAAATTTCTGGTCAAATTCAGAAGGGAATGAACTCTAAATCTGAGGAAGCAAAGAGATAAATCTACCTATCTTTCATCTTGGACAAACTTTCATGCTTATCTACCTATATAATATGGAACAAGATGTATAAAAAAGCAAAACTTCAAAAATAGTTCAGCTCTGTTGAGTAACTAACTCATTATCTGCACGATGTCTAGCAAAGGTGGGGTTTCCCTCTAGTGCCTGTTCAGCATAGAGGGAGTATGCTCCTTTGGGGCACATAAAAATCCTTTTATTCTGTTCTACATACTTAGGTCTGTCTTTCTAAATATAAACTTGATTTATTGAAAGTAAAAGCTACAAGGATTCTGCATTTAATTATATTCAGCAGCTCTGAAGAGGCTCAGATCATTATCTGTCCAATTGTTCTGAAGCCTCAGATATGCAAGAAGACCAAGTCTGAATGCAGACATCCTCAGCTTTGCTTGTTTGTTATTTCTGAATGACAGTCACACTTTAGACCCTATCTCCTTCTTTCACAAAACAGCCTGATTAGGTGGAAATTTTTGTAACTGAAAAAAAATCAGCACTAAAATTGTTGACAAAGAATGATTTTCACAGTATGAAATGCTGGAAAATGGTCCCAGAGCAACACTACTGTCCATGGTGACTTCATTGATTACTCAGTGGAATTAATCAAAATGAAAGGATTTTATCCTGCATCTTTCCTACTAGTAATATCTGGTTGCATTTTATTGTGCTGCCACCGCTACAGTCAATCCTACGACTAAAGGTCCCCCTCATAACTTGCAGCTGAGAGAAAACAATCCCTAATTCGGTGGAAGTATGCACAGTAAAAGTAGGTTTATTTTTTTGGCCAGGTCTGCATTACTACTCCAGAAGCCCTACCTTTTTCCTATCCAGTCACAGGAGAAGCCTGAATTATGGAATCAGATTCCTTTGTGAGCAATTTTAGGCAAGAAGAATTCATTATGCTTCCAGCAAACTCTCAGAGCTGGTTTTTACCATGTCTTTAAAAATAGCAAATCTTTTGCTACCCTACCATATTTTTCAAACTATTAATCTGTCCTCCGTTGTGACAGAAAAGTGACTTTAAAAAAAAAAATAAAGATATTAAAAGCAATTTCTTTAGATAAATAATGGTGTAATCTCATGGCTCCAAGGGCTAGCATGGCATGCTCTAAGAGGGTGGTATGCAAAGAGGTAGTCTTGCTTTGTAAACAATGTTGGCAAATTCATTGTTATAAAACCATGATCAATCACGAGGTCTTCTCCTGACAAAGAATGTACACCTAATACTGGGTATTCAAGGAAGGTCACAAACATAATAATATCTGTGTAAAACTGAGGAATACAGACAATCCCCAGCTTCAACTGGTACTTCAAGTGTAATCACAGTGATGCATAAGTTACTGAATTATGCCATGTGCCTTATGGAGTCTTTTCCTCTATTAATGTTCCCAGTTGATATTATTTAATTACATTTTCTAACTCTTCAGTAAATGCTTGTCCAGTAAAACATATCATGCTTAATTGCGAGAGAGTAATTATTTCCCTGGATTTACTTTCTTTTTGCTTGATTTAGTAATCTTAATTAAGTATGCAGTGGTCCAGTCCAGTACTCTGCACATGGCAAACCCTTCCAAAAGAATGTTATTCTCTTGGACATAAACAGCTAGATGACTGAACTTGTGCTTCCGAGCATCTTCACAAAATGCTATGTTGGCTGATTTATCACTGAAATACTAATGTTTGAAGACAAATATTGGTGGTTCAGTGTCCAAACAATTCTATGTCTCCCAGCAATAAAATGCCTTCAAAATACCATATAAGATACCTGTCACAGCTGAATATTGTTTCAAGCAACATGCATTTAAGAGATTTAAGTGTAAGACAAATCCACAAACAAAAACAATCAGGATCACATAGAGACACATATATAACAAGTGCCCTCTACAAAAGACTATGAAAGGAGATACTAGTATTTTATACCTATAGACTCAGTGAAAAAACTCACTGCATAACACTGAGTAAGATTTTATTCCCATGAGACCAATACCAGCTTCTCTTGGTTATTCACTGCAGCTGGAGATTCCTTAACTTTAGTTAAGTACTGGCCTAAACAAAATAACAGCCACTCTTTAGTAAGATTAAAGAGTTAATTGGTTTTAATTTTTTATTTATGCATCAGTTAAAAACTGACAAAAAGAAAATGAAAAAAAAGCTGCTCTTCAGAGATTACACCACAACCAGAGAAAGGCAATGTCAGAAAGTTGATGCATCTTACATTTTTATCAACCCCTTGCTTCCCTCCTAACAGATTCAGGTGAGCCCACATTTTTGAAAAGAAGACTTGTTCCTGTAATTAAAGCACTGGACTGGAAGAGCTGTCTCTACCACAGAAGCAGTGTACAGCCTTAGGCAAGACTGTGTGTTTCAATCCCACTTGTAAAACCAGGATAACATTTATTTTCTCCAGTCTTTTTAGCCAACAACTGTTAATGCACATTTGTTTGTTGCTTAATACATAAAGCATGTTTCTAAAGTGCCATTACTCTGCAAGTTCACAAAATTTAATGGTAGCTTCCCTGAAAGGCCCCAAACTCCATTCTCACAACAAAGGGCAAAGGCAAAGGTTCTTTTTCTATGCAGTCATTATGGTTAATTACAGTATGTGCCTGCATTGCTAAACAACCATTTCGATTGAATAGCAGTTCTACCATGAGGAAAAAACACATCTCGGTGCTGATGTTGCCACCTGTTTAACTATTAAACCACAAGCCCAGTTTTTGTCCCACAAGCCTACAGATGCACAGAGACCTTCCTCTGGGTGCCCCAGGCTGTGATCTGGCAGATGTTGTCTGACTGGAGGGCAAACAGGACATGCCCAAACCATAAAACTTGGTGAAGTGCATTACCATTTCAGTAAAGGTACAGGCTGAACTGATCCAAATTGTTTCATCTATTTATCTGATATTTTCATTTCACAAAATAAAACATTTTAGCTTGCTGGTAAGCTCCGGATGAAAAAGTCAGAATATTAAGGAGTTTCATGACCTGGAAATAACAGGTTTTGACATGTGCTGTTCTAGACAAAGCCTCAACTCTTTTCTTCCACCACGATGCATGTATTTCCATTCCATCCCATTTCCCAGAACTGGAGGTAAACAAAAACACATTAGAACAATACTTTCAGAGAGAAGAATGTTTTCAGCAGCATTGAACGTCAAGCTTTTGTGCAGTTCGACTTTCCAAAACATTCATTGTTTTTCTAGTACTTTGGGGGTTTTTTTAAATGTTGTTGATCATGAAAAGATGTCTTCTCCCTTCCTCTTTTATCACAAATCAAACTTCCTCAGGGTCTGAGGACTGGGGTTCTCAGTTCTTTAATTACAGCTGAGCTGAATACAGTTCAGTGGTTTCACAGTTTTCTAAGCACTTCTGATTTTGGTCTCATAATTGAGTAATATGGACATCTATGAAAAGAATAATGGAAAAAATAGAATAGAGTAACACTCAAAAATCACAATGTTTTCTTGAATTAACTTACAAGCCTTAACACCAAATTTTCTTTCTTGTTTTGATCAGTCCATCACGTTTCAGAATGCATTTTTGCATAATTTAACATGCAAAGATCACATTAGGAAAAAAAAAACCACTTTGTAACTCCTGCCTAACAATAAAAAGAATTAGATATCTGTATGAAACCATAAGGACAAGGTTCATTTACTCTGTAGTGGATATGAGGTTTCCATCATATATCTTTTACCTACCATCCAGTCTGCTAAATCTTTCAAAAACTTAAACATGCAATGTTCTTGAGTAAAAAGAAGCAGCAAAGTGATGCACACACTTAATTATTGGCAATGTTGTTATATTTTTTATATTCAGATTTTATTTAATTTGATTTATAATAGGCTGAAAATATGAACTACAAAGGTAGAATTTCTACTACACCTGGATCATAAAACCTAAAGCAACACTAAGTATTTAGTTTGTAAGCGTGACTGAACATACATAATTTCTTTTTCTAGCCAGGGATCATTAATAAGACAAAACATTCCTTATCAAATCAATTCCTTCAATATCAGTTGCCAAAAGGCATCACAGAACTGATTTGCTTGCCTAGTAGAGATAAAGGGAAGATTTAGTTATTCATTTCTATTTCTATTCTCCATTTCTATTTCTGTTCTCAATTTCACAATTGTGTCTGGTCAGAAAGACCCATGGCAGCTCAGACCAAAAGTCCACCCCTGCCAGCAGTCTCCAGCACTGGGCAAGGGCAGATGGTGAACAACAGCAGGACAGCCAAATGCTGACACTGCCCCTGTATACACTCGCATCTGCCAGTGATCTACAGCCCAGGGATGTTGTGAGCTGTGGAGAGTGTCTCTGTGTTCAATAGCTTTGGACACATTTTTCTTCTGTGTGTAGGAGCCTCTTTATGTATGTGGATAATTTTGTGAATCTGGTAGAGCCATGTACATCAACAGACTGAAATATCAGAGGACAGAACATGTCCCCAGTATAAGGCAGGTAAGGGGGGGAAAAAAAAACATTCCTACTTTTCAGGTTTGAATTTAAGTGTCATTAACATTGTTTTGAAGAGATCAACATCTTGAATATGACCACTGTGAGAAGGTGTGGCGATATTCTAGGATTTAAGATCTCTTTTTAAAAATCCTTTAAGTACTGAACCTGAAAACTGACAAGATGTTCAACCTTTGGAAAATGGAAGTAATGCAGATGAAGGCACCTACAATAAATATTTTCAACAAATAGATCACAGGTATAGTGGATTACTGCAGGGAATTCTACATCAGTACCACTGCATGTATGAAGAGGAAAATACAGAAAAAAAGAAAAATTAAAACCCCAAAACATCTCCTTCCTTAGGCCTAGATAAACAAATGCCTGCCATATAAAAAGGGAAAAAACCTTAAAGCCAAGTGATATTTCCATCTGATACTGAATTGAAAAACAACAAGGCTAGGGATTGCTACTTAAATCTTGTAGAGCTGTCATTCATTTTGTGGTCAATTGTAAATCCCCAGCAGTCTGTCCAAAACACAGACCTTGATCCTGCACTACAATAAAGGCTGGTTATGAAACATTTTTTAAAATATCCATTACAGATGATTTGGTTGCACAAGTTTGTCTTTTTGTACTAATTTAGGTCATGACAGTACTTTAAGAACTGCATTAATCTGGGTTTTAGCTGTGACCTTCTTCTACTTGTAAGTATATGTGTAGAGGTGGTAATTTACTCTGCATCTGCAACTAATATACTCCTGTTTTGCATTTTCAATTACTGTGAGGCATAATCGTCAAGACTAGAAGCTAGTATTAGGTTAAAAGCCAGAGAAAGGAGGATGGGGAAATGCCTGCAAACCCTGTGCCCATACCCTGGAGAAGTTAAAGAGTTCTCTGCTTCCACCTGTTGGTAAAAAATCAAAAACTCAGCCGTGAAGCTACCCTGCCTGCATGCTCATCTACAGAAGTGCTTAGGAAGCAAAAAACCTCCTAATTTGCCGTGACACAGTTGCTGAAGGTCTTTCACACTCCCAATCCCTTCCTGAGGAAGCTTCCACAAAGTGGAAGGGTTGCTCACAGCAAAAGAGCTGGGTTAACCCTCCTGATGGCCCTCATCTCCCAGTGGCAATAGCTGCATTAGTTCGTGGAGCCTTGTGACAAGAGTGAGCGCAGCTTCAATCACAGGTATGAAGCTATGAGAAAAGGTGACTAAACACTGTGTACCTACATAAGGGTCACTTCCACATCAGGAGGGAAAACCCATATCATAGAGGTAAATAACACAAGCCACAGTCATCGCTCACGATGATGAGTCTCATAAGTCCCTTTGATTTTCAAATTATTTCCCAAAACAGTGAAGGTAACATGAAGATGCATTCTGCTCATTTATTTTTAATAACAAATATTGCCTTTTACCCAAGGGTATTACTTACTCCTTACTCTGCCCTCTCATACAACATACCCATCGTCACAATGCAAAACGCCTACACTTTTTCCCTCCTTAAGCAGCGATTACATAAAAGCAACACATACGCAGTTCTCCAGAAATTAGTGGGAATTTGGTTGTTCCAGGCCAGTTGGCGCATCACTTTGCAATGTGCAACTGCCATGTCATCCCTGAGAGGATATCAAGGGTTTCCTTTGCCTGTGTCCGTCTTCCAAACCTCCTGTTTGCTGCCACAAATATTTTTGCTCTGCAAAGCATGTCTAGTTTTTATGAGTATCGTTATCCTCTTCAAGACCAAATATGCTCAAGTTTACTTCAGAGAGGAGGAAACAGTCAAGAAGAGGTAATGTAAAGCACATTGCACTGTTGATCCAACAATTTTGTGTTTTCTTACACATTGAAGTCAATGCATGTGTCCTCTGTTAACAGTGCTTCAAGCCATTGTCCTTCAATTATCTATTTTAAGATGTTCAAAACACAAACATGCATGGTGAATCAGCAAACTCAGTTAAAGGCAAAAAAACCCTCTCAACTATGACAGCTAAAATGGCAAGCAGTTACAAATTTCTGAGATTTAGAAGGGAGATTACCCACTCAGTTAAACTGATAGTCCTTCTTAGCCTACATTCCTTGTATGTTTTCAACAAATTATTGATAGTTTTTCGGTTATCTGCAGTTGACAGTGGTGCTTTCAGTTACAACCCTCAGGCCTGCTGTTTTCTCGAGCGACTCTCTCTTTACTAAGTGCCTCACTGAACCTTACTTTTCTTTTAAAAAATGTTTAGGCTGCTCTTCCCTTTCCATCTGTTCTCCATTTTCTTCTCACCTCTTCATGTTTTTCCAGGTGATTAAAAATGCTTCTCCTGCATTTTGACCTTACATATTTTCCACACCTGTATCTTCTTTCACTTCCTTTCAAGTGCTACTCATCTGTTCATCTTGCAATTTTTTTTGTCTGTGAACACTTTCTTTTTCCTTTCTATCATTCATACCTCTATACCACAAAATATTGTTTAAAATTAAATAAAATTAAAATTAAATAAATGAAGTGCAAAGCTGATAAACCCCTATCCATAGTTTTTAACCCTTCCATGTTTTGACTTTTATGACAACAGTAAAAAGTTTTAGTCTTCCTCCCGTCAAGTCAGAGACAAAATTAACCACCGTATTTTCCACTAAACTCTCAAGCTACACAGTCCACATAGAAATTCCAAGCATTTATTCTCTTCCTCCTCCATAGTTCGTTGTTAATTTTCCCCTAACATTTCAGCATGCAGTTTCTAATGATCTCCCATAACAGTATACAAGAGTTATATAAACTGAAGAACTAATAACAAATGTAGAGGAAATAAGAAACAAGATTACTATAGTAGGATACTCTTCAGCACTCTGGATAAGGCAGAGGACTAAAACAAAAACTTCATTTAGGCAAATAGGAGGCTCACTACTATTGTGTAAGTACTGTTTTTCTGTTTATTAAGCACACCTGCATACTTTGCCTTCACTATCTAGAACTTGAACTATATGTCAGTGACCTGTTCTTTGCCCAGTCCACTTTCGCCCTACTGCTAAGATGTGGTACATTTTCTAGCAGTCATCTGACTTTTGCCATAAAACCATTCAGTTATTTCTGAAAAGATCAGGAAAGGATCCTTATGCGGCCAAAAGAAAAGAGTCTACAGCCCTTTATCACTCTTAGTCATGTTGAAAACCTACAAATTATTGTATCTTTCTGTCACATGACATTTAATAATGTTTTGTTTTGTCAACCAAATCACAGCTGAAATGAAAAATCCTTTTAAACTGTTACGTTGCACAATACAGTTGTTGCTAAGGCAATCTCTGCAACAGAAGCTTGTAGCTCAACAATTTATTAAAATGTATGTTTATAAGCAAGCTCAGATGACTACAACTTGAGGGGTGCACAGTTAACCTTGCAGTAGAGATTCTCCATCATTTGTGCAGTATGTAGCATTCCAGTAGCTTTTTAAGTGGCCAGCAGAGAGCTTGTGGACCTATAGCTCAGAACTGAATTTCCCCTAGGCAAAACGGTTTTATAAAAGATTCCATGAATACATTAAAGCTCATTTTGTAATGAGGTAAAGTGTCTGGATGGCCAATATCTTCCATTTTTAGAAGAACAGAGCCTACATAACAGGAACATGAAGGTTTCATTTGTAGCCAAGTTTCAGCATATGTAATTGAGCATTATACGAGCTTTCCAAGTCAGCTAGCAGCAGGAGTTTCTTTTCATGCCAAAAATGCCTTTTCCTTAATGAAAGTTGCATGCTGTAGTGCAGAGAAAGCATGGAAACTAATCAAAATAGGGTAGTTTGAAAGATGTCAGATAAAAAGACCTGGCAGCACTTTGAAAGAGAGGAAGCACTGCAAATAGATATTCAACTGCTCAACAGACAGTTCAAATGGGATGACTAAGAAAGGCAGCATAACTCCTCATTTTGCCAGCTAGACCCAACTGTATAATTGCTAATGTGTTCACAATCTGCTTACCTAAGAAAGACAATAAAAAAGTCTCATGTATGAAATATTAATTGCCAAAAACATGCTGAAACCACCCATAGGCCAAACTATTTATCAAGACATTTGACTAAGTCTGCTAGCGACATGGAAATATAAATCACTCTTCAGAGTGTAGGCTTTTTTCTTCCTTTTCCTGGATAATTTTCAGAACCAGTTTAAAAGACTGAGAGAACAATTCATGCGTTGTGTACATCTGAGCATTTTAACCAGGAGTATTTGCTGAATGTTAGCTGAAGAAATTTCACAATGTGAGTGGACAAGACTTTATACCTGACCCTTGAAAATCCACTGTCAGTGAGCAGGAGACAACTTTCCCTATTACGATGTAAATCAAGCTGATAACGAAGATTTACCAGTTAGTATGCTATTTAAATTACAGCCAGGCCCAGAGGCAACAACTGTACTGGGACATTGTACAAATTTATATAAGAACATGATGTTTGTCCAAAGGCTGAATTAAGTGGAAAAAAATGTGGATTTCTGCCTGAGATCTCAGATTCCTTTTTTTTTTTTTCCTGGTTTCTTATAAGAACTCACTCAATCAGATTAAAATATACATACTTCATGACCTTCATCACTTAACCAAACGTTATGCGCTATATCTTACAGACATGAATATCTAAGCCTATCTAAATAACTGTATTTCAGGTTGAGTAGTAAAAGATTCTCGCCCTGAGACTTCACTACTTCAGACCTGTCCTTTATCCTCAGCCAAGATGGAGCCAGTTCATTTAGGGAAGAATGTGAAATGAAGAAGTTCCTGACAAACTCTCTAAGACTCACTTTGGAGTTTTAGAAAGCAGGTATTCTTTACTGCAGCGCTGGACGCGCCACCTAGTGTGCATGCCAAATCACTTAACCATAGAAGTTATATATACTTAGAGTATACATATTCATTACATTTCCCGGAATTCATTAACATATGCAAAAGTCTCAGTCTTCACTCATGCTTAGTTTTGGCTCCTGGCTTAATTAGCGCAATTCTCACTAGAACCACCCTCTTATCTATTCTACTCAAGATACAAAGTTGGCCTCCTTGTCTAGAATACTAAGTTTCAAGGCCTTTTTATCTATTATGTGTCAGGTCGGCCTCTTCACAAGGTGTTCCTAACCATCTGCATCATTTCAACCAAAGAACTGTAATCTCTTCATTGTTCCTTCGTATTTGACGTTAATCCCTATCAAATTATTTACCTGCCAGGTTGCACAGAAAGTAAAGCTTAAATAAATTCACACACACTGAACTTCAGACAAACCATACTTTAAAGATATTGTTTGTGCGGCCTGAATAACACAGCTTCTGCCAGATTTAGTCTTTTGAGAACTGATGGTACAAACAGAGTAAGAAAAAGGTTCTACTTTATTTATTTATTTTATGTTCATCTATATTCCTCATGGATCAACTTAAGGGTCTGAAAACACAATGACAGTAATGCCCATTCATCCTAGGATGAAATGACCTCCAAGAAGCTGGAATTCTGTTTTATATCCTTCGGGTTTAAGAGTACTTATGCCACTCTTAGGGTGCCTGCTGGAAGCAAAATGAGATTTGACAGATAGGACAAACATTACAGTGTCTGCCTGGCATTTAGTTTGATTATGAAATGAGTGTCTGAGAATTGAGGATCAGCATCACAGCATTGCACGTTACTTTAGTGGAGAAGAGTAGAGGACATTAACAATATAAAGACATTGTAACAATGTGCAAGCTCCAACCGCTGCATGCTGGCTTCGAGAAACATTGAACACAGCAGACGCTGGATCAATAAGACACACTGGAAGTCTAATGTAATAATGCCATGAATTGCAATGCTCTCAAATAGTATCAGCTAGATGGGAGACATCACAGTGACAATTTAAGTCACTACGTGGGTGCAAGGTTCCATATAAGGAAATGGTGAGAAACTGGTATTCTTTAATATCAGTAATCTGGCATCTGATCTGACTTACTAGAATAACAGTCAAACTGTTAAGATGGAACTACTGGACCAATTTAAATGTAGCTGTCTCCTTAACTGCAAAAATTAAGAGTCAGGAAATTTGCTGGCTTATGAATTCATGTTCATTTCAGTTTGTATTTTACATTATTTGTCCTCAAAGTGAGAGTTTTATACTAAACCAGAACTAGCTTTGCATAACTACTGCCTGTAGTGCATACAGGAATACTCAAACCTATTGTCATTAAAAGTGCAGAATTCACCAATGGAAAGGTGCGTGCTTCTGATCCCGAACATTTTTCTCAATACAACAGAGTTGGGAAGTTTGCGCTGTGGAATCTACCACCTGGTGCTGGCATCACACAGAGTTTGGATGGCAAAAGCTTTCTACCCCATTAGCAAAATGAGAATTTCACTGGTGATAATTTCATCCTAAGGAACACTTTTTCAGATACCGCTGTATGATGGAGTCTCAAGTCAACCATGATTTCTTATGTCTATCAAGTGCCCAAAGTCTGTTCTTGTATGTACTTTCATTTAATCATAAGGCAGTAAATGAGACCAGACATTACTCACATTTGCAGGAGAACACCATGTTATCAGTAAAAGAAAAGAAAGAAAATTGAGTCACTAGGCTCCGGAGTGATGGATGTTACCCTGCCAAAGACCGTGCCAATCTCCTTGCCAATGCCAGATGGTTTCCTTAGGAGGCTGTTCAGTAGTCTCAGAAATCTCATTGTCAGAAGTTTGCTGTCAATCAGTCCAAATTTTATTTTGCATTTTCATCCCATTATTTCTATGTACAGTTTTATGCTCATGTATTATGTGAAAATTTAAAAAAGAATCCTTCTGAGCATCTAACTTCATGCATTAGTAATCATCTGGTTTCAATATCCAGCCTGATTCTGAACACTTTTTACATTGCATTGCATCATTTAAACAAGGGACACATTTAAATCACACATTCAGTCAAGGACTTCAGCTTGTTTGGGCTAAGTAAAGTTAACCTATTTCTTCCAATAGTACTCAGAATCAGCAAGTCAGCCTGCAGACAGGGGTCTCCAACATCCCAGTGCTTCCATATTTAGGAAACGGACTGAGAATGAGATTGAGCACTGATTTTGCAGTGTAACCACTGTGTAAAATCATGCCTCTCACATTTGCTTAATGGATTGGTCATGCTCTTTACCAAGACTGCTAATAAACCCTAGCTGTATATCAGGAAGCTAGAATATTTAACAGTGGCAGAATTTAAAACTAAGTCACAATTTTCTCTGATGTAACTCTTTTTGACCAAGTTTTTTCCAATGTGTGCATGAAAAATCTGTTATTTACCATGTGCATTAGCCACATACATTTTTTTCCTGACGTTTCCTTTGTTGTAAGAGTCTTCTGCATCTTCTTTATTTTTTTCCAGACACCATACAGTCTTCTTACATTAACTGTTACAGCAAGCATAGTAACATGAACATCATTTAGTTTATTTTCAGTGGTGCTCAACATGTAAGAACAACACAAAGGAAGTAGTTTTCAAGGACATAACCAAGATACGCAAAATGAAGGACTGCTGAGTAGGGATCTAGTCTGTTAGATAAATTAGGAATGTTAGGAATCCTTACAGCTGCAACCATACAACTGAACTGTCCCACAAACTCTCTTCTCTATTAAAAAAATGGAACCAGAACTCATCTGTGTGTCCAGAACTTGAAGAAGACTAGCCAGAAACAGTTTAAATCTCAAACCAAGTCTTGTGTCTTGGGCCTTTCTTCACTTCAGATGCTCTGTCAAAGCTCAGTGTAAATACTACCTGAATCTCTCTCTCCCAGCTATTGCTGCTTCACTGTCAGCATGAAGCACCATTGTGTCAGGACTTAGGTAATGCTGCCGTAGCACTCTGTGCATTTCTAGGTATGCTGGTTATTAAGTACTCCATTCTTTCACAAAATCTGAAGGAAAAAAAAGTGTTTAAAATTAGCTTGGAAGTTCTGTTATCCGATACATTGTTTGACAGGGGTAAAGAAATTAACAAGCTTGAGAAACGGGGATTATCTTTTTCTTTGGGCCAGGCAGGAAATTTGGAGAAATAAAGCAGGTGGTCCCCTGAGATTTCCTTTGACACAATACAGGTGAAATATGAGCATGCACAGCAAATACTTTAAGAGACATCATTTCTATGTGTCATTTTCTGATACACAATCATCTGTTCTGATTCAAAAATCTTTTGTAAAATGTCAGATAGAAAGCCACAATTTCCTTGCTTGCGTCCCAGTACACGTTATCTGGACAGCATTTCCTGTGTTCTACACAGGAGCTCTTGTCAATTCAAAATGCACATGTCCATAACACCTTAGTTCATTGAAACCTATAGCTGAGAAAAGTTGATATTAATGCAAATTTCAGATTACTGGCACTTTTGTTGATTTACAGTTGCTTCCATTATGGCTTTATAATTAAAATTGGGTACAAACTCATTATGTTACTACTTGTACAGGCAGACACAAAACTGTACTTGTGTTTGAAAAGGAGCAATCACTGTTCTTATAAACTACACATGGCATCAGTGAGGGGGGTGGTGACTGCATATGTACATCACCTGATGCTGAAGTAAAGGTAGCATAAGACAAATTGTTTCAAACAATCTCCTAGAAGGCAGAAAGTTACCTGCTTTGTGAAAGAACAATCCATTAACAAAATCACAGTTTTGCCTTACCAAGAAGAAGAGAATTAAGAAGAACTCTAAAAGAACTGAATTTGCCAATTTTTCTTTGGCATGGAACTGGAACATAAATCATGAGGAAAACTTTAACCAAATTTCAGGAATCTTTCCTCATGTTTTAATATACAATTTACTAGATGATAGCATAAATAGCAGTTTTTATTGCACAAAGCAGTAAAGTTATGCCAGAGCTACAGAAATTCTCAAAACACTTGAACTGTTTAGACAAGTTTTGTTATCTGTGGTTCAAATAGCTGTACAACAGTTAAGTCACAGGATGCACTAGCTAAGAGGTTCCTGCAAGCTTCCTTCAGGTGAGAAAACCCTGGATCTATTACTTGTTTCCCAAGCAGTAACTTCACTTTTCTGAATAATTCATGTTGCATAATTGTCTTCCAGGTTTCTGTCAGAAATACTAATCACCATGTTATTATAGTGCCAAAAGGGTAATTAAAAATTGATTACCGTAACAGTCAAATTTTCTCCAAAGCAATGGCAAAAGATCAAGTCAAATTCTTCATTTCTTGTTCATGCATTTAAACTGCAGAAATATAAACCAGAGATTGTCATGCATCTATAGCAAGTCTTTTAAATATCCTACATGGAACTTGTTTGCAGTAAAACTGCTGTGCTTAGTCAGCTGGTTAAACAAGGTGTTATTTTGCCATTGAAACCAAGGGAGCAGGTAGCATTTTATTCGAAAAGTCAATAACAGAGTCTATTCTGCCAGAGGCATGTGCAGCATATAAAATCTCTGCTGAGGTAATTACACAATCCTTTCCAGGCTTATGGAAATATCACTCAGCCATTTGATTAACTGTCAGATGCAGTAATCAGTTCCTTAACTGTTTATGAAGAGTAAACTAACTCACTAACAGCATTCTATGTTAATTTGGCAACTTTCTCTGCTCCCTATGAGTGGAGCACTCAAAAAAAAAAAAAAACCCCACAAAAAACAGGATAGGGCAGCACTCAGGTGCGGCACAAGGACACTTCATCTTATACATTTGCTTGTTCTAAGGGATTAACAAGAAAAAACAAGCATAGGTAAGATATGAATTCAGGAAGTTTATTTCAGCTACAGGATCCCAACAACTGGGATCACAATGGCTGTGGGAGAGCACTTGGGATATGCTTCAATATTTGCAATAATTTGTAAATAAATAACCTTTACGTCTATAATGATTTGTTAGTAGACCACAACGTGTGTTTGTAAAATTGCATCAAGATTTCATTTTGTAAAGCTAAAAGTAAAGTTAGGTCTTAAGTGGGGGAAAAAAAAAAAGAAGAAAAAAATTAAATAAACCAAATATAGTTCTTTTTCTCGACCAGCAGTCTTTGATATCTGTAGGAAAAGATCAACTAAGAAACTTTCTTACTATACAGAAGCTGACTTTATGAAGACTAGTAAATCACAAAAGCGTACCATTTAAAAAAAATGTGATCATTGTTGCTAAATTTCAAAGCAGATAGATAGAATGTCGTTCGCTTGCCTAGCGAATTTATTTAAGTAATACATTCTATCATAATAGAGCTGCTGTCAGAAAGCGAATAGATTTACAGAGTGTTTTTTTACTGGGGACAGGAGGGGAACATGGACATTTACTGCATGTCTGCCACAAAATACTATAAAACATAGGATACATGCTTTCTTCTTGCACTACGCACTCCATAGCAGTATTCTCTAAATGGACACAATGTAGGAATCGAGTTTTTGCTTGTTTTAAGGTAGGTGCCTAAAGACACAATACCATTTTCTAACAAGAGTTCCACCTATAATGTCAAGGTATGAAACAACAGAAGCCAGGGCTCAGTTTAGTATCAAGGAACTAAATCTCTCTTTGAAAGAATTCTGTAGAAATCTGCGTGACAAAACCCCTGAGTACCACAGAATCCACTTGAATATGTACAGAAGTTTGATTTCTATCTATCTGCAGTTATAAAATGTAACACTGTTGTCCGAAAAGCGGATTCGTGCCCGGCATGCAAGTAACCAATTCCACACGCTCAGGAGAGATATTGTTTTATTCAGGCCTGGGTGCTCGGTGGACTTGCCACAAATCAAGCACACTTGGTCTATATTTCTGTTTATATCCATGCTTCTCATACATATTTTAAGTTTCTCTTTTACATATTCATTACATTTCCAAGAACTAATTATAATATTACATCATCCTAGACACATGCGCACTAAAGCCTTTAGGGTCTCCTTGGGGGTCTCGGGCGGTCTCTGGTGGTTGGCAGAGTAATGAACTCTTCATGAACCTGTTCCTTTCTTTCCTTATAGGGTCGCAATTTGTCCCTGAGCCATGCTTGGACCACGTCTGTTTATAGTTTCCAAGGTTATTCTTCACTAGAGTCTAACAATGCTTCCAGGATACACAATTTAGACTAGTTACAATTCTACACACCTGCAAACACAACACCTGCTAGTTACCTAACTTCTAAGCAACAAGTCTTCATTGTTTAGAATTACAGAAGCGAGCAGTATGGAATAGTAGATACTGTACCTACTGCATCAACACCATTCTGACATAGATTGACAAAGTCATATGGAATTGTATTTTATTCTATTAACTCTATTAATATTAATGTTGTGTCTCAGAGTTCTAAAGTCAGATACCTGGGATCACAACAGAAATACCCTAGAAATGTTTTTTTCAGTATTACCTCTTCAATTTTGTATCCACTCTGACTGACTACAGTAATACTGAAATCTGTGAAACAAAAAAAAAAAAAAAAAAAAAAATTGATCAGCCCAAGAATTTGTTTGGATTTGGGCTGACACATTAGTTTAAGTGTCGAGGCCAGCAAGAGAAGCAAGACTAATACTGCTTTCTCAGAACCCTGAAATAAAATCTGACAGATGAAAGACAATTAATTATTATCCATTGATGTGTTGCTGAGTACATCATTATAGTACACAGACATTTTTAAAATCCCTTCAATGACTTGTCCAAACAATATTCCTGGGAGACAGTGCCTCGCTGGGATGAGGAATACATGATTAAGAAAAAACATTACATTTCTATTTCTTTTCAGAAGCGTGGCTATAGTCAGAGACCTTGCTGTCAATGGCAATTTTAGTATTCATTACTCAGCAGGGTTCCGTGTGGTTTGCCATGGCACTGCAGAAAGGCAATACCTTGTTTCCCTGATGCTTTCTACACATGGTTTTAAAGAAAATACGAGAACTGTCTTCTGTGCAAGCCAGTATTTCTTCTATGTTATTTCCAGTCAGGTGACCAGCTTTACAGTCGGTGAGCCAAGTTCACACCCCCCCGTTTATACTGATCCCACTGCTTCCGAAATCGTTGCTGCAGCCTGATGATACCCGTTCTGAAACAGCTCAGCAAACAAGTCACTGGCTAAACCAGAGTTTGAATGATACGTACTTTGAACAACAGAAGGGCACTGAATTTCCATTTTAAGAACTGTATTTGCTATTAGATGTGAACTATTTTAATTGAACAGGTGACATCATTTTTCATAGTTGAATACTGAAGAAGGAAATTTCTTCACTGCTAACATCAAGACGTGAATGAACCTTTCACGAAAAGGATGGTATCACTTCAGTAGTATTACAAAATGAAATACTCCCTGAGTGTTTATCTTGAAATTTCCCCCTTGGTTTCAGTCTAAGGTTTCTGTTCCTTGCTGTTCTTTTTATTTAAAGACTAGGATTTTTTCTCTACTACAATAGCATTGTGTCATTAACTTACTGCTACATGAAAAACGGTGCCAGTTTGCTTATTCAAAAACAAGGTGTTTACCCCTTGATAAACCAAGCAATAGAAGCATAAGAAACAGAAAACACTCCATTAAATCCACAGATTTTGGCTGGACATGCATACTTAAGTGCTTTAACTATTGACAACCTTTTGCTTCATTGTAGTGGTAATGATGTTGAAGCCATGGTAAGGTTTGTGGATGTAACCAGAAGTTATTTCTAAGTTGTGTACATTCAACAGCATATGTATGTTTTTTCCAGGCAAACTGTCTCTGCCATTAAGCTGTGCTTCCTCTTACTTGCAAATCGTCTGCACTGCGTCTGTATTCTTGCTTGCACAAGCAATGATACCCTCTTCCTCATGGCCGGGACCACTTCAGTTTCCAGTTCGGAGGAGGTTACAATGTCTCCCATTCTCCCATTCTCCCCTCCTTTTTTTTTCACAATGCCTAAGTAGGCATTGTATCACAGTTTCCTTCCCACCACCCCCTCTCCCCGGTATTTTGTTGCCAGTTTTCTGCTGTTATTATTCACACTTCTTTGTCAAACACGTGCATTTGTATAACATTTAACCGAATCCTAAAAGAATGTACTGTTGAGTCAGTCAAGCTTTTCCTTGCATAGAATAAACACTAATAACATTAAGGTAGCAGGAGCTGTAAAGAATAAAAACCAGGAGGAAGACACAGGCAAGAAAAGGGACAGAAGGAAATAATTTGGCATGCTTGATGATTAATGTTACCATCATCATCTCCTTCAGTAAGCTTTGTTAGGCAGGTCCAGACAGATACAGTATAAAAATGTACAAGTGACGATACAGGCGGGCAGAAAATAAGGAAAACAAAACCCCATGGAACATGCCAGAAAGGATGAATTATCAGAGACAACTCAAATTTAAACAGCGATCCTTTATCCTTGTCAGTGCTGCGATAACCAGACCCAAATGTCTCAAACCTAATCACGCTGCATGAGAAATAGCTGAGCAGACCCTTCAGGCTTCTTCTGTAAGAAAAACTTTGTCATACATATTTTATGCCTTGAATAAAGCCCATCACATCCTTCTTCCTTCAACAGCATGCATGGGAGTACGTAACCATTTTACTAGTACATAAACACCTAAGGCCACAGAAGAAAAGAGAAGAGAACTGTAACTGTCCTATTTATTTTTTTGCATATTGCAAGTCACTGGCTTTGTCAGCTAAGTCCATCCAAAAGTCTGTTATGTTGTGTTAGATTTAGGAAAGTGCTGTAGGCCATCACAATAAGAAAGTACATTTTGCAGATATCAGGCATCTCGCCTTGAAATGTTCCATCCTCGAAACTCAGACTTTCCGACATGCATATAGCAAAAATTACTGGCATACAATCTTTGATGTCCAAAGAGAGATCACTTCTGCATTTGCAATGGTTTAACTTATTTATAGCTGTACATAGTGTATGTATATGCAATTTCCAAAAAGCTTCCTGGCTTTTTGTGTCTGCCCTTGTTCTGCTCAGTTACTTGAATAAACTTTGTATCACAGGGAAAAAATGTTCATGTTGTTAAACCAAATCACGATCAAAGCAGTTTATTGATTTAGTAACAATGTGTAATTAACTGGCAATTAGTGAGCTACACATTCAAGATCAGTGTCGGTAATGCAACACATAAACCAGATCAGGAGCCCTTCAGAAAATGCTGATAAACACCCCCAAATCTCTGACCTCCCCTCTGTAACTAGTCCCAAGAAGTGCAATCCCCTGCAGCCCCCTCCAGAGAAGCCCCCAGGTGACGGGGACTCACCCTTTCTGGGATCCCTGGCTGTCCACCCTCCTGGGGTGCAGCCACCGTGCAAGGTCCCAGCCAACACCCCGGCATGGGTCCTTCTTGGTCCCCCAGAACTCAGACCTGGCAGGCAGGCCTGCTCAAGGCACCCCACAAGAGGGTGCGCTGCCCGGGTGGGCAGAGGTGGGGAGGCACCCAGGTGGCTTCAGTAGGCATCACCCTGAGCTTTGACTGCATCTGTTCCCATGCCAAGGTCCCTTCCACCACTGCAGCCTCCCGTGCTTCTCCTAGACTTCTTTTTAGGTTGACTCTTTCTTTGCTTCAGGGGTCTCTTTGTAATTCCCCAGGTGCTGCTTAATCCAGCCAACAGTCATCATCTCCAATGTGATCGGTTTTGGGCAAACACTCCCTCCGTGTGTGTGAGTTGAATACACCACACTGACGGTTACTCTCATATTCCTACCTGAGCTGCTGCTGTTACACAAGCTAGTTTGCCAAATGTAGGCCCTGTGAACACCCCACAAGTCTGCAACAAAATTCCCATTCATTTCAGAGAAACAAAAACTGGTAGAGTCTTTCTGGGTCATGGAGTCCACCCTGTGCTCTTTAAGATACACACAACAGAATCCTTTCTGTAAAGATATTTGAATCCTATTCTCAGCAGAAGCATTGGTGACATAAGGAACTGCATACTCTATCCTTCTTTTCATTAATATGTACAATAGTATATGCAAGTTTGCTCTGTTTCCTAATGAAAACACAATCATCCTTTGTAGATTAAAAAGTGCCATGCAACCATTTTGCTTCACTTGGGCATACTTCATACATTTCTAAAATAAGCTGGGACATGGAAGAAAATTCAGTTTGCCTTTTGTTTCGTCAATGATGATGTTCTTATTAGAAAAGTCAGGGTTGATAAATGGGAGAGAAGAGCTGCCACTTAAGATTTGGGTGCCAGTAGATACTTCTTTCATTCAGTGTTTCAGTGTAGGTACATAGAAAGAGGCTAAAATACAAACTAGAAATTAGATAAACTGAGATACACTGCTTTTTATTGTTTTCGTGCACATCCGATATAGTAAGAAAAACAGAACTGGAAGTTGGGATTCTGAAAGTCCATCAGGAACATACAGGTCATTGAACTAGTCTAGCATCAGCACACACTGCCAAGAAAATAAAGCGCTCTCTGGGGCAATGTGAGTGTTGTAGTCACTATTTTGAGACATTACTTTTCAACCTTCTGTAAAGCACTGGATAAGAACAGCAGACCTGTTCAGCACTTACTATTGAAAAGCCATGGTGTACTAGGTTGCAATACATAGAATCCAGGGCACAAAGTCTTCTCTTGGCTGAAAAACAGATGAGCTAGATAACTGAATCCCTCACACAGTGGAGGGAACTACCAGCCACTGCAGGAGCCCAAACTGATTTTAGTGAAAGGAGCTTGGGTTGAAGTAGAGGCTAGAAATAGGTAAAACTTTAATTGCAGTCTTCATATAAAAAATGGTTCTTGATAAAAGAGATGTCATAATCATAAGTCTTCTTATATTGTTAACCAGCATACCATATATGAACAATCAAGGTATGTATTTGGAACATTTGCCTCCTTGCCTCCCTCTTCTACTAATGACTTGAGGCCAAGACCAGCTTCTGAGTAGGCAGAGAGTTAACGGGGAAGGAAGACAAAAGGGATTTTATTGTAAGCCTTTTTTCTGAATTGCTTTGCACCCCATGGCACAGTATCACCTCTTGTCCGTGTGACAATGTTGCATGGAGAGCTGTGCCATTCTTCTAACCCATATCACAATCAGATCAGCCCTTTCTCAAAACTGTCACTCAAAAGAAAGCTCCAATCTTGCTCTGTCAAAAAGATACAATGATTTCATCACAGTGGCATACTTTATGATTGCATATGCGTCATAAACCCTGAAAACCAGCCATTAAATAAGTATTAGTCTCTCACACTATTCTTTTGACTTAGAAAAATTACAAAGTTTCAGCTGCATTATTCATTTCTCTTGTGTGTAATCAAGACCTGTTAGGCTTTGCCTAGAGAATAGAAGGTCTTCTAAATACTGAAGAGCACAAATCATTCTTGCCTTCTACCCACTCTACAATTAATGCAGGACGGTTGCCAAAGCAGATGAAAAGAAGTATGTGCATAAAGAGCCTCCAAGGTAAAGTCATCTATGGTGACCCAGCTGGTAAAAGATCTTTAGCAGCTGTACATGAAAATACTCTTCTCCCTGATGCTAGCTTTAGTCACAGTTGGAGTAATAGGAAGGTACTGGTGGCATTTTAAAGAGCGGCATCACAATAAAAATCCAATATATACTGGAATCAGGTTCTTATTAGTGACATTCATCATGCAGCAGAGGTCTGCATGTACTGGCAAGGTTTCTGGTGTGCTACTAGGAAGGCTACTGAAGCCATTTCTTGCTGTAACTGCAGGTCTGGACTGCATTTGCATGGGGCTGATGGAGCCTTTGTCTCGTGAAATCGCAGATGGTGTCATTTGTCTGAAGTGAGCAGGTGTAATTTTCTGGAGACTTCAAAACTCACTACACTGCTAGAAGGCAGTGCATAAAAGAGGGTTGGGTGGAAAGAACCAGAGCTCAAGAAAAATGAGTATACTACTGAGGGAACAAGCTCTTACAACTGCTGAACTTTGTTCAAGTATCACTGACTCACGGGACATGAGAGAGCTCTGCACACCACAGAGTCTGGCTTAGCTTTTCCTCGATATAAAAACTCTGCTAGAGTTCCACAGCTTTCCCTTTCATTCGCTCCACCCCCACAAAAATAAAAGGTTTTCTATATTTACTGGAGAAAAGTTCTGCAAAACACCTGAGATTTCAGTTAACTTTGTGCAGTCAGGTGCTCTGGCCTGGGTGTAAGGCTGCAAAACTTTCAACACAGATTGTTGAGAGTACCCGAGAAAAGTCAGGTACTCCTCTGCTTTTGTTTGGTTAAATACACCTGGGGGAAACAGCCTTCCTTTTTCCTTCATCTCACGTATCCTGATATTTGAGCCAATACAGACATCAGATAGTGAAAATATGAAAAGCAAGCAGCACTCTAACCAGGCTGCAGTTTGTATCTTTTTGCATTTAAACTGAAAAAGAAGAATGGAGCTGGCATCTGTAGCATACATAACATCTCCCTTTGATCAGTGGATCAAAACTTTCTCCTGGAACAATTACATTAAATACATCAGGACAGGAAAACATCTGCCATCCCACAGACGCAACACATAATCAGCACAAATGAGGAGTGTTGGTCACACTGCACTTATATAATCCTTAGTTTTCCTCTGAGAGGACAAATAAAAGAATCAAGTGTGTCATTTGGTTTTCTGCATGGTGTTTGGAGGGTTGAAGAGATTTGAATTTTTTTAGTTTTATTGCTCCTGTGTGTCCATGAACTGCAGTGTAATTCTCAGCCAATTTTGCATCAAGTTGTCACCATGAGTGTATATTGGCAATCTGGTGCGTACAGGCTGACATGAGAATCTAAATTAGGTATAAGTTGGGAGACTAAGTTCAAAAGAAGCAAAGATCTTCCTGGAATTGGTGCAGAGCACCTAAATAAGGATCCCATTAGGAGTTACCTTCTGGAAGAACATCCTTCTCTGCAGACAAGGGAATCAAACCTACTTCCCCAGAAGCAGCTACAGCTGCACATCTACAGCTACAAATCATTGCCCGTTTATTTTGCCTCTCTTTCTTAAATAAAAGTTGTCTGTGCTAAAAACAAAAGAGAAAAAGAAAAGGAATAATCTCCTATGTGGTATGTTTTTCTACTGATAGTTCTATCTTTGATTATTTTACTTCACTGTTAGCTAGAACGTATACTCCAGTATTTTTGCAGGCGGAAAACTTCACCCTTGAACAGGTCCAGTTTGATAATGCTGATCTCATAGAAGTGAAATCTAGGAGCTATCTGTATGAAAGAATGTGGTCCCAGGATAACACCACGCCACCACCATTCCTCTCCCACTGCCCCCCAAATTACAAACATTTATACGGTGATGGGGAGGAACACCTGCAGGAAGCCAGCGCATCTAAAAGATCCCACTGCCTTGAGTAGTAAATGCGAAGGAGTTTATTGTAAGAAAAATACAATGAAAAACATTGAATAAACCCTGAGTGGATGACTATCCCAAAGGGTTGAAAGGGGCTGAGAGCTCTAAGGATCCTGATATGGCGGGAGGGGAAAAGAGACCTACAACTTTGATATGTGTCTCTCTTTCTACCCTCTGAAATGATCCATCCTTGGCAATGGCACTGAAGGACACCCACTGTACACAGCCTTGTGCAAGATTACTGCTGAAGAATTTAATTTGACCTTGCTGGAGCAATGCAAAAGCTCAACAGCTCTGGTTCACTGTGAACGTGCTGACTCCATGTAAGACATCCTGCAGTGAGGACCAAGAATGACTAGCAGGTAGGTTCTAACTCCTGATCTTCCTGCCTGTATAGCCAGTTCCTGTAAAGCACACTTACTGCAGCAAATACCATTTTTCCTCTTCATGTTGAATACTCCATTTTCTCCTTACTTCTCCAGAAGAAAAAGGGGTGAAAAAAAAAAACCAAACCCCCCCCCCCCGTAGTTTATAGATGAAAAAAACAACTGCAATATGCTTGGGAAAAAGAGTTCACTGTAATCAAAGTCAGTCAAGCCTGCATTCCAACAGTATAGCCGACCTCGCAGACTGAAGTTCAGCAACTCCCCTGGGACACCAAACTTTCAGAAACTGCACCTTCACTTATGAAAAGTGCCTTGATCATTGAACTGAATCTGCTTATTTTTGTCTAAAGACAGCCATGATTTATGGCACAGCATCTCACTAGTATGAAATCCAAATGGCTGCACACATCAAGAAATGCTAAATCACACAAGTCGGATTTTATCTTCTGTGAGAAGATTCCAGCCCTTTTCAGTGCTCCAGATAAGATTAATGCTATTGCAAACAGGAAAGAACCTAGCTCACTTTTTCAGAGATTGTTGCCTTTGAACTTTTAGATAATGGAAGGAATAACTTCGAGCACAAAAAGTACTGCAACTCTAACCTAAAAATTATTACCAAGAACTGGTGGTGTTCCTTTGCTTTATGTCCATCTCTATAAATAAACTACAATCTGATTGGACAAATTCCATCTCTGAGTCTTGGTTTGTTTATCTGTAGAATAGACATTGATACCCATGTTGCTGAGAATAGTGAGGATAGCAACAGGAAGATATCTAGGGAGTGAGGACTTGGTTTTCAACCTAGGATGGGAAACTGGATGTTATTTTTGAAATTCAGAGTACTTGTCTATCAATAAAGGATGCTACTTCAGACGGCAGAAGGAAACCCATCACAGCCTGTTCAAAGGAACAAATACACAATTGTGTCAGAGGGGAGTAACACTCAAGTCAACATCTTTCTAATCCCCTCTCCTGCCCACTCTCACCAGATACCCCATGATTTTGAGGTACCCAGAGCTGCCCCAAAATACCTAATGAAAGCACAGCAGTGAGCAAGCAGTACCTGCACTGCTACACTGGCTAGCTGTAACAAATATTGACATTTTAATAGCACCTTTTGCAGAGTACAAAGATGTTGTCATTGAATATTCTAATACATGGATATTCAAGTGTCTGAATTTAAATTCCTGCTACTGTTCCAATAGCTCAAAAGAGACAATACATTTTTAGCAATGATGTCTTGTCATTGATGTTTATCCAGAAGGAAAAATAAATATGCAGATACACATTAGCTAACTGGCACCACTGCAACTCTTGGGAGCTTCCCATTAAATTAGTATTCTGATCCTAAAATGAGCTAAAATAAAGAAGGAGACAGCTTGATAAGATAGAGTTTTTAGTTTCAGCTGAAGGTTGTCACTGAAGAACTGCAGGAGGGGAAAGAAAGGAAGCGTGAATGTAAGCAAAAAGACACCCTAGAGACACAGTTTTATATGCAAGACCAGATTTAAAACAAAACAAACAGTTACTTTTTTTTATGGCGCTAGTGCATCAGGTTTATATGTCAAACCCAAGGACAGAAATCAAAGCAGAAAAACAAGTACAGAAGAAGCAGCTTGTTACTGTTAGAGTGACTCTTCTTCTGGTTTAAGCACTTGTGCTATAAATCCTGTTGTGATTTGAAATCTAAGGTGTTTTCTGATTGTTTAAAAACAGTCAGGCCCACACTTCTTCAATGGACCTCATGTACCTGCATCAGAATTTCTTTTAACCTTCTTTTTATAGGGACATCAGCCATAAGGAAAAGACTGTGAGCACAAAGGCTTCTGTAGGAGAAGTGTTTTATGGAACAGGGGAGAAACGAAAATAAAATTAAGCTGCAGTGCATTGCTCCCATTCTATTCTTGGCCAAGCCATTCAAAGAGCCATATCTAATAAGTAAACACCTTCAGAGTAAACTTGTCTACTGATTGTAAACAAGGTGATTTGTGTATAACAATTTCTTTTGAGACCCTTTATATGAACTTCTTCATAGGTACCCCCAAACTGCTGACTGACCTAAATGGGTACAGGAAAACAAATGAATAAAAAGTGTAACATTCTTTGCTGTCTGTAAGATCAGATTAGAAAAGTTTGTATTTACCACATGCAAAACTATATAAAGTCAAGAACAAAGTTTGGAAATGACAGACCTGGGGGTGGTATGGACAGTGCCTGCCTCACTGGTGGCACACAGTGGAAGAGCTGGAGCATTACAGGAATTATGGAAAGGAACCATCCCGTGGGGAAGGGAGATGAACCTGCCTTGTGGAACCAGGCTAGTGAATTTATTAATGTTTGTAAAGCATTTAGATATTCTAGCAGCAAGAACCACAGCAAGCACCTAAGGAAATGAAAAACTCTTTGCAGAAATGGTTGGAGAGCAATCAGGATACACGTCAAGACTGACAAAGCAAACAATAAGCAAAAGTAAATACTGACTAGCTGGGGATACAAGCTATTCCTCTATAGAGGCAGTGGTCCTCTGCAAAATGAGCTTATGATTGAAGATATAACCACAACTTAATTATACATGGTAACAAATATTTGAGTTCATAAGGAAGAACCTTGATCCTAGCAACTCAGGTTTTTGAGCAGCATTGTACAATGTTAGGGGATGCAGTAAGGAGAACTAAAAATGTTGTAGCCTTTGCTATAGAGGACCATGTGCTTTCAGGTCATCTGTTAAGGCAGAAGTTGTGCTGCATCCCACCCAAGACCATAGCTTCATCAAAATTTCCCAATCTTCAAGTATTTCTATTAGCATTTCTATAGCTGCTCTGTCAGTGTTTCAGAAAGCTAAAACTGCAAAACTAATTGGTTAGTATTTATGCATTTTCCATTTTCTGATATTCCCTGTCTTAGTGTAAGTATAGCTACTCTTTTCATGCAAATTCCAAGACGTCCAGGGTATTCTCAAGTTTTTTGAGAGACCTTTAGGGCACTCATTAATACTCATTAACTCATTAATATTTGAGAGTGAAGGATCTGTTTACATCTACAAGAGGAAGTCTTTCTCCCACGCTCCCAAGTTTTTTAGGGTTCCTCATCCATGACTAAGTCTGAAAAAAAACAGTAGGAAAATGTAAGAATTTTAAAAACAATTTTACAAGTCATAGATTATCACCAATGAAATAGAATAGAATGGAATAGAATAGAATAGTTGCAGTTGGAGTGATCATCTAGTCCCACTGGCTGACCACGTCAGGGCTGACCAACAGTTAAAGCCTGTTACTGAGGGCATTGTCCAAATGCCCGTTTTTAGGGCACTGGCAGGCACAGGGCATCGACCACCTCTCTAGAAAGCCTGTTCCAGTGTCTGACCACCCTCTCGGTAAAGAAATGCTTCTGAATATCAAGTCTGAACCTCCCCTGACGCAGCTTTGAACCATTCCCACACGTCCTGTCGCTGGATCCCAGGGAGAAGAGATCAGCACCTCCCTCTCCACTTCCCCTCCTCAGGAAGCTGTAGAGCGTGATGAGGTCGCCCCTCAGCCTCCTTTTCTCCAAACTACTCAAACCCAGTGTCCTCAGCCACTTGGCATCCATCTGCTGAGCATCTGCCGAAGATGGTCCTTTCCAAGCAGAGGAGAAGAAATGCCAGCGCCAAGGCTGGATCTGGAAGAGCGGGAAGAAAACCTGTGCTCGAGGGCAGCAGCATGGGGTCACCTTTCCCTGGCTGCCTTCAGCCGGGCAGCCCCCAGCACGTGCTGGTGCCTGGCGTTGTCCCTCCCCAGGAGCAGGACTTTGCGCTTCCCCTGGTTGAACGTCGTGGGGCTCCTGCCTGGGCAGGGTACGGCCCCAGGGCGATGCAGAGAGCAGCACCAAGTCGTGACTCCGCGCAGGAGGAGGGATTTGGGCGCCGCCGTAGCGAGGCTGGGCCGGGCAGTGCAGGCTGGTAGGAGAGCAGAGCCCCGGGACGTGGGGGCAGAGGGTGCGGTGAGGAGGAGGCCGGGCCCGGGGTGATGGGCGGTGGGGCACCCGCTGGCCCTGGAGAGCCCCCAGCTGGAAACACCTGCCCCGGGACCAGCTGCAGAGACGCAGGCCTGGCGCTGGGCAGCGCTTGCCTGTGGGGGGAACAACGAAATAGTATCTGGCACGCGCAGAAGGACCCCTCGGCATTAACATCCCACCCCTCCTGGCAAAAAAGCCAAAAAGGGCGAGGACAGCAACGCCACCTGCGCTGTAGTAACACTGAGACTTTTTCTGTAGTTTTCAAGCATTTATTTTATTTGGATAATTGGATTTGGGGGTCTGGGAGCCCTTGAGGGCTGGCGCATGCCCCAGCTGATGGCCCAGTCCTGGCTTGGCCATCCCCCGAGGCACCCTCCAGGGTCACCGAGGCAGTGCTGGCCTCTTGTTGGCTGGAGAGGCCTCCAGGGTGCTGGTCCTCCTCTTTGGGGATCGCCGTGCCGCACCAGGGGAGCGTTCCCTGCCCCGGCTGGAAGCGGAGGGCCCGGGCACAGCCTCCCCGGGCTCCTCCTGGGGCTCTTCTTGCTCCGCAGGGATGGCAACGGGAGCAGAGGGGTGGCTGCCGGGACCCCCACCAACGGCAGCGGATGAGGTGCTGGGGAGCTCGTCCTCGCCGGATCTCATGGGGCTGCCGGAGGGGGCTGGGCCGGGGGTGAGAGACCCTGGTTGGGAGGCAGCGGGGCCGGGGTCACCCATGGGGCTGCCCTCCCTCCCCTCGGCAGCACGGGCACCCTGCCGGCCCAGCAGACGGTGGGTCTCTCTGCAGTGCTGTTGCAAAGCAACACGTGCACGCTGTTGCACGAGTGTCGCCGTGCGGTTTTGGAGGGAGTCCCCCAGCATCCAGCGCGGCAGCTCTGTATCCATCCCCTGGCTGGTCAGGCTGCCCATGACGGTGTCCTCCATCATGGCTGCCTCCAACACTGTGTTGCCAAAGATCTCCTCCACCTCCTGATGGACCCAGGACTGCAGGGTCTGGAGGAGCGTTGGTTGATTCCGGAAATTGTTCATCCAGTTTGGGGGCTGGAGGCCACCCACAGGATGCCTGGGTACCCCTGCTGCAGCCCAGTGTCGGGGTGCTCCAGGGTGATGGAGGTTGTGGGCAGTTGGGTGTCTGGAAGCCTGGCGGATGACAACTAATTATGTCACGGATGGTGTGACGACATGCTCCACATAGTCATCGTCCGCCCGCACTGAGTGCAAGATGGAGAGGATCCTCCTCTTGCAGAGGGGGCACTCGGGCTTGCTCTCAGCCCACCGCAGGATGCATGGGTAGCAGAACTGATGGAGGCACGGCATCACAAAGCACCTCCCAGGTGCCCAGGCAGATGGGACAGTAGTTGTCCAGCTCCACGGTCATGCTGTCCACTCACTGCGGAGGGCTGGGGGGAGCTGGGGAGGACAAGCCGCTCCCTCTCACCGGCGCTGCAGCAGCTGGTGTCGCACTAGGAAGGGAAGAGAGGCCACAATCGTTGGCTGGCCCGGGGAAGAAATGGCCAGGTCCCTCCCGAAGGAAAGCCTCCCAGCTCCCCAGGGTGCTGTGTCCCCTCCCAGCTCACCTCTGCGGCTGCGAGCGCAGCTCCTGGGTGCTCCGGCTGCCTGAAGCTGGCAGGGCCGGGGAAAATCCTCTGTCGGCTTTGAGGTTGGGCACCGAGAGCTACAACAAACAACTCCACAAGCACGACACCAGCATCAAAGACCTCGCTCAACACTCCAAACCTCGCAAACTGCTCAGCCGGAGTTAGGCACGAGCCGGCTGGCTGAGACTTGGCACTCGTTTATAAGCAGTGAGGGACGCCTGGTCACAATCCATCACTCGGGGACGTCACAGTCTATCATTTCGAGATGTCTCAGTCCATCCCTCAGTAACATCAGAACCCATCGCTTGGTGACGTCACTGTCCATCGCTCGGGAACGTAGCAACGGGCCATCCTCGCCCATGGCGCTCGCCCCGGCAGCGCTGCGGCCCCAGCACACACTTCTGGCGTTACTGCAGCACCAGTGCCCACTCCATCCCCCCATCTCTTGTCTTCTGCTTGGCATCGGGGCATCAACCACCTCTCTAGGACAGTGTTTGACCACCCTATTGGTAAAGATATGCTTCCTAACGTCAAAAGGCCAGTTCTTCACCCAGCACAGTGTGCACCTGCTTATCTCACAGTTGGACACCTTGTCCAGAAGGATGCTGTGAGGGACAGTATCAAAAGCCTTACTATAATCCAGAAAAGCCACATCCACCGCCCTCCCTTCACCCACTAGGCAGGTGACCTTGTCATAGAAGGATCTCTGATTATTGAGACAGGGCTTCCCTTCGTGAACCCATGCTGACTGTGCCTCATGATGGCTCTGTCCTTGAAATGTCTTTCAGTAGCACCCAGTAGGACCTTCTCCATCATTTTTCCAGGTACTGAGGTTAGACTAACAGGTCTGTAGTTTCCTGGGTCTTCCACCATGCCCTTCTTGTAAATTGGAATAACTTTGGCTGGCTTTCAGTCAGCAGGGTCCTCCACAGACTCCCAAGACCTTTGGTAGATGATTGAGAGGGGTCCTGCCATCACATCCACTAACTCATTCAGAGGATGAATCACACCAACGCTAAATACAGCTGGATAATCACCTCATTTGACCAGCTGGCTATGCTGTGTTTGATGCAATTCCTGGCTGCCAGGGCACACTGCTGGCTCCTATTGAGGCTGCCCCCAGATCCCTTTCTGCAGGGCTGCTCTCCAGCCACTGCTCTCCCAATTTATACTTGTGCCCGGTGTTACTCTGTCCCAGGGGCAGAATGCGGCATTTGTTCTTGCTAAATTTCATGTCATTAATGATATCTAGATCCCTCTCCGAGGCCTCTCATCCCTCAAGAAAGTTAACAGCTTGGTATCATCAGCAAACTTGCTAGCGGTGCAGTCAAGAGAAAAAATACAAGAGTATAACCAAGGTTGAGAACAAAACTGAAGAGTTTTCTCACTGGGATTTTTTTTCTTCCTTCCATTTATTATTTGCTGGAGGATGAAAGAGAGGAACAGCAAAGGAGAAAGCAAAGATGGACCTCAGAGTCATTCTTCATTTCAATGACCATGATAGCATCTGAAGCAATTGATATAGCAGCAGGCATGCTATCAACTATAACGTGAGCCTTAGTCCTCTTCTAAGCATTTTCCTGATCCAGTGCTGTGGATAAAGTACCTGCTGAATTCAGGCCATCAGTCAGCAACCATCAGATCTTTAAGGAAGGGAAGGATAAGGCAGAAGTGAAATAGGACATCACTGAATTTACTCTGGCTTTAAAAGGTCAAGATTTTTCTTGAGGTTCTGAAATTCCATTTTTTTTTTCATTCTGGCTAGCGAAAAAGCTAGAATATGCAAAAAATTTTTACTAGAAAAAGACTTAATTTAATGACACTGTTACATCATATTTCAAATCAAGAAGAACAGAAAACTACCATAGGCCAGGAAAAAGTGAAGTCCCAAATTCAGATAGGGAATTGCATTCAACCTCTCTGGATAACATTTTAACTTAGGCAAAAAATGACTGTTGCACTGAATTGTGACTTACAATAAAGGACAAGATTACACCCTAAATCACAGCCATCTCTGCATTATATGTTAGATGTCTGTATGTGGATAAACTGTACACACAGCTGGAACAGGGACCTATCATTCAAAAAAAGTCTCACACTTGTGCATTAGGAAGATCTGAAAACAGCCTTTAATAGCTGAGCTGTTTCTCACCTCCATTCTTTCCTTGGAGGAAAACATGCTCCAAACATCTAGAGAGATTTTTATTTTCTTGATGAACACCATGTGTTCAAAGAAAAAAGATCCCAGAAGGATGATGCTTATTACTGATTTATTTACTTGATTAGGATGTCAGCATATTTCAAACATGTTTCCATAAAGATTAAGCCATTTTTTCAAAGACAAAAGCAAAAATCAATCATGAAGAAGTATGTAATTAAAACCACAAACCTGATTCCCCTTTACACATATTCTTTATAAACCACAACACTGAGATGATGCACTGTTAGCCCTGTTGGGATGGTTCCTTGGCTAATGAGGAATCTGTGCTTATCTACTGCTCTCTTCAGTTCCCTGAAATCAAAGGCAAAGCCCACAGTGGTATCATTGGTGCAAAGGCTACTCCTTACTCTCCATTAAAAAGACCTACTAAAAATAATCTGGAGATTTACATTTGTCTCATTACCCACTATATTTAAATATGATTCAGAGGGATACCAAAATTTGGTTCCAATTTTGATCCTAGATTCTGCAAAAATTCATTCTCAGCAACCCAGCACCAGAGTTTCTATGAAGTCTATAATTCTCCTCTTCCACTTAATCTGGGCATGAAAATATTCATTATAGGGAATTGCTAAATACATTTCCTAAATTCAAAACTCTAATTTTCTGGAAGAATTAGGTTTGTAAAAGAGTTGAGGAAACAGTAATTCCTGTATTTTTATTCCTTACCTTTAACTAAATCATTTTTATATATTTTCCCCAGACTTTTCAGCCTAAATTAAGTCCTGGTTTCTACAGGTGAACAGGGTGTCATTTGTTTTTCCTGACAAGTGAGCTTGTATCAATTTCTTGCATGTACAAAGTGTCAGGAACGATATTCAACTGCCCTGATTTGCTTCAAAAAATAATAGAATACACCTCATGGAAGTAGTCTATACTTTTAGAAAAGGTCAACAATTCAATTTTTGTTTATAGACTTCTATGCTTCAGATTTTAGAAATACGATGAGTTTGGACAACATCATTTCAAAATGCCACTGATCTTTTAAAGCAATTTCTACATATTTCTCCTTTTAATAGAAAACTATTTAAATTTATACTCTGTTCATATGTTGTAATTTTTATTACAAACTTTATTACAAACTGTGCCAATAACTTCTCTTCACATAACTGAGTTATCTGCATAGGAAATGGGAGTATTACTTCCTATCTGACCACTTCAGCAGAACTTTTTTTTTCCTTTTTTTAAGTTTTGTATAACTAAAAGAAGGCAAAAGCAGTACCCAGATTGTCTTGATCTCAGCTGTAGTAATAGTCCAAGCTTGTCAGGTGGTTTTTGGAAGTAGGTCAGGTAGTTAGAGAAATGCTTTAACATCACTTCCCTTGTACTTCTTTCCTTAGACAACAGATTTATGAATTATTTAGCAAACCTAAGAAGTAGTTATGTAGACACTGTGTCTTATGCTGACAGATGCAGTTAGCAAGCTGGACAATCAGTTGGGCAGCCTTGACTAATGCAGAATCTTGTTTACATACACATAAATACCCTGTAGCTTCCTGTAACAGAAGATAGAATAGCTAAATCACAACAACTTAGCCCACTGAATAAAATGGTGTTAATATTATAAAATCTTTCAGGTAAGAACTGTGTCTTTATAGGAGCTCATATATTAAATAAAACCCAGATGTCGTGTCACAAATACATTTATAACCTTAAGGTTTATTATAGATGCCTGCTACGCTTAATATTTCCCCCTTGAGTATTCCCCTCTCTCCTCCATTTCTCTCCCCTTTCTACTCCTCAAATAAAATATTCCTAGTTTTTCTTTGGATAGATTCTGTGGCCAACAGTCTAACAGATTAACACCACAAACAGCCAAATCAAATGCATTGCTATCATTGCTACTTATTTCCAGTTTATTTACTCCCTGTTTCTCATCTTGCATTCATTGCAACACAGAAACCAAGCAGTCTGAAGAACAGACTTTAATACATCCACTACTTTCACTTCCTTTTCTATTTCAAATTTCATTCTCTGTCCTTTAGAAATAACTTTGAAGCAAGCACCTTTGATGTAGATCAAAGTGAAGACCGTTGCACAAGTCTCAGAACTATTTGGTCCCCAACGTTCCTTCTCCATTTTTGCAGATTTTTACAGAGCTTCAATCAACGACGTTTTTGCTGAAGCAAGAAGGACTTCAAGTTTACAGGTATACTAGGAAGAAACAAGCATGTTACACATGGTAATTGGCACAAACCACAGTTTAGGAAGTCTCATTTCACACTACAGGGTTTCAATTAATCATCACCATTCAAGCATTCACTATGATTGTCTTCTGCTTTTTCCAGGGAACTGTGCACATACTTCTCTCCTATTATCATCACAGATTTGTCTCCTGAATGATTGAAGTTAGGGAAATCTTCTGGAAGGCTACATTCTCCTCTACATTACCACATATTAATGAAGCGGTTGTCAAAGTTTGGAGGTTTCTGCTGCTTTAAAGGAATCAGTAGATTGCACAGTGATGTTATATAGAATTTAAAGTAGCAAAAAAGTGGGGAAGCAAAGATAAACCATGACAAACGAAGATAATGCAGTACCCTCCATGGAGAATGTGGTACGCACAATGCATGTGTTAAGAGAAACGATTTAACATGAGATTTGTTTGGAGATCCTCAAGGGTATAAGGAGACTTTAAGTTAAGGAAGAGACTAAGACTGTGTCCTGAAGATGTCCTTGTCAAATGGTCACCCAGAAATAAAGATCTGGTACCGCAGCAGCTTTGCTTGTTGTTATGCTGGTGTAGGATACGTAACACCCACGCAGCTGTCTATGCTGAAGCAATCTTTTACTGTTATTGGCAAATTCTTGTTTCTCATTATGCTCACACAACTCTCTAATCCTTCTCACAACAAGGGAAAGGCCTTCATTTTCATTACACTCAAAACGCATTTTGAAGTCTTTTCTCATGTTGCAGGGTTATCTGAAACCACAGCTTCTGCAAGGTGGTCTTCAGTTCAGAGGATGTTAACTCAGATGCCAATAAATTTATTTGCAGAAGCTTCACCTGTTAGCATTGCATGACTTACAGTATACAAAGCAAACAGGAAAGAACAAAATACTTTTTAAAGACAAGGGATGGTGGAAGCACATGCATACCTGCGCTTCTCTTCACATCCCAGCAGGGATGTATTGGGAATCTGAGCAGGCTTCTGCTGCTTCTCTCCACCTGCTCCCACTCTGCAGCTGAGTGTCTGCTATGCAGGGTTTCAGCTGACCAGAAATTTCCAGTCTCATGCCCCATCAAAGCTCCTTGGCTGTTCCCTCTTTTTTAGAGAAATAAGATCCAGAGATGCTTCTTTAATATAAAACTCCTCCATCTCAGGGCCATCCTGAACTAGTCCAGCTCACAAATGAGCCTCTTCAGGGGTGCTACCTACTGATATGAAACTCAGCCTAAGCCGGGCCACTCATTTTCCTCTTTCCCTAGGTCATGAGTGTCTTTCACCTTCACAAGCTGTCACCCTAATGATCTAGCCTCAAAGCTCATTAACTCATTAATTGTCTTTAATAGGTTGTATTTAGTGTACTTCCTGCACCATTTGAGACAACAAAAATGAAAAAACACCAAGTTTTTCCATGATTTTAAAGGATGACTTTAAAAATGTGGAAATGAGATGACCTGTCAACTTTTTCCCCCTCAATGTATGCGTTTTCAGCAAAATACTCACTTTATTTAGAATAGAATGTCAAAGTTCTTGATTTTAACCTGTATTTTGTTGTTGTTGTTGTTAGAAAACCAGATTTTTTTTTTCTGACAAGTTTTATTCCAGGCAGTGTTAGGCTGTCTGTTGAACCACACAACAGGTGCTGCCCACACAGTACCTCTTCAGGAAGAAAATGAAGGCAATAGCTTATAATAACTTGCCTGACTATCAAAGCACATGGTATGTCTGGATTAAAATCAAGTTCCTCTTAAACATTTGACAAATTATAATTAAATCCCAAATTGATAGCTCCATTAAAAGGAAGGTTAGGCTTTAAGGATATATAGAATCATAAAATAATAGAATGGTTTGGGTTGGAAAGGACCTTAACGATCATCTAAGCCACTATCCATCGTATTTGAGAAGTCATGGCAGTCTGGTGAAGTTCCTGCCGACTGGAAAAGGGAAAACATTACCCCCATTTTTAAAAAGGGAAAAAAGGAGGACCTGGGAACTACAGGCCAGTCAGTCTAACCTCTATTCCCAAGAAGATCATGGAACAGATCCTCCAGGAAGCTATGCTAAGGCACATGGAGGAAAGGGAGGTGATTCAAGACAGCCAGTATGGCTTCAGCAAGGGCAAGTCCTGCCTGACCAACTTAGTGGCCTTCTATGATGGAGTGACTACATCAGTGGACATGGGAAGGGCTACCGACATCGTCTATCAGGACCTCTGTAAGGCCTTTGACACAGTCCCCCACAACATCCTTCCCTAAACTGGAGCAGTATGAATTTCATGGATGGACTGTCCAGTGGGTGAGGAATTGGTTGGACGGACCAAACCAGAGTGTAGTGGTCAACGGCTCAATGTCCAGATGGAGGTCAGTGACGAGTGGTGTCCCTCAGGGGTCTGTATTGGGACAGGTACTGTTTAATATCTTCTTCAATGACATAGACAGTGGGATCGAATGCACCCTCAGCAAGTTTGCAGATGACACCAAGCTGAGTGGTTGCGGTCGACAAGCCTGAGGGACGGGATGCCATCCAGAGGGATCTGGATAAGCTCGAGAAGTGGGCCTGTGTGAATTCATAAGGTTCAACAAGGTCAAGTGCAAGGTCCCGCACCTGCATCGGGGCAACACCCAGTATCAATACAGGTTGGGGGATGAAGGGATTGAGAGTAGCCTTGCTGAGAAGGACTTGGGGATATGGTGGACGAAAAGCTGGACATGACCCAGCAATGTGTGCTCGCAGCCCAGAATGCCAACCATATCTTGGGCTGCATCAAAAGAAGCGTGGCCAGCAGGTCGAGGGAGGTGATTCTGCCCCTCTACTCTGCTCTGGTGAGACCCCACCTGCAGTACTGCATCAGCTCTGGAGCCCTTAGCACAAGAAAGACATGGACCTGTTCAAGCGGGTCCAAAGGAGGGCCACAAAAATGATCAGGGGAGTGGAACGCCTCTCCTGTGAAGAAAGACTGAGAGAGTTGGGGTTATTCAGCCTGGAGAAGAGAAGGGTCAGGGGAGACATTATCATGGCCTTTCAGTACTTAAAGGGGGCTTATAAGAAAGATGGCGGCAAACTTTTTAGCAGGGCCTGTTGCAACAGGACAAGGGGGAATGGTTTTAAACTAAAAGAGAGTAGATTTAGACTAGATATGGGGGGGGGGGGGAACTACATGGCCTTTAAAGGTCCCTTCTAACCCAAACTATTCTATGATTCCATGATTCTACGATCTAGTTCCAAACACCCTGTCATGGACAGGGACACCTTCCACCGGACCAGGTTGCTCAAAGCCACATCCAGCTTAGTCTTGTACACTTCCAGGGATGGGGCATCCACAGCTTCTCTGTGCAATCTGTTCCACTGCTTCACCACCCTCATAGTGAAGAATTTCTTCCCTATATCTAATCTAAATCTACCCCCTTTCAGTCTAAAGTCCTATCACTACATGCCCTTGTAAAAACTCCCTCCCTAGCTTTCTTGTAGGCCTTCCTTCAGGTACTGGAAGGCTGCTATAAGGTCTCCCTGGAGCCTTCTCTTCTCCAGGCTGAACAACCTCAAAAAGCATAAACATCAAAACATCAAAAGTTAAAAAGAAAAGTAGTATACAGAAAGCTAAAATTTGAAAGAAACATGGCACTGTGTTATTTTCTGTTGAAGTCCTTTATCCTATAGGCAAATGGAACTATAACACCCACAAATTTTGCTCAGTGTTTGTCACCAACAGTTTCTAATCTAATTTTTTAGTTTTAAAAGACGTAGGTCTAAAACAGTTTCAGCAGGGTCACCTTTTCCATCCCATTCTGCCCCTGTGATCAGCAATGCTACAGATAAGTGATACGGACACCGACGAGCAGCCAGGTCTGTTCCTTTCCTGCAGAGACTCTTTGCAGCATCAGAATCAACCAAAATTGTGACTTGAAATCCACACTTAATGCCACATTAACTATAGCTGTTCAGACCGCTTTTAAAACTGGTACTTGTCATTAACCTGTATCTGTCTTAACTAGGTAAATTGTAAAACCAATCCCTTTTAATGCAGCAGGTACTAAATGCTCTCAGAGATGCTCAAAGTCATGTGAAAACACTCCCCTATAAGGGTTCAGCCTGTATCTTGGACAGCAGCACGAAGACACAGCATTAAAAAGTCATAACTGAGCTTCTTCTGAACTTCAGTACGATTCAGGTTGGTTCAGATCTCACCTGAATTCTGCTTTCCAGGTTTGTTTATTTCTCTTAAACCGGTTTCACTGTCTTCAATTTCATGCAGCTCTGGTTATAATTTTTTTTTTAATTCCTATAATTCTGAGCAGCACACTTGTAAAGAGAAAATACGCTAGTAAAGGAAAGTTTGGGGATTTTAGGAAAGGCTGGTTGTTATTTCAATTGATTAGTTTCATTGATAGGGTCATTTATATCCTTTAGTTTGCATCGGGAGGTGTTTTATTTCCTAGCGCAATATTGAAATGTAAGCCCATATTTAAGTGCCATTTGAAATGCCAAATCAGGATACTGGTTTATGGCGCTTTAGTTTGGTTGCCAGTTTTTTCTGTGCTCTTTTCATAATAACACAATTCTGGAAAATATTTCGTCTGTCCCTCCAGGATGGCAGGAGCAAACAAAACCCACTGGAAATGTGGATAGTGCCAACGAAAACAAGTCACGCACAGAAGCATACCTCCTAGGACCACAAGAAACGCCATGCTGGAACAGACTGTCACCCACTCTGGAGTAGTGAGGAGCGAGTGGTAGTTTTATAAAACAACAAGAAACATACCTGATTGACATATATTATCCCACTGTCTGGACTTCAGAAAAAGAGGAATCCTCCTGAAGGTTTTCCTCATCTCACTGTTAGTAAGCGTGTTTTCAAACTCAAGAAAGAACAGACCTGTTCTGTCACCTCAAATAACGAATAGAGGAATATTCACTATTTTCCGCTTCTGTCCCTTTTTACACACTCAAGGCTTTACAGTAAATGTAGCTAGATTTCATCTCTCCTTAAGCTACAAATATTAAAAACTAAAGTTTCGTCTGGTCAGTTTCTGGGTTTACTGGTTACTCTCTATTTCAGTAAATATTCTATTCCACTTCAGAATTCCCTTTTTAGGAAGATGCTTTCTTCAGCAGCTGTCTGTGGAATTCAGTACCCTGCAGCAGTCGTTTACCAGACACAGATTTTTCATTTAATGGTTACTAAAAGTGGAATGACTGAGTCTAAAAGTGAGGCTTACTGGTCAGGTGTTAATGACAAAGCAGTTCCAGGGAGCCCAGCAAGTTTGAAGATCACAACATTAGTTTATGCCTCATTACAAATCTAGGGGCTAGTAGCCTTAGGCACTCCGTTCAAAATACAGAAACTAAAATACATGATTGGTTCTCAGTGTTTTCACTTTAATTTTACTGAAAGTTCCCAGGTTTGAATAAAAATCAGAAAGTACAAAAGGGTATTTCCAAAAAGTAGTATCTCTTCCTGTCTTTTTGCTACTCTCCATGGAAAATAATTGTATCTTTTACCTCTGAGTGTTAAAGTTTCCCAAATCCTCTTCATCCTTCTAAATTCTGACACAAGTTGAGCTGGTTCCTGATAAACTCACAGTCAGGAGACCAGGACAAGCATCATGCTGTCCTTGATCCTTTTCTCTGATGAAAACAGTAAAGAGTAAAAAAAGTGTGGTGTAAAAAAAGTGTGGTGTAAAAAAGAGAGAGATTTTACTCCTCTTGCTTTTGCTACTACTATAGTGACACCTGCTGTCTTATACTGTCTTTTTAAATTAAAAAGGCTAAAAACATTATAAAAGTGGCAGCCTCGGAATATAAGAACCTTCACATAATAATTCCAGGTAATTGTAATAATATTTCCCCAAAGTATATTACGCAGTCTGTCTCACGTAGACTGCCATATTTTCAAGTTTCCTATGCAGACTGAGAAATTGTCAGGGAAGTTACAATAGCAGAGTGCCTTCCCTGCCTACCTGTCTGTCCCATGTATTGCTGAAAGCTGCACTCATGTTTACTGCAAGGTAAATGATACAGTAGATGGTATGGTTATAATATACAACTGCTATGATTATGGCAGACACCTACACTGAGATACGGCTAAAATGAAAAATACAGTTTCGCACAGATGCAATAAATAGCTCAATTCCTCATCATGCTTGCTATGACATTAGCCACCACCAGATCCTCAAGAGTTTTCATCTTCTCCCTCTTAAACTGAGTTAATATTCCTTTAACAACCACTTTTATTGCAAAGCCCCTAGAGCACTGAATGGTAAAAAACATGTATATAAATTTTCTCGGGTTGCAGTACAGAAAAGAGTGAAGTAGTGGCCATATTAAAAAAAAAAAAAAGAAAAAAGAAAAGAAAAGAAAAGTGCTGAAGGCTGTACAAAGCCCATCCTAATGAGCCTATATATCTAAACAGGGAATCAAAATCCAAGGTCTCTACTAGTTTGACAAAATGCGTAGTTTTTGGCTCCCACTCAAGCAACACAATATTGCATGCTATCTGCATTTTCAAAGCCTTCGTGGCCTGATCACCGCTTTTATACATCCCTAAATCAGACTTGCTGAGTCGGCAGTTCAGGCTATAACGCTGGTTCAATTAATCTGTGCTTTCCACATACCAATGGCAATACACCGCCACCTTCTATATTTAAGTACGTTAAGAACCATTTTAATTGTTTTTACAGAGGAGAAGATTAAAAAAAAACACAGCATCTCCCAAGGGCAAGATAAACGCTCACCTACTTCTCTCATTTAATAAGAGGCTTCACTTCCAGCCATAATGTGAGAGAGGAAAGGAGCAGACTGTTCTCCAGTGTGGCAACATGTACTCGGTATATACTCTGTGAGCAGACTGGTAATCTAACAGAAGAGGAAATGCGCAAGCACACAAATGCATATTTATGCTGTCGGTTGGCTGAAGTGAGAAAAACATCTCATCTCCTTAAGCAACGGCGTAACCAAGGGAAGAAGAGCATCCCTGTTAGTGGGACCCTGCCCAGATCTCTGGAGAACTGAAGCTCTATTAAAAAAAGCCAAAATAAAATTAAAAAATCAGCAACTGATGCTGAGTTTGAGACTTGCCAAGAGCAGAAGCAGAAGCCTGCCTGGGGCTGTCACTTTAACGGACCATGGCCTTGAAGTCAGGCAGTCTCAGCAGCATTTAATGATGAAACCATGCAAAATTCACCGCGAGACACCTCCTGTAGTTGCCTCCATCCCAGGCAGAAGTATATTTCTCCGTACAGTTGGGTCCTATGCTGACACCCGGTGGCTCTGGGCAAAAAACCATCAGGCTCAAAACATGCAGTGATGGACACCTCACCGGTCCAGCAGCTCAAGAAACCCTGCAGCAGCACCCGGTGCCCACCCACTCCCTCCAGCACACACTGCCTCTCTGCCCAGGGCCAGCCCCAAAACTAGCATAACCCAAACTCAGCAAGAAAGCTGTCCCATGCAAACCTCTAGGCTCCAGCAGAAAAAGGCCCTCTGTGGCCTCAGGAGATGGAGAGGGGTCTCACGAGCCTGGAGAGGGGATGTCCCACCAGGGGCCACCCCATGCGGTTGGGCCCTTGCCCATGGGTCTGAGCAAGGGGCAGAGCTGTTAGGGCTGATCAGTGCCTCCGGGATCCTGACGCAGACCAGCTGTCAAGGAGGTCTTGATTCAACATACTTATAACATCACACTTATTCACTTCCACACCCACCACCGTTAAACCTCTTGAATGAGTATAGACCATATTCGCGCACAGAGGGCAGTTTCTGCATGTGCAATTAGCTGTCCTTGCCCACTCTGAGTCCACAGAGGGGAAAAAAAGACATGCTGCAGAAACAAGTATGGACATATAAAGTTGAGGTAATTGCCAGCTTATTCTGTAATATGAGATTTTGAACAAGTGAATGACAGTAAGCTGAAAAATAGGTGCTTATTCAGGATTTCATAGAATGTGAACACGGTTTTTCATACCCTTGATGAAGCGAGTTCACCATTCTCAGCACAATACTGAGCAGAATGAACAGCAACAGCTAATAAGCTAAATAATGTCCTGGGTTAGCAGAGAATCCAACACTGAAAGGACTAAGTCTTAAAATTTGGCTATTTGAGATATTACTGAAGTCTCACTAACCCAAAAAGCGAAAGTAAGTTTGTGTTGTACATTTCCTGAAAACTAATAAATTCAATTAGTTGCAATCCTAGTTCAGTATCTCTTTTCAATACGGAATAGAGACTGGTAAGGCCTTATTTGAACTGAAGTTTCAGTGCAAAAGAATAAGAAATTAGTCACTGGAGAGAAAAAAAATCAACAGGACTCTAGAAATTAGTTACTGAGGAGAAAAAAGTACCACACCAAAAAGGTCACTGAAAGCATTATAACAGTTAACCTGGAACTATTAGTGCTGCCTGAATGTAAAAATCTGATGTTCAGCATCAATTTGATACTTTTCTAATTTCACTTTGAAAGTTGTTTGTTTAATAAATACCCATTGTACAAATACGTCAGCATTAACCAATAAACAATTGAGATTTTTTAAAGATCTCATATAATGCACTTATATTTCAATGAGATATCTTTAAAATTAGAATAGATGTTAAAAAAATCCAGAGAGACAAAGTCCAGGGACATGCATAGGGCACCTAGATCCTGACGATGTCAGTAATAACACACTGAAATGCATTACTAAAAGATAGATGTGTACCCAACACCATTTATAAGGCTGCAGTATCTCTACAGCACATGCAATAACAGTCAAATTTTGTCAGGAAGTGTAGATGTTCTTTGAATGAGATCACAGCTACCTTAAAGATCCATCTTTAGAAGGATGTGCTTTTTTTAATAGTGTAGAGCATTTACTCTCCAGAGGAGAATGTCCTTTGCCTGCAGAATGCTATCCGTATACGAAGGGATATACTCTCCATTTGCATGGCAATAACAAATGCTGAAACCCGAGGCTGGTGAAAGACTTTTCTTTGTGAGGCGTTGCATCCCCTGTGTCTGAACGCTCTCAGCAAATAAATTGTTTGGCTCTTTGAACTCCTTTTAATTAAATAGAATTTCCTGTGGTTTGGCACAGACTGAGACAAGCAGACCTCTCATTTATATATGCTGCTGAATCTCTGAATAGGCTGTAAAACCACAAAATGTTTGGAAGACGATAGAAAATCCTACAACTAGAAAGTAAATTTTCAGGGAATTATTTGAAACTCATGTTTTTATCCACACTAAGTGGAAAAGTTATATTTATTCTCATTTTACAGATGAATTTTTAAAAGTGCTTCTAGTTGTATCCAAAGAATGAGTGACATGCTATGACATTCCGTATCAAGTTAGAGAATGAGGAGGCTTGTTCTCACGGACATATCCTACCAAGATATTTGCTACCAAGTCCGTCATCTGCATTAATGTGTTACATGTGTTCTTTACAGAAAGCTGGCAACACAGAGATCACAAACTTAACAGAACTTATATATATGGTGTCATGTGCAGGTAAACATAAATGTATTAGTAGTTTTGTATCAACAGAGAAGGCTAGACTGGGCAAAGGCATAATCTGATAAAAGAAAATACCTTAAAAACCCAGGGACCCATGTGAAAAGGAGATATTAATGTCATTTATATAGCTCACATCTGCTGAATGACTAATTTTGAAGTGAAGGGAGAGACAACTAGCTCTCAAAATATTTCATTTATAGTAGAACCAGCAAATCACCTGCATCTGTATCCAAAAAACAAAACAGTATGAGAATGTAAGTGGAAACTGAGACTGTTCAGAACCTAGGACAATGCTTGTAGGTACTGCTGCAAACTCTGAGTCTGCGGTTAGCTATAAGCTAGAGCTTTATGCTTGTACTGTGTTTTTTCTAATCCTTTAAGTAAAAGCTTGACCTCAAAAGGCCTTCAGAACTGTTACATGAAGTTTTTCCTTCAGCAATGTTCAAACCTGTCAGGAGCTGGGTGATGAGGTGAACCAAGCAAAGCTGAAAATGCTCGCTCTCTCTTTGCATCTCTGTAGAGGCAGCAGATTAAACCATTATGTACAGTGACCTCTCAGCAACTTCTCCTACTGGGCTTTGGGAGCACCTTTGCTAAATCCACACCCACAAACTAGCAATGCGGAGGGTTGTCTTGGACAAGTCTGGATGCTCTGATAAGCGCAAATTAGTACTGCTTTTGTAAGAAGCAAAGGCAACAAATATCCTACAGGTCTGGGGAAACCCTTGGTATAACACATGACAGAGGAAATAGGTTCCTAGGTCTTTTCCCACCCTTTTGCAATAGCACAGATGTCTCATTTGCAATCTCATTGGCAAGCACATAGCAACTTTGTCAACTGCAGCAATTTTGAAGGCATCAAAATAAGGGTAAAAATTGTGTCTAGATTTCCCAGCTATGGAAAAGTCTTTCAGAAAAGATTAAGGAAATTCAAAGTCTGATGGTCAATCACCTTTCTTTGAGAAAGCATTTCCAATGATACAAACATGACGTTCTATTCTCAAATCTCTACCAATCTTCTCACGCCAGCACCCAAACAATGCAAACATAAAAGCAGAATTTTACCCGCCAATGAAATACCAGAAGCTCTGGTGTCCAGAGCGGACTTTTGTAAGCAGAATGAGCACAATTACTTTTTAGTAAGAGCCTTGCTCTTACAACAACATACTCTTACATCAACATACTCTTCTCATCTATTTCTGTTCTTTTCAGTGTGATATATTTAGCCTTTCTTGTTTAAAAATGTTACATCCAACCATTGTTCACCCCTCCCCTAGAAAAAAATACCCACCTGTCATTTAAAACTGGAGGAACAGTGGTACCTAGGCACCTACACCCTACTAAAATCAATGCTAGTTCACTGCCTATATACTTTTGTTGATCTGACCTTCTCATTTCTCCTTTCATCCATAGCTGAAAATGAACTTGGTGCAAAGGCATAAAGAGACGAAAGACAAAATTTCTGATCTGAATGATGGTGGAAGAACTTGATCTCTACAGAAACTCAGAAGTCTTGGGAACTCAGGGGAGTTTGACAACCAGGGCAGACCTGGTAGGTACTAACTCTTCTCAGCTTGTCTGCCATACAAGAGCATGCTCGATATGGAAATGATATGAAAAGTTGTGCCAGATGTGGATGTTCTTATGCCAAGCAACCTACTCACTCTCTTCCTTTCTTGGTATCAGCTCCAGGAGAGCCACTTCTTTACAAATGGAAACAACTTAATATAGAAAATAGTTCTATCAGCCAGAAGTATCCATTTTTCTGCATATTTTTCATAGGGAAGCCAAGAAACCGGAGTGGCATTTTTAGGGCCACCTAGTAGGAATTGAAATATATGCCGGACACTTGGCTTCCCCTCTTCAGGAACCCATTAGGCTGGGATACTTTTTCTGAATCACAGAAAAAGCCCTAAATAATTAGCACACTAAACATCTGACTCTTGGGGAATACCACTGGGGTGCATGAATTATATCTAAAGGCAGTAAGAAGGTTCTATCAAACAACAAGAATGTACAATAACAGAGGTGAGTAGTGGCAGAGTGGCAGAGTGTACAATGAGGTACTGCCCCTCACACCACAGGTAGAAAACAGGCTAAACTAAGACTTCCGCTTTATGCTCTTCACGTTCTCTATGTCGTGTTATGACATGTGGGCAGTGCATCTCAAGCTGATCAACAGCAACACAGTCCTACTATCTCACAGGAATACTTGAATACAGTACAGAATAGGAAGAGCCATGTGGCAAGAGGGAGAGCTACTAAGAAAAGAGGAATACAAACATGGTGGAAGGCATCACATAAGCACCAGGGACAGGATGAAATCAGAAGTCATCTGGAACCTCAGAGTCTGGCAGGAACTACTTAGTGCCTTAGCAGTAGCAGCATGTTACCTGTAATGTCAGCTCTGCCAACAGCCTTGCTTGAGCCATGGAAAGGTACAGCTCCCCACACCTCCTTTCCTTTGATAAATTAAATGGTTAACAAAACAAGATCAACGATATATTGAAGTGACCTGACAACAGTAAAAACCGAGCCAAAGAACAAAATCCCACACAGATTTTCTATTGCCAAAGTTGTAGCCATAAGTTAGAGCAACTCGTCAAAAGTAATATTAATGCAACTGAAAGGAGAGACCATACCAAGCCTACCACCTGCTCTGTATTTCCCCAGGACATGTAAGCTGATGTTCATAGTTTCAGCAAAGCTCCAAGTGGATGGAAAAGAAAAAACTGAACAGATTTAGGATACATAAGATGACAAAAGAGCTCCTTGATCCACTGAAGGAGGGGGTGCGGGGTGGGGGGGTGTGTGCGGAAATCTTTTATATCTGTAGCGACAAAGAGCCCATCCAGAGGGGTTATTTCTAAATTAGGCTCTGATATTTAATCCAATTAAAAATCTATTTTCAGACTTTGTGAATCCCCTTCCATGGGGTCACGCACAGTTTGTTGAAGCTACCCAAGACCTAGGAAGGAGAACCAACCTGCCATGTCTCAACCTTTCTAGTCATCAGCTGTAGCTGTGGCTGGAAGAGCGATGCACAGTACTGCTAGTCAATTTCTCTCTTTTCTCCACATGGGAAATGTAATGTTTCCAGTTTTTTTCAAAGTGTTTCAGTTTTTGACAAAACACCGTTAAAACAGCAATTCAAAATATTGAATTGCTCATCTCATACACCCTACATAGATCCTGCATAGACCTTCCCATTAGTATCTCCTGCAGAAATGTCCATTTCAGCTAATTTCCCAGGTTTTTGTCAGAAAAAATGTAAGCAGAAGTTTTTAAACAAGCTGTAATGAATTGCTTAGGGCTTCAAGCTGTTTCCTACACAAGTTGAAACTTGTACATGGCTGTCAAGCTCTTCTTTTCCTGATTTCACAGAGAGTCCTCTGTGAGCCTTTCCATCTTGATGGCAAACAGCGTTTTCCCTTCCAGACATTTCTACACAGAAGCTCTGTATTACTTCTGGATTCCTCCCGCACAGCCGGAGTATCTGGCAGAGTGGAGACCAACCCTTTTTTCATCTAACTCTCATGAACTTCCATTAAAAAGTATAGGGTAGTTAGCAAAAGAGGGCCTTTGATCTCTTGCTCTAACAGCTACCTACCAAAGAGCCTTACTGTGGCAGTAGGGCATCAAGTGATTTGTCAAGTATTATTTTACTGTTGGGTCTACATCAACAACAAAGGAATGTACAAAGTTAACCACCGGTTCTATGACAGACACTTTTGCAGTGGGGCTTCTGTGCCTTAGCAGTGAAAAATATTTAAAACACGTTTCAGCTAGGAAAAAATCACTTCCATAATACTAAGAATAAAACACAATTCATGCCAACTTTCCAACCTAAAATTAAGATTTGACTAGAACAAGGGTAATTTTTAAATACTCTTTGTTTTTATAAAGGCTGCAAAAGGAATTAACATCTACTATAAGAAGGGGGATGGATGAGATTTTTTAAAATATTCAACTGGATGTTCAACATTGAAACATCAACTCAGTATAGATATTTTCAGTCAATCGAAACAAGGACATTTTGAGGATTTAAAAAGGCATGCGTGGAAGTATGGATAGACATGTCAAATAGCTAATCTACAGTGGAGACTGAGAATAGAGAGGTCTGAAAGCAAGGCAGCTGGAAAATACTGTGCTGAGCAGACACTGTGTTTCCTGACTTCATGTTCTCACAACCGTTCTGTAGTGCCTGGCAGTACCTAGAAATGTAATTACTGCTGGGAAGACACATTTTTGTTCTGGGAACCTGAATCACACACTGTTCAGTCAGCAACATTTCAGAGAGTAGCCTGAGAAAAAGTCACTGCTGAGATATTATCAGCTGAGAAATAGTGATCTTCCTAGAGCACTGATGCAGTTATTACAGCTTCTGGAAACAGGGAAAGAGAATGGATGTTTTCTGGAAGCCATCTGAGACAGACTCAAGCTCTGCTGCTAGCATTATTGCTAGGAAAGATTTTCTGTAAACAACAATGCATTCAGATTAATAAGAAAGTTCTAATCAACAAAACGACTAATGATGTACCATTTATGTTTTGGGTTTTGTAGAAGGGACCAAATATTCTCAGGGATTTGTCATCGGTGATGAAACCCTCCCTCTCATGCATTGTCTCATTTTTATCCAACCTGTAGAAATATGTTTGCTATGGGCTCCTAAAATGTCTGTGTGACATGAATGACTTTACTGCAGTTTATACCCTAAATACCAGGCAACTGTAGCATAAGATGCACTACAACAAATGACGCCATTTTTTTTTGTGGGACGAACATCCTTTCCTTTCTTACATACATTTTTCAGGCACACAAACATCTTGGTAGTGATCTCATCTTTTCTGCATACTTAACGTCAGCTTTTTTCCGTGGGATTTATACCTCAGAGCAATGGCAACAGAAAGTGCGTGCACAAAATGCAACAAGATGCTGTGTTATTATCAGTTTCATGCCAAAATACTTGTTTTCCTTCTGGCTACCCACTTTTCCTTATCATTTGTCATTCCTCAAGCTAAATAGCTCGGTTTGTGACCTTGGAAAGCATTTGCCTCCAACTGCAGCAGGTAACCGGAAACAAACAGCAGTAACGGGATTCAACCCTTAAAGATGCTGACACAGCCATCATGGAGAGTAAGACTGCTCATTGGAGGCCTGAATTTCTTAAGAGATGATGGGGATAAGAATAACAGACAGCTGGTCATGCCATGGTAGAGGGTCAGCTCGAAATATGTCACGCAATCATCATTTCATTCTTCAGAGACCTATAACAGAAGAAATTCCTTTTTTAAGAAGAATAACACACTATCTGACAAGAAAAGCTGTATCCAGGCCCTGATTGTTTCTGTCTGTAAGGATCTCACAGAAAAAGAGTAACTATTCAGTAAATGCGGTGAAGAAAAAAAAGTTCAGTGACGCTTCTTGGGCTATGTAAGTTCCTGCTTTAATGAATACTGCCAAATTACACATCTCCCTAAAGTGCTACCTTTCTTTACCTCTCTTAGTCAAGATTATAACTAGATTTCACCCTCTAGTTTCTTGCAGATATTTTTATACTTCTGCGTAATAAGACTATTAGGAGGTGATGGGAATGTCCCTTTTAATCTGTAGGACACGAGGCATATCACGGCATAACTGATGAAGACTGTACCAGGAGCAGGATACAAGGCTAAAGTGGAACAGTCCAGTTTTTTCTTCTTCATCTCACCACATTCCCAAATTTGTAATACTAAAGAAAACCACCTAGGATCACAGTGTAAGAGAATTTAAAGAACTAATGGAACCCCATGTTCAGGGGTTCCTGCTCATTTGGTTGTCTCTCTTGAGATAGATCAGGTTTGGGTTTTCAGATGCACGTGTAGGTGTAGTCCTTTGAGTTTCTAGTTTTGAGTGTTTTTGAAAGGTAACATCCCAGATATCAAGTGAGGCACCTGGAAAGCCTAAATAAATGCACAGGACACAATCTAAGAAGTGCTGAGGACTACCAACCCAGGATTACCTACAGATGCTCAGTATCTCAGAGACTTGCAACCCCTCTTTCCTCACCTCCCTTCTCTTCATCAGAGTGGTGACCCCTCCTTGCGTACACTTCAGTTCCTCAGAAAAAAAAAACAGAATTGCATACAGGCTGGGAAAATTTGGTGAAGAAATGCAAGGTTTACTTTCTCGTTCTCTTTAGATCAATTGTTCAAAGAAAATCAGTGCTGGAGTACTCCTTAACCACGAAGATCTCCACAGAGAGATCCCAGAACCTATCTTAATCCCAGAACCAAAGCCCAGCAATAAAACCGCAGCCATGGCTGCCATAACCAGCTCTAAGCCACTAGATGGCAGAAAAGCTCAAATGTTAAACTACGTTTTGTCTTGCCCTATGAAATAGAAAATATTGCTAATAGAATGCAATATTCTTTTTAAATGCATTTTTCCTTGTGCACACGCTCAATGGATGCTGATTTCTCCCATACTGTTTGGTCTCAGTTCAGATGGCTGAGTGAAGAGCATTCATTTACAGTGACATCTTATTTAAGTTTCTGAAACAGTGGCTGTCAGTGGCAAAGAGACCAAGGAAGATGAAAGAAACCAACAGCAGTGAGATACAGTGGACTGTTTCACAGAATAGCTAGTAAATTGCAGTAGCCACCAGTTTATTTTAAGTCTGGCTGAAGGCAGTGTCTTCACTGTTAAATCACTTAGGAAAAGGCTCATATTGTATACCAGTATTGTGACAGAGTTTAGAGGCCATACAAGGTCCCAGTGTCCTTGGCCAGATTTACAGAAATGCTTCCACATCTCCCAAGACCTTATATAAGTATAAAATGAGATTCAGAAAGTAGGATGTCATTCCTACAGAATTCACCACAGGCAATACCTATATCGACACACATAAATAACCAAAAAGCTTATCTCACAACTCAGGTGCCTCTTCTCACTCTAGTCTCTGGATTTAATCCCTTCTTATGGTGTGGGTAGTAGACTACTAAACTTTCCAGATGCAGAAGCCTACTTCTCCCATAGTCCCTGTCATAGCTTAGCTCTGCGTTAGTAACCCTCTTCCCTTTTGATAACAATAAAAGCCACTGCCAATGGTATTCCCAGCTTGGGTTTCCCCAGCTGTCTACAAGCTGAGCTCTTCAGCATAGGATGCAAAAGCCTTCAGCAAGAGTCAAAGCAGATCGCATGCTTATCTTGTATATGGCATTAAACAGCCCTGAAGTCTAGCAATACACTGTAAGTGTGATCACAAAAAACATGGGGCACAGTCCTGTGTGAGCAAATCCTGGAAAGTCTTCTCCCTAGGCTAGTGGTAAATGATAAGGGTAAATGATGGAGGGGATGGGGCTTTCACAAACCAGCAATCCCAGGGGACCTAAGACCAAAAAGCTGCAGCCACAGAGGCCTCCGAGACACTTTGTTTTCATTTAGTCTAAACATTTCTAACAGAAAAGTCTAAACATTAGCAAATGTTCATGTTAGGAGACATAATACTTGTATCTGTGGCTAGCAGTGAAGAATGTGTGTCCTTTCTAAAATACTGCCCTTTTATTGAATCAAATGTTTCACAGAGCCAGGCACACCCAGGATTTTGTGGGGCGCTTCATGAGACCAGGTAGATAGAGAGGTCCCTAATTTACTCCCCTGCACGACCACTCCCCAGCACTGCTGCCGGGTCCCTGCTCTCGGCCCCGGTGGCCATTCCACGGACCCCACCAGGCTGCAGGCAGAGCCGAGGGCTGTCCCGTGGTTCCCTTGCTGCCTGGGAAGGGAGCCAGGAGGTGGAGACGCGCCACCACAGCCAAAGCCCCAAGCCGCTTGCTGGAGCCAGGCAGCTGCAGTGTGGCTGGGGAGAGAGGCAGGGCTTTCGCCAGGCAGAGCATAGGCTTGGGAGTGGCCTGAGGAAGAAGGGAGGACACACGCCGCACACACACACACAGATGATATTTAGAAATTCAGGAACAGGTAAAAGCCAGTAAAATACGCTTGATCAGCTATCAGTACAGGATAGAATGAGAGAATTATTCAGAATGCTCAATTTGTTCTGCAGTTTTCACTGCCTTTCTGTTTGTGAAAAAAAGTTAAAAGAGCATCGTTTACAGTTACATCTTTCATGACTAAATGACTATGAATACTTAAAGAATTCACATGAAGTGGTGGATTTTTCTTTATATCAGTTGATTAAATAAGTTCTAAAAATTACAGTCTGAAGTTCGAATTACAAATTCCACAACTAACCAGCAAATTGGAATTTGCTTAATTTCAAGTTTGCTTTCAAGCTTTGAAATCTGCTTTTGGTGACTTAAGTTTAATCTTGCATAAACATTTATTCTAAAAAAAAGCATCTTTGCTTCAACATGTACATTGCAAATGAACCTGGAGATGAGCAAACATAGAAGATAAAGACCCCGTCTTGTGCATTTTCCTTCTGCCTTGAACATAAAGCATGCCTGTGCACATATCTGTGCACACTGATCTTAAGGGGCAATCTTAAAAAGCAACACAAAACTCTTTCTGCAGATTTTGAAGAGGCTTTTTGTAAAAATAATTTTTCTGTAGCAATGTATTTTGCTTCCATCAGACCTATTCCTCTCAATTTGGCTCACAAAGCGTGGTCTTTAGTATCTGTGATATACCGCAGAAGTAGCAAGGATCATAAGGTGGGGCGAGAGGAGTGCCAGTGAGGGGCAGTACCAGGGTAGACTGACAACATCCAAGGGCTGGAAAGGGGAGGGGAGGAAGCAGATGAATGTGCCAAAGAAGGGTGCCCCCAGTACCAAAACCCTTGACCGCAGCCGTGTCAGCCAGCCAGGGCTGTCAGTAGAGAGTCAGAGGTGAAAAACACAGACGGGCCAGCGCAGCCACCCTGTACTCACCAGCACACAGCTCTGCTGCGCTGCCACTCTGCGCTAGCTGGAAAGCACCTGGTAGAGCTGAACGGCATCGGGAACAGGCACTACCTTTTGCTGCTGCATGCACCTTAAGCAATGACCCTGCCTTTTACGGCCAGCAGATTGCCTTCAGGCATTGTCATCATCAGTTTGCTTTCTGCTGTGGCAAGAGCTTAGAGGAGGTTTTGAAAACGGAACTGGAGTCTTGGATTATACTCTGGCTGTCTCTGCTAAAAAAGGCCAAACTGCCCGCTCTATCTGAAAGTTATTCCCAAAATTATCATCAGACCCTACTCGCTGGAATGCAGGGGAAAAAATTGCTTTTATAATAATTTTTTACTGACTGCTGCCTTAAAATGTGTAAATATGTATAATCTGTCAAACTGCAGTAACCTGCAATACAAATCCTACCATAAAACATCGTACACTGTCCTCTGAAATATTTTCTGCCAGATGTACATCTACCTTGTTTACCTTTCTCTACTTTAGTATTATTTCTCTTCATTGTGATCATGCTGTTCAGTTACATATTGTAGCTGAATGACTTAAAACAGAAGGTGGTGGAGGAGAAGAAAGCATCTCAGATGGAAGAGCAGCCCTTTAAAAGCATTTTTGTAAGACATCTGCATGATGCTGATCAGTGTGGGGTTAGCTGGACAGAAAATATACCTCTCCTGAAGGCATTTCAGTATTCACTTAAAAAGCAATGAGAAGGGTGGAACAAATGGATAATTGTCCGGGAACTTCAGCATTTTCTCCCACCAATAATTGAATAGATAAAAAATTATGTTACCAAAATTTACAGTTCATCAGGAGAAATCTGTGCATGAGTCAAATGCTCACATCTCCTTGTCAAAAGAACTGACATCGCTTGTTTGCAGAGTGATAAAGCTTGCAGAAGTCAAAAGATTAACTTTCTTTTCGTATTAGGCAAACTTTTGCTGCCAATTATACTAGCAAGAATGAAAGTAAAATCACTACCCTTTTAGAAGTTATGCCACATTTGCCATGGTGAACCTCCTATGATGGCTCTTCTTTACTGGCTTTTTAGCACCATTGGTTCCATAAGGAATCAAATTTCTGCAAATTCAGTCAGTTCTGCTAGGTCTTGTAACTAATGCATATTCAATGTTTTGTAAAATGAAAGTCCAAAACAGAGGGAATAGGGAAGAATTTTCTTTAGGCAAGCAAAGTGCAGCTGGCAGACACAGGGGAGAGGCCCTGAATTATTCCTGTTCATTTTGAGGATGGTTTCCTTGGCTACTTAAAAGAATGCAACAACTTTTCTGGGCATATGCAAGTAGCGAAGTGCCACTCCTGCTAGGAATCAAGCTCTTCCACAAACTGAAAACAAAATAGTGACACTGAACAATGGAAACACTGCTGTTTGTTTGAAATATCAAACTTTCCTAAATGTTAAACCAGACCGTACAGTGAGGTAGTCCTCTTGCAGCCCCCGAAGGCATCTAAGATGGTTGGTGTTCACACGAACTCCTCAAAAATGCCTAATGTTATTTGCAGGCAAACATTATTTGCAGGCAAATACTTCCACCTAATATGTGATCCACTTGGTTTATGCGCTCTGGAGTGCCCTGCCCAGGCAATACAGTTCCCAGCAGTTACTTGATGGTGATCAAAATGAAGCTTGCAAACGTTCACTGTTAATTCACTGTCTGCAGCCTTTTCCAGACCATTCTGCATCTTTTTTTTATTCAATAGAGCTTACAGGAGGCAAAAAGGCACAACCGTTCAACAGACGGGAGAGAGGAAGGACTGTAGTAAAAGGCTACAGCCACACACATGTGCCTTCTACTGGCGTCAATCTGATTGCAAGATCCACTTGTACTGGCTGCAGCACAACAGCCCCAGCTTTTATCTTTCTACAGGAGCTGTGAATCAGGGACGGGATGTTGCTTCATCGCAGATCTGAACACGCAAACTGCTTTTGCCCCATGGATTAATACAGCAGAAAGGTGGAAACGACGTTGCCACTCAGGTGCAAGCCTGCCTGCAGCTTGTAGATCCTATCTCCACGTCTTCACAAGCCCACCCCTACCTTGCTATCACACATGCTTAAGACCCCAGTTGTTTGGCCATTTCTGAACAATATGATTAGGTTCATTACCTCAGTCCTCTGCGTCACCTCTAAATCAGACATATATCTGTTTACTTGCACAGAAGTAAAGTCTATTTATACAAAATGAGGGCATGGGGATCATTTTATCAATTTTGCTTTGAAACATACTGCGTGTACTCTATCCACATCCACGCAGAAAAAAAGGCAATGCAACTTGCAGCCCAGACTCATGGTTTTGCACTTGACCTAGCTGTCTCCATTTAGAAATAGACTTAGCTGACTCTATGCGGATGTCAGGTTTGTCTTGCCATTGCACTGGTATATAAAATAGTTATGTATCAGGAAAACATATGTCCAGGATTAAACCTTTTTACAATTTGTGCAGAGAACAATAGTGGCCTCTGCAACGTAAGATGATACACAAATATTCCAGATACCAGCACTTAGGTAGCAAAAATATCTGTGCGGAAAGGAATTTCAAGCATAAACGGGCTGACCATCTTGCAGCCTGAAGCGAGCACTGATTTTGCCTGTTCCTATTCACTGGTTCTGTAGTTTGAGCAATAAGAGGAGAGGGAGAAACACCTACTGGAAGAAAACAGAATTAAAGCTAGAGGGCAAGTCTGCTCCACTCCAGCACATGCACATTTCACTTTTTCAAAATGTACCTGGTGGTTGAGCATCAGAAGCAAGTGGTTCATGAGCCAGGCCTGAGCTAGCAAAGACAGCAGAGCCTGCTTGCCTCAGACGCCTCCTCTCTGCATTCTCCCGAGACAGCCTGATGTGCAAACCTCTCTGGGTATTATTGTTGTGAGTCAGTCAAGCAGTCATTGCGTGTCATTCAGTGCACCAGCTGTCGCTGCACAATAGCATTCATTCCACTGAACAATAAATTAAATCTCCCCCGAGTGCTAGCTGTAGTCTGCTCTGAGGCTTACTATCACTTAACACGTGTTACTCCACACTCCGCACACCACACGCAGGAATTCAGGGCTGGCAATGGGGACAGACACAGGGATTCTCACTTGAAATTCCTCATGAAATGCAGGTTTCCCTTTTTTTTTCTCTTTAAATACCAAATCTGTAAGACTCTCTAGTCAAGGATGAGCCCGCAGGCAGGTGGACAGAGAGATGCAGAGCAAACATAACTCTGTTGATAGTTCTTGCTGAAACTGCCCTGCAGGAGGTGGTGACTGGCAGCTCTGCACTGTCTATGCTTCCTGGGGCCCTGTTAAGAAAACAGACATTTTGTGCAAGAAGCGAGAGAGGTGTATTTTCACCTTGTCCTTTGTTCTGCAGGGAAAAATACTTTCTTGCATCAAGGGCTGTGACATTTGTCAATTAAAAACCCCACTGGATTTGAGAATTTTAAATGTCTGAGATAAAGCGTGAAAGTATACATCTGGAGTGGCCAAACATCACTTCTAGCTTATTCTAGATGCTCACTTCCCTCTTCTCCACTTCTTCCTTCACGCCAGGCCGTTCCTTACCACTTCTCCTTGGCTTGTATGAGGCATCCACAGCTCCACTCCATGTTCTTAACCCAAAGCAAGCTCTCAGCTCTTCAGCCTTAGGCACTACTTTGGCCTCCTGAACTATGACCAGCTGGCCCATGATTAGCATCTTATCCCTAGCTGTGTCATAATCTCATTTATTCATATTTAGCATGGCTTGAAGATCCCCGTGATTAGAAATTTGTTATGAGGCATCATCCAAAATTAGGAAACAGAAGACAACCACCAGGTAGCAGTAGTCCTTTTTGAGATATCAAAAAAAGGTTGAGAACTTTAAATTTTGCAATAAAAAAATGAAGAGCTACTGTTTTCAACTTTTTTTGTCTCAAAACAACAGGGATTGAAATAGCTAACATTCCTGTGGGATGCAAGTACCGTTTCTGCTCAGCTCTGCAAGCCAGCAACCAGCAGGAGCAACTACGCAGACTGTAACAGGCCTTGGAAGAACAGGACTGTGTTCAGTTTCCTGCAAATTGTTTTGCTTTTGGAGGCATTGCTCAACTTTCTGTGTCTAGTAGCCTTGAATTCAGGCTCCTCAAGAGCAACAAAACCATTCTCCTTTGTTCAGCACTTTGCACTGTTTACTGGCTACTGTCCCAAACAATAACCAGAATGTTGGAATAATTAAGGTCATTGGTAAGTATTTGCAAAATTACCACAGGCCACTGTGCAAGTGATCACTGGCTGAAATACGAGCTTTCCATGCATGTTTGCATATCTGATTCAAGACAAAACATGTTCAAGTAGGGCATGTTGTGGTCTTGCAAAAACACAACTCCTTGAGTTTGTGAAAAACAAAAACAAAACAAAAATAAACTAATCTGGGAATGTTAATCTCTCTGTTTCCTTTTATCCAAAACATAATACCTCAGCTTAAGTTTTGGGGATTGGTTATTTCAATTTACAAAAGCAAGGACGATAAACTATTAATGCTGTTAGACAGATCTGTTATCTAATCGTCTGCAGGCATTTTGCTAGCTCTGCTGGTTAATAAAATATTTAACATGAAACAATTCCTAACAAGAGATAGAAACATACAATAAATGAATCTGTTATTTCCAGCTGGTTTGAACTGTGAGAGGGGAGAAGTGAGCAATTTTTCAAAGACCCCATATTTTATATTTAAATTAACTGTTACTGATGTGGGTCAGATCAATGGTTTTGCTGTAATGGAAAGCTAGCACCAGAAGTGGAACTGCTTCCGGGCTTTGGATTTGTAAATCTGTTAAATCTTTTCGACGTGATATCTTGTATTATCCGATCCTTCTGAATTACTCCGTCCCAACTTCCTGCACATCCTCTTCTACTGACTATCGCCAGAAGAATAAACCAGTATATTCCAGCGAGTTCAGGGGCATAGATTTTAGGACTTTTTTTCCTCTTCCCTTTGTAAATGCTCCATATCGACACATTACCAGACATGCTGCTGCATGTAAATCTGGAGGCTGGTTTGAAATTTATACTTCTCATCTTCGATACACCTAGTAAGTGTACTTTTATGATTACTTTTCATGACTGCTCTGACGGGTGCAGCTCAGTTGCCAGTCCCACAGCCATGGAGAGCATGGGAGAAGGAACACTTTGCCCAAGGCAAGAGCAACATGATGCCGTGACAGCCAGGCGAAGGCCCCAGGGCTCGTGGCATGAGGCGGGCAGAGACGCTGGAGCTGGGGACGGCGACTGCTGCCGGTGGAGAGAAGAAAGGTGGTGCTGCCAGTGCCAGACAAGGTGGCACGGGCCAAAGCCGATTGCGGCAGCCTGGGTGCCCCATCTCCAGACAGCGCCTCATTCCTCGCAGCTGCGTGCTCCGCGCCAGCCTGAGCTGCGTGCTGCTTGCTTGCCCTCCGACCAGCACACACATGGAGGGGTTTTTGCAGGAGAGTAAGGACAATAAATAGGATGAAAGGGAGGATGCTGAAAACCCACTGTAAGCTGTCTCTTGGTATGACCAACACAATCAGATTGCCCGGCTGGCCAAAACCCTTCCAGCATGCTCCCACTGCAGATGCAGCCCCTCTGGGAAGCCCAACCCTGCTGCAGCGGCGATGGGGGCTTCTGGGGCACAGCGACATGGAGGACAGGCAGAGGCCAACCTGGGAGCCTACCATCCCTCCAGGGGCCCTTTCCCTTTCCCACCAGCTGGCAGGCCCCTCTCTGCAGCTCCAAGATCAGTCCTGTCCCCAAGGCTCGGGGGTCTCCTTGCATCCATGGGACCCCCGAGAGCCCTGGCCCTCCCCACACACGGGTGCAGCTGGATCCTTCCTTCCAGCCTGCACCGAGGCTGTGGGTAGGACTGCACACACGGAGACTTTCCTGGTGGGCAACCTCTGCTCCTTGAGATGGGTTTGTAAATGGCCTTAAAGAAGGACTTCAAAATACTCTTCAGAAGAAGTGATGAAAGTAGCAAGAACACCCATAGTTTAATCCACAGTATGACTCTGATCAAAGTATTTCTTGTCAATGTATTGATAAGCAATTATCCAGCTTAGGACAGTTTTGATTGTCCAAAAGCTCATTTTTAGAATACCCCTTAGAAGAGGCAATGAGAGGAACACGTACACTACAGTCAGGGTGGTAAAACTGCGCCAAGGTAGCACTGAGAAGATTTTCATATTGGTGGGATCCATCAATAGATAGGAAAAGAAGTGGGAAGTATCAGAGTTTACCGATATAGAAGTTATTTTGTTTAAACAGAATTACAGAAAGTTGGCCAGAACTTCAGAAAGTTGCATCAAAGCTAGATATACAGACAACATAATGGCAGATGACGTTTAACCCTGATGAATGTGAATTAATGTACATTGGAGGAAATGCTTTGCTCAGATTACTAAGTCCTAAATGATTTTTAATGATTCAGGAAAAAATATCTTCCCTTTCTGTGGACAGTGCAACAGAGACATTGTTATAAAGATGGTAAAAAGAAAAAAGAAAAAAGAAATATGGTTTCATTATATTTAATCGGTGCACCAAAATTTCACCTGAAGTAAAGTTTTGTTCAGTCCATTAGGAGTGTAACAGGAGCAAAAGTTTCAAAGATACAAAAAAAAGACTGAGATGCTCAGGATGATTTAGCTGAAAAAGAGATGAACTGGAGGTCATATCAAGGGCATATATTGAGAAATGTTTTCAAGGAGGTAATCCACATACTTTTCCTATTTCTGCATTTCCAGGTAGAAGTGGAATTTAAGTTGTTCACCTATTTTGCAAAAAAATGAAGGGTATTTTGGGGGGTTTTGGTTGGGTTTTGGGTTTTTTTTCCTTTTCTTTTTTCCTAATGTTGCCATTCTTCATCGGGATGAAGTCAAAATCTTCTGGAAAGCAAAAATAACCGAGCTCAAAATATCCAATCTTCTCATGGGTGGAACAGAGACAGAGAAGACCTATGTGCAGAGGGCCACTCTGTCTAGCTGAAACCACAGGCCCCGGGCAAATACTTTTTTCCAGCAGTCTGATAGTGCCAAGGTAAAGGAGATGTCTCATTCTCCTTGGTTTTGACCTGAAATTTCTCTTGGCACTTGAGAGACTTGTTCTGCTAAAAGTGTCATGTCGCTTTCCCAAAAGAAAGAAAGGGTTTTGATGGACTGATGTTGAGTGTTGTGATTTTTGCTTCAAAAAATTCCTGACCAGATCTAATAACCTCAAAAGACAGAAAGACCCATCACTGAACTTAGAAAGGAATACGCTTAAAGGAAAATAGTTCATTTGCATAGTAAATTAGTATCCAAGGAAATTCTGTAAATACTTTCAAGACCAAGAGCTAAGGGAAAAGATGGTGTCCATACTGACGTGACTCGTATAGGTCCCGGGATATCAGAAATTAATATAACATGTCCTCTACTTTCATGCACTCAAGAGCTGCAGTCCTAGCACAGCTTTATTCAGCAGTTTGGTGTCAGAGGTTTGTAGCTGCAGCATCTGCCCATGTCAAAAAGCAGATTTTTACACTTATTTAGAATTAGCTTCTTCCCTTGTTAAGTTCTTCTTGCCTACTACTTCTGTGAGACAGCTTGCACTGAGTTGCAGCAGAGCACCACAGGCAAAGTTACATAATTAATACACTACAAAATTAATTAGCCTACTGCTCAGTGAGGAGATTTGTTCTCGGTAACATGATTCTGAATAATCACTTATCTCTTGCTTTCATTGAGTGAACAGTTTGCAAGCATCAGCAGCTCTTGCAGGCAGTTACATCACTGATTTGTCATTCTTTCACGGCCATACCATATGGGCAATAATAACTTAAATGGAGCCTAGCAGATGTTAAGGACGCAGTGCATGGCTGGGAATGCACAGATAGGCCCAGTGTGCTTGCATTAACTGAGATGTTTTATGCTAAGATTTTTATCTAATAATAAAAAATATTGTATAGATCAACATATATGTAGTGAAAATCTGCATCTATGTTTAGTTAGAGTGACAAAGAAAGCAGATGGCACTACAGAGCAACACTTCTAAGGAGTAAATTGATTTTCTGAGACTGACTGCCTTTCTAAAAAGCAGGGAGAAAAATGATAAAAGATCATTTTTTGAATCAGTTAGATTAGCAAGAGGTTTTGTGTGTAGACACTCAAAAAGGGGGAAGGGATCCTATTTGAACTCAAAGTACAGAAAAATTATAATCTTTATTTTCCTGACCTTCTTTGCAAAATACATTCCATCATTTGTTTAGGGAACAGAAGAGACACTGCTCCACTGCTCAATAAATATACACTGAGAAAAACAAGAAACTAACGACATTTTTAATCACTGTTTTTTTAGTACTAGCACGCATGAGGAGGGGTGTCTCAGCACCTCCTTCAGTCACCAGCACTGTCTCCAAATAGCACCCTCTCTTTCTCCTTCCAGGGTCCTGGGAACAAGGGAAGCGCGACAAGAAATCCTGGGTCCACAGATCATCTCTTCGATAACAGCACAAACACCCCTCTCCCTCTCTTTTCCCCTTGCTTACTCTATGAATTGTGAAAAAAAAATAATGGTGGTGCTTCACAAAAGGAAGTGAAAACTTTCAAAAGCAAACAGGACACTTTATGCTGCAATGAAGCCAGCACAATTTTACATGCACGCACACAGCGCACACACACAAGCACCTTTCACAGCTCTCTAGAGACTAGTCCTTGTCTAACTTGACCTTTGGGCTGGCCCACTACCTCCATTTTTATGACTAATGCAAATTCAAGAGCATTCTCTGAATTTTGAGACAATTCCTGTCCCTGTGAACTTCTCCTCCTGGGCTAAAGTACTCTGTCTGCACAGTTACTTCATAGCATCAGGGTTACGAGGGGTATTCTGCTTCCTCATAAAGTTAAAAGGCGTTAGGGTAATTGCTTTATTTTCCACCTGCAAGCTCATTTTTACACTAGTTTCACCTGTTTCTCTTCATATTGAAAGCAGTGAAAAAAGCTTTTTTCTGCTAAAGTTGAACTTGATCATTCAACCTGAAGTCAGTATAATAAATTGCATATGTTAGTCAAAACAGAAGAAAATGCTGTGTTGAACCAGTCAAACTTTCACAATAAAATAAAATGCTGAGCTGTTCCTCATGCAAAACATCAGGTTGAGTTGTGTGAAGCAACTCAGAAGAATTCAAGAACTCAATAAAGAAAGAACTCAAGAAAGAAAGAAAGAAAGGAAGAAAGAAGCTAGCACACTAAAATTGTTCCAAGATAAGGAAAGTAGGAGGGTACTGCCAAGGTTACAAATGTGGGGAGAAGGACTGCTAGCCACTCTGTTCATATGAGTGGGCCATAAATATTTTTGGGTTGGGTAGAAAGGTTCACTGATGGACTCTCATACTAAAAACAGAGAAGTGGATCATTTCAGAAAGCACTGGGGAGATGGGCCAGGTGGAAAACGACGACTTCATGTATTTTAAGTGAAGGAACTGCTGAAACCTGTTGAATGTGTATTTTTACTGAAATTTTGTATTGATTCTAAACCCCTAAAATCCCAAAATACCCTGCTGCCTTGTGACTCAGGAAAAATTCAGTACTTTTAAGAAGAATGTCTTGCATTTGTGGACAGACCTTGAGAGCACAAACAGTTGATTTCCCAGCACCAGAACGCAAGCAAAATGGGACTCAAGGCTGTATCCTAAGCGTTGCTCATTTCCCTCCCCTCAAGTATAGTCAAAATGTCAGTTCTCTCCAGGAAACTTACCCCTCTTTGGAAAGAAACATGATTATTCTAGGATCCTGAAGTCATGTTGTGCACATGAGGTCAGCAGTGTAGTAATGTGGGCTTCCCATATAGCTTCAGCTTTGAACTAAACTCAACAAATGCATATATACCAAAACATGACTTTATCATTCCATCTCCATGGAGGCCAAAATAAACAGAAGGATATACTGCTGAAACCCCCAAGCACTGTCGATACACAAATATATTGCAGTTACACACAAATATACATATACAAGCAGCCAATGTGTTGCCTAAACATAGCAGAAATGGTGCACAGAAGCTTCCCACAATTAAGCCAGCCAGTATGTCTCATAGCAAAAATCACAAACACTTGTTGCCCCCTCCCCACCTTGTGAAAATACATGTAACAAATCACTTTGTGATTTGCATCAGGGAGAAAGAGTGATTACGTATAAAGTACTGGCCTCAAATCTATGAGAGTTTGGTGCTCAGTAGTTTTACCTCTGAAAATAGGCAGAGCACCCACTTCCCACGTCCCCAGTCTGCAACCTAACCATTCCGGCCGAGCTTCAGCTGTATTTTTCTCACAGAAAGGTCTCCTAATTTCTTAGTGCTGCTATCAACTTCCTACAGCTCCATAAAGAATTACAATACAAATATCATTTTGAGCAAAACTGAAGAAATTCGTCTCCCTACTTTTCTGCTTCCTCTACAGATTGTAGTAGACATGTTCAGACCAGATCTACCCCTTCTCATCATATGTTTGCCCTTTTCCACTGATTAAAAAGGTAGGGATGCTCAGGCATTCAGCTAAGTAAGTTTAGTTTTTTCCCAAGGGAGGAGAAGAAGAGGAGCGGAAGGCGGGATGCCCCCTTATGTCTCTGTCACACCAGTGCCCCGCAGGAGCATGACTAAGGCTCTGTGGGGGAGAAGAGCAAAGTGATGCTGCTGGCTTCACCCCTGGCTTGTTCATGTTGTCTTCTTCCTTTTCCACGCGGTGACTTGCAACCTGTAATTTTGTGAGCAATCTGGGCGTTGTCAGCTCTCCCCTCCGTGCACTTTCAGGGTAATTAGTCAGCTGTTCCAGCCTTCCCTCTTCCCGGAGGATCAGCGCTACCTAATGAGCTAAGAAGGAGGCAGAATGCTGCACTAATGACATTTGCTGAGGATTTTAAGCAGAGAGGAGTTAAGGAGGAGAAACGAGAGTACAAAAGCACTTACAGAGGCCCAGTGTAAGTCATCATGACTCATCAGTACCTAGCTGAAAGAGCAGTGGCAAACTGAAACACAAAAAAGAGTATTTTCAAGTATAATCTGCTTTCCACTAGCAGCAAACAAATAGATGAGAAGGCAGGAGGCTATCATTGATTTTATTGGTGGTTCAATTATGACCAAAACGTCAGGCCTGTATTAAATGAAACAGAAAGGCTGCTGCCCGCCTGAGCAGATCTGTACTCCTCTGTGCATCAAGAACACAGTTCAGTGCTTTCAGAAGAACACAGCTTGTGGAGGACTGAGCTCTTTTTGAAGAAAAAAAAAAAACAAAAAACAAAATCCAGTTGTACCTAGTGCTGCTGAAATTACTGCATGCTTTAGAAGATGTCCTACAACTCATCAGAGTTGTGTAAGGGCTAAGAGAGAGCAGGGGAGAAGCCACCGCCAGCCTGTGATTCTTTCAAAGGAGGCTTCTGCCTCTCCGTGCGGGTCCACTTACACAGAGGCAGGCCACAAACCTACCCACCCTGTTTCAGGAAAGCTGCTTTGTTTCATGGCTGTTAAAGCCCGAAACCTGAACTGTTGTAAATGGCTGAGTCCAACCCCACAAAAAATCATGATCTGCTCCCCTGTATTTTCTTCTTTCCAATATGCATCATGTTACATCAAGACTCACAGAGGAAGTTAATTCCACTAGATAGCACTGACTCTCTTAAAATAGCCTTAACTAAAGCATATATGCAAAGGAAAACATGGTTTTAAAACTGGCCAGATTGGGAGGCGGAGGGGTGGTATGAAGAGCGCAGTGCGTAAGAACCTCCAGTTTTCACCTGTATGTCTACTGGTGAAATGATGAAATTATTCTACTTCATTCGGGTACTGGGAACCTCACGGACTCATTAGAAGAGTTCAAAACTCACTCGGAACCGCATTTCTGCGCAACTGACTCAACTAGTTGGTAATGTTGTAAAAAAAGGCAAGAAAAAGACCACAAAAATGCTCACACTGCCTAGGTAAATGGCTGTATCATTATTATCAGTTCCGGGCCCTTCATTTTATGAGTGTGTAGTTGAAGATACATGCGCTGTCCTTTGGTTTTCTCTCTTTTATTGTCTACTTCCTCTGAGTCACACGAATTACTAGTTATCAAGTTGCCAAAACACCTTTTTTAAAATAGAGACTATTTTTAAAACTATTTTTCAGATGGGTTGATGGGCATTTTTCAGCACAGCTCACATTAAGAGACTCTGTCTAACTCTATATAGGCGTTTGGAAAGTATTTAAACCAGCAAACGTACTTATAATCTGCAGAAGATCTGGGTAGGATGAAATATTGCAAGAAGCTGTGCTTAGAGCTAACAACTTCAGAGGATTCAAGAAAGCTTTTGGGAATAGGAAATGGATTTATAAGTCAGGAGCTACTTCCCCCACTGTATAGGACAGGGAGATCAAAGTAAGTAAACAAAAAAAAATTCTTACTTGGCAGGTTCTTTATTAAGCTAACTTTTCCCACACGTTTGAAGATCAATCAAGTAGCACAGACTGATTTAGAAGGTGTAATCTTACATCTCCAAATCCCTCACAAACATAGCACTCAAAGGTTAAGTATATGGGATATATCATTATTTTGCAGCTATAACACCGTAACATAATGTAGGCCTCTTGATTCAGAGTGTCAGCACGTTAAAACTTGTACATGCAGTCAGGAGACAGGCTTTTTCCAATATAAATTCAATCCAAGAATTCCATAACTGATGCAAGAGGCCACAGTCAGGGGAGATGCAAGCATGTGCCCAAGTGATGCAGAGTATGGGGAAAGCCATAGTGTCTACCGATACACATGGACAAGAGCTAAAGACATCACTGCCATCAGGACTTGCACAATCTAGAAGAAAGCTCAAAAGCAAACCTGAAAATCAGCAAGCTGCAATTCACTGAACAGAAAGTTAAAAAATGCACTTCCAAAGAGTAAAGCTTAATCACAGCTGAGGAGTTCTCAGCCAAAACTGAACAACCAAACTATAAACAAGCCACATTTTACAATCATTATCCTAGAAGCGGAAGTTCTGCATAGCATTCCACAGGAAAATCACATGGTTGATGTTAGAAGGAAAGTCTTTCTTTTATCTGTAGCTCTTTTCCTGTGAGGTCCTTTCTTTTAACTTTCCTAGAAAGATTCAGTCAGCAGCATTGCACAGCATATCCCACTGATTTCTCATAGAAGGTAAATTCCACTAATTTGGAAAAGCCTTTACTGAAGGCATTTACTCTGTGGTCTTTCTTCAAAGCTAGGGCAGAGACTTCAACCCTTCCTTGCCATGAACTGGCCATTCTGCTCCATCGCCAGGTGCAGATTGGGCCAGCAGTTTAATGCTTCTACTGTTTGAGCTCCGGCCCCACGCTGTGAACTCACGGAGAGGAATGTCTGACCAGCCGTTCTTGCCATGGTTTGATGCCAAATGGCTTTGCCTTCCCCTCTGTTTCTTTTCAGGAAGTGTTTCGGGTTTTTTTTGTTCATTTGCAGGAGGGACCAATAAGGTTGTATGGCTAGTGAAGATAAGTTCACAAGCTGTATACCTTCAGTGGCAGGAAAGTTAAGAGACTGGGTTAGCTGTCTGAAGGAGGCAACAAGCACAGCACATGCTGGCTTAAAATATCAGATGCCCGGTTCCCATACAGCTAGAACAAAAGCATCTACTGCTAGATGACAGCCATGAAGGCAATGTCACAGGGAAGACCTACAAACTCACACCTCAGTCACTAACTGACCATCTTTGCTAGTTAAGACCATGTGAATTGAAGGCAAGCCTTAGCATCTCAGATGGGAGAAGGAAGAGGTGGGGAGCTATCCTTCAGCAAGGCTCCTTCCCAGGGCACCTGCCACTGTTACAAGGTGCCGAACCCAAGTTACACATTCCCTGAATGCCTGAACTTGGACACTGAGCAAAGGTATCCCCTGCTAGAGCCCCTGACCCTGTGGCTGTTGAGAAAGCTGCCCAGGGTAATGGTCCTCCAGCTCTGATGCTGGATCTGAGCGTCAGTACCCCATTGCCTTTCACAGCTGGCTGCTGTGGTCTCCAGCTACCACAGATGGGTCTGACCCTGCTGCAGTCACATCTTCGCTCGGCGCAATGGGCATGGGCAACGTCACTTCCCAGCACAAGCAGAGGCAGTTTTTAAGAACTTAGGGGTTTTGTAAAAGTCTTAGGGATTCTTTAAGAATAATATACTTGCCCTTCATAAGGGTTATGGGGCTTGGCTACTTGCCCTAATTTCTAAAAAAAAAAGACAACTCTGAATTTGTTGGGTTATTTTTAATACTGTGAATGAGGCAGAATTTTCATCCAATTAAATTTCTGTCATAAAAATCAAAGTGGGAAGTCAAAGGGCTCACCCTTTCCCTTATCCCTGTAAATATTTATTGCGCTTTAATAAATGTCAAGCCTGGAAAATGGAGTGAGATCATGAGGCTTTTATTTCAAACCTGTTTTAAGAGCTACTGATTTCCCATTCATGCTAAAATCTCACTCTTTAGCAACTGTATCTGGGCCCTGATTCTGCAAACATGTAAGTACAACCCTAATATTGTGCAAACAAGGAGCTCCATCCTGTGCAGTACAGCCATCAGTCCCGCTGCTTGCTGGACTGCAGCCTTCCTTTGTAAGTCAACAGCACCACTTCAGAAACCTATTTTTGCTGAAGATTTCTCATGGGCACATCACACACGGGTTCGCTGTGCGTGAAAAATGCGCACCCTATTAGAAGGGCAAATCCTACTTCTTTTTTTTTTTCAGCCTGTCCATGTACAACCTAATTCTCCCAGGAAACAGGCAGGCTGAATAACGTGCCAGGATTTTTGAAATGATATACGTTAAAAGAGAAATCAGCTAATGCTTAAAAAGTGCTTTGAAGATATTAATATATAAATAACTAATATTTATGTGGAATGCAAATAGAAAGGATGCTATAGTACTCAGGGTCCTTTTTCAGATAAACACAAACTTTAGCTCTACACAATGTTACTGAATTGTATTTTCGTTTGGAACAGAGAGCTCCAAAATCTCTCCAGACCTGGCCTTTCAGCAGCTAGTCTGAATTACACAGGAATCGTTCTGCTGGGTGAGCCTTAAAAGTGTCCAAGGTGCTGTTGAGATAAGCATCTGAACTTTCTGGTGATTCTTTGCAACCTAACCAAACTTCTTGATATTATGAGACCAGGTTGGAAATGGAGTAGCTACGCACTTTTTTTGGTGTTGTTTCTGTTTCTTCCTGCTTCAGGCTAGACCAGAAAAACCATGAAAACAATTATCTCAGGCACGCCTGCCAAGTTTTCTGTTTTTCCCAGGAGCTTGCTGCTTTTCACCCCTTTATATGGGTCTAGAGGAAACCTCAGCTACATGCTGCTGCTTCTAATGACAGGCTTTACAATTGGCATGGGAGGGCAATGCAGCCATGATTCCACACATGACCAGATAATGACTTCTGCGCTCTGGAAAACAGCAAAACCTCGCCACAACAGTCGAAGAGTTGCTGTCGGGTTGAAAGTGGTCAAATTAATAAGAAACAGAACTTTTTATTTAATGGATGTGAACCTGATTATGATTCTGCAAATACTATGCTTTTTTAAGGAAGTTTTCTTGTTTGAATGTCTGACTCCTGTGTCTCTGTGTGGATCTTTCCATACAGATTCTTTATTAAAATAGGAAAATAGGTAAATTGACTTTCCTCCATATGAGGATAAGCAATTCCAA